>NC_041808.1:27763905-28397575 GCF_900964775.1 Scleropages formosus
GAAACAACCGATAAGCCATTCTGTATGTTTTATTCGCCCTGCCATGTTTGTGAAAACTGGTCTTCATTTTGCTTCACTGCTGGATTTTTTCCATGTTAAATCGAATGTGATGTTAAACATGAAATAAAAATAAACGCTTCTCATGATGTAGTATGTTTTTAAGCTGTTGTGTGGCACGGGGACCTGTTTGGTACTAGTGACTAGGCTACAGTGACTAGGTTTGAGGCAGCAGCAGTGATTTATTCACAGGAATGATTGCTACTACTATTACTGTTATTACTGGCCATGATTAAAACTTTTTTTTATCAAGGAATTATTCAGAAAAAATATTTTGATGAGAACTGAAGGAAGGAAAAAAGTGAAGTAAAATAAAACTGCACTAGCTTCTTATGAACACAGCTGGGACCCAAAATATGTCTGATTTGTTGTTCATATCTCCAAAATCTCGTTACAAACTGTGTAACATTCTTAACTTATCGCTTATGCTATGTTACCTCTATCGTTACTTTGTATTGAGCAACAGATGTACATTTTTACTGGAATACAATAGTTTTTACATGGCTGAATTACTCTGTCATTATATGTTCATGGTCATATGTCTGAGTAACATGATTTAAGGATGAAAACCAGAATAATACAAACTGTATTTAAACACCTACTTTTTCATTCATCCATTTGTTTTCAAGCTGATTGTTGCTGCAGAAAGGGAAGCTTGGTCAGTCTTGATCAGACTATTTTGGTGAGGGTCATGGTGGAAACAATCTCAGAACATCTCCTATGCATTCCAGGGCATTTCTAGACATTCTCTCTAGCATATTCTGGGTCTGCTCCCAGGGCTTCTTTCCACAGACGGGCTGAAACTGCTTGTCCCAGCGGGGTCGTGGCAAACCAGAGCCTAACCCAGCAACACAGGCCACAAGGCTGGAGGGGGAGGAGACACATCCAGGTCAGGACACCAGTCCGTCACAAGGCACCTCAAGCAGGAGTCGAATCCCAGACTCACCAGATAGCAGGCCCAGCCTTCTTTTCAGTGGGAATTTACTGAAAAACCTCCCACAGAAGGTACCTAAGGGCTATTTTAACAAAATCTCTAAACTACCTAGCTCCTCAGCTGCTCTCCAAGGGTTTCTTTGAAAGCAAAGCTCCACATCCTATCACTGAATCAGTCCCATCACTGTGCTTTGTATCTTCATTTCCACACTGATACCAACAATCTTGTTCTTTCAGTCACTACTCAAAGCTTGTGACCAGAGTTAGAAATGGAGATGTAGACAGAGTGACAAATTGAAACCTTTACTAGGGGAGACAGTCCTCTTCACACCTTCAGTTCTTCACAGCACTTACAGTACAACAGTTGCTGCACCAAATCATTGCTTGATCACAGTTCTCCCAGCCATCACTCATTAAAAGGAACCCAAGACACTTTATTTAGGGCTGCAGAGGCTGACATTGCTTTTGCACAGACAACATGCTGCCCAGAGGATGTACAGAGCTTAGTCATGTTAGAAAAGGGAAAATGTCTTGTTAAACTCAAGTGCTTTAAGCACAAACAAAATTTTGTATATTCTTTGCAGTCAGATGATGCTGAAAGCCCCTTTTACCCTAAGTAATTTCAACTGTATGCTGAGAACATTTGTGTGAATGTGAGTCCACACTTGTGTTTGAATTCTGTTCACACTGAATTACAAATGTCATGCTCTAGCAAATCCATCAGCAACGATCTGCTGTGCCAGCTCTCTGCACATGCTATTTTAAATGTCCTCAGTAAACTTTTCAAATTCACCAGCTGCAAAAACATTGTACAGATTGACCAGAAAGTCACTTCTCCAAAGCAAAATTAATTTAAGCAAAATGAATTTCAATTTAATAAATCTAACAAGCATTACAACTGGCCATGGGGTCAAAAGCAGAAGTGGAGATGCATTTTATTTTACTGTTTTGTTGTGGATTTTTATTAATTACAGATTTTTGATGCATTTCACAAGTGTTTATATTTTACCATTTATATACCTTTCTGAAAGGTACAGTAATAAGGTCCTTATTGAAAATGGGTGTAGCTCCTGATCCTGAAATGCACTCTCATCCTGACAAATGGGAATCGTGAGAAATAAATGTTTTTGGATCACTGTCTTTCTATTATGTTTAATTATTAGTGACCATTATATATTTATTACATTTCTTTTTGTAACTTTGCATTGAGAAGAGAGGCCTGTTTCCTTACAAAGCTCTAAAATGTGGTCCTACACTGTTGCCAGGGTTTTGATTTATAAAGGTGATGACTAAGAACTAGTTTAAAATTGCCACCAATGACCAGCTCTATATCACATGGTACATTTGTAATGAGGCACTGAAAATGGTTTTCTTCAGTGAACTTGATGTCACCAACTGGCCCTACGTCAGCTTTCCTTTTCACAATTCATATTTTCTGTGGGCTAAGCATAAAGGAGTATCACGGTGCTCTCATTTCTATTTATTTTTGTATGCAACCTTTCCCCCAGCTTTACAACTTGGATTAAAATATAAGCATAAAATTAAATCATCCTTATAAACTGATTCCAGAGTAAAAAAGGCTTTAGTTTATCTCACTGTTGTTGATGATCTGACAGTTGCAGAAAGCAGTTTACTATTGTAACAATTTTCAATCTACAATTATATTCTACAATTAACAGGACAGTATTAAAGGTGTAATAATTTTGCAGTGTGTAAGAAAATCCATCCAGTCAAAATGTCAACAATCTGCTCATTTTAAAAATGATTTCACAAGAAATTTCACAAGACATGGCAAATCAGAGAAATTTGTAATCACAGAAGAGGAAATAATAGAAAATTGTGTGAAAATCTTAAAGCTATAATGGAAATCAAGAAACAGCTACGGATCTTATTATAAAATTAGCAATTTAAGGGACTCTTTGGACTACTGCAGTTTCAGAGAGTACCTTTGGCTTACATTTACATTGACATTCATTCATTTAGTCAACACTTTACTCCAAAGCTAAGAGCAAGCTTTCCAACAAAAACTGTCCATGTCCAAAATGTGGATCAAACAGAATGCTGTCTAAAGGTCAGAGCACTGACACTTACTCTTCCAAAAAGCATTTGTACAGCCAAGACCCCGACCACACGGAGCTATGATGACCCAGCTACCCAAAGGAAAATTTTGCCTAGCCTACAAAAAAAAGCTGGATAAAAGAACCTAAGTAAATTCCAAGAAAGGGGCACATGCTCCAATATCATTTACATCACAAACAGGCAAGTAAAAACCAGTTGTTTTTTAATGTCAAAAGGACTCTCTTTTGTTTTCTGTTTTGCACAACAAAAGGATTCTGGGTGGAAAATTTTCACATAATTGGGTAATGGCCAAATGAATGTCTTCCTATGTCATCTGACTCAATGCTGGTAATAAAATCGTAAGGCAATAAGGTAATATTGAAATTCTGGGCTATGGAAATTTCAGTGCTGATGAAATATGCTTGTGCACTTGTCTGTAATGTGTTTATTCTTTTCTTGAAAAAACCCAAAAACGGTTAAACACCGCAGGACTACTGATAGTTTCTGCTAGTCAGATATGCACTGAACTTTTGAGTTTTTTATTTCCATTTCGAAAGCATTGTCTGGAAACAACAACTTTTTGTGACGGCACCCCAGAATTTTCAGAAAAATTGACTGGCTAAAAATTAATACCTAATTGCAAAGTTAATGTAATATGTCTCCTCATTCCTTAGAAAAAAATCTGGATTAGAGTAGGGCATTATACTTTATGCTTTAATGTATCACCAGGCTTTCATTGAATGTTATGTGTATAAATGGCTTTTTTGCACAATCTGTGGTTCAAATGGAAGATACATGTTTGAGAAAACGGAAAAAAAGCTGTTTTTCAGATAATGGTTTTGAACATAATGGCTTCATGAAAATAAGAGATTTGCATTTAACGCTTGCTGTTTTGGTTTTGTGGTGAGTACAGCCGTTGTTTGTTCATACCCAGCAATTACATGCACTGTGTTGCTAGGTAAAGTTTTTTTTGAGTTCTCTTCTCAGCACGGTCGTAGCTTGGTCTCACACCTCAGACTGCATTTGCAGCTATGCTACACTGCGACTGTGAGCTCAGATCCATGGCCATTTGGCATACAAAGGCAGTGATGATCTGTGAACACAACTGGTTTCATCATTCACTTTGTAAAAGTCTGCCCAAAAAAATATGGCTTTAAAATGAAGATATTCTGCCACTGCTCAAGAGGTCTCTTGACTGAATAACCTCCCCTGACCCATAATACAATTGGTGACAGTTGGTGTAAGACTTTTATGAGAAACACCGACATAAATGGGACCATCACAATAGTAGCCTTCTAAGTTGCCATTGTGAGCACTTGCTGTTTTCCTGTTACCATTCAATGTAATGAAGGAAAATGCAGCCTCCAAACAGTCTAGCAGAAGCAGATTATGTAGATGATTAATGTCTGACTTTAGAGCAGTAGTGGACTGAAGGGAAAAATCCAGAATCATCTTTTTGTGTGACAATAGAGGTCCGTGTGGCTGCTACAAGGGGCCCAGGAAATAGAGAGGGGAAAAGAAAATGATGACAATGAATAAAACAGTGTAAACACTCAACAGATACAGTATCAATGAAATAAAACACAAAAAAAATGTGGCAAAATTTTACTGTCTCTTATTGTCCATACCCCCCTCTGTACTGTAACGCTCTCCTCCCTGGTCTCTTCTACTTCTTTATATAACCCATGGTAACAGGAAGTAAATGCACCACCAGGCAACCGGAGAATGAACTCAACCGAGGTCTTGGGTGGTATTGAAATAAGGTGACTCAGAACAACAACAAAAAAAAGTGTCTAGTAATGCAATAGCCGCCACCACTTTCTTCTAAAGAATAATGTGGAAAATGATCGACACAGTTATCTTATTGCATAAATTTCATTTCTGTACGATTTAAAAAAAAAAAAGGTCTTTACTATTCAGGTTGGTCAGACTGATGTTGAACTGAACTTGATGCCTTTCCTCTGCTCAGAATGTATGCAGCACACTGAGTAAGCAAATCCAACTATTCAGCAGATACACACACACACACTTTCTGAACCACTTGTCCCATACAGGGTCATGGGGAACCAGAACCTAACCCAGCAACTCAGGACATAAGGCTGGAGGGGGAGGGGACACACCCAGGACAGGACACCAGTCTGTCGCAAGGCACCCCAAGCAGGACTCGAACCCCAGACCCACCAGAGAGCAGGACCCAGTCCAACCCACTGCACCACCACACCTCCCAGTAGATAAACAATAATTTAAAAATCCATGGCATTTTCTTTATCATAAACCAATGCAGAATAAGTTACACACTTTCCAGTAACTAAATCTGAAATACTGGCTGGGGAGCAGAAACACGGGTCACTTTAGCTGTACAATGGACAGAAATTTTAGAAACAGATTGTGAAGAAAATATAATTAAAAACAAATGAAAGGGTTTACATGTTCAGAAATGAATTTTTCACTATTACACAAGAAGTTGGTATATTGATGAAATAGATATTAAAATTATATAATGCAATGGACAATGCATTATTGATTTGGATTATGTTAAAGACCATCTAAGTGATAATTTACCATTAGCTAGATGTTATATTGCACAGAAGTGATACAATGCTCCATACCTGAAATTTTAAATTTCTACATGATTCCAGTGTGAATCATTTAATAATTCTGATTTTCTTCTAGTTCATTTTCATCCCAGGCATCCCAACAAGGACTTTAGGTATTCTAAGACACCTAAAAGATGAAGTTAGCAGTCGCCTCTGAAATTCATGTTATTTACAACAATCACAATAACAATCTTAGCATGTTTTGTTTTTTATATTGCATAGTAATAGGAATAATATAAACACAATAAATAAATGATTATAAGCTTCAGTTAATATAAGAAGGAATGGGGTCCTTAAAGGTGTTCATTGTAAAAAAGAAGTGGCCGGCCGGTAATAGAGGAAAGAAAAACAAAATGCCGGACTGATGAAAAACTGGAAAAAAAACAACCCTCTGGGAGGCTGCGATCTACCAGCACACAAGTTGAAGAAACTTTTGCCAGCTGTCTGCCCGTGCCCCAGGCATCAGTCTATTTGGTTTGATTTAAAGTAAGTAATGGTCCGGCACTTAGTCAATAATCCCAGGAGATCTCTAAAGATGTTGCAAGAAATTTCAAACGCTTCTAAAATCTCACTCCAAGTTTTGGAGAACTCTGGCATTTTAATTTGGTGGTGACTCCAAGTGCCACACAAGGTCACTATTAAAGATTAAAGATTTTATTTTTTTTAATGGTTGAATGAGTACTGCTGCAGTAAACTTTTCCCAGAATAATTGCATAAAAGTGCTGGGAACAGCCTTCCATTTAAAACACAGCTGTGATGTCCCCAGGAAAATCCTGTGAACATTTACCAGAGTAAAATTATTTCCTTGAAAGAGCAAGTTTTGTTCTTGGATGCATTGAGAAGTGAGTTGGGGAAGACTTCAATGCATACAGCTAACCATTTTTCACCTCTCACAATGCATCATAAGAACCAGTACCAACACTTTTCAAAAAGTATATAATGCAAATATCATACACCTGGAACTGGCTGGTACAATGACCAGTTGGTTAATTCTGTCTGAATTCTCTTCTCTTTTTTTAGGGCTGCAAAATATTTTGTAAGTACATACAGATTGATACACCGATGTGGGTAAAAAAACATAATTTCTTAGACGATTAAAACTTAGGCCTGTTTAATCAGCATATCAATATGCTGTGTCCCCTAGATAACCATTTCAGCAGCTGAAGTGTCAGCTCAGAGCAATGGAAAACCATAATGATGATCTAACATATTTCATTATTCCAGTGTGTTGATACAAATGGGACTGAAAAATATATGAAGCGAGAGAAAAATGGGCCATGGTAGCAAACCATATTCTGTTTTTTCAGAATTGCAATAAATCTTGCTCATGGTGCTAAGCCACATTGTTTTCTCAAGACCAATAAATTGCCCTTGTAAACATGGTGGTTGCCACCATCAACTATGTCCTTAAACACAACCACATCTGCATGAAACAAGTCTGTTGCATGTTGTTCAAAGAGAAATCAGAAAGAGTTAAAGACAACCCACGATTAGAAAACTCTTTTTCTGCCCCACTTCCCAATCTTCAACCCCACAGACAAATTTTGTTTGGCATCGATTGAAATCCCCATGAGAGGGAAAATCTTCTCCATGCTATTCAGTCAGCTGGTGATTGCTATGGACCAACATGACCATGACAGCTATGGATTCATTCCAAGGGAGGATCTGACAAATATCCAGGCCATATGTGGTGAATAGCACTGCCAAGGAAACTGCATCACAAAAAAAAAAAAAAAAAAACTTGTAAGTTGACTGCATAGCTAATTTTTCTTCTTCTTCACCTTCTCGTTATTATTATTATTATTATTATTATTATTATTATTAGTGGACAGAGTCCAAAAATTTGCACAGAAAGGACAACACCTGGAAATATTATTGGGTATAAAAATAAAGCTCTGTAATTATTTGGAAATTTTCCACTGCATAGGAACAGTCTAAAACATTTTGCAAGCACCATGGAGATAAAACATATCTGTTCTCAACTGACAGGGGAGAGTCCAAAGTTTCAAACAAATCTGCAGAAAAAAAGGTATATTTGTGGACCCCTTGAATCGATGACAATGTTTCAGCTAAACTATTGCCCTGCCAGTATGATGCACACAAAACCACCACAGACTCGTATCATGTAATTTATGTAATACATGATATAAAAGACGGTTTCATGTGTTTCCCGTTGTTTTCATTCAGCGATTTGTTTCATAAATCTCTTAAGGTGAGTTGTAATTTTCCACAGTATTCCACAGCTGTCTTTAGTCTGTTTTTAGAATGTACGGTATATAACGATTTTAACATAAACAAAAAACTGGGGGAAAAAAAAAACTATTGTTCCCATGTATAGAGTAAATGTGCAAGTTAAAGTAAGAGATTTCAGATTTCAGTTGTGTGATATATTTTGCTGTTAGAAAAGTTCACATACAGCTGAACGCTATAATTACCACTGCCAGTAGCCAAGCTTCAAGCACGGGGTAAATTCTGCTCATTCTGTGTTACTGACATTGACTTGAGGGCTAAAAGCAAACAGTGCAGTTTTGATTTACATAGTCAGCCATTGTCTAAAGTGCCTATTAATAATGCCTCCATGTATGCTGCACAGAAGAATTCCCTCACGCTGAAAGCCACCAGGCCTATGATTAAGGGGGCTGTAGATATTTCCACTGTCATACACCTGTTGGGCTCTGGCTCTTATGGGGAGATACTGGTACACTTGCACACTTGGACTGGTGAACTACGTGCCTCATAGGCCCACAGTGCCAGATGTCAACACATTGGTGATTTAAAATACTTTGGAATGCTCCCTCCAAAATATCCGCAAGGAGAAGCACTGCCATGATCATAGTCTAAGACAGTGTCTGATAGCTCACAGTTCTGAATTTGTCTTAGGAAGTTTATATGGATGTATGTACATGGATTTATATGGTAGTCTAAGGATAGACCATACATTTCAGCTCACGCCACCTCGAATAACTAAAGTATAAAATATATTCTACTCTATGAACCAGTGCATAATAATGGCGAGTTGCTTTATTTAAAAGAAAAAAAAAAAACAGTTAACAATGAGTTCATATGTTAAGTGTCTACAGTAGTATAACTGCAGTTATGGTTTTTCTACAAAAAGAATTTCTATAAAAACTTCCCAGGATGCTACAGAGTTGGTGCTTTTAACTACAAACCCCCTCACAAAACATGAGTAAAAATTTGTGAAAACTATATCCTTGGGAATGTTTTGTTATTTTAAGTGTATTAGATGTGCTGATGCCTACCCTAATAAAAGCTGTCATTGGCTTAGGGTGGCTCCATTTAACACTTTGTCACAGATTCTTGATACAGATACAGATCTTATAGCAAATTTCAAATGTGTGTGTTTGTGTGCATACACGCACAGAAAAACACACATCGTCATTCCGAGAAATGCATTACAAATCTCTGGTGGTCAGCGTCTAGCAAGGAAACTCAACCTTCTTTTTAATGTTGTACTAGTAAGACTTCAGAAAGAGCTGAGGATGATGTCACACAGTATGGAAAATGATGACTGATGTGGCCAGAAAAAAGAACCCACGTCACTTGTAGTGCTGGTATTTGTCCCAAGCTAAATCAAGTTCTTTCATTTCCACGCCCAGAGTCCTGTAGGACACTTTCCATTCCAGGGACCCTCCATGATTTTAATCGGTCCTTGGCAGAAGTAATTTTGCAGGATTTGTCAAGTGTTTGTCCTCAGGTTCTTTTAGAGAGCTACTATAACTAACCTGTAAGACATTTTTTTTTTTTCATCCATGTGTCTATTAGAACTGACATGCTTTTGTTTATGGCTACAATGGTTTTTTTGTGGATGGGTGCTGGAGCAATGGTCTACAGTGCTCCCTGTGAGCCAGTTAACATCCCTATGTGCAACAGCATGCCTTGGAACATAACCAGGATGCCAAACCACCTTCACCACAGCACACAGGAGAATGCCATATTGGCCATCGGGCAGTATGAAGAACTGGTGGACATCAACTGTAGTCCGGTCCTTCGCTTTTTCCTTTGCGCTATGTATGCTCCTTTTTGTACATTGGAGTTCCTCCATGATCCCATAAAACCGTGCAAGTCGGTGTGTCAAAGGGCCAGAGATGGATGCGAACCAGTCCTGCAGCGCTATAACCACAGCTGGCCACACAGCTTGGGTTGTGACGACTTACCTGTTTATGACCGGGGTGTGTGCATCTCGCCTGAAGCCATAGTTACTGATTTACCTGAAGGTAAGTCCAGAGACGAAACACTTTATCCATTCCAAAAAGAAAGCAAGAAAAAAAATATTCCAGCTGCATCTGTGGTTTCTGAAATTAATAATTAATGAAATATTTTTTCCTTTAGATGTTAAATGGGTTGATTTCTCCAGGAACATTGCTGTAGATCAACCTCAAGTGTCAGAATGCCACAGCTGGACTTCTCGTGAGTTTTCTGGTTAATCTGTGTTGTTCTACTTACTGAGCAATGTGCTGTAATTCTTCTAGTAAACTGTAAAACTGACTTTCAGTAGATCGCTGCAGATGCCAAAAAATAAAGCCATCGCTAGCCGTATATATGGAGAAGAAATTCAACTATGGTGAGTACTTAATATTTATATATGTATTATATATAAATGTGTGCATGTGTGTGTGTGTGAATGTTTAGGACTACAAAAGCATGCAGCTTTTCAATAAAACTGTTAAACAGTGTGAAATTTTAGCAACTTGATGTTTTCATAACAATGTCAACTTTCCTGTATTCACTTAATTTCTTATAGATTTGATTGTAATGGATATTTTAGTGAATCATAAAGGCAGGGTCATTGATCTGACAATATTGATTCACTCAGGAAAGTAACTGTACATAATATTCTGTTGCTTCCAGTTATCCACGCAAAAGTCAAAAGCGTCAGTCGGACTGGTTGCCACGAGATCACGACAGTTGTGGAAGTGAAAGAGGTGTTTAAGTCTTCCATCTCAATCGGTCAAGGCCAGGTGCCTTTAATTACAAATTCCTCATGCTCCTGCCCACAGATGGTACCTGGTCAAGAGGTGATTATCATGTGTTATGAGTGGCGGTCAAGGTAAGTCAAAGCTGAATCACATTTAATACGAAAATTTATCAATTTTACATTAAACTACACAGAGACACATACACAACCACAGATGTGTTCAAGTAAGCCCAATTCCCCCTTGCCAGTATGTCGATTGGATATGTCAATTCAGAGAAATGTTGTAAATGTTTTTGATCCCTTTCAATATGTCACAAGATGTTAAGACCCTGCACATAACTGAAATAAAGGAAAAGGCCACCCCAATTTGTCATAATTTGCTACAATTTTTATCAAGCTCACATCTGCCTGCAACTTAAAATGCAAAAAAGTTTTTTGTTGCTTTAAACATTATGTTTGCCCTCCTGAGTTCAGTCATAATGATAGTATCTGGCAGTCTTTCATTTAAATCGTGTAATTTATGTGTCTGTCATAACACACGAGAAATTTCTGAACTTTAAACAGTATCCAAATGTAATTTGTAAAGTAACTTCTGCCTGCTATCCTGACTGCGACCCTGTTAACATTTTTAGAATACTTGTACCTTCATACTTACATTTAAAAAACAGACTGTTGTTAAATAGTAGTGGACTTGAGTGCCCATGTCACTTCAGGTTGATGTTGTTGCATGGATGTCTGGTTGAGAGATGGAAAGATCAGCTGGCACGAAGATACAAGGTAAACTCATTTTTTTATAACCTGAGTCCCCGAGTGGATTTACAGCATTACACACTAATCATACTATACTTGAATAAAGCTGAGCTCTGAATATTATAAAGCAAACGTACTCTTTCCATAACATGATTTGATTTCTTAACAATAATGAAAGTATATTTTGTCTGTTGTCGACTATTGTTCTCCATTTACATTTATTATTAATAATTTATTTTTGAAATAAATTATGTAAGAATTATTGATACTCCATATGAAGGTATCCAGTCATATACAGGTATCATTGCATAATGAGCATTTGTTCTTGAAGATCTACTCATAAAAAGAATTCTAGTAAAACGTAGTCTTTATTACATTATATGCTTTTCTCCAAAGTAACATACAATGTTAATGTACTTTACTGGAGCAACTTAGGGTTGCTCAAGGGTACTAAAGCTGCAAATGGAATTTGAGCATGCAACCTCTGGGTTCAAAGGCAGCAATGCTAACCAGTACACTACATGCTGCTTGCGAGATGTAAAACTCTTACTAAGGCTTTTTTTGCATCGCTGATCTCAGTTTTTAAGAAGAAACCTAGATGATGCCTTCCTGGGCCAAGGTTTTCTTTTTCCACCAAGCCTACAAAATCCCTGCCTTTTTAACAGAAAGAAAATCTTATTCAAAACAAATCTGATATGCACTGGGCACCTTTAAGTCCAGGCTTAAGACCCACATGTTCAAAATTGCTTATCTTACGAATTTTTCCATGGTACTCCGTTTAGTGTTACCATCTTTTAACAAATGAAAAATACCGTCTTGTTCAACTTGATCCATAGAAAAAACTTTATTTCAAGAAAACCTTCTTTATAATCTTGTAAACAACAGCATAATGGCCAGCAGGAAGTGTGTAATTATATCTGTCACATAACCATATAACATTAAATGCAAAAAGCACATGGTTCACTTACAAAGCTCTGAATTATCATACCCGTCCTGGGTGTGTCCCCTCGCCCTCCAGCTTTGTGCCCTGTGTTGCCGGGTTTGGCTCCGGCTCGCCATGACCCCGCTTGGGACAAGCGGTTTCAGCCAGTGTGTGTGTGTGTGTGTGTGTGTGTGTGTGTGTGTGTGTGTGTGTGTGTGTGTGTGTGTGTGTGGAAAAAAAAAAACAACTGCCAGTAGAGTGTGAACTTCCCTTCATGTTATTCTCTGAGGGATAAACTAAATTTCTGGAAAATGAGCTGAATCAGCTCACAGGAGGATACTGCTAGTGGGCAGTTTCAGTTCTGTGCTTTTTGATCATTATCCTGATGGAAGACCTAACCATGATGCAGTTTCAGTCTCTTGATTTTTAACCTAAAACCTCTGAATAATTAAGTGAGTCAGTGATGCTGTATGTCCTAACAAGTTTCCCAGGGCTTTTGGAAGACTCCCAGTCCCACAAAATCACAGCTCTCCCATTATAATTCACATGGGGATAAGGTTATTTTCTGCATGGCTCTTTCTCCCAGGTCCACCTTTGCTACTTGTTAGCAACAAGATCTATTTATTTCCAGTAAAAATTCCAGTGACATTTAGGAAACTCCAGGTGCTGGACATTTGTGGCTTGATGACAGCAGAGGCTTTCTTCTCGCAAGCTTTTCGTCAGTCTAATTATAGTTTTGGAGACATGGTAACCAAAGGATGCAAAAAACTTCCGCATTTTTTTTCAGTTGCAGGCCTTGGAAAAATTTTTGCCTCTTCTCATTGTGTATGGGGGCAACACACTAGGGTCATTTTGCAGGCAGGTTCCTCACAGCATAAGTAGTTTTAAGCTTCATAATTACTGCCCTAAGAGTGAAGATTAGTATTTTCAGGTATGAAGCTATTTTCATAGCCACTGCCTGATTTACAAAGATCAATAACTTCAGCTGTGTATTCTCTGATCTTCCCTGTTAGCAGGCAACTATGGAGGTTTGGTTTATGTCTCGTCTCATATTTACACCCCAGTGAAACAAAAAGTCATGGATGACCCCTTAAGAGTTCCTAAGTACTCTGCTGTGCATAAAAAAGAATATGGTGTGCTTAAACAAGTAAAATGTAAATAAGAATTTACTTTGATTACATTTACTTCACAAGGATTTCAGTAATTCTGAAAATAATAATGATGTATTTCTGATTGGGGGTGGGGGGTGCAGTGGCGCAGTGGGTTGGACCACGGTCCTGCTCTCCAGTGGGTCTGGGGTTCAAGTCCCGCTTGGGGTGCCTTGCGGCGGACTGGCGTCCCGTCCTGGGTATGTCCCCTTCCCCCTCCGGCCTTACGCCCTGTGTTGCCGGGTAGGCTCCGGTTCCCCGTGACCCCGTATGGGACAAGCGGTTCTGAAAATGTGTGTGTGTGTGTGTGTGTGTGTGTGTGTGTGATTGGGGGTGCGGTGGCGCAGTGGGTTGGAGTGCAGTCCTGCTCTCCGGTGGGTCTGGGGTTCGAGTCCCGCTTGGGGTGCCTTGTGATGGACTGGTGTCCCATCCTGGGTGTGTCCCCTCCCCCTCCGGCCTTACGCCCTGTGTTACCGGGTAGGCTCCGGCTCCCCCATATGGGACAAGTGGTTCTGCAAATGTGTGTGTATTTCTGATTTTTTAATGATTTTCTTTTCTTTGAATTATTATATCCCAATTAACGAATAGATTTCTCTCACTTCTAATGTAATATCAAGCTGATAAACAATACTTTTTTCATAGCTCATCTTTATCAATATTGCAAAAGTTCTTAAAAGCAGAAATCTAGATTATTATTATTGTTATTTTTAATTAGTACTACCCCATCACCTAACCAGGAAATTCTTTTAATTACTGTAATCACTGATAATGGTTGCCGTCCTTTTCAGCTAAACTCCATGTAAAGTCCCTTTTTAATTTATAAGAGAACAGCAGCTGGTCAAAGCAACACAGAGGTTGAAAGAGTATACTGAGAAGTTGCAAATACATCCACAGGAGTAAAAGAAGTGCAAAAAAGTTACAGTAGTTCGGAATGGGTTTGAGTTTTCAGGCAAATCACGTGGTGTGGTGGGTTTTGCTGGTGCCTGCTTTGTTGCAGGTCTGGGGTTCAAGCCCTGCTTGGGGTGCCTTGTGATGGACTGGTGTCCCATCCTGGCTGTGTCCCCTCTTCCTTTGGCCTCATGCCCTGTGTTGCTGGCTAAGATTCTGGCTTTCTGTGACCCTGCTTGGACAAGTGGTTGTAGATGTTGGTTGGCTGACAAATCATGTTTCAAGTGGAAGAAATCTGAAAACATCAGTCATCAACATGTTTAGAAGGGGAACTTCTGGTGTAAACCATCTTATTAGCATTCATTTCCTGGCCGAGCATTGCAGTATAGAGTATTATGCCTGCAGTCCATGATATCAAGAATTTGAAGTTTGAATTTTGGTTTATCAAGAACACACACACACAATGTCTACAACCACTTGACCCAAGCGGGGTCACAGGGAACCAGAGCCTAACCCAGCAGCACAGGGCACAAGGCCGGAGGAGGCAGGGAGCACACCCTGGACGGGATGCAAGTCCACTGCAAGGCACCCCAAGCAGGACTTGAACCCCAGCCCCACAGCAGGTTGTGTTTTTGTTCAAGGTTTGACAAATGGTTGCAAAAAATCAATCAGTGACCAGAATGGTGACGCATTTAAAACACAGCTGAGACGTCCCTAGAGGTACCCTGTGAAGACAGTTTTGTTCCAGGATACATAAGAAGATGCAGGCAGGGAAAACATGAGATTTGTTATTGGTAAAAGTTAAGATAATGTTTATATGTCTCCTTCAATGTAAGAATAGGTGTAAATGTAATTTGGAGACCTTGTAAATAGATTATTGAAATGTTTAGATTTCAAGCAACATCGTTAATTTATGGAACCCCTTCAGGAACTTATTTGAAAGTGCTATGCATTCATATTTCCATTTACATTCATTCATTTAGCAGATGCTTTTGTCTCAGCAAAAGTACAATTTATGCATTACATTAAGAGACATATTGTAACGTTTTCACATCGAACACTTGTTCCCTGTTTGTGGATCTGTTTGGAGTCTCTCCATGTAATCCAGAGTTTGTCTATGTATCTTGGCTCAAGTTCATCAATGTCTGTAAACATTTTACTGCTATTTGTTGTTACAGTTGTAATTCAAAGAGCTGTGCTTTTGGGATGGACTATGGACCACTGCAATCTTGCACTGAACAAGTGGTCATTGATAATGAGTGTATGGCTGATATTATCATAATTAGTCTGTGACTATAAAACTGTTGTAAAATGATATAGTACATAATTGGCCTAGCAGAAGCCATGCATGTAACTATGAATAAGAACACTTGAAAGATGTGATATGTAAGTCAGGAAAAAAATGTAATAACAATGAGAAATATCTGTAAATCCTTTTTCTGGTTTGATTTTGCAGCGGTGGGAACAACGTCTACAAGAACAGCAGCATAAGAACTCAAAAGTGAAGATGAAGCATTCAGGTCTTGCCACAAACTCCAGAAAAAGCACCAGGACTAAGAACGTGCAGAGAGATGGTGGACATAAGAGATCATAGCTGTACACTGTCCCATTTCTTTTTGCGTTGGGATTGGGACCTGGCTTTGCAGGTTCACGCAGCGGGCGAGATGTTCAGTCTTTCTGCTTTCTCCCTGCTGCCTGTACCCAGGCTACCTGGCAGATGGTTCACAAAAAAACTTTTCAGTACATTTGCACTATTTCTGATACAGTATCTCTAGCTTAAAAGACTTTAAATTTTACCCCATCTCCACTGCATCTGGTAATGCTAAAACTTTGTTATCCTTTTACTGTTTGTATTGATTTTGTGTTGACATTGATAACATATTTGCTGTTAAAGCAGCTGTAGTCTTTGTCTTTAGACTGGCTTCTATTATTATATTATTTTTAATTACTCTGAAAACATGTGGATGATGGGAATTTCTTTGCTCATAAAAGTTCATCTTGTCTGAGTACTAAAATTCCTTATGTTTAAAAGTAGCAAAAATCTGAAAATATAACTTTGTTACTGCTGTAGTTCTGTATACTAAATGTTAACACTTCTCATGTAGTTTGTAATGTAGACTCCAGCTGCATGCTGATTTGCCTGATTCTTTCATATGGCGTGTTTTGTGTTGTACATGGACACATCACCAGTGATGTAGCCTGGGATCACAGGATGTTTCAGGTCTTTCAATATCAGACAACCCAGCATACAGCCAGGTAGCACTATCTTGAATCCATAGCTCACCTTTCCTAATCTACAGCTGTCTAGATGCCCTCTCTGGAGCCCCAGGAACAACATTTATGGAATTCCTCCTCTGGTTGCCGATGATACCCAACATACTATAGGCCCTATACAAAGACTTTCCTGCAGTCTCTAGTCTCTAATTTTCATCTTGATTTTTCACTGTCACTGGAGGATATTTTAGCCTTCTCATGTCAGGGTCAGGGGGTGGGGTAAGTACCACTGACTTCATATGGCGTTCATACAATCTAAAATTTAAACATTTTGTTCCACTTCACAGCCATCTGCGCACTACATCAGTAACTTAAATTTTAGTGGTGATGATTATTATGATATCCTTTTTTTGGTGATCCTTATGCAAATTTTAGGGTCTCTGTATTTTATATCTTTAAATCATCCAGCTTAAGTTGCTGAGAACTATGTACGTGCTTTGCATTGATCTTCGAACCTAACTGCTACAACTCATGAGAAAGTGGAATGACTATTTCCATGTACTATTTATATATGCAAATTAATTTGCATATGCAGTTTTTTTACACTTTAAGAATACAGTCACTCTGTGAAAGTTTTTTTTGTTTTTGCTGCTATTTTGTAACTGAAATATATTGCATATAGTGCTTCTTCTACAAGTATGCTGGTTTGATGGTAAACATTTGATTATACAAGTTCCTCTGTGTAACCTTGAGCAATTGCATTCATATTTGAAATTCTGAGTGGTGTTGAAACCTTTAGTGCAAAAGTATTTGTAATTTGAGCAGTATCCCAACACCGGAAATTTTGTCATTGTTTTCAGAGAAAATACCTTGGAACAGAATGTATGTGTAATCTAACCGCATGCTGTAGTACAATTCATTGTTCATAATTAAATTTAGTTGTCTCAGGATAAGGTTAAAAAGTTTAAATTTTTTAATTAATTTTGAAAATATGACACAGTCTGTTTTCTCACAAACCAAAACAATGTTAGTATCACAACCAACATCTGTGCTTGTAATTGACAAATGTATTGCGTTTCTAATGACAATATTAATCTAAAGCTGGCTTTATTGCATGCAAATATGTTTTGATAATTTGAGCAAGACTGCTGGAACAGCGATTTTAAATACCTTAACATTTTTTACAAATCATTTGAATTTTATATTTCTACAAAATAATTTTAGTTATGCTTTCTCTGCTCCACAATGTACTTCATTCCTTCTTGATTTAAAGTGTAAAATGGACAGGACATTGCTCCACCTGAAATAAAATTCATTCAAATCACTTTTTTGTTCAATAGATTTTTATAACAGGCTGTATGAATGCGGGGGGCAGCGGGGTGTGGGGGGTGTGGCCTGTGCTTGTTCTCTGGTGGGTCTGGGGTTCGAATCCTGCTTGGGTTGGCTTATCACGAACTGGCCTCCCATCCTGCATGTGTCCACTCCTCCTCCAGCCTTGCGCTCTCTGCAGCCAGGTTAGGCTCCAGTTCACTGCAACCCCACTTGGAACCAGTGGTTGTAGAATCTGTGTGTGTGTGTGTGTGTGTGTGTGTGTGTGAATGCAGACAGTATTGTGGGTTAAAAAGTATGACTACAGAAGAAAAGCAACATAAAGCAGACCTCTTTTCCACATTAGAAATAATAAACTATGTTAATGTGGACAGATAAGACAAAATAAAATGACTAACGATATCCTAATTGGGTAAATTTTAAATGAAAAGCTGCAGAAATAGAAAAACTGGCAAGGAGAAAAATGCATTTTTAAAGCACTATAAACTCATTGAAATCACCTAGGCAACCAATATGTTTACCTAGCAACAGAGTGTTGTGTGGATTTGCCAATTGCACAAAATCATCCTATGCAATTGAACACTGGTGAGGGAGAATATCTCAACCAATAGTACCTTTCTTAATAACGTACAGCATGGTTTTCCCCTGCCCATTAGGCTATGTAAAATCAGCTGGAATACATTCACTCATTGGTGTAACTGTCTTAGCATTTGCGGCAGTTAGCACAATTTTCTTATGCAAAAGACCAAGAGGTAATAAGGACTCAGAGTAGTTGTGGATATCTAGCAATCTTTTAGCTGTGTATTGTAAATTGTAGCAAATTTTAGAGTAACAATAGCATATTCAATTAATAAATTGTTCAGGTATTGTTCAGACTAACATCAGTAAAGCTACAGTAGCTTTATTACCTATACGTATAAACTACTTTTCCGAATTACCCTATGATGCTACTGCAAGTACATGTACTGCCACAGATCTTCCTTTTTAGCTTTCAGTGCGTCCCAGAAAATACATACATTGTGGCATAAGTGTTTTTCTTGCAGCGCTTTTTTGTTGCATAGGCCACATGGGTTCTAGGTTTCAAGGCTCCAGTCCCCACATATATTTGTTTCAAGTACTATATTGCAATATTATAGTACCGTATACTGCTCTATTTGTGTGTTTAAATTAATTTTGTGCTCTTAACCTTTTTCAGGCCACCAAAACTCAGCTCAAGATGCATTTGATCATGCTGATCAGGTAAAATTAAAGTGTCGCTTGATATTGTAAAGCATGTGAAACCATGAGGAAAAAATAAACCTGAAATGTTACCTCAGATTTTTCAATTTTTTTTTTTCTTGATGGAAGATGCTCAATGAGAAGACAGGGAAGATTTTGCCAATAGAGACCAGACTCAGTGATAAACAAGAAGATAAATCAAGGTACCATTCATAGTATACTAAACTGCATTCAAGAGCAAAAAACTTTAGAGAAAAGCAGAAGATTACTGAAGCGTATTTGTTTAACGCCATCATTTTGCTGGTACACATTTCTCAGGCACACACATCCCCCATTATTTGGTCTCCCGATATCCATTTTTTTACACATTCCATGCATGATTATTAATACCACTCAGTGTTAATTAAACTGAATCGTTATTTATCCGATGTGCTGCACCCAGGCCACCCTGCGACATTCGGTCATTTGGTTCAACGCAATAAACTGAGACCTGTTGAAATTCTAGAAATTGCGTAAATACATTGCAACAAGTAAGAGAGAGACTGTGAGATGCACTGCATTATGGGAACCACAACCTTGCCTCAGCTGTGTTTTGGCAGTCCGTCTTCTCAACTGTGTCATTTCTGCATGTATTTTTAATTTAAAGTAGAAGGAAAAAAAGAATGAAAAATAAAAGAATATTCATTGTTTTTACCTCTACCCCAAATGTAGACTTAAAAAACTCGGATGTTGAATGGTGAGAGTCTTTTGTAACCTAACACTGTTTTCATCAGCCTTTCTCCATGTCTTCACCCATGTAGAAAAGAACCATAATTTTTTAAATATTTTTTTGTCTCTTACATGCCAACATTAAATAAAGTTCATCATGGGGATGGTGATATTTCTGAAGTGGTCTCCTCAGCTTTCCCAACATAGAATTTTTGACAAAATGACCAAAGTCCTTCATCAACCTTTGTGATGCAGGAGCACACCATTCTTCAGAAGGCTAAAGCAAATCCCCCCTTTGTTTGTGTGGGATATCACATGTGCCACATAGGCCAGCCATGGAATTAAGGAAGAAGGGGCAATTACATGGCCATCATGGGAGTGGCAAAACATTGTAGTTGCATCAAAAGAACAATCAGCTCCAAACCACGTCTTTCTTTTTACCACCAGAAATAGAATGAGATAGAAGAAAAAGACGGTTAATAATAAAAGTGTGATGTTTCACAGTAGTATCAGGGGGAGTATGAAAACCTCTTTGTTCGTTCTGAGCACCAAAATTGTGACTAAAACCAAAAGTACAGCAAGAGTCGATACACACACACACACACACACACAAAATGTCTACAACTGTTTGTCCTTAGCGGGGTCGTGGCGAGCCGGAGCCTAACCCGGCAACGCAGGGCGTAAGGCTGGAGGGGGAGGGGACACACCCAGGACAGGATGCCAGTCCATCACAAGGCACCCCAAGCGAGACTCGACCCCCAGACCCGCCCAGCAATAGTCTATAAATAGTAAAAGAGCAACATTCATATGAGCAGGCTTGAATTAGGTCAAAAAGTTAAGCTGATTGCGCAAACCATCGAGGGAATGGTTTCAAGTACACTGTGGTCAGCACTGATGGCTAGCTGAAATTTGGAGAACTGTCTGGCACACAATAAGAGGACTTGTCAGCATGGAGACTGAAACCAGGGCCCATGAGAACTGAGTCTTCCGGAAGCTGATGAGTGGCACTTCAGCACGACATGCCAAAAAAAGAAATAAGTTGCCTCTGTAGGATTCTTTCGAATGTTCTCCGCTCTTGACTGATACCTTGTGTCACCTCTTTCTGTGCAGTAGGCAGTGCAGTTGAATTTGGTGAAACTCCAGTCTTCCTGTCACATCCAGAGAAAATAAAATGATGAAACGAGAGAACTGAAAAACTTCAGAGTTTCAGAGGGTACAGGAGATTACAAGGGCTGCCAGTCGATGGTGGCGGCTGTAAGGCTTTAGAGGAAGCGCATTAAGCTGGTTTCATGCTCTGGAGTGGTAATAATGAGGTACATGCTCTCAAGAGCACTTTTTACTGTACAGTTTAGTTTACACCGTAAATCCTTTCCCAGCTCAGCAGAAAGAATGTTACTCTGACAAGGGGCTTATCTGAATTGGGAGGTTCTCGGTAGAAGGAACAGCAGAAGCTTTATCCAGGCAGGTGGACACATCCATGGGGTCCTGGAGTCTGTACTACCTGTCTGACCTACTGCAGTTCATCTAGCTGCCTTCATATGTGTTAGATATGGCCATGTGCAGCATGGGGTCTCCTCAATGAACAGTCCTGGCTCCCTTGTACAACACTAAGTTGTCTCTCCAGAAGTTCTCAGGTGACAGTGATTATTGGGTATGTCAGGGACAGGTAGGAGATGACATTTACTTTATATGTGAATGCTACTATAACCAAAAGTGAATTTCCCTCTGGGATTAATAAAGTTTCAGTTGCTGGTGCGGAACCCACAGCACGGGACGGCAGCGGCTGTCTTGGAAGCAGGAGTTTTAGTTTTTACAAAGCAGCAGATAGTAATCAGAGGACCCAAGGTTTGACTCTTCATTCCTCCTGTAGTTCCCTTGAGCAAAGTATTGATGGTGAGTTGTTCCAGAAATAATTTTATAGCTGTTTTAATGGATAAGTATAAGTACACAGACTTAATGATTTCAGTTCCTTTGGGGAAAGGTCAGTAACTAGTGCTTCATATACTAATTTCAGGAGTTTGAAGTATTACACTGGTTGTGTATTTGAGCGGATGCTTGGTGGACCTTTCATGTGGGCTTAGAGGCCACTGGAGGTCTCACTCCTGCTGTTGGCAAGATTCTTGTGTTCTTTGTACAAAAAGGTGGGGATGAGCTGGGCTTATGTAAAACGGGACACTTGGGGTGAAGGATAATCGGCATTTATATGTGCTCAGCGTGACTGCCAGACAGACATGGCAAGGGGTTTGCTATTATTTTCAGTTGACACTTTCTTCCAAAACAGCTTACAATTGTTTACCCATCCATTTACCCATTTAAGGACATGACAGCAGTAGATGAGATCTGAACGAACAACTTCTAGCTCAAAAGGCAGAAGCTTTAACCACTAAGTTGTCCCCCTCTCTGATGTTTTAGGCAATACCACACACACACCAAACCACTTGTCCCATACAGGGTCACGGGGAGCAAGAGCAAGTCTGCCGCAAGGCACCCCAAGCAGGACTCGAACCCCAGACCCACCAGAGAGCAGGACCCAGTCCAACCCACTGCACCACCACACCACCGCACCACCACACCCCCCTGCAATACTTCTCTCCAAACCTCAATATGTATCACTGAAATTACTAAAAGAATAACTTAATTGTGGCTTTGAGTCCTACGTTATTGTATAACAATGGAGTCAGTTATCACAACCCAAAGTAAACTGCAATGAGATCATTAAATTATTAAACGTAAGTGGTTAAACTTACCATGAAGGAGGGTAAGCTGATTGCTATTTAAGATATTGCTTTATTTCTCCTTTTTTCTGAACACCATGCTAGAAAATGGCTTCTAGCATGTCCAAGGCCTGCCATTAAAATAAGGTGAGACATTTCACATAAGTTCATTGAGCACATGATCACACACACACATTTTCAGAACCGCTTGTCCCAGACGGGGTCACGGGGAACCAGAGCCTACCCGGTGACACAGGGCGTAAGGCCAGAGGGGGAGGGGACATACCCAGGACGGGACGCCAGTCCATCGCAAGGCACCCCAAGCGGGACTCGAACCCCAGACCCACCGGAGAGCAGGACTGTGGTCCAACCCACTGCGCCACTGCACCCTCAATCATGTGATCACTGATCACATAATGTTGCTGACCACTTGTAGACTACAACATATTCTGTGATGGCACGTTAAGTGCTATTTATGGTGAGCACTGTTTAAACCTTTTTGAGAAATTAGCGTTTTGCAAGCATTATATAGTATACCGTGAGCTAAACTTTATACTAATTATGAAAACCTTGAAAATTCACTATGACATCACTTAATATAATACAAATACTCTTGGGGTACATGGGGTGGCATGGTGGCAGTGTAGGGAATGCTGGTGCCTCACACTGCCTAAATTACAAAACAAACAACACAAAGAGCCCTAAAACTCAGTAATCTCAGAATATTAATCTTTATGAATAATACTATTCCTTGTTCAATACCAGAATGTGTTTTTTGGATACTGGAAGTCTCAAGAACTGCAGGAATTCGGTTCTTCTGGCTTGATCAAAGGCTACCAGAAAGAACCTAATTTCCCACACTGCATGAATGAAAATCTGGGGCAATTAATGAAAAGTGGAATAAATAATTGCAAACTGGAGGTAAAAAAAACAGGGTGCAGGAGATGCAAAACATGAGATAAGTGTATTGATTTTGTATCTATCAAGGGTACGAGTCCCGCTTGGGTGCCTTGCGACGGACTGGCGTCCTGTCCTGGGTGTGTCTCCTCCCACTCCAGCCTTACGCCCTGTGTTGCCGGGTTAGGCTCCGGCTCCCCACGACCCCGTATGGGGCAAGCGGTTCAGACAGTGTGTGTGTATCTATCCATTGACATAAGTACACATACCTTCATATCACTGTACTACTCACTGATCAAAGTTAAAAGAGGGTCCATTTTGTAAACATATTACTTGTGAAATTTGAACATTTAAATTTAGTTTTTTTTTTAAGTTTACTTTTTCTGCAATCTTTCTGGAAGCCTGCATACTAAAATAAACCAGACAATATTTGTGTCAGTTAAAAAGAGGAAGTAGAGGTTGTTAGACTGCAGACTGCAGAACCCAAGGACTATTAAAGAACACAGAAATCCAACGAACAATAATAAAAGTTGCCTGCTGATAATTTACACTTGCATTTATTCATTGCGCATATGCTATTCTCCAAAGCAATGCAGATCTCATAAAATAATACATAAGTACGTTACACTAACAGATGGAGAGATCTAGATGCAGACACATAATTCTTGAAGGATAGTGGTTCAGAGAAGAACTCAAAATAGTTAATGCTCAACTGCTAGAAATGATTACACTATAATTTTCCATTTCTTCTGAATATATTGTTATGTTTAACAGCTGCACCACATTGTCATTCAAAACAAGAAGTGGTTATAAAAGCAATTTCTTCAAGGTCTGACCATGTCCAAACTTTATTTTCCATACTTTGTCAACAATACAACTTCAGTCTTGTTGATTATGCTTATTTACTTGAGTTTTTTGTTCATTATTCCTCCAAAATAAAACTGCCACAGGTTAGGACTCACATTAAGTGTGTAGCTCATTTATTAACGGCAATGAACGTTAGTAGATCCAAACAGCACAATGCTGAAATAGCCAGAAAAGTCTCATTATATTTCAGCAATTGTTGGTTTTTTGTGTCGTTCAATACATAATATATACGGAAAATGTGATAGGGCAGGAAGCAGATGACCATGATGGAGATGAACCAAAAGTTCTTCAGCTGGGCTCGGAACTCCTGCTGGGAGAGGAGATTGCAGTGGTTGGCCCGAACCATCTTGAGCAGTATGAAACACTGGATTGTTAAAGTTGTGCAAGCAACAGCCAGTACAATTGCAGCTATCATGATGTTGATGGTCACCACATGGTCTTTGATCTCTGTGTGGAACTTAAAACACTTTGTCTCATTGTAGATATTTAACTTTCCATATTTAATCCACAGAGGCGTGAAGAAGCCGACCATGAAGAGGATCCAAATTGTTGCACTGAATAAAAAGGCTATGAGTGGATACTGGAAATGCATTGGTTTCCATCCAAAGCTGGGGAGAAAACGCACCACCAGAATTGATATATAAAAGAAGAAGGTTAGGTACAGATGGGTATGGGCAGCAATGCTGACAAGCTTGCAAAAACTGAAACAATAACGCCAGTAGTTGGTGATGTAGTAGTCAATGCGGAATGGCAGGGTGAGCAGGAAAAGGCCATGGGCCACCACCAGGTTCAGAATTGAAATGTTGGTGATTGACAGATTATCGTGTTGGTGCTTCAAGATTAAGCTCATGAAGACAATTCCTGTAGTCCCTCCTATCAGTGCCACAGTGTACATGGAGACCAGCAAGGCTTGCATTCCAGGTTGAATTTCTTCCGTGTTTGACAGAGAATCATTTGTGGTATTGCTATTCCATGAATTAGCCATATTCAGGAAGCTTGGCTAGAAGGAAAACAGAACAACACTGACTTTTGACAAATAGCATTATGTGTGTAAATGGGCTACCTTGTATTTGTTTCCCATTAGCAGATGCCAATATTTGACCAAGCAAATCTTGGCTTCTGTTTGCCAGTAACTCTTGCTTTTGTGCTGCTTTAAACATGAATGCAAGAAGGTAGACCATCTTGAAAAAGATTGCTCCTTTAATAGTAAACAAATAAATCACCACGATATTCAGCACATTGCTGTACACTAAATTGTTTCATCTACACTTAAAAACTTGTGAATTCTGCTGCCTCATCAAGAAATTGTTTTACCATACAAATAAAACAAAAATAACAAAAAATTACATTACCTGACAATGGCGAAACTTCACAGGAAGGTTCAAAAAAGGATGAGCTGTGCCTTGCTGGTAAAGTGGAAGTATCCTTTCCAAGCGTGGACATCTGAAGAAGATAGAGGAGGAAGTAACTAAGCATTTTCACATGCAGCTTAGACTAGGGGAGGTGCTTGTCTTGTGGGTAAAGATTGCAGCCACACTCAAGGAACTTGTTTGTCCGATACAAACTCAGACTGCAAATGTGAAATCCTGGCCTGTACTCTGCTGTTAGACTGTAATCTGGCTAGTTCAGCATGCCTACTATAGTACCATTATTAGTAC
This sequence comes from Scleropages formosus, assembly GCF_900964775.1. Classification (NCBI taxonomy): domain Eukaryota; kingdom Metazoa; phylum Chordata; class Actinopteri; order Osteoglossiformes; family Osteoglossidae; genus Scleropages; species Scleropages formosus. The sequence goes on from NC_041808.1 coordinate 27,789,800, forward strand.
TGCCTGTTGTTTTACAGTTTACAGCTGCACACATTTCAGCTTAAAAATTTGTTTTATTTCACATCAGCTGCACTTACTCTTCTTGGTAGATTTTCCTCGCAATCATAAACAAAGAAAAGCATCTGCTAAAAGAATCAGTGTAAATGTACATGTGAAAAAATCTCCTGTGTTCATTTCCTCTACTCATTTTCTTCGAAGTATGAGGTATGCATTATGTGTACAGCATAGCAACAACTAATTTTCTTTTGAAATCTTTGCAGTTTTCATATTACATTGTTTACAGCATTAGCAGACCTATGATGGCTTTTTAACAAATGTTTACAGTTCAGCGGATCAGTGGTGAAGTATTTCAGATTGAGTATATGACGTGTGGAAGGACTGGACCAGTGCCTCCAGGAGGTCCTGAGCAGAACCTACAACCAGATTTCCCCAACAATGTGAGTGGCAGTTCAAGCACTGTGTCAACATAGAAGTCAGCAGTGAGTAAAGTTCCTTTAGCATGTGGTGGATACGGACGGGCTATCCAGTGATTTCCATATCGTCTGGCCCACACCACACAATATCTGGTGAAGGAATAAAAGGGTCCTACTTGCATTGGTAAGTCTGGGCTAGAAAAAAGCATTAGACCAAGTGGATAGCATTTCTTAACACCTTGAGCAGGATGGACTTTGGTTCTGACTTCCTGGGGTCGGTGCATATGCTGTACACCGAGGTTGTTAGCAATGGAACGATGTATACATATGGCAGGCTGGAGAAAACAAGCTCACACTCCAGCAGGAATGCCTTGCACTTCTCTGGGAAGCAGTTGCACTGGAAAGGTGGGGCCACACAGGGGTTGAAGGTGTGATGCACTACCAGGGCTGTGGAAAGAGACATTGGTAGTGGACTGGGCTGATCGTCAGCTCCTGTGGCTGCTCCAGGTTGCAGGAGGGCACGAACTTTCTAGATGGACTTTGACAGCTGCTGTAGCATCTGGTTGTGCATTCCCAGGAAATGCTCCTGTGTTGCTACTTTAGCAAACTCTGCTGGATACATGCTACGGCAGAATGTTCTGCCAAAAACCACTCAGAGATGGGGTTTAAGGTACAGGTGTGGGGTTTTATTTGTTAGTGAAAAATGCCAGGTGTGAATTATGGGCCTGTGCTGTGAATCCATGAAGATCAGGGATGTGTAGATGTGTCTCAGAATGCCGAACACAGAAGACTGGATGAAGACGAGAGGTTTGGGATTGGCCAGGAGCTTGGATGGCAAGTATTCTCTCACTGATCTAGTCTAGGTGTGAGGGGCAGGGCTTATAGTCTCCTGGGGACATGGTAGTTTCATATGCTTTTTATAACTTTTATGCTTTGAGTCATAGTGACTTAACTGATAGGGAGAACCATCAGCATAAAATGAACACTGGGGTTACAGTAGCATTTTAACACATCCCCAGTAAAACCATTCTTAAAAAGAGTGATACCTGTTGTTTGTTCTGTCTCATGAGCCATCTATAAATCCTTACCCAGTTAAGAACTCCAGAGCTGAACATTATTCACAGTAGAATGAGAGAAAAAACTGGAAAAGGGGCTTTATGCTTCAGAATGTTTCACAAAGCCCTGGCATAGGAGAAGTGATTGCCAGTGACATGGAATATTACTAGAAACTGCAAGAACAGTAAAGTCATGTGCCAAAGTCACCAAAATCTATAAAAAAACTAGAGAACTCAACAGACCGAAATGCAATCTAAAGAGTGCAAGATGAATACTAAAGCCAGCCTTACTGTAAGAATTTTAAAACATAAAAAGTAAATAAGTCCATGGTCCTCATCAGCCCTTGGAAGTTCCAGTGATTTATGCTCACAGAATAACGTCGGAGCTGCCCGTGAAAGTACAAATGTTACGACCCCAAGGTTGTCTAGGGGTGTAGGATGGTGTGAGAAACTGTAGCATAAAGTTTTGTACCAAGGTATGGGTTATGAATTGACAGGACAATGAATAGTGTGCGTAAATAAGAATGTGTGTTTAATGTTCTGGTGAAAGGCAAAATAATGAAAGTGCACAAAACAAACAGCCAACAAGAAAACCTTACAAAAGCTTATCAGATGCAAAGGGTATTCAGAAACAAACCACGGAAAGAAAAACCCTAACTAACCGTAACACTTTTAGACAAGCAACTTTCTCACTCAAACCCCGGAAACAAAAAGGTGTCAAAACCCAAAAATAAAATTCACTGCCACCACCTCAAAGTCAAAGTCAACTTTATTGTCACTTCCACAATATGTTCAAAACATACATTGGAGTGAAATAGTGTGTCTCCTGGACCAGGGTGTGACATAGATGACAACATGATCTGTTCAATAAACAGTAGTGCAATAATTGTTTGGAAAGAGGGTTAGTGTGACCTAACGTAGGTCGATGTGGAATGTATTAAAGAAATACAGCAGCTATACTTGTGATGGAAACCAGTTTAAGTGAGGTTCAATATCTGCAGACTATATGAAGTGGCTGGTGTCCTTCTGGATGGGAGGTTTGCTTCCTGTGGTACAGAGAGTTCAGAATTCTGATGTTTGAGGGAAAAAGCAGTTGCACAGTCTGGTGGAGCCAGCTCGTAGGCTCCTGCATCTTTACTCAGACGGCAGGAGGCTGAAGAGGCTGTGGGAGGAGTATGTGGGATCGCCCACAATTTCAGAGGCCTTGCAGGCACAGTGGGCATCGTAGATGTCCTGTAGGGAGGCAAGTGGAGTACCAGTGATCTTTGCAGCTGTAGTCACTATGCACTGTGTCGCTTTGCGGTGGGAAACATTGCAGTTCCCATAACGTGCAACGATACATCTGGTCGGGATGCTTCAGTGGTCCCCCTGTCAAAGGTGAGTGGCGGCACACTTGCCCTCCTCAGCCTCGGCAGGAAGAGTAGGTGCTGCTAGGCTTTCTGAGCCAGTGACACAGTGTTGGTGGTCCAGGAGAAGTCATTGGTGATGTGCACCCCCAGGAATTTGGTGCTATTGACTCTCTCTATGGCAGAACCATCGATGGTCAGTGGGGGATGGTGGGTATGTGCTCTCCTGAAGTCAATGACAATCTTCTTCATTTTCCACACATTTAGGAGGAGACTGTTGTTCCTGTACCACATAGCCAGTTGGTCTACCTCCTCTCTGTTACTATCTAACTAGTCTACCTTTACACACTGCCTGAAGAAAAAAAAAACAGATAACCAAACAAGTACCCCAGCAGTACACAAGTGACGCAAACAAAGAAAGAAACAAAAATATAAAAGGCAAACAGGAAGAGAGAGCACTGTCAAAATCACACTAAAAAATCTGTTCTGTTAATTCACCTGCAAGTTCTCCTACAACCTCTGGGAAGTTGCTTTGAACTTGAGGGACAGGTGTGATTCCAAATCATGTCAGAGAGAAGGGGAAACCGACATGGACATCCCCTGTGGACGTAACAACAAACTGAAGTAGGGCGCCGATTTCCCCAATGCCCACGCATGCCTCACCAAAGGTCAGAGTTTTAGCTGCCTTTCACAGTCAGCTGGAATGTGATGTTCTATAGATTGCATTTTATTTACTTTAAGATACGATAACAACTTGGCCACTCCACAGATTCCGTCTCTCATTGCCAGTGACGAGAACAACACAATGACGGTCCATGGTTTGGCTTGATTTTGCTGATATTTGCTATTTGCCTCACAGATAGTATCTGTTGGCACATTGGGTAAACCCTTGGTGCACAATTTGTTTTAAAAAATAAATAAATACTAAATACCTCAAAAATTTATAACGGTAAAAAGTTGCTAAGGTTGTTTAATATTTTATGTGAAATATTAAATCAAAGAACGTTGCTTAATTTCTGGCACAATTTTCTTACCATTTACTTACGAAATATTTAAGCTCTTATTTACTGTGAACACATTTTGTAACATCCAGCAGTCAGTGTCCTCAATAAAGCACAATTCAAAAATAGATCTTTTCTGTGGTCAATAAACTTTAATTCGAATGTAAAACAACAAAGTAGTGAAAAATGTTTAAATATTAATGGTTCTTCACACTGCAACCTGAATCAAGCCTCTCTGTTTACCACTCACTCCTTGAACTTCTACTTCTCTACTTACAGCTAATTGCTATTCTACACTTTTTCCAAGCTTGGCTTCCCAGAGTGTGAAATAATATCTTTGTACCTTTAAGACGCACCATTAGTTTGTTTGCTGTAGGGGGAAAAGACTGCAGCAGCAAATAATTCAGTGTAAAGATTTTAAATTAGATGGTGAAATGAATTGCACTTGCAAAACAAAGGGATTTTTTGGTGGCATGAATATCTGAGACAACATTAAAATTATTCTCTCATATATATATTTGCTCTGCCAACATACACAGTTACAGAGAATTATGTGCTAGACAGACAAAATCAGGAATATTTTCCTTATGCTTCTATTAATTAACCGGCTGATACCTCCGTTATTACAGTATAATAAAACTGAGCTTTATACACATTACTAAATGAAGGACTTCATGAACACATGATGTCAGCTGTGAGTGCGTACAGTTGAATGTGTTGCTGTATTCTAATTTATATTTACATATAGTCTTAAGAAGAATTAATAGGAACTTTGTCCCAAAGTACAGCCTCTAAAATCACACATCTCATTTTAACATACAAGCAGACTTCACCTCTCAGCTATGTCTGCACGCTTTATATAATGAATCACAGCTACTGTGAGCTACTGTGCCAGAATGAGGTCCATCTGTAAAAGGCAAGTGTACCTAATAAAATGGCTGGTGATTGTATGTCTGGTGCACACTCAAGTCCATTCAGTTCAGTTTACCTTCAATGTCATTATAGACGTTTGACAAAATTCAGTTTGTGAAACTCCCTAGTGTGATGCAAAGCACAGCAAAATGTAAAAGAAATTAAATTGTATAATATAATAGAAAATAACTAGTGTGATAAAAGATAGCACTAAATGTAATTGGAGGTTAACTCTAGTACTTTTGCAGTGCAAATCCTGGTGTTCAGTTAAGTGTTGAGATGATATATTTTTTCCTTCAGTAGATGCTTTTCCCCAAAGTGATGTACATCTCAGAGTGCATTTCACAACATAGAGCTTTAGATGGACACACACAATTGTTGAAGCAGTTATTTTAATTTATTAAAATAAAAATGTTAGTATGTTTGTTTTGCCAAGATGCATTTCAGAAGTTGTTGCATATGGAAATGAGCCTGATACAAAACAATAAAGCTGATTGTGACAGATGATGTAATTTCAAATTCGTGAAGCTGCTAGGAGATCTGGAGAGAAGTGGGTCCAAAAGAGATGTAGTAATGGTTTATAGGTCTTTTATTTTCACTGTTCCATAATTGTCAAGTTTTCAGTTATTCTGACCTTTTAATAATACATGAAACACACCCAACAAATGAGGCCTAACAATGATGCTACATTGATATGCAGTCCCAGAACTTCTGACAAAGACACTGACACAGACTATAAATCATAAACATCATCATACTGGAAGGCACCAAGCTGATCAAAAGTACTCCCAACATTTTTCTTTGCACAATGAGCAAGTAGACCCCCAAGGGCAATGAACTAATATACAGAAGCCCAAACAGCCACACCAGTACTCTGGCTGAGGTCTGGCAGATTACTGTAGCACAGTTCAACGTTGGCCAGAACCAGCAGATAGAGGTTAAATAGTCATGACTAGAGGAGGAAGGAATAGGGGTTGTGTCATATAGATTGCTTAGCTCTTGGGCTGTTTCTGTCATGGTCATGACCACGTATCTGGAATCACGACAAGAAGATGAGGAGGAGTTAACAAAGGAGCTGAGGTGCTTGGGACTTAGGAGAAGTTCATCAGCAACAGTGCTCTCACCATGATTCCTCCTATTGTACCTCAGGGCTGTCATGATGTTGCAGTCATCTGGGATGCTCCCCACAGACTGGGGTAAGGTGGTAGGGTAGCGACAAAAGGGGCAAATAACAACTTCTGTCTGAATGTCAGTCAAATCCATAATTTTAGTCAGGCACTTGGCACAAAGCCTGTGACAGCAGTCCAGCACCTTGGGCCGTCGGCCTCCTAGAGTATAAAGGCAAAAACAGATTTTGCACTCCAGTGCCTCCAAGGAGAGTTCATTAGCTTCATCTTCCAACATCATCTCAGGAGTGGCTTAATAGGAGATCGAAGAGTTCTGGTGGGTGGAATGGAAAAAAACAGCTACTGTGCCATTGAAGTTGAATCAACATTCTTTGGGTCTGGAAGGACATGCTGTGTCTGCCAGGGGAACATCACAAAGTACACAGCAGAGTCCTAGTCCACAACGGAGAACAGTGTTATTTAGTGGTAGAAGCTTTCATGCACCCTGTTGACAGAAGATGAAGAAAGCACAAAACAACTGTTGTTGCATTGACACATTACAACCAACAAGGGCTAGACAAAATGATAGAAACACTTCATACAACTCATTTCAAGGACCTAAGAAGCAGCAGGGCCATCCTTTGCCTTCAGAACAGCTTCAGTCCTTCTTGGAATGCTGTCATCCAATCACTGTGTGCAGTGCGTGTCCACATCAAGTCAAGTTTGTTGTTGAGATGCGTCATGGTACAATGAAATAAGTGTTTCCAGAGTAGTCAGTGGCCCTTCCTCTGGAACACTACTGCTGACAGCGAAGTTAAGGTGTGGTGTCTATTACAGTGGTGACAGAAGTAAACTTCGACCATTAACTGAATGGATCAAGAGCTAATGTGCAATATTAATCTTCTATAGGAACAGATGGTTGGCACCCTGGAATTACTAGGACAGGAGTTGCTAGAACTGCACGAGCACCTTGAGGAGGGTGCAGAGGCACCAGGAAGCAGATCACCCCCTGAGACCCAACATTCATGACAAACCACTGATGCCTGCAACTGATCATAAGCTTTCATCCTGTTGACTTCCCTGACTGATTTACATCAAATTTAAGCAGGGCAGCAAGCAGTTGGTGCTGACTGACACCATACAGCTTCAATTCAAGCAGTTTAAAATGCATCACTGTTATCACAGGCGTGTGACATCCAGACACTATGAAGGAGAAAAGGACTTGTCAGTTCTGGCAGTGTATGTCAAATTCCTGGGGTGCCAGTCCTATCCCTAATACACCACCAGCATACCGCATGACCCAAGCCAAACCTGACCCAGACCCTGGCTTCAAAGCCTTCATACTGGATCAGATCCAGCAACATTTTAATCTTGCTACTCCTGATAGTTTCCAGGGAGCCTTGATTGAGGTTGAATGTGCAGATGCCTTCCTGGGAAGCTCCATCAAGCACGTGCACCACCAATGGGCTTCAACGGTGGCAAATGATGGTGCACATGAAGAGTAGGGCACTCATCATAAGAAAGAGCAGTACCCAGGCGACACAGAACAGCACTCAATTGCTGGGGCAGAAGAAGGTGGATTTCGAGAAAGTTCTTCAGACATGGTGCAAGGATTCACCCCATGGCAGTGCAAGTAACAGGACAGTCAACCTTTTCTGTGGGACTCTTGGGTTCTCTGAGGAGGATCCTTCTATGTTGGAATGTACTTGCCTTTTCACTATGTCCTTATTCAGTCCTTATTATGGCATTAGAATTTACTTTTAATTATAATTTACTTACTCTGCATTATATTACTCACTAAATGGTATTCATTTAGGTCTACTTTTTACATCATCACATTTTTATTTGTATGCCTTCCTTTCTGCAGAAGTTTGCAGATAATACAATAATATTTGTGTGTATTAGGGATGAGCAACACAATAAGCACAGACTAAGAATGAGTAAGAACGAGTTTTTCTTTGCCTAGCAGATACTGATATAATGGGACTTCCAATATTACTCATTTTTACAGCTGGATATTTTACTGGAGAGATTTAGTACCTTGGTCAAGGAGAAGCCACTCAGGTAACCAATCACTGGGAACTTCTTAAAGTTGTTTAAGGATGTTATAAAACTAAACTACATATGTACTTTGTATGCAACATACAGATTCATTCTGTACTTGTAACCTTACTCTGCATCGTTTTGACATTAAAATACTCCATAATTAATATGATAAATCGAAAAATGCTGTTAATGAACAATGAAATATTTTGCCATTGCTTATAATTTATATTCCTTTACTTTAAAACATCAAGGTATTTACATATACAAGAAATACAGTTAGGATCTTTGGTTCAAAAAGACAGTTTTTACCTTATGGTTGCTGTCTACTTTCTGTGAGGTGATGACAGGCAGAGTGAAAACTATCCAAAAACAGGCCATGTCAGCAAGATCATACATAGCACAGAAAAAAATCACATTCTTTTCCAGTTGTCTCTTGACTTGTTTTCATCTCCCAGTAAAAGTAATGACTGTCTAATTCTTTCCCACTCCTGACTTTAAATGGTTATTCAATACACGTATATACACCTGACACCAAGTTACATGTGCCATTTAAAACCCTGGGAAGAAGGAATACAAAGCAAACTGTATATCCTATCAATGTATAAAGGTAAGATGACACTTGTGTTACTCAAGATATTGAAACTGCTCAGGATAATGCCAGTGTTGATGATTTTCTTCTTGATAACATAGCCTTAGTGAAGTATGACTTCAGCTTCATGTGAGTCAATAGATCTCAGGCTGTACCAGTAGACCATGATCTATGAACTACTTTAAATGCCCTGCCATGGCAGGGAGGTGTACATCAGCTAGAGTATCTTGGCTGCCACAGAAACATCCTCAAATGCATTGTTTTTTGTGAGTAAATGCATCAAAAAATATGACAATAGTCTTTAACAATGTACTTAATGATGAAGCACTGAAGTTACTAGATGGGAACAGAAGAGAGGAAAACAACAACTGCAAATTGATATAAAACTAAGATCTTGAGCATTCTGAAATTGTAGGCTAGTGGTGGCCCCAGTGCCACCATAATGTACTCTGGGACTCTGTGAACATGCATTTCATTGCAGTGAGACCAATGTACTGGGCCATGGGATAACAGGACACTGGCTCAGGGCTTTCTAGATTCATTGCTCTTTATTCTTGAACTTTAAGGCTGAAGAAGGTGTCGTGGAGAAGGAAACGAAGACAGTCTTTGTTCTTCTCTGTCTCTTGCTCAAGGGTCCTTTCTCTCTCTCCTTGTTGTCATGACCCATATGAGTAATACTGTCCCATCAACCCAAACCTGCACACCTGTTAGTAATATGACCATCAACAACCAACAAGAATTAAAGAAGCAAAGAACATACCCAAGTGCAGGATTCTTGATCAGCTCTCTACAGCCTTTCTCGCAATATCCTAGGAATCATTGTTTACTCACCAGTTTCCCAAGTCCCATTCCAAGGGTATTTATGTTCCTGTAACAAATTTCTGTCCTGTTTATGTGTGTCTTCTGTAACCCTGTCCAAGTCTCATGTTCCAGTCCTGTATTCCATCACACCTACATGTTCCAGTCCCAGTCACTTGTTCTCTTTGTGCAAATACCCTATGTATCTTTGTTCCGTGTTGATCACATCACCTCTGCATTTTCCAGTTTGCACTGTGCACTTGCAAATACACTCTGCACTTGCGATCACCCCACTTCCATGCCTGGACATTATAATACGTGTGTGTGTCCGTATCACGTGTGGATATTAAAACTGTTAAATCAGGGGCTTAAATACACACACACTGCTTGAGACCGCTTATCCCAAGCCTAACCCAGCAACAGAGGGTGCAAGGCTGGAGGGGGAGGGGACACACCCAGGACGGGACACCAGTCCATCGCAAGGTAAACCAAACGGGACTCGAACTCCAGACCCACCAGAGAGCAGGACCCGGCCAAGCCTGCTGCGCCACCAGACTCCCCTGGGGCTTAACCCAAATTTGGGTGTTTACACTAGGGAGGCTAGATCATGTCAAAGCCTGAAAAAAACAATAATGCTAATGCCCCCCACCCCAAACAGAGAGCAGCCTTTGAGTCCATTTCCTGCTATCTCCGTGCTTCTTGCTACCAACGAATAAACACAGGCCATTTTTGTTCTGCAGCACAAACATGATCATGAGTTTACAAGAAGAGCAGTGAATAAATGCAATTTCAAAACAAATAAATAAGCTGGAAAAATAGGCTATTGGCTGCATGTGTGGTAGCATTTATGATTTAAATACTACATGCTTGCAATTAAATATTAAACACACTTGTCAAGCATTCACGCTTAATAACTTAATACAGACAAAAATTATTACAACTCAGACGCGACTAACGGATATTTAATCGATTCGTGATTTGATCCCAGTGCGTTGGAGGTGTCGTAGTTAATCTTTAAATGTTAAAGGATTTTCTTTATCGGGATACCAATAATTGTTTGCTTGGACACAAAACTCAGATATAACTGTGTACTTTAAGTGTGGTTTTACTTCGATCGTTTCAGCTGATGCATTCACCGGCTCTCGTAACACACAGCGCTCCTCCCGCACGTTGGAACAGGAGGTCTGCGAAGTGCGCCCAACGGAACGGAGTCCACTAATGACGTCACCGCGCTCCTCTGCCCGCGCGGCTGCCGCTGCTCGAGGCGATAGCAAACAGCAACGGTTCAGGATCCGGACTGTGACGGTGCAGAGCTTAGAAAAACAGTTTACGACACCTGCCTGGATTTATCACAGCCCTGTCTGTGACTTACACCAGTGTCTTGTTTCTTACTGCGGTAAACTTCGGTCGCCTGTTTGTTTGCACATTTTCTCCCCCCCTCTAAGAACGTAGAATCACCGTCGAAGATGTCATTGTCACCTTTAAAGTTTTGCGCAAATGTGTCGTGGCTGTTTACGGATCTGCCAAGTTTTGCGCAGCGAATGCGCGCCGCTGCGGCCGCGGGCTTCCGGGCTGTGGAAGCGGCCTGGCTTTACGACTCGGATCTCGAGGAGCTGCAGAAGACGAGGAATGAAGCCGGCCTCGAGGTCGTGCTCCTCAACACCCCTCCGGGTGAGTGGACCATCGCGGGGTTTGGTGAGATCACGCGTTTGCCATATTTTTACTACGTAGTGCCTTCACGACGTCGTGGTCTTCGTGTCACTATGGCAGATTATTATGGGTACAACTGAATGTATTCACACACAGGCGATAATTTCGCACACATGTCATGTGACCTGATTGGTTAGGACGAATTTAACAGCTGACGAACTGTAGAATTCTCGCTTTGACACTTGTTTTCCGAAAATTATGCTTCGTAATCTGCTGTAACGGGTTTCTCACACACACACACACAGTAATGCGGAACTTGCAGCTCAACTGTCTTTAAGTATTATTAGAAAATGTGTGTGTGTGTGTGTGTGTATTCATACTAATGTATATTCATTCTGTTTCCATGCTACTTAACACCTAATCTTCGCGAACGCGAAAACAGGTCTCAAGCTATCGACACACAAAAGTTTGTGCACAAGTATTCCGTGCACTACGGTTACAACCGGGGATAGGAGCAGATACTGATAATTTACGCAAAAAATATACTTGCACTTTAATGCTCCTTGGGAGGCCAGTTGTTGGCCACAGTCATTTGTTGTATGGCCCTCAAAAAAGTATTTTCTCCAGTTTGATGCCATCATCGTCGCTACTTCTTACGTACATTGAATGAAGAATTTTGCTTTTTCATCGTTATATTATCGTACTAGTCCTGTGATGCACGGTGCATGGTGTTTTTTTCTTTTTTTTTTCCCTTTACAGATTTGTAGCTTTTTTTTTTTTTTTTTTTTTTTTTTTTAAAATGCGTACTAGTCGACCGCTAAATAAATTGTAAATTATTAAAAAGTGCCAATACAATGAATCTGAATAGCTTGGTGTGAGCATTCGATTGTGTTACTGAAACGCTTGATCTAATTGTCCGGCCTCAGCAGAGCAAGTCTTCTCGAACATTCCAGGACATTATTATTATTATTATTATTATTATTAATATTTTTCTATTAAATACTGATATTTGTATACAGCTGATCAATTCTATATACAAATTTAAAACGATGATAACTTTTGGTGTACTGTACTATGTTACTGATGCAAATAAAGTCTATTTTTAACATTTGTATCGCAAAAATCCCGCCAATAATACTATGTTTGTGTAGTAACTGTATTAGCAGTGTGTAATACGCACACACTGTTACTGTACATGTTGTACTTTCACACTCGGAGTAGCTACAGAATAGTACGTGTTCTAACTTCAGTACTCAGTGTTATTTACTTCTTCTTTCTTCTACTTTACATTTAAATACTCAATACTAAAGGCGAACTTTGCCTCCACCATTTTAATTCAGAGTGTTATATAACACACACACACACACACACAAAGGCTGAAACCGCTTTTCTCAAGCGGGGGTTGCAGTGACCCAGAGCCTAACCCGGCAACACAGGGCGTAAGGCCGGAGGGGGAGGGGACACACCCAGGACGGGACGCCAGTCCATCGCAAGGCACCCCAAGTGGGATTCGAACCCCAGACCCACCACAGAGCAGGACTCAGCCAAGCCCGCTGCGCCACCGCACCCTCCTTGCTGTATAACATATTTTTAGAAATATTTCTTTGTCTGTATTGGACTCTCTGTGTACATTGATTTAATTTTCCCCCCCAAATCATTATTTCAGGTGATTTAAAAGCTGGCGAGCTGGGACTTGGTGCCGTTCCAGGAAGGGAGAGTGACTTCAGGCAGGGTTTGGAGGTGGCGGTGACCTTTTCGAAGGCCCTGGACTGCAGGAGGTTAGAGGCCTCTCTCTTATTTGGTATTATCTGAAAAAGTTATCATGGCCCTGTGGACTGCTTCTGGTAAACAGTGCTGTGGAAGAGTGTACTTTTTTGCAACATACAATTATTTAAAAATGACAGTTTTCACTTCTTGGGCAAAAGTCTGATTTTATTGTGTGTTATATTTAGGTGACTAGTTTACAAGTACATAGTCGTGGCTGGTTATATAAATCATTATAATTGTATTATTTTGATAACATTAAAGCATGCAATGATTTGGAAAGGGACTAAACCCTTTCCAGTTTTCTTTTTTTGTCGCCATGTCTTTTTTTCCACATCAAAACTGAGACAGCAACATGTTATAAGTACATCTACATACATACCACAAGGACCAACTTTTTTCTTATCCACAGGGGAATCCAGCATTGATTTGAATTACAGTTCAGATACATTTTCTTTTGCTAGGAAAATTTATGTCCTGTGTTGCTGGGGAGGCTCCGGTTCCCCGTGACGCTGTATGGGACAAGCGGTTCAGAAAGTGTGTGTGTGTGTGTGTGTGTCTTTTATTGCGTGTTACACTTAGGTGACTAGTTTACAAGTAGAAGTGTTTTTTCAAAAGGACATTCAGATATAGACCACAGTGTGTAGTTATCAAGCTAAATGAAATAAGGATAACAAGTCCCAATAAGTTTCAGATGTCTTTAAGAAGACTTCTTCCACTTAAGATTTTTTTTTTGTGCATTTGAAAATACCGTGAAGGTTCTCGGCTCTGGCTCCGTTGTGGTGGAATGACCTCCCCCTCTCACTCAGAACTGCTGATTCTCTGTCCACATTTAAAAAGCACCTTAAAACTTGCAGACTCACTTTGCCCATGATCTCTTAAGTTCATGTAAGGTGTAAATTTTCTTGCTCTACAGCTTTAAGATCATGCCTGGAAAAGACAATACTCAGCTACTCCTGTAATGTACGTAATTTATAAATGTTTATGTATTATATATATTGAGTTTTATGCAGCTACTTGTGTGATGAATACTGGTGCGTAAGATGGAAGGAAACAAACTAACTTTACTTAAGAATCACATGTCTGCAACCGTGTGTCTCTTTCTCCTAATGTAATGTACACCTTGTATTTTTTATGAGATGTGCATCGCTTTGGAGAAAAGCATCTGCTAAATGAATAAATGTATGTACATGAAATTCTCCTGCTTTTAATGATGTTAACGTCCCTGGTTGTAATTTTAGAAGGAAGCATTTAACATAAAATGGTAAAACAAGGATATATCCCTGGTAATACAGTTTGTCATATTATCAAAACAAAAATGAGAACATGTGACCTACTGGAAAGGAAGAGAGAGGTGCCAAAACCAAGCTGTAGACTGAGAGCAGAAAGTGTGTCAGTCCCCTACCCCCTTCAGAGATCCTGTTAACCACCAATTTGTTTATGGCTGCTAGGCAAGAAGTGAACTTCTTGTTAACTTCTGATTAAACCTTCCTGTTAGAGCCCACCTTAAGTACAAAATGAACAATACTGGTGTCACCATAAAATTGGAAAGGGGTTAAATAGTTTTTCACAGCACTGTAAGTAATTAAATACTAGTAACTACTTGAATAAACCCGGCTGTATGTTTCATATTTTGATTAATAAGTACTGCTATTGTGCCTCTTTCCAGGATCCACTTGATGGCTGGGAGGATACCTGAAGGGATTGATCGAGGCGCTGCTGTCCAGGAGATGGAAGCGACTTTTGTGGAGAATTTGAAATATGCAGCAGATGTCCTGTCAAAAGTTACGGTCTACAAATTATTGAAGAAATGGAATAATCAAAATCTTTAGAATTTTTAATAAATTAGGTTTCATTGAAGACATCTAAGATGTAACTATGGAATATAAGGTAATTTGAGTAAAATGTTTAATTCTGGTTTTATACAGCAAACAGAACTATCCCAGAGTTCTATCAAAGATTTGTTCTTTTTTCTCTTTGTTTTTAGGAAGAAATTATTGGCTTGATTGAGCCAATTAATACCAGGGTAACAGATCCACGGTATTTTCTGGCCACACCACACCAAGGTAAAGTCTACTTCTAAAAATCAACCATTCTTGGATAAGAGGTTAAAAATGAACAGAACCACCAATTTGTATTTTTTGTAGTGTGCATTACATAAATATACAATTTCTTGTCCTTGCAATTTCTCAGCTGCTGCAATTTTGCAGAAAGTTGGCAAGCCAAACATCAAGTTGCAGATGGTAAGGACTACTTAAGTTTAGTTATTTCCTATTCATAATATTCGCTCCATGGAAGATGCTAAACCTGCTACTGCCAAATATGCTTGGGGGGGAGGAGTTCGGTTCTACATGCTTCTAAATTAGTTTTTTTTTATTGGCTTTTTTTTTCTGTAATCTGCGAAAGCAGTCCGAGTCTGCCTTCAGGATACAGGATATTATATAGTTCTGTATAAGAAAGTGCATTATGTACTATAAGATCAGTATACTTCACCGTAAATATGTTGGATTTCATATACAGATGTTCTGACTAATGGGGTTATGTTCCGATTAAACCCATAGCAAGTAGAAAAAGTTGAAAAAGAATACAGCACCACACCTACAGAACATCATAGCCCAGCCTACCCTACCTTAAAGTGCTCAGAACACTTACCATCGAGTAACGCTGCTGTCTCTCAGCGCCTGGGTGGTGAGAGAGGACATGGGTTCAATCCCCGCTCAGTCTGTGTGGAGTTTGCATGTTCTCCCTGTCTTCGCGTGGGTTTTCTCCAGGTGCTCTGGTTTCCTCCCACAGTCCAAAGACATGCTGTTTAGGTTGCCACATAGTGTGCGAGTGACAGAGAGAGTGTGTTCCAATGATGTATGGATGGATGACCCAGTGTAAGTAGTGTATCTAGCAGCGTAAGTTACCTTGGTAAATAAGGTGTGTGGGCTGATAACACTACATAGAGTTCATTGGAAGTCGCTTTGGAGAAAAGTGTCTGCTAAATAAAGAAATGTAAAATGTATTCCACATTGGAAAAAAAGATTTTTAATCATAAAATATAGCGCCAGCTAAAGCATCCATCAGCTGTTGCATGATAACCAATAATGACAGTAATGCCAACACCACCATGCGGCGAATTGTGGAACTACAGCACCAAGTGACTACGTACAGGTATTTTCATTAGAATTAGGTTCTCCTGTAATCTTGTGTATTGAATAAAGTGCAATGTATGTATGACAGTTGACATACAATTCAAATACGTATGACAGTTATGACAGGTTGTTTACACTCGTTCGTGTGATCGCTACAGAGACTGCAAGAGTGGATGCTTTAGCTTGCTGCTGTTGCCCAGCATCGGGAAAGAGTATCGTACTGCATATCGAAATTCAAAATTCAAAGTTTGGATTGTACTGAATGCGTATTGCTATCATAACTTCAAAAAATCATAAGTTGAACCATCCCAAGTAGAGGAGCATCTGTAATTTAATCTTTAACTGGAAACTGGATTTATTTCAGTTTCTTTCAGGATGTGGGGAAATCCTTTTTCTCAATCTGGTTCTTTTTCGAGGCGAAAACTCATACTCAGACTGCAATTAATCCTTTCATATTTGTTAAAGCTGCAAAATTTTTAACAGCCATTGCAAAGAATGTCTTACAAATGTCAGATTTAAGCTTGAATCTAGGTTGAAATTGTTTACAAGCTACTTGATTCAGAAATGCCCAAAATGGAAAATATTTGAGGCAAAATTCCAGAAAAATAACTGTTTTCAGATCTTGTTGCTAGTACATTTCTCTGCTGTTGGCAGCTTAAAAAAAAAAAAAAAAAAAAACCTTAAGAAGCAGTCTCCAGTAACCAAATCCCACACCACGGCAGTTCATTAGTAGAGGTGAAACAATACTTCATACACAATACTACATTACTATGGTAATGTGCCTGTTGTATGTATTGTTTAAACAGGGATTAAGTTTCCTTGAAAATGGTCTGTATATCTTGTCCGTTACATTTGCTGTTGAACTTTATGTCTGGAGGTTTATTTCATGTGTTTTGCACAGGATGTGTTCCACTGGCAAATAATGGATGGGAACTTAACACAGAATATCCAGAAGTATTTCCCTCTCATTGGTAAGTGTGGTTATTTTTTTTATGAAGGAAATGTCTAGACCAGAGAGTGGACTAACCGACCTCAACTTGGGAACAAAATTGTGGCAGAAAATAACTGTTCATAAATCCAACTACCATGTCAGTCAATAAGTGGCTACTAATACAGATATCCCTCAGTTTAATCACAGGCAACAACTTCCGCGTTTCTGCAGAAACATCACATAAAGCTGTAATGACATCACTATGTATTTTACTTCCTTTTTAGCAACCACTTTTCCTATGCAGGGGTGCTGTATTCCAGAGCCTATCCTGGAAAGAGAGGGCGTGAGGGTTTAGCTAGTAGTGTAGTGGTTAGAGCTGCTGCCTTCCGACCCAAAGGTTGGAGGTTCAAATCCCACCTCCAGCAAGGTTCTTACCCTAATGTTGCTCCAGTAAAATTACACATCTGTATAAGCAGGTAAATAATTCTAGGTGGATTAACATTGTAAGTCACTTTGAAGAAGAGCATCAGCTGAATGAATACATGTAAATGTGAGGCAGGGAGCACCATAGCTGGACACAAGTGTTTCACAGAACTTTTATTTTGTCGTCTTCTCTTAACTTGAAACAACATGTGCAGTATTCATTAGCATCTAGACACTTTGTTTTTCTTTATTATCTACACAAGTGTGTAAGGATGGCGATATATCTTCATTTATTTGTCGAGGATATTTTGCAAGAGTCTTGATTATTAGATGAACGCAAGCTTGTTTGTGTATATTGTCTGTTACCAATTGCGATATCAGTCACTGACAGCTGATGCCTGTGTTGAAAGTAAATAGGTTGGAAAACCTTAATATTCATAACTTCAGGTCACATTAAAACAAAAGAAAATGAAAATGCGGTGCATTCTCAAATTCCTATTTAATGCTAGCTGTTGACTGTTTATTCAACATATTGTGCAGTGTTTGTCTTTTTGTTACTGATCATCATTCAAGCTTAAATCAGATAAAGGTGTGAATGCTGGAAGAGAGCCGAATTAATTTGATCCAATGTTACTCCTCTGCCTGAGTGCATTTTACTACCAACCAATCATTGGAAACAAACTCATTTTTGAAAATAGAGAAGTGAAGAAAATACTATAAAAATGAGTGGAAAACTGGCCGTCTCAAACTTCGCAACTCAAAAGTTCATACCAGGAGGACTCTGCGATTTAGTGACAGGCACAACATTAGGAATGGTTCCTTTTGAAAACTAATTTCTGGTTTTCTAATTTATACATCAAACTCTTAACTGCAGGTCATATCCAGATTGCTCAAATTCCTGGTCGCAATGAGCCGGACAGTCCGGGTGAAGTAAACTTTTCTTACCTTTTTGGACTGCTGGAAGAACTTGGATACCAAGGTTACATTGGTTGTGAATACAAACCGAAGGGTAAGTACTTTTTTTTTTTTTTTTTTTTTTTTTTTTTGTTTGTTTGTTTTGTAGTGTTTAAAATTTGAATGCAGTTTTATTCAGAAATCAACTGTTTTTAGAATCATCAGTGTGAGGTGTGTTATTTAATAGATATTTTCCACAGTACATGTTTTCTCTATTTTGAGTTTAATTTTTAATTTTTTTTTAATGGCTGTTTACAAATACCAGTATTGAAGACTTTTCTTATTTCAGGTTCCACTGATGCTGGTTTAGGCTGGATCAGAGAGTACTGGAGCAAGCACTAGTGACCAGCAAGAATCCCAAATTAGAGTGGGTAATGGTTTTAAAAAATTAACCTGTGATCTTGTGTGATTACTTTGCTACCATTTCAACCTTGATTTAATCTCAAAACTTTGTTACTGTTATAATATGAAAAGACCTCAAACTTTTCAGGTGATATAGAGAAACAAGTAAGTTCAACCTGTATAAGCCAGTCAGAATAGAACAAGAATTCCACCCATCCATTCACTTATAAAACAAGAATGTATATGAATTGCCTAATTTTCCTGTGTAGAAATTATGCTGAACTTATGATAGGTAACTAAAAAAGCCAGTTAGCTAATAGAAGTATTCTATTTTGTAATTATGCTTATGAAAAATGTTGATCACTAAAATGACTATATTAGAAACTGGAAAATTAAAGTTTAGTCCTCCACACTCCTGCCTGGTATTACTAGGATTCTGTACAGCAGAGTTCTGTGCTGCCAGTTTTTTTGTTCATGTATCGTTAAAATAAGACATCTCAAAACTGGAAAGTGGTGCGTGTTAGAAAGTAAGTGCTGACATCCAGGATTCTTATGGTTTGAATCTATAGTTCAGCACCTGTTTAAAAAAAAAAAAAAAAAAAAGCTGATGGATGTTTTGAGTAAAGCCATGAAGTTGAGTGAATCTACTAATAGGCCCCAAACTTCAGTGCCTTGGAAGCATTCAACAACCTTAGAAAACCTGAAAGCTCACAAGGCCATGTAGGATCAGATGTATGTGCTGCTGTTGAGTCAGTAATGACTAACATCAGTACAGTGAATGTTTTATAAAGCCAAGTGTCACACAGTTTCTGATTCCAGATGGATGTAGGGCAGTCAGATGTGTGATGGCAACCTGACATTTACACAGAGGTTTATATACAATAGTTTTATTAATCAACAATAGTTAAAAATTTCAGATTTAATTACATATGCACCAATAAACCAGGGACAACCCACCCAAACTCCATGTTCTGCTCTTAAAAATGTGTCAAAGAATCGCATACTTTTTTGGTGTGTTGTGTTGAGGCTTCTCTAGTAATTGTCCATTATTCTGAGGTAGTGCACTTAAGGTTTCAGCCATACATTTTCAAAATGCCCTGTTTAAGTTGGACATATTCCATGTACTGCATGGTCAAGGTTGTAAGTGTAATTCAGTGTATAAGGTTAACCACCAAATGCTTTTTAGACCACATTTAAAAAAAAAAAAAAAAAAATCCTTAAACGTAAAGAAATCATGTTAACTATAGTTTCTTTATCCAAACATTTTCTGTGCTAAGCAGTTATTTTGCACAGACATTTGGATCCTCTGTTTCAAATTGCTGAAGAATACTTGAGTACCCCTCAACTACAAGTAGTAATAACACTTAAAGCTCTAACTGTACAGCTAAATATTTAGCAAAATAAGGTGCCAATATAAATACTAAATATAATGAAAAGTTAATACTAAGTGAGCAGTCCAGTCCAGAGGTTGAAGCACGCTGTGTTGATCACTGATTCCAAGTGATGGTACATGGACACCAGCTGGGGTAATGGGCTGTTGCTAGGTTGTGTGTGGGATGGTAATGGTTCTCTGAAAACAACTTTAAGGCTCTGAAATGAAAATACAAGACAATTTAAAACTTTCAGAAACTCAAAGTGGGGGGGAAAATCCACCCCTGCCCCCCCACTAAGAAATGGCATGGCATTATTGAAAATTCTGTAAAATAAAAACTTTTACATGTAAAAAAAATTTTACTAGTGTCTTACCGTTTTCCCTGCCGGAGTGTCAAGAAAGACGAGAACAAAGCAGTCAGTGAATTTTTGATTCAGGACAGCCTTAAGAGAAGAGAATGAACAATTACTGGGGCCAAGCAAACGGGTGATGCTGCGATACCCATACTAGAAAGGGAGCAGAAACTGACATCCAGTTTCATGCAATTTCAGTACTTAAGAACTATATAGTACAAGTTAATCATTTTAAGATATATTAAAATTGAAACATGATTTCTGAACATTATGTGGCTATGAAAAGCTTTTAATGCAAGTTTTCAGCACGAGGCGGGGGGGGGGGTAGTTATTATGTGAGCATCAACAAAAAAATAAATCTTATTTAGGGCTACCAAAAAGTTGTAGCAAATATCCTTTAGAAAGCAATCCATCTAGAATTTTCTGTCTCCAATTGTACCCTTGAAAGGTTGAAAAATTTTCATAAAACCTTCTAAATTCACAAGCCTAAGAACAGATGATGGCTGTTAAGTTGGTCCTATTTTTTATTAAATTCCATTTTTTAATTTATAAACATTTTAGTAAAATTACTCATAAGCATGTGTAGTCTGTGGACACAAAGTGTGTAGACACTAGGTGACCATTGTAAAGTCTACTATTCATCAGACTGTTTCACAATCAGCTTTGGTGTAATTTCAGGACTTGGATATAAGCATGCTTTCGACTGAATTGATTGTATATATTTTGATGAATAAATAGAGGAATGCAATTTACATGACTGCTAGTGTGATTTCTGAATCATGAATTGGTTATTTTATTAATTAGCACCGCACAGCAGTATAAACACTGCTTAAAAAATACAACTATATTATAGGAACATGCATATTTCATTATTTTCATGTGGATTATCTTTTAGCAATAGATTGCTTTGTGCTAATTTAGAAAATCTACAAAATACAGTGTCAAACAGAACTATTGTTATAGCACAACTGACTATCTTCAATAAAATGTAAATATAGTCAGTTGTGCTATAACAATAGTTCTGTTTCTGTGTGACATTGTATTTGTATTTTGACATTGTACTGCTCTAGTCTATGAGATTCCACATAAAATGTTATCAGTTTCCTACCAGGTATTGGATCCCACTGTCATCCACAAAGTGCCGGCAACTCTGAGGGAACCGCTGCAGCAACACCTTGATTAGACTTTGATACCAACCTGGACTCATGGTCAGGAAGCAATCCTGCAAAGAACCAAGTATCAAACAATGCTAAACTATATGCAGAACAAATACTTGCATCAGCTTAATTATATCCTCTTGTTAAACATTGCTGGCTGGAGACGTTACAGTCTTCCCCTGCCTTACAAAGACCATTCATTCCTGAAAAATCCTTCGGAAGGTGAATTATCATAAATCAAAATCGTAATTAGCTTTAGTGGTTAATTTCAGCTCAAACTGTATTCATGCTACGACCAACTCATTAAAATGGACACACTCACTTCAATACTTAACATTAGCTAGCATAACACAACAAGGAAATATTCCTTCATTAAATACTCAGTAATACTGTATTGCTGTCCACCTGTGCTCATTCATCTCTTCTGTAGTTATTACATACTGTACACAATGCAAATTAATTAATACCCAAACAAGCTGGCATCACTCAGTCCAACAGAGGCCATGATTACTATTTAGGGACTGTGATTACCAAGATAATATTTTTGAAAATAACAAACAAGGGGTAATGGGAGTTGAGAACATAAACTGGCACAATCCAAAAGATAATTGTAAAGATGTCTACATGGTGATGGCTCTAGTGTTGTACTCCTCAGCTGAGGTGAGGTACACAAAATCCAAATTACTGCTTCATAAATAAATTTTAAAAAAGCCTCACAAGCTAAAGTAGGGGAAGTGATAAAATACAGAAACTTGTGTGATCCTGGGGTTGCTGTAGCAGGCATCAAGGTAAGAACAAGAAGAAGTGGAATGCACTGGCTGCAGTGACGCAACTAGAGTTCCGGCTTCAGTACAGCATGGCGGTGGGCTCAGTGGCTTCTGGAAGACCAGTTTTTGGCAGTGTTCCATCACAGCGATATGAAAAGCTCCACTGGCACTGTGTAGAAAAACTAACTACTCTCTTACACTTAACTGGTTGCACTACATTTAGCTGTAATGAGTGCAACAGTTCCTATATTATACATTTATTATGAATGTCCTTTACATTGCAGTGGAGGAATTTGAGCCTTTTTCAGTTGAGTTCTGCAATGACTATTTGAATATGTGCGAATCTTAATATAGTGATGTACAGTAAACACTACATGATATGATCCAAGAAGAAAAGACAACAGTACTGGGTAACAAAGTTTATACCACCTATATATTACAATAACCATATACTGTATGTATGTGCAAAAAGACAAAAATTGTGTCAAATAAAGTTGTCTTACCAGCTGTGGGTCAATGTCACCAATGGATTCACTCTGCACAGCACCAAGTAGTTCCTCCAGCTCACCGAATGACAGTTTACTTAACTTGAGCTTGTCTGAAGCAAGGTGCTCCCCATGAAAAAGCCGCCTCCATAAATTGTCCCTCCGGCAATGCCCCATGGCTTGCTCCACACTTGTTTGAATTTGTCTTTGGGCATAGTTCACCTCTGAATTAAGCAATGGAAAGAGTGGAGAGAAATAGCAAAGTAGCGGGGGCACCCTTTCAGGTTCAGGCCCAAAATTGTATCTGCTGCCTACAAAGGAAGAATCTTCTTCCCATAGGTCCAGGTCAGTGTCCTGGGCTCTGCCCATTTCCATGTGTTCCTCTGTGTTCTTTCCTTGCATACTTCTGGAGTCCCTGTGGATCTGCGGAAGCTTCTTGAACCGCTGCATGTCAGCTGTCAGTCGAGGGAAAAGTTCACGCTGGCTGGTCATGATTACGTAGTAGCACAGTCTTTATATGCAGAGACAAAGACAAAGAATTTATGAATTACGGAAACACGAAATGCTTGGCGCGAGCATTTATGTTTTGATTAGACACACTTTAAAAAAAATTAATGCAGCAAACCAAGGATGAAAGTTATTTGTGAGGATCTCAGAGAAGCAAATGTTCATCAGTCTGAGAAGGCTTTTAAAGTAATTTCTAAACAATACAGAGTCCACAGTGAGAAAGATCATTTACAAATGCAGTACATTCAAAACATTAGTAAGTGTCTAAGGAATTTCATGAAATGTTAGTGCTCAGAAAAACTGCATAGAATCCAAAAGATAGATGCAAGAATCTACAGGCTTCTGTAAACCAGAGTAAAGTTAACATTCAGTATGGCTTTCTTCAAAGGGAAGCCAGTAGAGAACTCCTTCTCTAGAAAATGAACAATGCACTCCAGCTTAGATTTGCAAAAATGCACCTGAAGGAACCGCAAGACTTATGGAGCACTGTCCTCTGGAAAGACAAAACTTAAGTGGAGTTGTCTCCCTGTAATGCAAAATGCCATGTCTGGCAAAAACCCAACACCGCATATCACCAAAAGAATCTCCAAGTTAGGGAAGCAGTGGGTGAAATTTAATCTACAGGACCTCCTACACACTGCCTGAATTTCTCTCTGTATTAATATGTTAATATATATGATTTTTGTGTTGTACAAAACAATACCTTAGCAAATGCCTTTCCTCTTCTGATTGTTCCTCAAATGGGGCAGCATTATGACAAACCAGAAGGGACACATCAAAGTCATCGTGGTGACGTAAACCTTCTAAGTCCTTGTAGGATCCTGAGCTGAAAAGTATCAAAGACCAGGAGAAAGTCAAAGTCAACTTAAGTATTAGACATGTTGCCTATAAAGGTTTTCACCCCTCCCTTGGACTATTTCCA
Organism: Scleropages formosus; assembly: GCF_900964775.1. Lineage (NCBI taxonomy): Eukaryota > Metazoa > Chordata > Actinopteri > Osteoglossiformes > Osteoglossidae > Scleropages > Scleropages formosus. Next base: position 27,813,830 of record NC_041808.1, read on the forward strand.
AAATTCAAGACAGAACGATATGTGAATGGAGCTAAGCACACTGGGACTTGTAAGGTGATTCATTTTCAAATAGGACAAAAGCCACAGTGGAGTGGCTTCAAAGTAAAAAAAAGTTAATGTCCTGGAGTGGCCAAATCTATACCCAGAACTCAATCCAATTGAGCATCTGTGGAATGACTTAAAAATTGTTCAAGCTGTTCAAGTTGGTTGAGGACCATTTGTAAACTATTTCACAAAGAATGGGCAAAAACTCCAGGATCAAGATGGACAATGGTTTTAGACTTAAACCAAAGGTGGTCCTACCAAGTAGTAAATCTTTGGGTGTAAATATCTATGCATGCAATTATTTTCTGTTTTATATTAGTTAGTAAACATTTCCTTTCTTTGACATCGAGTACTTTGTTGATTAGTGGCAAAAAGTCAGTTAAATACATCATGGTTCCATGCATAAATTTAATGATTTGTTTTCCTTTCAAATTATACTATACCTGTTCCAGTGTGCCACAAGTGCATACTCATGCAAATCTGTGCTTTGCCCCCCCTTTTTACTGTCAGTGATTGTTGCAGCCTTGGACATGCGTAAGGGCTTCATCCCATAGGTTCCAGCATGATCAGTAATATAATTGTAGAGCTGGTGTGCAGTTATCATGTCCGTAGAGACTGAATAACTTCCTGTTGGAGACACGCATCAACAGCCTGACATTATTGCTTATTTCTTGACATTTTCATAGTTAACGGATCGTCACAGCTTAGCCAGAATCTGCCTGAACAGCTGTGACAAAGGAAGAATACCTATTTTCACATTCATATTTCCAGTGCACCCACCTTGGAAGACATGATTGCGACCAAATTTAGGAATATCAGGATGGTGGGCCATGAAGTCCTCTAGAAAACTGGTGAGCTGGTAGCCTTGACGCAAGGTCATGTGGCAGCCAACCAAGTACTGGTGCACCACACGGAGGTGAAAGTCATAGCTGAAAGAATGCACGTGCATCAAGTCTCGTACTTTGTCGCATTCCTCTGTGAAGAGCATGGATAGCTGAAAAGCATATGAAAGGGACCATTCAGGCTTTATATAAAAATCTCGGTGTTTGACATCACCATTGTGCCATTGCTCTGCAGTTTAAAAACAATCCAAGAAACATCGTGTTTCCGTATGGTTCTTTACCATAGAATATTGTTCCTACTAACCTCACCACTGTTAGAGGCATTTCATTTTCCTCCAAAGCATTTTTTGTTTGTGCTTTTAGAAACAGCACAGTTGTATATATATATACACACACACACACACACAGTTTTCTGTGCTTTTAATTTCCATCCATTTCTTTAAAACTTTACCTGATAATAAGTTATTGTAAATGTAACACTATCAAACAGAGTTCATTATTGTATTATAAAGATTCCCAGAATGCCAAAACAAACAAATTACAAAATAACGAAGGGGCAGAGAACAGGCCAAGCTGCTACAAAGTGAAAGTTTTAACACAAAGTTCAAAAGTCAGTACAAAATCCCTTTTATTCACTTTTAAAAGCCCATATTTTCGTGAGCCCCAAGAGAAAGATACCTCTGCACCTTCTGCAGAGTTATAAGTAATAATAACAGAAAATAGATCAGTTCTGTAACAGAACAAAACTAAGAGAATCAGTAACAGAAAGTTATCTATATTATACTGTATCTACTATATATACTTATGGACTGCAAAACTGCACAAGTTGAATTATAACTGAATAAGCTCAATACCAGCATATGGGGCCCAAATAAAAATTCACAATTTCAAGACATCTTTAAAGTGCTCTTTCTTGAAATCAACAAAAATTCCACATCCACTCTTCTTCTGTTCAGAATCATGTTCTTCCTAAGGAGGCTGAAGAGCTCTGGGGTGAGGAAAAAACACCTTGGTAAACTTCTACCACTATACCACTGAGAGCATTCTAACAGGATGCATCACTGTGTGGTTTGGTAGCTTGACTGTCCAGGATCTGAAGCTGCTGCAAAGGACTGTCAGGACTGAATCACTGGCTCACATGTCTCAGAGGTCTAAGACATCTATACCATTCTTTGTCAGAGAAGGACTAAGGGAATCATCACGGATGTTGGTCATGGAGCTCATGCCCCCTTCACTCTACTACCCTCTGGTAAATGTTACCGGAGCATCTCCAACCACACCTCCTGCTTCAGAGGCAGCTTCTTCTCACAGGCCGTCAGATCACTGAGCCACCGGTGATCTCGGCCCCCTCCCGTACTCACATCACACAACTTACCGTTGAACTGTTACTGCCAAACTATTTCCGTTTGCGCTTTAATAGTCATTTCCTGCTATCCGTTTGCACACTAACACCTAGCACTTCTGTACCACCTACTTCAAGATGTACATATCCATTCCCTCCATTACACACTCCGGTAATGTGAATTGCAGTATTGTACTGGATTGTCGCATCTCTGCACTACTGAATTGCTTCATTTCTTGATGTTTATAATCCTTCATCACCCCCCAATCTACAGTACTATAGGAAGAACAAGCTTTAGCACAAGAATACCACTGTATTCACTGAGTATACGTGACAAAAAAGCTTGAAACTTGGCTGATCAATTATTGCTGACCTATACACTAATTTCTTCTTGAGATACTGCTGTATAAAACATGCTTAAGGTAAGTGGTTTTGATGAACAAAATACTCTCCATGGAATGTCAAATGATTCAAACAAACAAAATCTGTCCTGTATTGTTCTTTTTTGTGTCACCTTAGTATTTACTTTCCATTATTGCCTTAAGGCTGCGTAGCACGCCGAGGCCGCCCGGGGAGGGGGCGGAGACGGGGCAAAGCAGCCACAGCTGCCGCTGATTTCACTCCCTATTTCTTCCCCGGTGCCCAGCAGTAGAGGGAAGAGACCGAGGCCAACCCGAACGCTGAGACGACGCCCTGGTCCCCCTTTCCCGTCTCCTTCCTCCCCCCCGTCTAACGGCAAATAAAAGCCCACAGCAACGGGTGACTGCATCTCCTGCCTCCTCTCTTACAGACTCTGCTAAAAAGAAATGAATGTCAGAGTCTCAAAGAAGATGATATTGTTCTTTTTAAGCCACAGGTGTCAAACTCAAGGCCCGCGGGCCAAATCTGGACCGTCCCCTCATTTTATGTGGCCCGCAAGAGCTTAGAAATTATTTTCTTGTTATTAGAAATTTTATTTTCGGGACCTGAAAATGCATCTCAATTTTATTACCTGCGCGATGAAGGTATCTAGCCAGTAGATGGCAGTGTCTGGATATGTTTTTTTCCTGTCTTTTTCGTTAGCTGTTGACGAAAGTACCGACATTACTGGTAGATACAGCGCATCTAGTCATTTTTTTACGAGGTGTGAAGGCAGACTAAGTCTGAGACTTGTCTCTCAGTGAGGAGCTCTTGGATGTGGTCGCCATGCACGGAACGACAACAGGGGGAGGGACATCTAACACTGCGGTGGAGAAGTCCATCAGGAAAATTAAATTTTATGAATGAAATGTTCTTTGATGTATAAGTGACGATTTTTTCTTAATTTCATGAATTAATTTAATTTAGAATATCACAGAGAAATCTGAGCGTGTGCTCACAGCACAAGCATGTGTTTATGTTACCACATTTATGTTTTTTGAATAAACTGTACAATAGTTGTACACTTGAATACACTTTGTCATTATTTGTCCTGGGCTTCTACTTTCAAACCTAGGTATTAATTGAGTTTTTACCAAAACCAGTAGTAATCCAGCAGAGGTAATTATGCATGTATTAAGAGAGTAGATACATTCATAGTCTTACAGTTACAACCGGCCCTTTGAGAGCAACCATAATGCTGATGTGGCCTGGGATGAAATTGAGTTTGACACCCCTGTTTTAAACTAACATGGACAAATGTATAAGACAAGCCAGACCATAGTTAGTTACTTTGACAACTAAAGATGCAATATTCAAATTGAAAAGGTGTGTGTAAACTATTTTTGATGCTTGTAGCACGCCGGGGCGAGCTAAGTGCCAGGCGGAGCAACAACACCGGAATCTAAGCAGGTCCTCTATTTCTTCCCTCGGGCGGACCAGTAAGGGAGAGGGAGAGAGAGAGAGAGAGAGAGAGAGAGAGAGAGAGAGAGAGAACGTGAAGCCTGGATGCCGGAGACGAAGCCGGAGCACCAGGAAGCACCGATCCCGATCCCACACCCGGAGCACCACCCCGACACCAGTTCCCTGTGCCCCCTTTTCCCCCCCGTCCCTCTGTCCACTGACACACCTGCCCGTTAATAAACCCCTCCTCACGAGAACCGCACGTGACCGTCTCGGCCTCCTTTTGTTACGGTGCTATAAAACACTGGACTGTCATGGCAGCATAATGAATATGCCTCAGACAGAAGCCTTGTGACTTGGAATTGCAATCAAAACATCAAAAGTCACATAACTGGGATTTAAGAAAAAGAAACGAGGGGCAGGCTGATAAATGTTGTTGCCAGCTTCCTTCAAAAGGTGCTGGATGACAGGAATTGGCAAATCCATCCAATTGTGCTCACAGAATCTCTCCATCACCTAAGTGCTGTCCATAGGCAGTAACTGCACAAGTACATCGTTAAGTGAAGGAACTGATGCTTTGCCTAAAAAAACTCAAGTATACATGTTCCCTCAACTTCCTACAGAAATCTTGAAGCAATGGCAGCAGTATTATGTTATTAGTAGGTAATGCAAGCAGCAAAACATGAAATGTGGATTTTATCCTACTGCCAAATTCACAGTAACTAGGGGAGAACAGGAAAATTTCATTCATTTATTTATGAATAAGTGACTTACTGTTAAGCTATTTGCAAAATTTTACCCGTCTATTCAGTTAGGTGTTTTTTTTATTGGAGAAAATCAGGAACAAGCCATTTTAAAACCCAAAGTTATAAAACGCTTATTGTTCTTGAAAAATATCACAAATGACTTTGTATGATTTGATTTAGTATTTTATGATAAATGATACCTTATGAAAAACTCAGACAAATTGAGTGATTAGAGCAATTACAAGAATTGCCTGGTTAAGTAGTGACTTGATGTTTATTTTATATAACATATAATAAAAGCAGCTTCATAAAACAAATTGGAATAAAGTAAAAACCCATGTTTGAACTCACAGACCATGAGCTGTGAGGGACCTGCAGTGCCACTATACCAACAAAAATGATGAAACAAATTAAAAATCTAACAACATAAAAGCAATTTTGCTATGTACGGTACGAGCGATTCTGAGACTAGCTGCCTCGTCACACACTGGCTTCATGTAACAGAAACTGGCTTCACACAAAGCATGTGTCCCCAGAGCCCCACCTTCCAAGTTCTTTATTAGTAGCATCACCGCTGACAGCACAGTCCACGTGAGATGTTATCCCATTGGTAAAGTACTGTTGGGCATTTGATGGTATCGCTGAGTGAGATGCATTTACTTATTACACATTAACTTTGCATGGGTAGATTTTATTTATTCATTTTATTTAGTGTGCCATTATTGCTAGTTCACGTAGCACATAGAGTATTAAGTGATCCTATATCCCAACCCAGTTATATGAACTGGACTTATTATAGCTTACGTATCCTGACTGCAGGCCATAAGCATGACACTCCAGTACCAGAAGATTTCACACACTTAAAACCCCAACTGATTACTGAAGTTAAGAAAGTGGTCGAGAATTCAATAATGTTTCACGTCAAATTTGTTTTTGCTTTACCTGAGTTAGTCAAGGAAATTAAGTTCATACTGTTACTGTGTGTGAACTGCAAATTGGACACAGAACACTCGACAAAGACTTCAAGAATCCCCATAATCAAGAAATCTGAAGCTGTGCACCTCACCCCTTAGAATTAAAAATAAAAAGAGAGGCAGTATCCAAAAAAGTTATGGACACCATAATTAAGTTAAAAAATATAGATCCCATGATTGAAGGTAGGAGGCCTGTAGCTGTATATGCCACTTATGACACTGACAAACTGAAACAAAGCTATAAGTCTGGACCACAACCAAAACACCAAAGACAAAGATGAAAACAGACACAAGGAAGCAAAAAGAATGGTTGAGTGGGGTTTGAAAGACGAATCCTAACTGAAAGAGGAGATCTTCCTGCCCTGGCAATGCTCAGACATACCGCAGAGTCAGAGACGGAGGTGGTCTCGGTGTACAGCTTGCTAGGTGGTTTGGTAAGGAGGGAGCCCTGATGGAGAGATCAGACAAGATGGGACTTGGCACAGACAGCCATCATGAAATGGACAGCTCTAAATGCAAATACACGGGGCTTCATATGATGAAGGTCAGCTGCAGTCTGCACAAAGAAGACACATGTACATACACTGACAGACATGCAATCACCAGAGGACAAATACACAAACTGGGATGAATGTAAATGGGAATGCTAACAAAGAAGCCAGTGAGGAATGAGGTGTGTGTGACAAAAAGTAAGAGAAGAAATCAGTATGACAGAGACATGTGCAGTCGCATAAACCAGAAAGGCCTAAAGAAAATACCTTAGAGAATTAGAGGACTTGAAAAAGCAAATACTGTTAAACAAGACTAAATCAAAATAGGATCATATAAGCCAGTCTGCCACCACAGTTTATGGGAAACATGTTTTTCCTACTATGAAAATCTACTTTTACGCAGAATGCCAGAATGTAAAGAAACACAAAGGATGCTATTTCAAAGATAATGGGCAAATTATTATAAAGCCTAGAAGGGAAATGATTATAAACAACACAGGGAAAACTCATCTACCAACAATGAAGCGCCTTAACTCCCACTGTTCACTTGGTATCTTGTATGCCAGTGTTTAAACAATAAATATTACAGACACAGAACTAGGTAATTCCTGAAATCTACCACACTTATGTTAAAGATATACACAAAAGTAACGTAAATGACTAAAGTGTAAATACATTCTTACGGCAGGCCAAGAGTTGCTGGATTTGAAACACAAGACATCAAAGACTATCAAAATGTGTGTTCTAAAGATCATTTATATATCATTTCTCCTAAGCTAGAATTATTTTCAACATTTGTTCTAGTTGCCATCACTATTTAGAAATCAAATATGGACAATAATTGTCCAGACTGAACTTCAGATTTAAACACAGTAAAAAAAACATGTAGCTGTGCATTTATTTACCAGTTTCAGCTTTGCTATATTGCCCTATGGTCTACCTAACACAAAATATTAAATATTTAAAAAAATCTGGGCTAACTTTGTCTTGATTTTTTGGGTGCCATTAAGATGCCCACACTACTGACTTGTTCAAATTAAACATGGATTGCTTGGGTAGAAAACATTCTTATCTAGCTCATAAGAAATAAGGAGAGGAGGGGAAAAAAAAAAAAAGTTAGGTCTCTTTAAAAAGTGCACAATCTACACAACACAGTGAGTCAGTTCTAAGGCTGCCTGTTGTGATGCTGCAGTATCAATGGTTTGCACAGAGTCAAGTAAAACAGCAGAATAGTACAGCGGTACTAGAAGCTATGACATGTATTTCTTCTACTTCATATGATTCGTTTCAACAAGCTCTGAATTCATTTATAAAGCAGTGCTTGATATAACATGGAACAAACCTATTCAAAGACTCGGAGTTCCAAAGGGCTGGAAACCAATTTAGAAGGAAAAAATGAGAAAACATTATGTTTTCTATAATTATTGCAATTGATTTGCACACAAAACTTTCATAGACTAAAGAATAGCTTTTACCTGGGAATTGACTGTTTGGCCCATTGGGATCCGGGAGCATTCCAATGCGTACTGTTTCACACAGAAGTAACAGCCCTGAAAACAGAGGTTTAAAAATCCACTTTTGTCACTTACAATACAGTAATGTAATTTTACATTTTGGTACATAGAAGGAAAACTACATGATTTTAAAGATGCTGCATTTTTATTTTTCTTTATCCTGGAAAAACAGCTAAAGCAGCTAAACCGGTGCACGGAATAATGTTTATCATTCTCACATTTAAAGTGCTTCCTGATTGCTAACTTGTTGTATTTTCTCTTTTCAATTTATTGCTTACTGCCTATGTAATCTGTTTAAGAGACATTAAAAAAAATAAGAAAAATTTGACTTACATACATTTATGATAAAATCACTACATCACTGTCTTTCACATTCTCTTAGCATCCATGTGCTTTGCAGACTAAATGACACAAGAGGCATTTAATAAAATACTCTCTATGATACTTATGGTATATATATTTTCGATTATATTATTTTTAAAAATATTTTTATAGGGGGGGGGCGCGGTGGTGCAGCGGGCTTGGCCAGGGCCCGCTCCCTGGCGAGTCTGGGGTTTGAGTCCCACGTGGGTTGCCTTGTGACAGACTGGTACACCGTCCTGGGTGTGTCCCCACCCCCTCCAGCCTTACACCCTGTGTTGTAATGGGGGTTCTGTGAGTTTGGCCATATTTAAACTGTTTTCTGGTTGGTGTACTTGAGTGCATCTTTGTATGCTGTAGGCTCTAGGCTTTTATATGAGTTTAATGAGAAAAGAGTATCACTTCCTTAATACCCCACTTACTTGAAAGGCAAGCTCCATTAGCACAATTCCCCCTGGTAGAGCTCTCTGAAGGTGATAGGCAGTAGTTCCTAACCCACTGCTCTGCTGAAGAGGAAACACGTAAATATGCCAGCAGGTGCAATGATGAAGAACATAAAGAATGACATCTTTTACTATGTAATTTCGGTATAAAACAGCCCTTCACCTTGGGACTCTCCTCACTTTTCTGCTTATTATAAGAGAAGGATGCTCTCCCTTCTGTAGAATGTGAACTGAAGGCCGCAGCTCTGGCTCGAGCTATGCTGTTTCAAAGATACACACATTCAAAAAGACAAGGGATACTAGTGTTTCCTGTCAAACAATGAAAAACTCCTAATGTTAACTGAGCCCAAAGGATACTAAGACATTACTAAATGAAAATTACCTTCGCATAGGAGATGGAGGTCGAACCTGCACCAAGATAAAGCCTATGCTCTGCAGGTACTGAACATACTGCTGCAGGAAAGTGTTGGAGATGTCCTGTAGCCAGGCCTCTTCTCGGAGTCGGCTGGGTAGCATGTCAGCTGCATCTGTGTTGCAGCTACGATCCCGTCCCGTGAACGTGGAGTCATTGGAACGGTGGCGTTTCTGGAGCATGATAATAAATGAAATAAACTAAGACACCATCAGCTAACATATACACAATGCCTTGTCAGTTACTTATTACATGTCAATATAGAGCAGCAATTGATATGGGTAAACAAGTAGAGATATATTGAACGTAATGCTGTCATGAAATTTAACACATGCACAGTACAGCAAATCAGAGCCCAGAAAAGGTATAAAAATGCTGACTTCTCAAAAAAATTAATACACACAAAATCATACAAAGTACTCGAACACATAACATTTTCAGTTTGAAGAGGCCATTGTTATATTTTATGGGTTCATAAACAAGCTGCAATAATTTTTCTTTTTGTAAGCCACTTGTAACAGTGTTGCATATGAACACATTTCAGTGACATTGCGTTATTGTACTCCTGCAGTTAATTTGATTCAAAACAAAGAAATACATGTTCAAACAGAAGGAGGCTCATAACTGTACTTGGCTGCTACCAAGTTGCGTCACAATACTTGAGGCCTTATGTTCTGGACACATTGGGGTAAAAAGAAAGACAGCACTGTCAACTGATCACCATTTGGTGGTGAGCTGGTTTCAAGAGACCTAGCAAGACAGACCTGGGAGACTCAAACATTCTGTGAGGGTTTTCTGGGAACAACTGGCAGACAGCTCAGTGTGAGAGCAACTCCCACCTATGAACAAAGTCTTCTTTTGCCTTGAGTAAAAACGCAGGCACAGTTGCTAAAGGCTGGGGTTTGATGGCAGTTGACGACTCCCATGGTAGCAGTTCTAGGACCTGCTGGTGGACAGCAGCAATGAGGGAAGCTGTTCAAGAAGGAGACGTTCCAGGCAATGCTTTTGGAGGGATCTCCAGATGTGGCTGAGAGGTATGGGCAAGCCAAGATGGCAACAACAAAGGCAGTTGCTGAAGCAAAACTGCAGGCATGTGAGGATTTTGAAAGACTGATGCGTTGCCTCAAAGCTGTTCTGGAAAACCATTCGACACTTCAGGAGGGGAAGGCATGATCCTGCCCTGGCTGTGCTAAGCAAGGGTGGGGAAATGCTGACCAATCCTGGGGAGACTATCAAGTGGTAGAAGGAACACTTTGAGGAACTTCTTAACTTGGTGGACATGCCCTCCCACTAGGAGGAAGCCTCTAACATCTCTGGTGGATTAAAAGCCATCACTGTTCCTGAAGTCGTAATGGTGATGTAAGGCCTACACAGCGGAAGGGCTGAAGGGGTGGATGATATTCGTCCAGAAACGTTAAAACTACTAGACAGGGTTTAGATAATAGGGGTTCACGTCTCTCTTCACTTTTGCAGTTCAAGTCTATGCCAGGGTCCTGGAAAGGGAACTTGCCCAAAGAGTTCGTTCTGATTGTGAAACAGTGGACCAGTTCTTCTCCTTGGCCCAGCTGCTTGAAAGAGCATGGGAATACACCAATCTTGTCTACATGTGCTTTGTGGGGCTGGAAAAAGTATATGACCATGTCGCTTGGCATGTGCTATTGGACATTCTGCAGGAAAATGGGGTACTGGGGCATCTGATGTTTCTGCACTGCAATACTTGCAAGGTGATTGCTATATTATGCTCAATTTGCAAATAATAGGAAAAACATATTCAAAATCATCAATACACTGTCTGAAGCAAATATCAGTTAGAAATGGAAGAAATGAAGATGCTGTCATTCATAAAGGGCTGGTTTTAGATTTCAATGTATTCAGCCTTACAATGGTTGTAAAAATATTATAATAATGTCAATCATAAGACATAGTAGCATCTGCAAAACAACTAGGAGAAAAGATAATCAAATATTTTACAAGGATTCAAGGGGACATGGTGGTGCAGCAGGTTTGGCCAGGTCGGTTCGAGTCCTGCTTGGGGTGCCTTGCGACAGACTGGCGTCCCGTCCTGGGTGTGTCCCCTCCCCCCTCGCGCCCTGTGTTGGGGGGTTAGGCTCTGGCTTGCCACGACGCCACTCGGGACAAGCAGCTTCAGCACGTGTGTGTGTGTGTGTGTGTGTGTGTGTGTGGTGTTTTTTTTTTTTTACAAGGATTCAAAAACATTCTATACCTAAAAATGTAAACAAGTAGTAATTACTGGAATATTAAATAATGGCAAGAAAGTAGTTGTTTTTGAAAAAAATTCGAAAGATTGTTTTATGCTGGGCCTTGGGTAATCAGGGAGCCACAAATTTACCTTAACATGGGAATGGATTACTTGGTCCTCTTGAATCTGTTTGCGGAAAATGGGATCGAAGAGCAGAGGGGTAGCACAGTAATGGACAAGACGAGAAGACTGTTTTAGGGTGTCCAGATCAGCAACCTGTGTGATGACAAGAAGTTCTAAGCAGCCATAAAATGACAACAGCTCCATGATGGTTTGCTTACCTTTAAAAACTACTACTTTATATACAACCAATGATCTCAAATCTGATTCAGTCCAAACAGATACTCTTAAAGGATCATAGGGAATCATTTACCTTTTCCATATAATTTGTAGCTAAGAAAGAGACATTTTTTGCAACAATATAATGATGCTATCACATAGGAGCCTCTGCTTTAGTAATGGGGACAGACACACTGCTACACTGAATGTTATAATCTAATACACAGGAATTGAATAGTCTTCCCACCCTTATACATTTTATATACCATGTCTAAAGCCTGAGACTGAATAATGCATACTGTGGTTTCATATCTTTTTTGACTATTTCAATCAAATGAAAACGAGCTTTCAAAAATGTAAACAGTCTGACACATTTTAAGTTTAAAAGTTTAATGTAATTTGATACTTGCTGTAAAGTATATGTATTTTCAATAACAAACTTGGTGCGAATATGTGAATGTCTCCTACACACAGTGCTTGCAAATTTTTGTCATGCTCTTTTACAGTAATTGTGCTATAGATAAAGGAAAAAAGTGTGGAAATTATTGGTGAAATTAAGAGACTTTAAAGTTTTTGTTCTGTGCATGGATTTGCATTGTTACTTACTGAAATCGGCATGTTGGATTGTGCAGATCTCTGCTGCCATGTCACAAAAAGGTTCTCGATCTTCATCTGCTTCTCCATTTCTGAACTCAGAGAAACAAAAATAATCATTATTTTCCCCACAAAATATGTAGAACATATATTCACTATCCACTTTATTAGATACACCTAGCTAGCATGTTAAAAATCCCCTTTGCCTTCAGAACATCCTGAATTCTCTACGGCATGGATTCAACAAGGTGCTGCAGACATTCCGCAGAGATCTTGGTCTGTGCTGACTCCATACAATACCACAGATCCGGTAGATTTTCTAGCAGAAAACACATCCTCCTTTGGATCACAGTGGCGTTTTAATGAGTTTGGCTCTCAATATTTTACAAACCATAGGAGTAAAGTACATGCTCTGCCAATTCTGAAAGTTGTTCCTCTTTTTGAAATAAAAACACATTGCTCACAGGGCAGAGCAAGTGTTTTATCTGGAGCTTAAATGATTTTATTAACTTCAATTTTTCTTTTTTTTCTTTTTTCTAAAACAACAGTGGAGGGTGCTACTACTGCAAACATGAGATGAATGTGGTGTTTGTGAACTAAACAAACAGTACTGCAAAAATCACAATTATGCTATGCTTATACCAGTTCGAACAAGCTTTAAAGCTATGCAGCAACTGCACTACCCACGCTTGGAGTGTTTTTTCCGAAAAAAATACTGGCTGAAATAGGCTAATGAATTAGAGACAACTAGCCTTATTTTTATTGCCCACATTTTACATGATTGTTTTCCCTCACTGAGCTGCTTACCCCAAATATGCAGGACAGCCTGATAGCCACACAACAGACTAAATTGTTCCTTTTGAAAAACTCCCTGAAATAATACGAGAGCAAAGGTCCCTGAAATAATATGAGCGCAAAGGTACCTGCCAAAGATGACCTATTTAATGTTCCTACAGAGGCTGTAGGCTCTGCAAGACCAAGTGGGTACACAACAAAGACATTTTTCATAGGTGCTTTGTTCATGTCTAGCACAGCTGCCAATAATTCTAAAGGATGTTATAAAAATACAGTGAAGAAAATACAGTGTTCATGCCAATTACAGATTTCATCATTCTTTGGCTTTTATGAAGAAAACAGTATAGATTATTCTAACACAACACTAAACCAAACTATATTTTAGTTACAACAATTTAATGAGGGTTTTTTTTCTTTTTTTTAAATCACCAAATTAGTGGCTGAACTGTGATAAACTACTATCGTCATGCTTATTCTGCCGTTTCCCTTTCTTGGACAGTTACACAAAATCAACATTAAATGGGGATTAGAATGCCAAAAATATCTGGTTATTCAAGTTTTGATTTTGAAAATTCATTTCTTGAAGACACTGACCTCTGCGCTCTGCAGCCTTGATTTCAAGTAGCTGGGCTCCATGCCACGACACAGTGTCCATACCACTTGCAGAGTCATGCATGCAAGCTATTGCCCGGCTAATGCTGATTTCCCTCAGGGCCTCATCAAAAGGAACTAATTCATGAGGGAAGTGCATCAGGTGCAAGTTTCGTCCAGAGCTGCTTAGTCTCCCTTGGTCTTTGCTGGGTACAGGAGGAACAGGGCTGCGGAGCAAGGCATCTGCATCCAGTGTAGAGTTAAGGAAGGGATTGGGTTCCTGAAGAAGAATAAGGAAAAGAAGGAATAATGCATGTCAATGAGCAGATCGCAAAGACGACCTTGGATTTTCATGTTTCATTTAAAATAAAAGCAATGAAGGGTTTATCTGGCCCTGGGCTGTTGTTTCAACACTAAATACTTCCTGTGCATAGAAAGCAACTGGTAATTATCAACTTATACAATATCATACAGTGAGCACTGTGGCCTCACAGAGACCAGGCTGGTACTTTTGAATCCAGCTCAGTCTGTGCAGTTTGTATGTTCTCCCTGTGTTTGCGTGGGTTTCCTCCAGGTGCTCCTGTTTCCTCCCATAATCTAAAGATTAACTGAACAACCTAAAATTACCCGTAGCATGTGACTGTGTGTGAATGTGTCTGTATGTGGCTACTCTGAAATGGAAGTGGTGTGCAGAGGGCATCCCTCCTTGCATTGCACCTAGTAATTCTGGAACAGGTTCTGGACTGCCGCTTAACAAAAGCGACTGTGTGAATATTGTATATTATAGCTCAATTGTTTGTCCAAGGCAGCTTACTCATGTTTGTATACTAAGCTACTTAGTTATTTATTTGCCCTCCTATTATACAGCATATCAGTTTTACTCAAACTATTTCACTTAAGTTCCCTGCTGAAAGGTACTACAGAGAAAGCAGGGATTCAAATCCGTGACCCTCTGATTACAAAGTGACAGCTCTAATCAGCAAACTAACTGCTGAGCCAGGTAATTCCATCTGTACAACTGCTCACAGCAATTTATGAAGTTCTACAGGATTTCTAGGTAGGGCTTGCAATATGGGAGTACATTATCTTCACTATTTTAATATCAGCTTTGTAATTTTCAAAACATGGCTTTCTAATACAGAATAATACAGATTTCCACGATCAAGCGAGCTCTATACACCTTTTGGTTGGTGCTCAGTTTAGCACATTCAAGATCTCACTGAATCTATTTATTCTTCCCTTTTCCATTTTTTTTTTTTTGCGTGGGAGGGGGTTACGAAATTTTATTGGTATAATGAATTGTGCGTAATAAATTTGTATTGCAGAGTATATTTTTACCTTTTGGTTTGTGATGACTGGATGTACTTTCACTTCATTGCACTGGTGGTCTTAAGATCAAATGTTTAGAAACACCAGGAAAACATGTTTTGTTTTATTAGGTAACAGGGCAACATGAATTTTGATAAGAAATAAGGAACTCAGCCTCCAAAAGAAAACCTGGACCAAATACACCATCCTAATGATCTCCTCAGTCATGATTTAAATGCATCTCAAGCCTAAATTACACATTCAAGTGCTGATGTACTATAGCAGGGCAAAGTAAGCTAACACCAGAAAATATTTATAGGCGGTTTTCAGAATAAGAAAGTTAACTCTGGTAATTTTATCAGTCTTTTTATGTGCTTAGGAATATAGACCACGTGTGTCTCATGGCAGCAGGAACAATACATGTGTGAATACAGTGATGCAAATGGGGATTTGAAGGGTCTTGTCAAAGCCCCTTGTACAACAGTGTTTGCATGTGCTTACCTGTTTGAGGTCCTCATTTGCTGGTGGGTCTGAGAAGCAGCAGTGGTGGAACAAACCCATTTTCTGGCTGAGCAAGCAGTGGACAACATGTGATCGGGCATTTTGCCACTGGACCAGCCGGATTAGCTCACGAATCAAAGAGGCTCCCAGGTCTACAGACCAATTGTAGATGCAGAGGGTTACCTGGGGTGGGGACACACAAGGTGTGAGGTAAACTGATTAGTTTCAATGCTGGAATATAAAACACGCTATTCAGAAACAGCAGGCATCATGGGTGACAGGTTGATTGAGTAATAATGAGGTACAGTATGCCTAAGTTATTGTCATTGCAGTATTAGGGACCACTTAAAGGTATATATAGTATGTGCATTTGTGCATTAAGCCCTCTGAAATGCATACAGTTCTTAAAGAAAATTATCATATAAATGTACATATTTCAGACATTCAGTACAAATCTTTCACTGCACAGTTAATATACTGATTGATACTGTCAAATGAGTGCAGCCTATCTATTGGCTTAATCATTTTTCCAGTTTTAAGAGAGCTACACAGTTTTTCAGTTAAATAAAATGAGTATGTATTTTACCATCACCTGAACAGTCTTATCGCTGTAGCTACAATTCATAATTTTAGTATCTAAAGGGAATATTTTTTTATTTAGTCAAAGGTTACACACCATCAAATTATGGACAGCAACTGCAATCCTGCCTTTCAAAATAAATAAATAAATAAATAAATAAATAAATAAATAAAGGCCCCCAACAAGCACAAACTTTCCTGCATGTTATAGGCCACATGAAAATCACTGATTATTTGTTCTCTGAAGTCTGCCCTCTGCTCTTCTACACTAGTCATGTGCCTTTGGTTTACAATTTGGGACTGTTCCAGAATCACCCAATTTTACTGGTCTTTCATATTAAAACAGACAATCTTCTAACCTTCTTGTCCACAATTTGGACAATGAGAAACCGCTGTCTTGGAGCCACTCCTTTCCATTGCTTTGTAGCGATGAACCAGTCACACTGCTCCAGAGCCTCGAAACGCTGGAGCCCCTTACGAGCTTTGATAACAGAAAGAAAGAAACGTCAGCTCTTAAATAAAACCCAAGGCTACTTCAGATTTAGGCTGGCTTTTTTTAGCCCTTTGAGACAAGTTGTACATTTATACTTGTAACTGAAGTAATGACAGTGAAATTCTTTCCAGTGATGTGAACCTCTGACTTGATCATGAAAATTGGACTAAGCACCACCTGGATGGCCATCTTTATAGTATTGCGTGGAAAACACATCATTCTATTTCAGTATCTAATAAGAAACATAGCAAAAACAAGTTCAAACAAATTGTTTGTCAGTATAATCTTAGCACAATCGAAATGCATAACTGCATTTGCTGTTAGTATAGTTACTGCAACCATAGTGTTAGGGAAGGTGGAGACGATGGTGCAGCACCCACAAGTAGCTCATAACTTGGTTTGTCTAAAGCCACAGTACAAAGTATTTATTCTATGAGGTGAAATAATGAAAGAGTTGAGAATGTCCCCCTCTCCTCTGCCTAATATCAGCACCTTTGTCTTCCTCAAGCATGCCCGTACACACTTTCACGATAAGTTGACTTTAGAAATTCCTTAAATTCCTTAAGTTTAAATTTTTTTTATAATGTTATTATTCTTTCTATTTTAATGTGTTACACAACTTTTAATTCAAATTAGGCATCATTTTATGTAATTCTGGGCTGAACTTGAGATGGGCTGGAACAAATTGTAATTAATAATGGAAAAAGCAATTTCATTGACTGGTGACCCTGTATGGGACAAGCAGTTCTGAAAATGTGTGTGTGTGTGTGGTTTTTCAATATTCAGTCAGTTTTCAGGAATGAATTAGGACTGCTTAATGAAGGATAAGTGTATATCTAACTGGCAAAATGCCACATGAAAGCTAGTGAGCTTAAAAATTCAAAATAAAAAGCTGACACCTTTCCACATTTAGCAAGAGCTATTACCGTTTTTGGTAGTTCCTTGACATTATTTCTCAATTTCCAAAATTGCTGGCTAACTGTTTATGTAACATTACATTTATGTAGCTGGAACAAACTCAGGATGGCACACAAATTCAAACTCTGACGATGTATCCATGGCAAACAGTCGAAAAACTATTATCTGTGTATTTTTCTACAGAACTCTATAACCATTAACACAGATTTACAATTCAGTGGTAAGTCACCATGTATGTCCCACCCAATTTGTTAGTGCAGCGAGCTCTAAAGTTTTAGAGAGCAGAAAAAAAATTTTTCTGATAAAATAAACAAACAAAACCCCCATGACCACTGATGATTTCAGACTTACGTGTGGACCTATTAACCACTGGTGTGTTTTCTTCATCTGAACAGTTTTCTGTGGGCAAACAGAGATGAGCAGACACAGCACGACAAGCAGTGACAGTGAAACAGATGAGTTTGAAGGAGCAAAGCTAGTATTACAGCAATTTAACACTGAGTAAGAAGTTTGTTAAAATATGTACAGTGCCATGCAAACATTTTCACCCTTTTGAAGTTGACACACTGTCATTCTAAATTGGTACAACACTCAACTAGCAAGTAATCTGTGATCTCTCCATATTTTCAAAAATAGTGAGTAAATTACACTCATTATGAAATAACATTTTTATAGGCTCAAAAACACATTCCCTTCGAATTCAACTCACCACACCTAAAATGTAAGTGTTCATCTGTAACAATTACAGAGCCCTTCAGTTTAATAGTTTGGCTCATTTGCATCATGCAGTTCGTTCTATCAACTGTTAAACTGAGAATAAGAACTCAGCCGCAATGAATATTAACATACCCTGCAGCACATAATGTGCAGTGATTTTAAGCCCTGGTCTATTTTGGTTTATAAAACAAAATAAAATAAGTGCTCTAGTAAACAACAAGAGGCTGCAAGCTGGAAGGCAAAGTGTATGCACATCAAAGTAGGCTGCAGAGCCTTTGCCGAAAAGTTGTTGTATAGGGTCTGCAGCATGGTTTGGTATCACAGACAGAGGGGGAAAGCCATTAAAGCTGTTACTGAAGCTGTGCAGTGTGGAAAGGGCATTTACATTGCGGTGGATCAGGAGAGCTGAGCAGTAGGTACACAGTAATGCTACCCAGATGCAGGCTACAGTCTGATGAACCATGGTCAGGTCACCTGGGCATGGGTGTCTAATGATTAATGACCCGAAACACTCAGTGACACCAACATTATATTTACATTTATTCATTTAGCTGATGCTTTTCTCCAAAATGACTTACAGTGTTAAGACTAAGTTATGTCATAGATTATGTGTCAAAGACTATAAGATACTATGTGCAAATGCCTGCAACTGCAAATTGCAATTACAACTGGATTAATTATTGCAAAATCAACCATCAAAAAAAGCACACCCGTATTATTCAAGAAAATCATGTAACTCTTTTCAGCTGCAGATCTCAATGAGTATAATTATAGCAATGATGGTTGAGTTACTAAGCTGTGATTTTTCTTTTTTTTTTTTTTAGTTCAGAGCAGTCATTCAGGGCAACAGCAACAAAGAAAACAGAATATATTGCACAATATGGGAGAAAAACATCCTATCACACTGACAATCTCATCAAATCACAAACATTTACTAAAATCTAGTATCACAACTGAAACAGCAGTTATTAATACTTAATTTAGCCGATTCTTTTTGTCAAAATGAGTTACAGCATCAGGATACTTACAAATATTTACCCATTTATACACATTAATTTTTACTGAATCAATACAGGGTTAAGCACTGTGTTCAAGGACACTACAGCAAGAGTGAGAAACATAGGTCCTTTAAGTCCTTGTAGAAATAAAAGTTAAATTAACTGTTAATTTAGTTACTTTAGTCAAAAATTTATTGGCTTTTTTCAAGGAGCACAACTGAGAATAAATTCAAGGTGCATGTGGGACTTGTGCTTTTATTGATAGTGTTTACAAAAACACTGGCTGTTGAGGGATAAGAATATGGGACTGGGCACTAAAGGTCTGGAAAGTGTGCACATAAATGGTTTTAATGACAAATGCCATTAGTGTAAATAAAAATTTAATCTTGTGATCAAATGAACTACATAGTGCAGTGTAATTTCAAAGATGGTTTCTGTTCTATTAAATAATTTCCTTTTTTTTTTTTTTTTTTTTTTTTTAAATTAAATTACATTTGCATTCACTGAGTTGACAATGCATGTATTTAGTCTGTCCAGTAGCTGCAGGTGCCAAACCAAAAATCAGCAAGCAGCCAAAAGATGCTTTTAACTGTTTTTTACTTTGATGCTGTCTAAATGTTGCTTTCTTCATGGTTTGCATATCCTTTACCTTGCATCCTGGTACTATGCTTTAACTGTCTATAAACAAACTACTTGTAAACAAAGGACAAGCACTGTTACATCTGTTCTTTTTCTACATGAGCCATTTGGTGTCAAGCTCATCAACTACTGCCAGAAGCCTGTTATGTAGCTCATTGCCTGTCAAAGAATGAGCCTGAGCTAATCTTCTGAACAACTGCCCTGCAAATCCTGCAAAATTTCATTATTCTGCCACCTTCTGTATGATGGATATACACCAAAACTCACTCACACACACTGAAACCACTTTCCTCGAGTTGGGTCGCGGCAAACCGGAGCCTAACCCGGCAACACAGGGCATAAGGCTGGAGGGGGAGGGGACACACCCAGGACGGGACGCCAGTCCGCCACAAGGCACCCCAAGCAGGACTTGAACCCCAGACCCACCAGAGAGCAGGCACAGGCCAAACCCACTTCGCCACCGCACCCCCGCACCCCCCAAAACTTAATCTGATATTTAATACTATTTCCCAGTAATCTAAGTTAAATTTCTTACAATTACTCAATCATTTTGCGTTTTTTTACATAAATGTACAAAATACAAAGGTCACAAACTACAACTCTGATCAGAAGTCTTTGCAACTCACTCTGCTCCTAACTCCAAAGTAAATCTAGTAAATACAGTACAGTACATACAAATTCTCTGTGAGACATTAACTTGCAATTACATTAAAAATTAAAACAGAATAAAATTACAGTCTTCAAAAACCCCAACTGACTGTCAACTTAAGTGATTAACAGTGGCACAACAGGTAGCAGTTCTCTGACTGCTGAGGTATAGATTTGCATGGCAGCTCAGTCTGCATGGAGTTTGCATATTTACTTTCACCGTCTGAAGACATATGTTTCAGGTGGATTGGTGACTCTTAACTGTATGACTGGGTTCGTGACTATGTGTGTGTCTGGCCCATTAGTCCAGGATATACCCTTGAATACACTTGTGTCCTGTGCTTCTAGGATAGGTTCTGGATCACTGTGGCTCTGATTTGGACAAGCAGTTACAGACTGAGTACAGGTGAGTGAGTGAATAAGTAAATAAATTAAAACTAAATTAAGTGTCTCTCTCTGAAAAATCGTGACAAAAGAAACATATAAAGAAGCGCATTAAAAAAAAAAAAAAAAAATCTAGACTGACCTAAAATCCATGTGTAGGGATTTTACGTGTTGAGAAATTCAATATCATTATTAAAACAATAATAATTTAAAAATTCTACATCACATTTACATGTAGGGTGCCTACTGAAGTTAAATGGTTTTGACATATTTAATATTGAGACAAATATTTCTTAAATACATGAAAGCAATAAAATTATTAAATCAAACATAAGAACATGTATGGAACAGGAAGCATACCTTGTTCTGTGCTGTAACGCCATTGATGGAAATTGCGCCCAATGAGGATAAAATGCCCAGATGTGGGAAAAGGCTTATTGGGATGATGGATAAGTGGGACAAATGTGTTTCCTTGAGGATACCTGGAGAAGAAACCATGTTTCATCGTAAGTATGACACATTTACTTATTAAACTGATGTTTTATCAAAAGCAACTTGCAACGTTGAGCTCTTTACAATGATTTAGCCATTTATACAGATAGGGAAATTGTTACTCAAGCAATTTAGGGTAAGTTTCTTGTTCAAGGGTACTACAGCAGGAGGTTGTCCTTCAAGTCCGAAAGCGGTGGTTCAAACCACTATCCAACCTACTGCCCTTGTGTTAGGGTTATAGATATTTGAACACTTTCTTTTTAAGTAAGAATATTAACTTTTGATCCAGTGATAATTGTCGGGGGCGGCACAGCGGGCTTGGCCGGGTCCTGCTTTCTGACGGGTCTGGGGTTCGAGTCCCGCTTGGGGTGCCTTACGACGGACTGGCATCCCGTCCTGGGTGTGTCCCCTCCCCCTCCAGCCCTGCGCCGTGTTAGGCTCCAGCTCGCCGCGACCCCCGTTTAGGACAAGCGGCTTCAGCAAGTGTGTGTGTGTGTGTGTGTGTGTGTATATATATATATATATATATATATATATATATGAGATAACTGTCTTGAAATTAAAGCAATACTAAAATTTAGAGATCATGTATGTAAAACTAAAATCTGTACTAAGCAGTGTTGGGTCTGTCTTTTACTAACACTGTAGTGACACTGATTAATGAGTACATTAATTGGTAACAATTATCTGAATATTGATGACAATTTTACCATTTACAGCCACAACCAAAAGAAATTAAGGCAAAGGGCTAATGTGTCAAGGGGAACAGTCCCAAAAACAATTAAGGGATGTGTCAAATATGGACAAATTGCATCAGCAAAGAGAACAGTAGAGGCGAGCTGAGGTTCACTGACAGGGACAGGTGGACACTTCACAGAATAGTTGCCAAATGCCACAAAAGTACAGCCTCAAATTACCACAGAACTGAGTCAGCACCTCTGTGACCCAGTTTAAAGAGAAACCAAAGCTGCCATCCAGAAAACGCTTGCATCCAAGGTCATCGCATAAAGACAGATGGTATCAAGACATACCTGTTATAAGGAGCATAAAACCTGGACACCTGAACAATGGGGGAAAAAGTAATGGTCTGATGAGTCATCTTTCACCCTACTTCCTATTTTTGGGCAGATTTAAGTTTGGAGAAGGTCAAAGGGTGCCTTTAACCCACAATGTGTGGAATCTGTTGAACATAATGGGAGACCTGTAATGGTACGCGCAGTCATCTTGTGGGAGTCATTAGACCCGATGATAGCTCTGAATGGTCCTATAATGGCCAAGGAATATGAAACCATTTAAAAGGAACAGGTGTACCCTTGATGGAAATACTGTTCCCCTCATGATTTTCCCATAATCCAGTTGGTTTAGTGAACAGCAAAGCTGGAACATCCTTGCCTTTTTATGGACAGAGTAACAAGCTGAAGCTATCATGTGTTGCAAGGGAAATGCTGCAATACAGAGACCACAGTGATCTTACAGTTGTTGCAGAGGGGATATTGCGGTAAGGACAGTGTCTAGCATAATACTAATTTGTACATTTTGTCATTTTGTTTGTTATATTTACCAATTTTGTTGGGCAGAACTGTGCACTGTGTAACTGTGCTACGTATCATGTATTACGCTGCTCTGTGTGAATTTCTCTGCTGGTATTAATAAAGAGCCGTACCATACCACATGGTGCTAATGTACAATAAATTGTCTCTACACCAACACAGGAAATCACTTTAAAAGCTTGTACACCATATTTTTAATACCTCTAGTACATTATATTAAAATTAACTGCAGATGATTATCTCTGGGAGCTAACACTAGCACTACTGGTATAAAGTTCATAGATCCTGGTCATTAAATGTTTTACAACCATCTAACGAAAAGATGAAAATGAAAATCTCATTTAAATCCAAGCGGGTCATAGAAAATTAAAGAGCGGAATACCCATTTACTAGAACAGAAATTAACATAATTACCTTGTCCTTTCAAATGCCTTCATTGTTGTATCACTGGCAAAAGAGCTGACAAGATTCATGATCTCCATCAGGATAGAAGGAAGCAGAAACAGAGATGCAATCTCCACAGTGCACTGCTGGATTGAAGGACACCCTGCAATTCACACAAAACATATATTTTAGCACAAACTCATCATTCATTAGCAATAATTATTTGTCCAGTTAAGGACTTCACTGGTGCAGAGCCTACTGCAGAAGCATAGGGTGTGAAGCAGGGCACAACCTCAATGGTACTCCAGTCCATCACTGGGCAAGTATGCACTCATTGACACAATACAGGCAATTCATCCTGAAACATGTCTTTGGATTGTCAGAGGAAGAAGGAGCCCCAGTGGAAACCTATACAAACACAGGGAGAACATGCAAACTCCATGCAGACTGAGACCCACGTCTAAACTCAGATCCCAGGAGCTGTAACATACCAGCGCCATCTGCTGCGCCACCCAAATAATGTTACATATGGATAGACGGATAGATGGATAAAGTCTTCCAAAAGCCCAGGAGCTGTGAGACACCCACTCACCCAGTTTGGCCATGAAATTAACCCAAGACTGACAGGTGCCTTGGTACACTTGATGTAGAGTCCCGGTGTCTCCCTCCTCTAACTGAGTCACATGTCTCCTGCATGAACACAGATATATCTAATCAAGTTCTTTAGTTTGCTAAATGTTACTTAACTCCCATTCATATATTCATCACTACAATACATGCTCATATTGTATATATAAACAACACAGAAAAAAACCCACAAACAATGCATTTGCAGTAAATTTTACTGACAGACAGATATACACCTTGATAATCTGTGGAACAATGCCCAAAAAAAAAAAAAAAAAAGCCAAGGAATGCTGTACATGTTTGCCAGATGAACTGGTTAACAACCAGAATTGAAGGACATTAAGGAGTTTGTGGAGAGAGGGTATTTTTATTCTGTCATTTCAAATGAGTTCTAATTTTTAGGTAGCTTGCAGTTAATGAAAAGTTAAAACAAATATTCCTATCTGATACTGTTATATCAAAGATTTTTGCCTAGCTGTACTAATATATAAAACTAACAATCTGTATTAAGCTTGTGCTGACTTTAGAGAAAAGCTGAAAATGGCTTGATGCTGACAAATAATGGTTAAGTGATGGTCAATATTACTCAAAATGGAGCATAACTTTTTTTTTTTTTTTTAAATGTCAGTAATTTTAAACAAGTTTTGCTTTTCATGGAGTATTAAGTTCTTACAAAAATAATAAAACTTAAGTGCTAGAGCCCTGCTTACACCCCTCACAATACTGTATTTGACAGTATTACCTCTGGGCTTGTTCCAACTCAGTAGCCATGATCTTCTCCTGACTCCATTGCTGCTTCACATTTTCTGTTTTGTGCCTCCGTCGTGCAACTCGGCTGTCCTCTCCTCGCTCTGGAACAATGTCATCTGTTGTCTTAGGACTCCCCAGTTCAGCTGGATCAGGCTTGCTCTGTTAGATGTGAGGCAAGCCAAACATTTCATTGCTGAGAAAACAATATATTTACTATATCACCGCTAATGTCCCTTAAAAGGAAAATTCTTGATGCAGTTCATCCTCCTTGACACGTACCAGTATTTCCCAAAAGCTACGCCGGACCGTTTTACCAGTAGGTGTGGTGGACTCTGGGGTATTTGTGCCAGTGCTTGGGGTAGTACTAGGTGCTGGGGTCAGGGTAAAGGGAGAAGAGCTGCTTTTAATGACCCAGGGATAACTAAACTGTCTGTGCAAGTCCTTGTTTTCTGAAATGCCTGCAACACAGAAGAAAAAAAATATTAGAGGAAAGTACAGCACTTCCCAAATGTCCCAGTGAATTAATTGGTTTTAATAATTTCATATAACAGAAATATAAAGTTATACTGGTCTTTAAAATTACTAATAAAAGACCAAGAATATTCAATATAAAATTTATTATGCTTCAAAAATTTCAAGACAGCAAATTTCCTCCTTACTATTTGTGTTTTCTTTCTGTTCCAGAACCATGGCTGTGGGCAAGCAAAATGTCTCCAAACAAAGGGGATTTGGCAGCACTTTGAGTTCCATAATAACGTCACATAAAGCATGTCGAAGGGCACCTTGCAGCTTGTCTGTTAGCTCAAGAGGACTAACATTGCCCTGCTCCCATATATCAAAGCGAACACAAATCTGTGCTTCTGTCAAAAAGAAATCATTATCTGACGTCAGACAAAATATTTGCACAGAAAATATAACTAAGGCTGGCAATATAACTGAAACATAGCAAATATTTTGATCAGTATCCTTTCTGGAATTAAACTTCTGTAAATTCTTATGAAGCGGAATAGAATGTACACCTGTAATCAGTATTTCAGTGCTTATTCTATTCATCTGTAGCTTGTATTAAATTTTGTCTTTCAAACAAGACAGAATTCTGAGTATTTTCATTTCACATCAAAAAAGCATGCC
Organism: Scleropages formosus; assembly: GCF_900964775.1. Classification (NCBI taxonomy): domain Eukaryota; kingdom Metazoa; phylum Chordata; class Actinopteri; order Osteoglossiformes; family Osteoglossidae; genus Scleropages; species Scleropages formosus. The sequence goes on from NC_041808.1 coordinate 27,839,437, forward strand.
CCTACCTGTCAGAACAGCATGAGAGTCCACTTTAACAACTCTGGTTAATGATTCAAACTGATCTGAATGGAGCGTTATAGCAGAGGTGTCTCCTTGCGAAGGCGCAGAGCCACCTTGGGCTGGAACCTGCCAGGGGTTACCTTGAGCATCCACAAACGAAAGGGCAATACAGGCTATTCCTGTAAAGCACAAACAAACTTCAATAAGAATCTAGATGAGAAAACAGATATTTCAAATGGAATGCCACCTCCCAAAAACATTTGTCTGTTCTGACACATGATTTTTATTTCAGTAAGATTTTAAATAGCATTTTCAGTGTAAACAGTCAAAAATTATATGTTTGTAACAGTGAAATTAAATGCCGATAATATACAAATTGGATACTTTACAATTACCTTTATTCACAAAACACTGAATGGCCAATAAAGATTTACATAGTCACGTTTCATAAAGAATTCAGCAAATAACCAATAATCCAAATGATCTCAGTGCTTATTAAATTAAGAGACCAGGCCTAACAAAGCATGTAATCTGGAAGCCAAACTGCTGGTTTCTTGAACATATGCAAGTCAGTTTTCTTTCACTCCAGTAAACACAATATTATGCAGACCAGTGCACTGTAGCTATTAGGTTAAAGCTAAAAAGACCACATATGAATTCCAGGGATTAAGATTTTTGATCACTGAAAGACTGACACAGGAAAGATACCTTTTCCTCCTGTTCCTTGACCTCCAGGCTTGTTATAGAGGTAGATATCAGAGTCAGGTAGCTCGCAATTCAGATGAAAATAATGCTGGGGGGGATCCCAAATACATAGGAAAGAAAAAAGAAAGCACTAATCATTTAAATATTTTAAACAAAATACTGTCTTAAAATATGTTCTTTTACTGTCCACATAACTAAAATATTACCTTGGAGAGCAGCTTGTGAATATTAAACAGAAAAGAAAAACTTAATATTTTTGAACAAGTAATTTAAAAATTTGAACATGCATGCAGGTCAAAAAAGTAAGTGGTACACAAACTTTTTAAACACTGGAAAAGTTTCCTTTGCTTTTTGTTTCCTCTGTCATATTTCTAGGTATAGACACTCATACTAGTAATGTTGAAATTAATATATTGCTAGCCACCGCATGAAAAAACACTGCCCTCAAAATAAGTGTTGTTCTGAATCACCTTGTTTTCCGTAGCCTAATGTAGTAGCACCAGACAGTGCAAGTACTACGAGTATACAACGACAGATAACTGTATGGGTGTGACATACTGACATTTTGTGCCAAAAGAAAAAGGAAGAATTATGGAGAGCACAGTGCAAGACTCTTAGTTGTGTGCCTCCACTTTGTATCTTTTTATGCCTGCCCTAAATGTTTTCTTCCCCATCTGAGTCACCAACAGATATCTCGGTTTTTGCAAGTTTATGCTTACGTGTTTTCATATGTACCTCTACCTATGCATGGGGCACAAAGGGATCACCTTACTTGCGATCAATGCACTGTTACCACAAGGTGTACACTGTGTTGTGTTAATCTTTGACTCACGTGCGAGCCATGTCTATGATGGGGATGTTTCGTGTGTCTATAGGGAGCCTACCATTTTGTTTGTGGCCACACCTTTCTCACAGGGAACGTATCATTGTGGGCTGAGTTTCTTTACATGGTGGGTACATGTAACAGTAAAGAGGGACAAAGATCTATGCCAGTTGGGCAGAGTGACATGTTAGTTGTGTACATGTCTACAGGAGTGGGGAAGGGAGAATGTGTGGAGCACAGTGTGAAAGTGGGCTGGATTACACAAAACAGATACCATAAGAATGCATAAAGTGACGAATGTGTCCAAATGTAATAAAGTGAATGATAACTGCTAATCATCTACTCTGCCATTAGCAAAAGGCAGACTCAAAACATAAAAAGAACAAGCACCTAAAGAAAAAGACCACGTAGTACCTTAAAATGATGCTCGATATTGCTGTCTGTGTACTTGGGAATATGCAGAAAGATGAGCAAGTTTTGACGCAAGTAGTGTGCCACTGCCTGGATCCAGGGCAGAGAGTATTGCGGCAGAAGAAATGCTATCACTTCAGTGGAAGCAGACCCTGGAGGCTGGATGAACTTGAAAATCAAAGACGAAATCATTACAGCAGAGTGACTTGTACTTCGTTTCTACAGTCCAGCAATTTAGTGGCATAACCCTTAAAATGATGCAAAATACATATAATCATTGCCTAGTTAACACCATACATGGGCAAAGATGGGGCATTTTAACAAGCAAGCTATTTTTTCGATAATGTTCGATAATGCTCGCTTTAGGGACCACACCCATAAGAATGAGTTTGAAAACGCTGATCTCTGTAACTTAACTTCCGTGACCTACCAAAAATAGTGTCCTTGCACTGGCAGCGCAATGTGCATTGGTTACGCGTGTACAATGAATAAGGATATTTGAGGCTATTTAATTTAAGATAATGATGGCAAATGTTAATATTGACTGTTGATATCAAACATGTCCTTAATAGAGTGCAGTTAAAACATGCAAATCTGTCAATTACAGACTTTATGGATGTGCTCTGTTAAATTGTACAACACAGTATGAGGGATAAGAACAGCAAAGGTGAAACGTGAAGAAAGAATACCTCAACATCAGATGGGGTAAGTTTGCAGTTCCTAACAAGCATGACAGTGATGATGTCTAATGTGGCTTCGTCAAGCCGCTTCCGCAGTACCTTGACTAATTCATCTGTAATCTCTGGACCTGCAGGTAATGGAGAAAGGCCCATACTTTCTCTCTAAAATTTCTTTAAGCAATATTTTGGACATTGGCAAAATATTTCATTTCTATGATGTGAAAGCTTCATATCTTTTTTGCAGAGAAAATATAAATTATTGCTCATGCCAGTGATATGCTGTTACTGATCCAGCTAAACTCTTAATTACACCTGACTTAACTGTTGACGAAATGTACTGCATGATTCAAAAATTGCTAAACTGAACACAATGGCTTAGGATATATTTGTGTAAAAAGAAGCTTCTTACTGCTCTCCTCTAAATAAAGAGCTGGGTCATTATAAATACTATAGGTGTGCACTTCACAGTATGCTAAGAGCTAAGCTTGTACAAAAACAATCACATACAACTCCAACAAGACCAAGGTTGTGTGCCTCATTTTCCAGTGTTCTTTATTACATATAGCTTAGGTTTGTAACAAAAGTTCTGTTATTGCAATCCACCTTTACTATAACAAAGGTAGCATTTAGTCAAGTGTTTCTCAGGATGGGACACACAGTACATCACAGGAAGTAACTTTGTAAGGGAAACATTACTGCTACACCAGACACATTCTCTACAATTTTTATTACGAATGCTATAAACCTAGAAGGTGAAATTTCAACCCTTCAAACTCACCTGCTTGACTTACACCATGCACCCGCAGCAGAATGTGTTTATCAACCTGTCCAATGGGTCGGGAACCTTCCAAGGAGGAACGGGAGCCCTGCAATAGAAAGACATTAGTACTGTATTAAGTCACATTGCAGAATTTTATAAACATATATACACATATACATATATATTTTAATATCAGTTCAATTGAACATATGAAGGAAAAAAAGTTCAGTTAACAGCTCAGAAATGTAGGTTTATAATGCCTCTCTAACTGTACAAGACTTAAAAAATTATCTATATTGAGCAAATTTTCCCCACAACAAGGGTCATTGTAAGTTATGTTAAACATGACATATAAGTTTGCATAAATATACCAAAAGCAAAGTCACAGAGAAGTTAAGTAATATGAAATAGATAGATAGATAGATAGATAGATAGATAGATAGATAGATAGATAGATAGATAGATAGATAGGACAGACAGACAAAACTGACTCAGTCCTATCTGTTTGGTGAATTGGCATCTTGTTTGTGTCTGAACTCCTTCTGTGGGAGTATTTACAACACTGGACAGAGCTAAAGCAGGGAGCTGGTGAACACTTGCAGCTCCTGATCCCTTCTTTTACACTAAACAACACACAGTTCACAAATACTAGTATTCTAAGCAAGAACATAATTACATTAAAAAGCAGTGCAGGTTGTCTGTGCTTCAAGGTAAAGAACATACAACAACAGCACTTCATTGATGGGCTTAGAACTGGTAGATGTACAAGACAGAATCATCTGCAACTTGTTAAATACACAGCAGCTTGCAATTTGTTACCCCATGTTTGCTTCTTTTACACCTTCTCCACACTTTTCAAAATCTTAAGGCAGCGCCTGCTGTTCTCAGTTGCTACGTCATCGCATTGAGTGAAACTTTGGCGTGCAATTTGAATTAGTATTTACATTTATTCATTTAACAGAACCTTTACTCTAAAGCAATGTACAATGAAGAGAAAATAAAAACCCACTTCACCAACAGAAAGACAGAAATAGATGCAAATGCAACTGTCAAAGCAGAGTCAAATAATCTAACAACTAAGACCACTGTTTCGCCAGTATACATGACACGAGTAGCACATACGCAACTGGTGGAGTATTTTTTTTTTTTAAATGAGGTAATGTAGTAAAAATTTACAGAAAAGGTAGGAGATCAGGACTGAAATGGGTCTGAAAGAGATGTTTTGAGACCTTTCTTGACTGTTAAGAGGGATTCAGTAGCTCTGAGCGAGAAAAAGATAATTCTACACTAGTGTCAGAACCAAAAACCTTTGGGCTTTTTATTTCAGATTGCTTCTGCTTGGGACCACCAATACTGGCCAGAGGTGGAGGAGTGTATTAGTCTGGTTGGGGTGGAGCAAGCGATCAGGTCATGCCAGCTCGCTTTTTATGTAAACTTAAATACTTTTCAAGTTCATACGATGAAAAGACTTACTTTATAGGTTGAAAGTCAGAGACCAACTGTGGTTTACTGATACTGTTCATCAATAAATTCCTTGTAAAGCAAATATCTATTAAAATACTGTAAATATTACCAAAAGATCTTCAGTGAAAACAGGCTCTTGGCTACGGGCGAGCCCAACTGAGCGAGACACATGTAGGGAATTGCCATCCAAGTCTGAAACCTTTCCGGTCTGATGTGTCTCAGATAGTCTGGAAAGAAGAGAATGAAGCATTACTGGTGGTGCACCAAAAATGATCAACACTACAATGAAAGGACAATGTAAATTCACCTGAGATAGAAGACTGATTTGGTGGTGCGTTCCTGGTAGACAAACATATTCTTTCTGTTCACCACACAAAAGGCATTAAGCACTGAACGTAGAGCCTGGATTGCTGAAACAGAAAGAAAAAAAAGTATTGCAGAAATTAAAGCTAAGATTACATCTATATGTTAAAGACTACAGAAGTGAGACTTCTTAGGCTGGAGTAGAAAGCACTGATTCATTACGAAATCAGCACAGAGGGACTTAGAGTTTCCGCAACCTGGCAGACTTTTCCAAATACCTGTAAAATGTAAAAATTATTTATTTCTTACATACGAAAAAGAAAAAAAAAAAAAAAAAAAAAACCATCATTTAGACTATGCAACATAGTACAGGCCAGCAACACTCACCCCGAGAAACACCCATATTGGGCCCCATCTTAAGGCGGGAGTGAATGGGAATGACAGTGCTCCACACCACATCACAGGCAAAATGGCCTGGCATAAACTGCATTGTGGCTGCCAGGTAGTTCCTTGGCTGATAGTTCTCTTCTGTGGTATAGTCTGCATGGCATTGAAAAACATTTTACATCTCCTCACAACAGAGACAACTTCAAAATAGTGACAATTTAATACACTGCATTGTGGAAAAGGCTATTCTGACGAAAGCAAGACTACAAATTAGCTGGTTTCTGATATTACACAGTAATGTAGGGAATACATATAAAAACATGCTTGAACTTATTAATATTTCACAGTGCTGTTAACATTAACATCAAACTTAACATGCTTTCTTACAATATTTTATTTGGCGTTTAGCCAGAATAGTAAATATCTGTGTTTCTATGTCATTGACCAACCATCAGAATTTGTCATCCTCTGTCTGTAAAGGGACTCATTTTTCCAGATATCTTCCTCGCTCTCTGCCACCAGCAGAGAATTGCATACGTGACTGTCATGAAGATCCTGCAGCAGGAGCCGCTGCACACAAGAAAAAGGAAAGATGAGTGACTCAAAGAATGGAAAAGTAGAAATATAAGCAACTAACTTCTATATAAAAATAGAAGCACTGCTTAGGAGAAAACAAATGCAGGTTTACCTGATTAACAATGCGACACATCTCTCCAATTTTTCGCACCACTATTTGATGCAGCTGTAAGTGCTCTGGCATTTCATCATCCTCCTTTTCTGTTTCCCCCATAATATTCTCTTGACTTTCATTACAGATTCTGAAGGATTAGAATAAAAATAAGAAAAGGAAAAAAAAAAAAAGTGCATGCATATAGTATATATATATATATATATATATATATATATATATATATATATATATATATATATATAGGACACACAACTGCTACATCAACTTATGAGCACAATTGGGACCCGAAGATTGTAACTCTGAACTGTTCGCAAATTCGCTGGATTATAATAAATATATTTTTAAAAACACTGTTTAATTCCTAGATTTATTCACAAATTAGAATATTTGAAAACATAAGATAATGCCATGCTAAATTAAAAAATACAATGAACAACTGTATTTCCACCAGTAACTCAACATTGGGTGCACATAGTACAATGAAGGGTCTCATTATTCCTCTATCCTAGAAGAACAGGACAGGGGGGAAAAGGTTGCAAAGTGGACCAGATGCCTGATTATTACCATGGATTAACATCTAACAAAAAATTTTAAACTAAAATGTACTTCAAAATGACAAAGGGGAGAAAAAACCATCTTTAAAACATTTCTAACTTGGATGTTCATAATATTAGGTACAAGTGCATGTGTATTTACATATATTGCATGACATACATTGCATGGCAAAAAAAAAAAAAAAAAAAATTCTGCAGTCCCTCTACCTATAGAGATTTAAATTACACTTTAGAATTTGTTTTCTAAAGTGTTAATATAGTATTAACTGGGTCTGTGAAGTTAGTTGTTTTTTTTTTTCCACTAAGATAATACATTCAGCATTTTAAGGCTGAAATCATCTGTGGAACATGTTCAACTCTAGTTCTTAAAAGTAGCATAAGGTACAGAATATTTAAAAAAAAAAAAAAAAAACTTCATAACAGAACACACACCAAAAAAAGCTGAGGTAAACAGAAATAAAGTAAACAGGAATAAACTCAGTTTTAAAATGTAGTATATTCTGCCTACCTAGAGTGGGAGTAAACCACCACTCTGTCTTGGTCGATTTTCACAATAATCCAGAATTCTGGCATGAGGGGGCATCGTGGCTCTTGCTCATCCTTTGTGGAGTCCTCACATTCAGACTCACTGCTTCCCCCATCATAACCTAGGCAGAAACAAAAAGATGAAAATGATGCGAGTGCCAACAATAGGTAAAGCCCTTGTCAAATAAGATATTGATCTTTGATGATTTTGACCAAACAAACGGTAGTTATGAACGTATGTAAATTGCATTAAAATGTGTGTGAAGCTAAAAAGAAACTTCAAAAGGTAATCTGTACCTAAAGAGAAAACACTTGTTACAGTTGGGTCATTATAACAAAGAATGTATGTTTTTCTTCAGATTCCTTGTACAGATGACTCTAAAAGATCAACTACTCACTACATTTAAATGAGTGACTCAATTCAGCACAGACCAACAACATGATTCTCACCCAGCATATCAGAATCCAGGCTGCCTTGACTAGACACGACACTCTGCACTCGGCTCGGTCTGACCTTCCCGGTGTCTGACAAGGAAACCTCATTAGCACTGCATTTTTGTATGAAGTGGAACACAGAAATAAGACTAACCAAAGATGAAGTACCTACTAACATTTTAAAGTGAGGCAAAATACCACCAACTTTCTACCAAAAATCTACAATAAATTTTCCACAACACATCAATCTCAACACCTGCAATGTATAAAATGTTATACTGAAATATATTGCCAAATGACACATATCAGTAAGTTGGAAGGCTTGCAAATTGCAAAACTGAACACCTAATTTTAGATATACTGTAGATCAAAACCAATTATAGTTAAGATGTAGTAAACTGTAATATTAATTATGAGGCATCAAACAGGGATCGCTGGTTTAAACAAATTACTGAAGAATACTGACGTTCCAAAGGCACTTACTAGAGGTAACGGATTGCCCTGAATCAGCTGAGGTTGTTTTTGGTGGTGAGCCATGTTCTGAAGTCTTGTCTGTGCTGCCAGTATTACTGCAGGACTTCTCCTTTCCAGCACTGTTGCCCACATTCTGGTCTTTGTCCTCCTCTTGCTCAAGATGGTTGAGATTGCTGGGCTCCAGAATAGGTTCACACTGAGCTTCAACCTTGTTATCTGTTGGTACTGATTCATCCTGTGACACAAAATAGCTTGGATGACACCTGTTTTACATGTGTGTCACTGCAAAAGAGTTAACTGTTCTTAAGTCAACAAACAAAAAAAAAAAAAAAAAAACTATCATAGTACTTAAATGCTAATTTTTCTTTTTCCTGCTATTACACAGTTACTGAATGCTGTCTGATGTATTTAATTGACTATTACATTTAGATTTATTCATTTAGCAGGCACTTTTCTCCAAAGCAACATACATCTCACAGAAAATACAATGTGTGCATTACATCAGCAGAAAGAGACACTTAGATGCAGACGCGTGATTCTAAAGCACAGTTAATGTGTTACTTTAAACCTTATGAAGCAATGTACTACATCACACAAGTAGCTGCATAAATGTATTATACACAATGCATTTGCAGAGAGAAAATCAGGTTACCTCAGTGCTTTGCTGCATTTTCTCAGTCTCCATTTGACTATCCTGTCCTTTCCCAGTTTCGTTTTCATTTGGAATGACCCTGGCAACATCCTCAACCTCCTCACAGTTACTGGCTTGCTCCGAAGCCTTACCCTTTTCATGAGTATTCAAAATACTTGCAGGTTGCTTGCCTGTGACTTCAAGCTTTAGGGAGTGGAGACGACTTAATGACACATAGTAGAAGTTATCTTGTTCCGCATTCAACAAGTAACCTGTAAGGGAGATCCTACGAAATTCCTAACAAGAAATATTAAAACAATGTCAAAAAATACTGTTTTATTGTACATTTCAAAACATCAAAAATGCTTTAAAAAGAAAAGTGTAAAAAAAGTACAAACAAGCTAAAAACTGCAAACTAAAAAACTGAGCTATGATACTTATCTAACCTCCTTAAACTTTTCCAAGGATTGCTCGGGACCAAACACAAACTGAAGGGGCACCACTTCGTAGTGGCATTGTGGCCGCCCACTGGAACAATACACATGGTCTGCTACTTTCTGCAGCACAGACGTGTTGATAACCCTGGAGTGCCGCAGGGCAGAGACTATTTCATCCTCCAGAAGCCATCGAATCTATAAAAGAGATGTAAAAAGGGGTAAAAACTTTTTTAAACAGTATTTTCCTCTATAGTCCACACAAAGTTAAACTGGGAAAACCTTACATTAGAGGTGATGGTAAAGTGTTTTTATAGGCGTTATTCACGTTAAAAGTCTTTTTATAGTTATTTGAAAACAACTGGTTTCTGAAACAAGATGTGTATATACTGTAAACAGAATGGATGTGGAAGTGCCACTGAGCGGAGTACTCAATGTAACATGGTTTCCAAGGCAAGGGAGGAATGTATTTTAACACAGTGATGAGCACTTTTAAACAAAATTAAACTATTTATTTTAAACAAGAGAACAAAATATTCAAAACAAAATATTCTGCAAAGCCCCAAATATTTTACACCTGGCTCCATGACCCTGCACTGGAGAAGAAGTTATAAATAACCGGTGTTGTTCTTTTAGTATTTGGCAAAATGTTCCATTTTACTGATATATTTTTCAACATTCCTTTTAACGTGACATTTCAGTGTGTACCTCATCCATGGTGGCCAAGACTGCCATCCTCTGGGGAACTGGGAGTTTGGACAAAGGATCTCCTGAAACCCTGGAGAGAACACGCAAGCACAATTAACACATGCCACGTATACTAAAGTTAAAGCAAATAACTCATATTTTACCTAACACGCAATTTATGCTTCATGCATATTTCTGGTATCGTTTATATTTACTCATTTAGCAGACACTTTTCTTCAAAACAAATTATGATGAATGCTACATATTATTTAGTCCACACCTTTCCAAAGGTAATTTACAAAACCAGATATACTACCTATAGTCAATCACTCATCTGTAAACCAGAGCAAAACACAGACACCTTTGGAAATTCAGGAGTCACCAATTCACTTGAAATATATCTTTAGACTGTGGGAGGAAACACACATGATCACAGGGAGAACATGCAACCTCCACAAAGACTAAAGGGGATTGGACCCACATCCTCTTGCACCAAGCAAGTGCTGTGAGGCAACAGTGCTACTTGCTACTCTACCATGCAAAACTTCTACCCAAACAACCCTACAACTCACCTGTCCACCTCCACTCCACAAAGCCCATCTATAGCTCCACCTAACTCATCATCCGAGCGGTAGGATGATGGTTGAGCAGGAGATCTGTTCAGTGATACACTGCTTTCTGAGGCATACCTAAAGCATTCAGACAAATATAGTGCGACAGCATGAAGAAAAGTTTGCTCTTTAAAAACTTTCAGTCAGCAGGCTTTAAATTAAATATGTATAATGAGTTATCGGCCTTAAAAAACACTTAAAAGCCATCTTGTATGTAGAGTTGCACTTGTCTAAGCACTCTGAGATAATGCACTAAAGTCCAGTCATGCACACATAGATTTCTTAAACACCCCCTAAGCCCTTTCTATAAGCACATAACTTGATAGCCATCAAATCAGTGTTTGCAGTGGCGTAAACATATAATTATATTGTCCATTCCAAATGAAGGCTAAAATTCTGAATATATGTGTACAGTAATTTACTGATTTGCAAATGGTATTATTTCTGACAGTACATAATTCAAGGAATGATTCACCCATTATATAAGGTAGCTATTAAATATTACAAAATTACAAAGAATGTTCCCATCTTCTTACCTGTTGTGGTGAAAGTCTGTTGACATAACCTCAATCTCCAAAGGAAGAGTCAGAACAAAAACATCCAATGTGACAGACAAGTCATTCAATTCGATTGATTGAAGGGACTCTACATTCTCCAGACAGGCTATTACTTCACCTGCAACACAATATTGCACAAATCTCTCTCTCTCTCTCTCTCTCTCTCTCTCTCTCTATATATATATATATATATATATATATATATATATATATATATATATGCAGAGTGCACTCCATAATGCAAAACCAGCATAAACAATACACAATAAAGATTGTTTAAGTAAATCAAAATAATCACCTTATACTGTAAAGAACACCAATCTTTTTTCGATATTTAGCCATTTTTATCATTACAGAACCTAAAAAGACAGTTCTTTTAATTTAAGCCTTATAAGGCTTGTGCTCCTGAGCTATTTCCCAAAGTATGATTTGTAAGAAAATGGTGGAGCAAAAACGAAAAACTCAGTATATTTCCTATACAGCGGAATGTTTCATCATAAACATGCAATGCATAAAAAAAGCAATATATCTCTCACTAAGGGATATGAGCCTTACATGTAATCAAGACCTAGACATGAGAAAGAAGATGTGATGACACTTCGACACTTTCTGTACTCCTCGATGCCACAAAGGGCTGTGTTCTCTTTGCCCATAATGTCTTGTAACTGCAGAATAAGTACCTCTTAAATTAAATGTCTAGATTTTCCAGATTTCACTTGCTCACAAAGTCCTTCAACTGTATATTCAACTGTATTTATGAATGAATATTAGGGTTAGATATAAAAAAAAGAATCTCACCCAGGCACGTGGGGAGTGTCTGTACGGGCATGGATCCATGGGAACTTCTAATGTTCACAGAGCATGTAAGGTGGACAAAGAGCGGAGGCATCTCAGATTCCTCTCCCTCAGGTTCGAGCAAAGAGTCTCCTTCTAAGATGCTAAAAGAATCCTCTTCCTGATTTACAGTGTTGGAATCCGTCACCGATTCGTTATCTGGGAACGTCTTGTCTGCTTGCTCCCGGTACTCAACCTCCAAGTCGATGTCACTTTCAGTCACAATGCAGCAACCAGACACATTCTCTGACAAACACACCAACACAAGACATTGTACACAGTAAGCAATCGGAAACCTATATGTCTACGAAAATACAATAAATTACTTGCCAACTCCGCTTTGTCTCAAATTGGTGATATTGTGTACACTGTACAGATTAACACAAATTTCTACATCAAAGTGTCAAATTACAAACAAAACTAAAACTGGAAGTCTGTTCATAATGTAATTTGTTCGTAATTCCAAAGTCATTTTTACCACTAAGTCGCAACTAATGAGATGAATTATACAGACCTCTCCATGTATTAGGAGGTTAGGTACATCGCACAGGGCTCCAGACAAAAAAAAAAAAAAAAAATCAATTAAGGAGCCATTGGCTCCTATGGGGGGGAGGGGGGGGGGGGTGCCAAATTATTTAAGTGCCACATAAGAATGAACTGGTAAATGTGAGGCAACCAGCGGTGGGTCTTCACTGCAGAAGGTGTTCGTATGACACAGCCTAACTCCATACCGATGGCTTTCAACTCATGCTTGCTTTTGGGGTTAAAATGATATGTTTTCCATACTAGCTGTAGCAAGTCAGACTTTTTCAATCATTGGAAGAGACTTCTGAACACCCAACATGGCTAATTCCAGTCCGTGTGGCATGCAACGAAAGGAAAGAGACGTATGACAATGAAATTTCTTCTCTCAGGAGTGCACCTACTCCACCTGAGGCAGCCATGTTAACGCTGGCCCCAACCGCTCCGAAGTCTGTCATTTTTGTCTGCCACCAATCACGATCAGTTTGTTTAGCATCACCAAACGAGCATTTTATTTTATCTAATACTCCATGTGCATGGGAACGGTCATGCGTGCAAGACGTACGACAATGACGCATGTGCTGAGTTTATAGGATGCTTTGCAGATGAGATTAAAGGACAAGCACTCAGACAGCGAATTACATCTCTATTGCCATTGACTGCGGCACAGACGTTTCTGGGAAAGACAATGTTATTGCATACTGCAGGCACATTTCTGCAGGTGTAGCAGTGAACTGGTTTATTGGTTTAGCCAAGTCTGTTTTAAGATCATAAGCAATATTTGAGAGGTAAAATTAGTGAAAGGCAGCTCTTCACATCATATAGCTGTGCTGAATTTTATTTTTAGCTCCTTCCATTCTTTTTCCATCATGCACGATACGCTCCACAAAAAAACACCGCACAAAAAATTTTGTGCTTTTGACCGTCACCGTGTTTTCTTAGTCGTCTTTAAAATGGTTTGTTCCGTAATTAAATTCGTTTTCCCCGCTATTTCTCTGCCCGCTAGAACAAAAGTCACAAAAACGTTTCCTGTGTCTCACGATCATACCTCAGCCAAGAAAACTCTTGAATCCAAGTTTTAATATGTCTTTTGGCACTTTTACTTAGGTGTTTATTGACTGACACGGAAAGATAATCCTCTGTGTCTCTGTCGACACAGCGAGAGCCTACTTTTTTTATTATCAGTGTTGGTGCTTGACAGAGATGAGGATTGTTTGAAATATTTTTCGTTTTGATATGGTTTTTCTGACGCGGAAAGGTGATTCTCGCTTTACCCGTTCGTATTTTGGCGCTCTACGCGCAAATTTATATTGTCGCCAGTGGCAATCTCAGCAAAAATATCACTCGCAAATTAATACTTTTGGTCGCAAATGCAACCATTTTAGGTGCAGTCTGGAGCCCTGTCACATTTAAAATAAAATTAAAAAAAAACCCATTTCAAACTAAATTAACTTTTAAACAAAGTTTCAATTTCATCACCACTCATTCAATGCAGCTGAATGTTACACATAAATATGTGCTTTGTCATCATAGGATTTCGGGACACTTAACTTTATTATTTACACAATCAGGCTTAAGATGACGAAAAACCTTGAGTATAACTAAAGGAAATAAAAATAACTTGAATTTTCCTGTATCTCGAATGTTCATTACACTAACCCCAGGGAATGGGTCTCAAAACTAAACTAACTACCAGACGAGACATACAGACAACCAGAGTGAGACAATGCATACATAACACTGCACAGTCAATAACAGACAACAAAAAATAAGAGGGGGGGGGGGGGGGGGAACCAGTAGAATGCACATCAGGACCTCACCATCCTCAGTGGCAAACTCAGCTTCTGATACCTCTGCCTCTTCACTGGGTCTCCTGTTCTCATCATTGTCCGAGTCCTCCTAAGGAAAAGCAAACAGTTGGGGAAGCAGTGAGGAATCTATTCAACTACCTATTCCGGTGCAATGTACAATTAATATCACTTATACACGCACCTCTTTCTTTGCAGAAGGCGGACAATAGAAGAAGTAATGTGGGTTTGAAGGCACAGTCTTCAAGTACTGCGAAGCAATTTCAAGGAATTTGTCCTTTCATTTTAAAAAAAAAAAAAAAAAAGAGTAAAGTACATTTTGACTAAATATGGTCAAGGTAGTTGCCTTCTCACAAAAATCATGTTTTGCTTTTATTTTGAAGGAGTCCTTGGCCTTTACCTGTATAATTTTGTGCAGACCAGGATAGACCTCACAGTGCTGCTGCAACTGAAACGTAGACAGGGGGAACTCTGGGTAGACTTTGCAGATTTTGGATTGTTTTAGTATAAGAGGTGAGGTTGGAGCTGAAGGTTTTCCTCTTGACTCTGCTTCACTGATGTCTTCAGTGTCCATACTACCAGGACATGATGGTTAAATTGGTTAATTGGCACTGGTTAAATTTAGCCGACTATGGAAATATTTTAACACCCACGATTATGTACCATATCATTGTTAAAATGTAAAATGCTTTCAATGTAAATTAAATCATATGTTGGGGAGCAGACAAAAAAAAAAAAAACTGGACTGCTCTCTTGCTGGTACCTGGAGGAAGAAACCAACGGCCCTCGCTCTGTTGCCCCTTCTTCATCAGCATCCCCAATAATGAAAGCTGCGGCAGTACTGGGGAGTCCTGGTGTTTCCGTTGAAACACACTGCTCGTGCTGCTCCCTGAAGATTCGAAGGTGTCCACAGAGTGTGTGCAGAAAGGGGCTGAGATCAATCTCCTGTAGTGACTCCTCACAGTAGTCCATAGCCGTAAGAACATCTTGTGAGCTGACTTTGTAAGATTGCTCCAAGCTGCGGTACACACCTGATGGCCAGAAGCAATAAGTTTACAAAGAGGGAGGTAAAGTAAGTATTGTCAACTCGAATTCAACTCATGGCAACACAGCATGTGGTTTTCACAGTAATGGAGGGTATGGAAATAGTTTACCAATGCCTTTTCACACACCAGCATTAGAACTGTAAACACAAAGGAAACAAACTGCACACACTGAGCTGGATTCAAAGGCACCAATGTCACCCTTTGCACCCCAATATCTCTTAACAGATCCTAATCCAATCAAATACACTACTACTGTAGTGTACAACTGTACTACTGTGATGATCAAAAATATAAGTGTTCCATGGTTGGAACAGTATCACATACAGTGACCCACTGTTATTCAGCCTCCCGATATCTCATTTCTCACTTATACAATCTGCAATTATTAATATCACACATCATTAATCAGTCTAGATTTTCATTTATCTGGTCTGTGACATCTGCAATACTCAGTCCAGTGCAATGAACTGAGACTGCATTTCAAAACTGCACCAAGCAGCTCTGTGAGAAAGACTAAGACACAGTGTGTTGTGGGAAACACACACACACACACACACACACACACACACACACACACACCCCGAAACTGCTCATCCCAAGCAGGATCGCGGCGAACCGGAGCCTAACCCGGCAACACAGGGCGCAAGGCTGGAGGAGGAGGGGACACACCCAGGACGGGACACCAATCCATCACAAGGCACCCCAAGCGGGACTCAAACCCCAGATCCAGCAGAGAGCAGGACCCGGTCACCACACCCCCCACAGTATTGTTATTCATTCTGCTTTAATGTGTTACACAACTTTTTTTTCTCATCATGTGAGGCCTCATTTAGAATGATTTAACTTGGGATGGCCTTGGAACAAATTGAGTTTTTTTTTTCCTCTCAATAAGAAATAATGGAATAAATTATGGTATTATCCAGTTTTCCAATATTCCATTAAGAACCAACAAAGTTCAAAAAATAGAAGATGTCACTCCTGTGGCTTCAGTGCAGCTTCACTCCATGACTTAACAGTGACACTAACAAAAACAACAGAGTTACTACAGCTTTAATGTGGCCCTCCAATGATTAAAAAAAATAAAATAATAATAATAATAATAATAATAATAATAATAATAATAATAAGGTTATCTGAACTCATTCAATAAAATGAAATCTTTTTAAATGTAAGGCTCTTAATGTTGCAATAAAATCCATACATCTGTTTAAAATGTAAATACAAAAACATTACAAGAAAATACTGGCGGCTAACCCTTGACATAGCACTGGTGGTAGTGCTCTTGTAGCAAGCTGCAGTAGTTGGCTAATTCCTTGTGCTTATGAGGATGCGCTATGAGCTCCGTCCAAGATGTGCTACTCCGCTCCTGAGAGAAAGCCCTAGAATAAAGAAAGAAAAGCAGTAAGGATCAACACAGAGTAACTCAAGGCAAGGAAACTCAGATTCTACAAGAAACTAATTAGAGCTTTGGAGGAAGCAGGATGTTTGTTTGCATGGCAAAGCTACGGAAGCATAAGTCTGAGCAATAACATCTATTTCAACTGAGAAGTTCTAAGCGCAAGGCTGCATTTCTGATTTTAAAGCAAGATTTTTACTGACAGATGTCAATACAGAGTTTTACTGAAAATTAAAGTAGTAGTGCACACTCCATATGGAGCAGAATGCCAGATCACATGAAATACATGCATGGGGTCATGTGGAAAAACAACGGGGAGAACTGAATTACTGTCAGAGTGTGACAGCATGAAACAAAGGGATATTATGAATTCACAGTAATATCCTCCATAACTTTTAAGGACCTATTTGTCTACTTTCAAGTATATTTCAGTACTGGATTTTCTCATGTTTATTTTACATGACTTTCCAGGTGAACTCTGGTCTTAAGGTTTTTCAGTCAAGAAAACGACACATTAGCCCAGTGTTCATAGCATCCTACATAACACGATTCGAGAGTATACCCCTAGATTTAGACAGTTTTTCTACATTTATCTGTGACATGAGAAATTATATAGGAAAAAGTACATTCAGATCCCAAAATTATCAGTTAAGCTAACATCTCAAGCTGAGAAGTAAGGTAATGCTAAAGACTTAAATAAACTGATTAAATTTTTCTGTGAGATGTACGTTGCTTTAGAAAAAGCATAAATGAATAAATGTAAACGTAAATGTAAATCTTTTACAAACCTGAAATACCACATATGGTAACTTATGGGGGGGGGGGGGGGGAGTTAAAACTGAAAACAAGAAGCTGAGGAGAAAGCAAGACACACACGTCAAATCAAAGCCTTTTTGCTCACTGAAAAGAATGAAGGTACCTGAACAAAATATCTGAGGGTTGCCTGTTAGAATTGGGGTGCACCAACTGCTCCTTCAGGGAATCTAGGGAACAGTTGTATACATAAACAGGGCAACGAGGACGTGGAAGATCAGTGGAGCTTTGCTGGGAGACTTGCCAGCCAAAGGGAATATGCACGTCCGGTTTCTGGGGCTCTGCAAATTTCACCCTGTCCTTTTCTTCCAAACCTGGTAAACAGAAGTTTTGGGAATTTAAAAATATAATAGGCTGTGTTAGATATTTTCAGTAGTAGAGAGTTTGGTGATAAAGAAGAAGAAAATCCATAACAAAAAGAAATTAGGCATAATGCAGTTACCGACACAATCAGACGGCCTACCTTGGAAAACATAGCCGGTAAATTTCTCACTTTCCCCAACTGAACTGTCTGAGATTCTTTTTGCTTGTGACCCAGGCGACTGCGGTGCCATCTTTGAGCTAAAGGTACTGCCATTAGAACAATTTTTACATGGGTTTGGTCCATGATCAAGAAGAGGCTCTTGGTTCTCAGATTCAATGACTAAACTAGAGTAAGATTCTGTCAGTAATTCATTTTGACTGTTTGTAAGTGTGTCCTCACTCTCTTGCAAGTCACAAGAGCCTTGAGACTCTCTGATATGGCCAGAATCCATCAGTATTTGAACATCTGAAAGGAAAACACAGTATTTTGCATATTATAAAAATGTGTTAAACAGAAAGTTACATATACAGTCATACCCTGAGATATACCTGTTTGGGTTACAACAATTAAACTTTACAAAAGAACTTCATTTAATACCTATACTTGAGTTTTGAAACATTTCTTTGCATTATGAGGACCAGACTTTGGTATCGTGTGCTTGCCAACAGCAGAGCCATCTTACGGCATTCTTTGCAGTTATAGTTTGGCTCATGCTGTGATCTCAACCCATCCCGTCCTGGGTGTGTCCCCTCCCCCTTTGGCCTTGCACCCTGCGTTGCCAGGAAAGGCTCCGGCTCACTGCGACCCTGCTTGGGACAAGTGGCTGTTGACAATGGATGGATGGATGGATTGATGTATGGATGGACTGATGTGATCTCAACCTCCATTAACCCTTGTGAGCCAGTTTCATCTGATATGTCGTCAATAATCACGGACCTTGCTTAAACTATTAAAACACGGTGAACTTGTTCTGTGACTGTGAATTCATTTGCATTGTTTTTGATTTGTCTTTTCTTTTGGATTTTGTATCAAATTTTGAATCAACACAACATTGCTACACTTACTTTTTCTCCATTGCACATTAACTTGAAAGTTATTGGAACAGTTACTTTGTGACTGAGAGATCAGCCAAGCACGATTTAGCCTTGATTTCCCCATTCTGAAGGTGCTGATCCATATGAAACACCCTAAAATGCTACACACCCTTAATAAAACTCCACTTTATAATAAATAACATTATAAATTTTTTACCTGCAAAGGTGGAAGGGAGGAATATTAGAAATATCTGATGAGGATTAACATATTTTGCATAACACTTCCAGTGTGGAGACTGGGTCTCATTGTCCGTTGTCATACTGTCCGCATCAACGAGGTCCGCATTACTGAAACTCTGCCAGCAGGACGAAAAGAGCACAAAATGAAAGTGGGCTGCACAGGATCAGAGGTGCTCAGATGCAGATGAGAGAATGCAAGCTATGAAACTTTCCAAGTGCACTTACTCTATTGCAGATAAGAAAAAGGCTTACCACAACAGTTGCATTACCTGTAGAGTGCTGGCAGACCCAGTGACATCCTTACTGCTTCCACTGGCAAGGAACGATGTCACAGTATCTTGTCTTTCTGGAAACTTCAGGCATTCTTCTTGAGAAAATTAACACATAGTTACAATGATTAATATGTGCTATTGTTATTGAAATTTACAGTGTATTAATGAAAAATAAAAGAGCAAAAGAATTTCCTGACAAGGCTTGGGACAACTGGTACCATTTACAGCAGGTCTTGAAGGAGGTGTCAGATGTCCATTTTGAGTCCTCTGTATGATATGCTGCATAAATGTCACATTGTCAGCATCTGTCAATGGGATCTCACGATCACTAAGGTCCTGCTGCAAACAGTTGTGGAAGAGGCTGACCAATAACTCATTGGGCAAACAAGAAGAGCTGGGAGGCTGATCTTCCAGTTCCACTGCAATTCAGAGAAGAAATACATTCAAGCAAACCATCTTTCATACCAATATGTATTATATGTTAAGCTTGAGACATAGTATGAAAGTTCAAAATATAAAACTAGCTAAAAGGGAGGGGGGGGAGAAAAAAAAAAAAAAAAAAAAAAAAACTCCACCTAGTGTGAGGAAGGAGATCTCAATTTGCTGGCATTTGGGGAGCAGCTTGATGAGGTCAAATTGGAAAGGAACCATCTGGATGCATTCATCAGTTCCAGTCATGTTTCCTGCAGAGAAAGTTAGGGTATAATCAAAATACAACTAGCTAGTTACTCTCTTGCTTTCAAAAAGACGCTTTCTTCGGAAGTTAACTTTTTCACACATTTATTCAGAACTAAATAAATATCTGGCCAAGGATACCATTTTTAAAAAGCTGACAGCTGTGAGATTTTCCATGAGAATGTGACCATCATGCAGGAATTTAAGCACAAATGCACTGATTATCAGTTTAATGCAGTTTTTCTTGTCTGATTATTTTTTTAATTTAAAGGAACAATGAGTCAAATAAGCTGTATACTGCTTGCTGAAACTTTGCAGTGCAATGTTTACATCACATGGCATTTGAACTGAATTTGTTGGAGCCGTAGCTTAAATGCATCTACTTCTTTCAATGTCACTAACTGACAATTCCAGTTTTAAATTACAGACATGCATCACTTAACAACGGAGACCCACCCACCGTTGTATATGTGGTCAATTGTTAAGCGAAACATCATTAAGGGGCGCATGACTGTATTTTATATTCATAGTTAAGTCATACGTAGGCACAAATTATGTTTTGCATAACAGTTAGCAATAAGCTTTTGGTGTGAAAGTGCAAAAGCTAAATAAATGGGAGTCGACGTTTCATATTGAAACGTTTCATTCTCAACAGTGATGTGAATTCATAATGTATTCCTGTCCTGTTGTCATTGGCAACTGGTTCTGGGGACAGACCTATCAAAACAGATGGAAACACTATTACTAAATTAGTAGCCTGATCGCATCCTACCTGTTTCAAATTCCCAATGATCCTCTGACACTGTCAGTCTTCCATAAAGAATGGAAAGTTCATCCCTGCCTATACCTCTCTTCTCTCCCTTCACCTCCTCACCTTAAAAAAATATGGATCACTCTAGCTAAGTCAGAAACTCTAGAAACTAATTCCTTTGCCACATTCCTTTTTTCGCCAGTACTGGCCCAGATTTAATTACTCATTCACATACAGTGTTTACACCTCCATTCAATGCACAATACACCTCACACCCAGTTGTTGCTAGTGCAATTTCAACGATTTTTTCCTTCAAGGCCCGATATGTAATAACAATCTGTTTATTCCTTAAAAAAATCAGACTCCGTCAATTGGCAAAAAGTAGATTTTAGTACATTTAGTGATCTTGGGACTTTTTCCAGCTTTAATGTCCTTGCTATTAAATCCAAACTATCAAGCTCCAAGCTGTTATGTTACTTTCAAATGTGTAACTTCATTGAAAAGTAAAGCTAAACTTATTAAGTAATTTACCAAGATCAGGAGAAAATGCTATTATAGAAACTACTGCACACCCTAAGGGCATGATTTCCATTATCTACAATATTATTAAATCTTTTAAAAACATGACATTGGATAACATTTCCGCTGAGGGGGTAGACGAGGTTGGAGAGGAGATGCATGAAGGAACTTGGGACAGTGCCTTAGGTAGAATTAACCAAACCACTTCTTGTGTTCACCTTAGTTTGATACAGGTCCTCCATCGTGTCCAATATAGTAGCTCTGAACTGGCTAAGATATATTCCAATATAGATGAAACTCATGACCAATGTCACTCTGCCTCATTTTAGTCATGTCCCAGATGGACAGGTTTTTTTTTTTTTTTGGGTCAACTGTATTTAAAACCCTGTCAGAAGCATTTAAGTAGAAAAGCAGTCTAATTTTGTATTATTTTCTTAGAATGCAAGGCCATCATATGTCCTCGCTCTCTAAGACAGTCTTGAGTGTGCTGATTATGTTCCACAGTGCTATACTTTTTTTGTTCTTTTTATTGTAGCATAGGTTATGGTACTGGGTGTTAAAAATGTGGGAAATATATAACTTGCAGCAAATGTACATTCTTTGTTTTCCATAATAAAATAGCAAACAAAAAATTTTTCACATTAAACATTTCAGAAGTAGTGTGCTAGTCTGTCATTTAAATTCCTACTCACCCCCAACACTACTGGCTCCACACAATGGATAGACTTGGCCTTTGTTCTGACACAGTTGGCTCAGGTATTCAAAAGTCATCATGGTAGACATGCAGATCAGATCCTGTGGAAAAATCTACAAAGAGAAATAGACAGTTCAGTATCTTACTGGTGTTACCCGTCAACAAACTTTGTATACTATATTATACCACAAACAACATTTTCATAAATTGACACTGACACTGCAAAAAACTGCAAAGGCAATAGTTCAAAACTTTTGAAGATCTCAATTTTGAAAATGTACAACAAAACCATCATCAATGATAAACTAAATATGTTGTCATATTTGATTTAAACAGAAGGTGCACTTGGAAATGGTAAGTAGTCAATGCGAACACAAAGAAAATCTATACAAAAAAAAAAATCTATACAAAAATACACACGTACACACAATATGCAAATAAATAATGTATATATAACATTAAATATATTATTTAATTCCAGTTGCTCAACTACAGCAAAGATCCAAATAAAGACAGATATTTAAATAAAAAAAAAATACAAAAATTATGTGCACTTCACTTTTTAAGAACTCTGCCTAAGTTTTAGCATAAAAATAGTCAGGATCTTAACAACTGCAAATACATCTTTTTTTTCCTCTTTAAACAAGTGCAAACACACCAAAAAAAAAAAAAAAAAGCCAGAACTCCAGCTATTTACAATTACTGGTCCAATTTCAGCATTTCTTAAAACAAATGAAAAAAGTGAACCACTGAGGGCAGCAAACAAATGGAACCAACCGCTTGAGGAATTTCCTGGTAAGTTAGCCCCTGAAGGTGTCTGTGCTGCTCAGAGGAGCTCCACACCACTCCACACTGGGGCTCTATCCAACACTCAGTCACAAGGTTCAATTCAGTGTCCAGGTCAATAGCCTCAACCTCCGTGTCGTTGTCATCATCTGTAGAAAAACTGGGGGGGAAAAAAATCATGACTAGATGGCCAAACCAGTATTAACCAGTAATGGCACTGACCCAACCTGTTTCCTTAGTCTTATCACTATTACACTATGGCCCACTGTCTTTCTTAAAACATAATAGTTCTTGTTAGATTTCCAAGAATTTGTGTTACTTTACAGACCCACCAAGCCTGAAAAAAATAGCAGTGACAAAAAAAAAAAAAAAAAAAAACCCCAAATAAGTTCTTTTTCAGCTCTCACCTGTCCTTGGTGGAAGTGGAATGAGGGGGAAAGAGGATGTATTGAACGATGCAACTGTAACTCTCTCTATCTGTTGTTGTCTGCATGCCCTGAAATGACATAATATTTACTTGAATTAATCTTAAATTTTCAACAATAGGGTAGTTAAAATAAGCCCTTCTCAAAACAAAACCTTACGCTCTACTATCTAACCTTCATTGGCAGCTCTGTCACCATGTTGACAATGCCTTCACCGCTAGCAGCAAAATGAAACCCTTCTGACAGACGAATCCTAAATAAACAGAAAGAAAAATACTTTAACATGTATTCAACACACTAAACTATACAATGATGAACATCGAAATGACACTTGTACACCATGTCAAATGACAAGCTTTGTAAACAACACATCAGACTCACTCCGAGAGCAAGGCCAGTATGTGAGCCACAGCCTGTAGGGAGACAGCAGGGCCCAGGCTGTTCTGCACTGACCATACCCAGCGCTTATGCAGAAAATAGCGGGACAGCGATGCCAGTGTTGAGGAGACCGTGCGACTGGCAGCCATAGTAAGAGGAGCTGACAAGGTGGGAGCCTGGACAAAGTGCTCCATGTTCAGAATGAAAGGAGTCCGGTAATCTGATGGGAGCTTCTCATACCTGGACAAAGAACGACAGGAAGGGGACTATTCCATACTTCCATGCATATATAGATGCTGCAGAATTTCAGTGATAATGAGCAGCACAAAAAAATAAAAATCTGAAAGAGTAGGATTATATTAAATTGATAAAATCAATTAATTTGAATTCTGAACTCCAGAAAAGAATTTTCAAATGTTAGTTGCATTATGCATTTAAAAAAGTTTACAGACTTTATACAGATATAAATATTTCAAGTTAATATATTTTTAAATGCATTTTCTTCACTTTTATGTTTTCTAAAATTTCTGTGCTTTCATACAGTACAGGTTTTCAGCATTTCCATGTAGCAGATACACCACGGATAGAATGCTAGCCCATTGCAGGACTTTTAACATTTCATGTTTTATTAACCTAGAGGAACCATTAACTATGCCATTTATTATTAAAGTCTACATTAAAAAGAGTGAAAATGAAAATTCACCATGTACACAAACTCCTACTTAACGTATTGTGCCCTGCTTTATATGCAAGACAAGGCTGTGCCATGTTCCTCCTCCTGTACTTCAGCACCACAGGAGAATGATACTGTCCTTTCTGTACTCCAGTGTAGGTTGCAATAGTGGACAGCGTTAGGAGAACGTCTTAAAAGTTTAGCAGCAAGTGGGCACTTTTAACCTGTTTTACTGTCTATGCAATCAAAAACATTGTAAGGGGTGCACTTTGATTTATTTGTTTCGGTAGATTCACAAAAAAATCTGATACAGCTAAAATAAAACATGCTCTGCCAGACTTATTTTAACGACTCAACTTTGAGGTACATTAAAAAGTAATTTTAAAGTTCTGAAAATAAAAATACATTATCTCCATAAACACAACCACTATTGATTGTTGTCTAAGAACATGTGCGGCGTTCCTCATCTTCTTTATGATAGTCAACAAACACCAGACATTTGCCATTAATTTCTGCTCTTTGGCAGAAAAATTTTAGAAGTTAGGCAGGTCAAGAAAATGCTATTAAAAAATAAACTGTTCATACCTTCAAAAGTTTATAACTCAAGGCAGCAGGGTACAGATAAAAGTAATTTGTCTAACATCAGTGGACTGCAGCATAGTATACTGTATAAACATTGAATGAAACAACAGAAAGATTCAGTAAAAAGGAGCAATTACAGGAAACGAGCTATAGAAAAAGTAACAGACTGCTGTTATCATTTACACTTTTCCAGTAAAAGGGTGAAATATTTTATACTGATACTCCTTTTCACCTGATCAGAAGCTTCTCCAAAGGCTTGTTGAGCACAACAACACAAGGCCGGTCTGACAGCGTAGGCTTGGTTGCGGGAAGAGGTGGTGATTTAGAAGGGGATGCATGCCCCAGGATCTTTCTCTTAACCTTTGGAGTAGCCTCTTTATTTTGGACACGGTGAGGAAACCGAAGTCTGAGGATTTGTTCCCGCAGCTCATCCACAATCTGAAAGATTAAAGGAGAAAGTCATATTTTTTAGATTGCCAATCTATTTGCAAATAGATTTTGCCACATCGGCATTTGTTTAAAGAACTGTCAAATAGATTCAGTCATAGAACCTTGTTCCTGGTGTGAGAAACGGTCCCTATAGGAAAGCCCAAGCGAAGGACCATACAAGGAGCCTTGGAGATCAGACGCACCAGGTAGAAGCTGGTGGGAGGCTGGTCAACTGAACTACAAAGAAAAGGTTAAAGGCATAATGCGCCCGTAAATTTTCATGTTTTACAACATACAATAACTGTGTAATACACCATACCTGAAAATGAGCTTGATGTAAGAGTATCCCTCCACCAGAACAAAGCTGCTCCAGTCTCGCAAGAGGGAGGTAAGAGCAGAATGGGAAATTCGACACTGGATTGTACTGAAACGTCCATTGCTCCCTGCAGTGTGCAGATGCTTTGGGACAGGGCTGGAAGAAGATTGGAGGTGTAAGACTGCAGGTCCAGGTACAGCATAGTCCTTTATTTTTTCACTTTTAATATGAGAAAAGTAAGATGTATGACACATCATCCCTACATGTCATGTTCAAGGATAATGGTGATGCGATGCATGTGCAACCATCTCTGCCAAAAGTTGGCATCCATAGAAAGAATCGGTTTCCAGTAGCAGGCAAACTGGGACTGACTAGAATCCTTTGACACACTGTGCTGGAGGGATAATACCTGCAATTTTAAAAAAACAGTACAACACGTAATAGAGTAAAGACATGAACACTAAACAAAGTGAAAAACTGCACAGAAACCCTAAGAATCTGAGACTAGCTCAACATCCCTGGGTTGATTAATTTTGTCAACAACCATTCAACTGATCACAAATTTATATCAAATGCAAAAAATAATCATTTCTATAAAATCCCACTGATTATAAACTTTGCACAAAATATCAGTGGTGACTAAGCATAAGGCCTTTCTTGGAAAAAAATGCATACTATTTGCCAATAAAGATATTAAGGAGGCATTGTCAGTCTTGAAACCTTGTGTATGCATGTCTTTGCTTCAAGCAAGTTCATTCACCTTAATCCAGCAGTCCATCAATTTAATTGCATGGTTAAACACATATATGATACAAAAAAAAAAAAAAAGTGACCTTTTACCTATGGTTGTTGAAAGAAAGCATTTCTTAATGCAGGCTTCCTGAACAGAATTAATCTTTTAGACTACTAAAACAAAGTGCCACAATTTTAAGAAACAGGACAAGAACCCAGTGGACTTGCAGTGTTTTCACAAAATTTGTAGTCATTTTAAGTTATTTTTTTGAAGGTACTTCAAAGCTTTAAAAAGTTATTTTAAAAAAAACACTACATTTTGCAAATATGGTGGATCTCCTACTTATGAATTTAACAGGGACTGAGACTAAGTTTGTTACTGGAAAACATTGCTATTTCAAATGTGATGTAAAGCAGGCAAGGGCTCATCATTGTCATGAGCTCTGTGGATTAGGAGGCAGCCGCGGGGTTATTCCTACAGGAACTATCCTACCTGATGAGCAGAAGGAACACAGCTCTGTCTCACACACATAAAGCACAGCTCGGGACTTTGAATAGGTTGTTGTGCAAGTAATGTATTTTTTACTTCTAGTCATTTTACTTTTATCTGACACTTTTCTCCAAAGCGTTCCTAAAATTTTAAGCTACTTACAATTATTTACCCATTTTATACAGCTGGGTAATTTTTACTGGAGCAATTTAGGGTAAGTATCTTAATGATGCTGAAGAAAAAGTGTTACAATGAATTTTCCATTAATTTTACCTTTAAATTATGTTTTTACCAGTACCTAACCTGTGAATAAATCAAAGAATAAAGCTGTTATTAACTGTGTCATAGAGGGTGGGCCTACGAGTTCGAAGCAGGGAGTTACGAAGTGACTTCCAGTCCCAAATGTATGCGTAAGTTGAGGTACAAGTGTATGTGTTATATCTGGGCTATGACAGGCATCTAAAAGAATCTCTAAAATAACCAAATATATCTCCTAGAAATTACACTACAGTTATACTACATTTCTGTATAGAGTGCTTTATACTGTTCATATTCTTTGCACTATGAAAGTTATCTAAATTAAATTGATCAGGGAAACAAACAATAGTCCTGAATCCTGTGACATGTTAGCTATTCTTAGGTCACTGAATATTTCAACACAGACATTTCATCCCATAATTATTTGCGTTTGGCCGTTAAAAAAAAAAAAAAAAAAAAAAAGAAAAAAAAAAATCATGCAATATGGCTAGTCTAGGCAAATGAAATGGTTGTTTACCAAATTTGCTATAAAAACACACTTAAAATCTGGTTTAAACCCAGCTGAAATTATGAGGGCAATGAAATGCATAGGGGAATACACCAGCACTATCACATACTGCACCTATAGTTTTTAATGCACTCTCTCACGTCACTAGGACTCTGAACTGAAGCAATAATCTGTTATTGCAATTTGATAATGAAGCAAACAGAATCAAAGGTATGCTAGGACTTACTGGTGTGGTAGATCCAGGAGGTATATAGAAGAGAGGAACTCCATTTCTAGTACTCTCTGGGATAGTGTAGTGCTCCGGTAACGAATTGAAAGATTGCAAATGGACCAGCATCTGATCCGTCTGGTTTATGCTAGAGACGCATAAAATACGGGAGAGGGGGGGAAGGAAAAAAAAAAAAAAACCACAGTTACAGAAATTTTTTTTTACAGAAAACAATTCTCCCCACCTTTGTGGGAGGGAAGGGGGGAGGAAACAGGCATCCTTTGCATAACATGCAGAATTCATTCCTGAAAATCTACTCAAAGTTAATTTTCATACAAAACAAATCTTTGTTAGGGAGATGGCTAGAGGAATTCTGGTGATCTTTTATTATTGTGCTGTTTTAAATGCTGACTGTGGTACACCATAGGATTCTGGGACTTAAAGCATTTTTATTAAAAACAGAAAGGAAACCATTAAGCAAACACAACAGGGGTTTCATCTGCAACCCTATCATCACTCAGCCCAGTCAGAGCTTTGCAGTGCAACAAGTCTTTTGTTCCATCCATCCTTTTAAATTACTATAGCTACACCTGACCCCCAACTCCTAATCAGGTGTGAGAAGCTATGAGGTGGGTATGGTCGGCGCTGCCACGTGCCAAACAATTTATTTATTGTACGTGGTTTTGTACGTATAACCCTTTTTTGTTCTGAGATTCTAAATGCACTATAGTAAATAAAGATTATTATTGTCAATTGCCATCGTGTCAATGTTAACTCTTAGCAACCATATGAAGAGATCCCTTCAGAATCTCTGTCCTCCACTTGTGCCCTTAGTATTGAAAGGAGCGTGTCCATTGTCGCTGTGATTGAAATCATCCATCTGGCTGCTGTTCATCCTCTTCTTGTTTTTCTTTCATCTTTCGCATGCACTATGGTGTTTCTGATAGAGTCCGATCTTCACATGATGTGCCCAAAGTACGATAACCTTATTCCCATCATTTGTGCATATCATGAATGGTGTCTTTTAAATAAATAAATAAATAAAATTAAAAATGTTGCTGAAAAAAAAAATATTGTAACAAATATTCACATGTACCTCAAAAAAAAAAAATACTACAAAGGTGCTTAGGAATCGGCGATATTCTGGTTAAGTTTTATGCAGCTACTTGTGTGATGAACGTTGGTGCATATGGTGAAGGAAACTAACTACTTCGGAGTCACATCTGCAGCTATGTCCCTTTCTCGTAACGTCATGTACACATTGTATTTTTCTATGAGATGTACGTCGTTTTGGAGAAAAGCGTCTATTGAATAAATGTAAATGCGTTTTAAAAAAAGTTTTATACATACATGTGGCAATAAATTAATACTTTCTCTTAGAAGTGTTTCAAAGAAAAGAAATCTTACCAAACCTGGTTTGTATTTTAGAAGTGGGGAAGAAGAAGAAAAAAAATGTAATACTGAAAATCATAATACTGCATCCTTTCAGTCTGAAATATTGGAAAATGGCACTTTTCTGTTAGAAGAAAGAATTGCAGTGTTAAAGCTTATTGATTCACGTTTAGAAGTAGGGCACTGACCTCTGCAACGTGTTCCAGAAGCGCCGTATGACAGAAGTACGGTACGGACTAGTGATGGGCTTCCTCATAGTACAACTAATGTCATGGAGTATATCATAGCTGCCTTCCATGGTCACCTCTACCCACGTTGTGCGCTTTCCAGGTTCCAGAGGCCAGGGGGCCACAGCCAAGTACTCAATGCGCATGTTGTGTTTCCACAAAAGGACAAGTTTAACCTCCAGTTGAGTGCCACCTTAAACAAAACAAGAAAATACTTGTATTATTTCTAAAATTACAACAAAGTTCAACATAAACGTCCAAGACTTTCCATTCTAAATGTCTGTCATTTATACACACAATGCATAAACTTATTCCATAACAGCATACGTAAAAATCTTCATAATGCTTGAAGGTCATAAATTACCTTTAGTAAGGTTAATCTCACGAATAGAGTAGCCTTCTCTCAGCCTTACAGATACCACACTGACCAGGTGGGCGTGCACCTCTTTTTCCGTGTGCTTCTTCCTGCGCATGATCAGAGCAGGGTTCCCACTTGCGGAAACTAGGTGTTCATTGAAGAGCTTGTGCTGGGAAGCTGTGAAACATTACATCTTCTATTGCAGGAAATATATTACACTACAACATTTCACAAATTGCATCTTAAATTGGTCAACACTGAACTCTTTTTATGTGCTGTGAAAGTCTTCCATTTTCAGTTAGATGCAAACACCACTATTTAAAGCTAGCAAACAGGCTTCTACAGAAATTGACAGATACTAATTCTATTAGCTGCCAATAACAAAGTCAGATTTTTAAAAAAAAAAAAAAAAAAAAAAAACTGATGTATAATCTATGATCCTGTGCACAACTATTCTTAAAGTACAAGATAATAATAAGGTTGTCAAATGTCCATTATAATACAGTTTCTTTAATTAGACTTTTTAACCGGCATGAACATATTTTGCCTGATAAGCAAGGCTTATACAAACACCATAAGCACGTTCAGGCCTTCAGTAAGACTCATTTCTGTAGCTGTAGAACTAACAGCAAGTTTTCAGACAATTTCAAATTATTTTGTAATTTTTATGTACAATTTGTTTAATTTGTAAAATTTATGTACTCTTATATAGTTTAATATTTCACATAATTCAACACATGAATATTTTAATATGATGAGACAAGGTTGCAAGGATCTATTACATATATAGAGAGATTGATCTTACCACAGTAGTACTCAGGGTTCATAGACTCACTGGTCTTCAGGAAGGAGTAAGTGAGGAAAGCCTTATGATATGCATTAATCTCCTGACTGGAATCATCCAGCTCAGGACAGACGGACAGATAGGATCCAAAGGTGGCCATAGAGATGAATTTCATCAGTTCCACATTAGGAATGTAGCCAAAACTGCAGTCATAAGAGTATGCTCCTCCCACCTAAGTTACATAAACAAGAAATATAGACAGGAGAATCACTCATTTGATTTTGTTCCCAAACCATGTGATGAGTGTTTTTCACAGTTTACGAAAAGTATGAGTCTAGTACAGGGTTAGTAGTCTAGAGCCAGGGTAGATATATCAACTCAATCTGATTAATAACTGAGTACTAGGACCCAAACACCCACATTTAGTGTGCGCTCTCAATGAAAAAGCACAGCTCGGTCTTGGCATACATATAAAAAGTGTGCGGAAAGTGTGCTTTTCATAAAACCAATTAAAAAAAATAATGTGGAATGAAATTTGAGTCTCTTTTCTTTGCCTCCCAGAAAGACTTGACAGATGTATACAGTTAGGAACTCAGTTTGTATGCACAGCATGCATATAAACAGAATATTTCTGAATCTGTCGCCAATCTATCTCAGTTTCTCTGGAACCTTAACTCATAAGTAGGCAATATTGTACTGTTCTGTTACTAAACTTGGTACACACAGTTCAGGTCATTCTAAACTCAACCAAGTATTTTGGTATTTAGTAGTTTTACAAAAAAAAAAAAAAAAAAAAAAAGTAGGTACAGGCAATTCTTTAGCTAAGCCTCAGTCTTGTGAGACAATGGACATGGAAGCTTACATCATAACACAGATATCATTTCCAGACCTTATACACCTAAAACCCTCTTATTCTTGTCCATTCTTTCCATACCGTATCCATATTCATATCCATATTCCCACTTGAAATAAACCACTTAATTTACATACTTAATTCTGGCACTTTTTTCTTCCAAAAGCAGCATTCACCTCAGTGCAAACAAAAGTACATTCCACAGACCAAGGGCTTAGATACATCCATATGACTACTCAAACAAAGCTTGTTTCTTTACTGCACTGTCAAAAGGCACGTAGTTTAGCGATCCACTGAAGTCCCAGATAAATTGAAAATAAATTGGAAAACAGGTACACAAAAATTAGCAGGTGGTAAAGGACTATCTTGTGAATGCTTAAGGAACTCCGTAGGAACGTGGGTCCAAAGAAGAGTTTTGAAGCCATTCTTAAATCCTTAAGGGGGTTCAGCAGTTTCAAGGGCCAGAGGGAGTCACTTCCACCACATCGGGACCAAGAATAAGAACTGGCAGGCTTTATATTTTCGACACCATTTCAGGGGGACAAGCAGGCAGCCAGAAGTGCAGCATTCTTAATGGAAAACAAATATGGATTAAGTGAGGGGAGATGGGACAAGCGGTTTCAGTCTGTGTGTGTGAGAGAGAGAGAGAGAGAGAGAGAGAGAGAGAGAGAGAGAGAGAGAGAGAGAGAGAGAGAGAGAGAGAGAGAGAGAGAGAGAGAGAGAGAGAGAGAGAGAGAGAGATGGATTCTGGGGGTTTTTCTCTACCAATGAAGACAAGATGAGCAAATTGTCCACAAAGATACCGAGCTCCTGAGAGGAGCAAGGACAAGGACATGAGATTTCAATCGTGTGAGGTATCGGCAAAGCCAAGGGAAGCAGTATAGATAAGAGCCAAGCCCTTTGTAATAACTGCATGGAGCCACTTCTTGGTAAAATCTGCCTGACAGGTAGCATTGAAACCCTTTCAGTGATAGCCTTTTGCTGATCTTGCAAGGTAAGGAGGATGTGGTGGGTGACTCTGTTCATTGCAACAGAGGGGTCTCAAAGAATGAGAACAGAAGAGGGGAAGACAGCTCTAGCAGGTGGGAGAGCTTCTGTCACCGTGATGAGGGTAATCTTGGTGAAATGGCTGATTTTCAGTCCAGATGGATATCCATCAAGATAATTAATCCTGGGCACGGAATGTGTGTAACTGACTGTAAAGAGCATGCGCAACAGAAAGGGAGCAGGTAGACTGGTCTGTAGTTTTGGACGCAGCTTGGATCCAGGGAGGGTTACTTCAACAGCAGTGACATGTGAGCAGTTTTAGAAAGCAATCAAAATTTTAATGTAGGGGCAGATGGTAACAGTGGTTAGAGCTGCAGGCTTTGGACCCAAAAGGTCACAGGTTCAAGTCTCACCTCCAGATGTAGTGCCCTTGAGCAACATACTTACTCAAAACTGCTCCAGTAAAAAATTACCCAGCTGTATAAAAATCGGTAAATAAGTATAAATAGTTTAACATTGTAAGTCACTTTGGAGAAAAGCATAAGCTAAATGAATAAATGTAAATGAGAGGAAAAGACGGATGAAATGAAAGGAATTAATTCCAGGGAGGTGGTCTGTAGTACAATACAGAAAATGAGGTCAATCCACCTTTGCCTGTATTGAATTTGCATGTTCTCCGCATCTGAATTGGTTTCCTGTGGGTGCTCCGGTTTCCTCACACAGCCCAAAGACATACCTTTTAGGTTAACAGTTCCAGGGGGCTATCCCAAAAGTAGAGAGTACTATGCTAGTACTCTCTACTTCTGGGATAGCCCCCTGGAACACCTTGGCTCTGAATTACACAAGGGATGAACGACAGCGCAATGAGTTTACGTTAAGACCCCACAAAGCTTATCAACAATGCTTTGGGGAGGTGAACAAATTTTGCACTGGTGAAAAAGCACTTTAAATCAACATTCAAATCTCTACCTGGACAAATGAACAGGCAATGGTTCCACTCCTCAGCTGGTTCAAAATGGTTTCACACACAGCAATATCAGGAACACTGGTCACTCCATCTGTGATGATTATTATCCCTAAAGAACAAATACAAAATTTTATACTTCATAATTCAGATTGTTACTGGACACCACAATAAACTCATCCCTCACCTAACAGGGCCATGATGTTACATAAAAGTAACATGACATCATATGGAAAAATAATTTGTTTTGATTTTTAAGTTTTTGCCTAGGAACCAAATGTATTTTTATACATGACAATAACAGGTCACAAAAATTATTTGCAGCTTGTCTACAAATATTAAAATGTGCTCAGGAATGTTTATGATTCAAGTTTACTAGACCGCCGCTTGTCTTTCTCTCTGAAAATTACACGGATGAAATGCCGTTTATTGTATTTGTCATGATTGCATAAAGCACACGTGTGGTAGTAAACTGAATGCGTAATGGTAGAAAACACAATTGTGCTGAACTACTAGTCCACTGTATGACAAGATGGTATATATTTTGAAAAGCCGCTGTAGCCATTTCTCATGGAACGGGACCCGGTTTCCAAACTGCATGCACATGAACAGGCACTTTTGTTGACATGCAGTTATACCTCATTTTGGTGAAAGGTGTACAATTAATGAATAAATGAAAGGGAAAAAAAAAAATTAAAATAAAGCCAGAGCACATTGCTCCAAGAATTACATTTTTACATTTCACAAAATTAAGCACTGTCAGTTTATTGTTGAAGTCCTTGATCAGTATGTCAATAATGCTCTCAGCAAACTTTGCATATACAATATATCCATTCATACAGTATTCATCCATCAAGATTCACTGATGAAAGGCTGGATTCATCCACTGTAACCCATTTTTTAATCCATCTTGTCATCTATTGATCTTGTGTATTTTGGCTTTTTATCAATATACAGTGTCACTTTTCAATCATTGTCCCTACCTTGTTTTTCCAATTAATTTGCCTAATGTTTGCTTGGGACAAGCGGTTTCAGACAGCGTGTCTGCGTTTGCTATTTTTGTACTAACAAAGTTTAGTATTCTCAACTATTTCTCTCTGCTGTTACTCCAAGGACATCACAACCTGTCACATGGTTTAGTGTCTTTGTCACTCCTCATGCAACATACACATACGATGAGGAAGGCATCTCGCGGAAACGTGTCCACACCTTACAAACTAAAATATTTGTTCCACTTGGCTTGAATGTGCTCTCTTGTCTTTTTTCCCCTCACTTGTTTGAAATTCTGGCACTCTAGCTCGTTATTCATTCGTTCTTGCAATTCACCTAAGCGTGAATTTTTATAATTCTGATATAAATTTTGGTTGCAATATTGAACGAAATGATAAATATAAGCATCAAGATATTTAAACTACATCCATCTCTAGACAGCAGATAGCATGCACCTCTTACTACTTTTCATTGCAGTGAGCTTTACAAAATCAACCGTGTATTTGTAAGTGAAACACCTTGGCAGCTATCTTGAGATACGTGCATTAACAGCTGTGGTCAAAGGCCATATACATCCTCCGGGCGCAGCAACTTCTGCTTTCTAATTTAGGAAGGACCTGTTACAGCACTTATGAAGAAAGTTTCAACTTGTAAGGAGATTTTGCATACTGGCCATGTTATGAGAGAAAACAAATGTTTCAGATTTTTTTTTTTAAGAGTATAAAGAAACTAATTAGTATAAAATTGAAATAGACTGGTTAATAATTTGGATTAATTTAACACAAAAACTTTTCTTTCAAGTTTTTCTTTGAGTCTTTGAATTCCACAAGTCCTAATGTATCAAAACAAAAAAGGACTAGTGCAGCATGGAAAAAGCATTAATTTTTTTTTTTTAAATTAAAAATAGACATACAAGTATAAATAATAAAAATACAAAAAATTAAGGAAACTGTAATACCGCAGTGTCATTATTTTGGTTAGTATTGTGAAACCCCATTATCCCATTTCTCCATTTCAAAAACAGACACCAAATCCTCAACTTTTTTGCTGCACTCTTTACCCTGACAAAACATGCTGCAAAGCTACTACTGAAACTTAATTTTCTTCCTTATAATGCATTGGAGTGGTAACTACCATAAGTAATTAAGGATTTGCAAAGAGTGTAAAATAGATACAGAAATTACTATAAACAGATCATATAATTATTTTGTTTTTTTTTTTTTTTATTACCAGGTACACTATTTTAAGTGTTTGGCTACATATTAGTACATAAAGTAATGAACGTGTTTGAGACTACAGTAAAATACTCACATAAACAAATTAGAAACTAAAAGAAAAATACCAAAATACACTATATGGTTTCATGCATATCTGGGGCGTGTATCCTTTGTCACTCTGATTTTGTGTCACTGGGATGCTGAGAGGTATCTGGAAGTTTCATTAGTCACCAGCTCAGTTAGTATGCGGTGCATTCAGAAGTGTTATTCACAGGCTGAAAATATAGTTATTATCTTTTCATACATGTCTGACAGTTTATGAATCCCTGATATAAAAACAAGGCAAAAAAGATGAATTACAAAAAATAAATTGAAAAAAGATCGTCTTACCTGCACTGGAGTTTGGGGGTAGAAGTTGCAGAGCGAGAATGCCTTGTCTAATCATACTGACCAGTCCCATATCAGCAGTCACAACTGAAACGCCTAGCTTTCTCTGAGGCTGTTCTTCTGTGATATTTGTGATCCCAAACCCCATAGTACCATCATCAAACTGCAAATATAAAAAGATACTGTGCAGAAATACTGAACTGTTTGTATTATTATTTAACTGACACCTTTCTCTACTGCAAATAAGGAGAGTTTATGCATTCAAGATCAAAAGATATTAACCAGCTAATGACAGCCAAGAATAACACAAACTAAATTAGAAAACTAAAAAGAAAAAAAAAAAAAAAACCAAAACACACACAACATTTTTGTATATTGCTCTTTCAAAAGAAAGAACTACAGCACACAGAATTAAAGAAAAAAAAAAAAAACAGTGAAGGCAAAGAAGCTTTAATTACACAATTAAGAAAAAAACTCCAAGGCCAAGGAACTGTGAGGAAGTGGTTTGCAGGGCTTTAAATAAATAAATAAGTGTGTAACTAACCTGCCCTCTTGCTCGAGGTTGCTGCTGCTGAAGGACTTCCGCAATGCTGTTTTCCACTTCCCTGAGCTTCTGGTAGATGTGATGTAAGAACTGTTCCAAATCAATACGATCCAGTTGACAACCTTGCACCAAAACCTAAACACAGAAAAGATGTCTTCAACTAAGAGAAAACAACAGGTAAAATGTATTTTATGCAACTATGGATTGACTCCAGGGAAATATAACTCCCCCCCCCCCCCCCCCTTTCCTTTGTGGCAATCACGAAGACTGGAGATTTAAAATGTCTAAACTGTATTAAGCTTTTATGGACTGTGTAGGTAATCAGAAAAATGGCCAGAAGATGACGGACTCTGCACTCTAATAGGGTGGCCAGTAGTCAAGAATGAAGAGAGGGTTGTGAAAACAGCAGACGTTGTATTTTCAGTAAATTTATATTAGTATTGATGTTTTCTGAAATGAATATAAGGCTTAAACAGCATTTTATTTGTAATAGCTTTACTAAAACAAGCACACAAATCAAGGGGTGTATTTTTACAAACTTACTGACTGTGAATTCAGGGTAAGTGGTGAAACAAGTTAAGATTTTTCCTCCTGCACTCCTAAGATGAGGAGCCAGTGTATTTTTATTTACCGGTAACACCTTTTGACAGCCTGATAGTTAGAGGAGTTACTAAGACAACGAACGGCTATTTTCAAGGCAATCCACAACTTGGCCAACAAAGTGATACTGAGTCAGTGCTCACAGACTCTAGTTTATCTACCACAGTCGCTAGGTGATCTTACTGACCAAGGCTGACCACTACTGTAGAACGTACTGAAAATTACTGTCAAGGTGAGAACTGATAGGTACAGTAATACCATTTATGAGCAGGTTTGGCAAGAAAATCTTCCACTGTCAAAAAAAAAGCACCTACAGCGAAATAATCAAGAAAGACTGAGAAGTATCTATAGTGAAGCATGTCCATGTGCATAATGAACCTGACCTGGTGAGAATTTAGTCCAATGACTGAAGAGTAGGCAAGGATGGTGATAAAGATTTCTGGCTGGAATATGAGATCTGTCCCAGGAACTTTAAAAGGTCTGCTCATGCCTGCCAAGCACCGGGACAGGGCGTGAAACACTTCATCAAATATCATCTCGCCCGTGCTGTCATCCTGCAGATACAAAAAGCATACTGTGTGGGATGTCATTTTCCAGAACTAGATATTGCTTCAGATCTGAAAATTGTGTATTCTCAGAAATATTAAAAAAAAAACTGTATCAAAGGTTTGAAGAAGAAAATTTAAATATCTAGATATGACAATCAATAAAAGTTTAAAATAGAGAGCTAGATATGAGCGCAATTAAAAATACACAAATTATGACACTCCTGTGAACACACTCACCACAATCCCTGTAGAGGGACTTAAGTCCAGCTCAATGATGAAGCGGTATCGGCGGGCTAGAAAAGTCACTTGAGTAGATGGTACTAGGTGATACATTTGGGTGGAGGGGGTGGAATCTGGCTGCCAACCCTTCGGGAGGATGCTGAGCACATCCAGTTCATTGTCCGAGTTCAGCTGGAGGGAGAAAAATGTACCATGAGGACAACTATCATTGCAGCACATTACAAGGTGCTCATGACCATGTCAAAAACTTACAATTGCAGCATATGAAACTGTACTTTTTCCCCCACATTTAAGTTGCTTAACTCTGATATCACTTGGACCTCATGTTACCAACACCCAAGTTACAAATTTTCAAAGATAAACATTTCACGGTTTTTTTTCTTCTTTTTTTTAAATTGCATTTTCTTCACAGTTCCATTTCCTAAAATTTGCTCTTGCAGAGGGGAAAAAAAAAAAAAAAAAAACTTCTTGCATGTCCATGTGCTGCCATTGGATGACAGCAAAAAACATGCTCAGATAAGACACACTGAAATGGTGCTTTGGAGGAAGGGGAAGGTGGAGTAGACAGCTTCAAGAAATTATTTCAGTTAGTTATTTTTAAAACTTATTTGTGCCATATCCAAGACTTCTAAAGAAACTGGCCTGCAAAAAAGAGGTACGTTTCTATCATTACTTTTTTTTCTACTGCAAACAAATTAACCAGATCTTGACAAACAACTTTAGGCAATGCATCAGTCACTTCCTGCTGGGCAGTTTTATGAAGTTTACCCTGAGACACGCAATCAGTATTTAAAGAGAAACATTTTTTCCTCCCTACACAATCTTCTATTACATTGCAACTCACTCTCTTTACTCTTCCACTCATTTACTCTCCTGTGGCACCTGAAGTACGGGAGAAACACGTTGTCTTGCAGTCATGGAGAACTTACAACATCTTTGTTCAGATGAGTTTATTATTATTATTTTTTAATCATTTTAAAGCAGACAACTGTGATGCTGCTTCACCTTAAGTTATAACATAAACTGCCGTTCTGTCCATTTTGCAGCCCCTCTCACCAAACAATCTTCTTAGAATTGAAGAACACAAACATCCTGCATTTTATGAGCTGCTGATAAACTGAAAATTCACAATAAGTCTTATTTATAATAATTTTCCATGTCCTTTTAATGTGATGTTGCTACTCATTTAGCTGATGCTTTTCTTCAAAGCAACGTACAAAATCAGGCTGCCTTCAATTATTTACCCACCTACACCGGTAGGTAATTTAGGGTAAGTACCTTGCTCAGGGGTACTACAGCTGGAGGTGGGATTCAAACCTACAACCTTTGGGTCTGGAGGCAGCAAGTCTAACAACTACACTACTAGCTGCACCAGCTTTAAATTTTAAATTAATGCTCCTACAGTTATTCATATAGCGGAATATTTTCTCCAAAGTGACTCAGAATGTTAAGCTACCTAGAAGTATTGACACATTTACAGACCTGGGTAATTTTACCAGAGAAATACTTAAACTTAGAAAACTTAAGGTAAGTACCTTGCTCATGTGTACTACAGGTGGGATTCGAACATTAAAGTTTATTCATTCAGCTGACACTTTTTCTCCAAAAGCAACTTACAATTATTTACCCATTTATACAGCTGGGTAATTTTTAACTGTAAAGCATGGAGAATGATGATCCATAAAGCGAGCGAAAGTCGGCCTCGACTGAATGGTTAAATTATCATCAACTTTACTGGAGCAACTGCGGGGTTAATACCTTGCTCGGGTACTGTAGCTGGAGGTGGGGATCGAACCTGTGATGTTTGGGTACAACAACAGCAGCAGCAGCAGTAACCGCTGCACTACCAGCTGTCCTTAAGCGAAGCCAGACCGTAAATAAATCGAGCGATTGAGCTGTGTTGTTAAGATGTCGCAGACTGCGCCGTGGTCTCTCCGAACCGCTCGCCCCATACGGGGCACGGGGAACCGGAGCCTAACCCGACACACAGGGCGTAAGGCCGGAGGGGGAGGGGACCCGGGAGGGGATCCACCCGGGACCCACCCAGGATGGGACACCAGCCCATCGCAAGGCACCCCAAGCGGGACTTGAACCCCAGACCCACCGAAGAATAGGACCCGGACCAACCCACCGCGCCACTGCACCCCCCTCTACGTCATGGTGGCTGGATTTAAAAAACAATTCAAGTAAAGAAGAGACTCCTGGTCCAAGCTGTCAAAACGGCAGTGAACAGCGTGCGGCATTAGGTTCGCATCTGGACCCAAGGCGACCTATACTGTTAGAAACACTAACTGTGCTGAGTTCAGTAAGATCCATCCACCCCACCAGTGGACCACATAATGCCTGTCCCCCCCTGCAGTGTTGACCTTTGACCCTTGACTCCACGCTCTGGGACACCTACGAGCTCCGTCTTGGTCACTGGGCGAATGATGTGGTTCAGCTTGCTGAGGAACCAGGCGAACCGCACGTTTCGTGAAATTCGATGCTCCTTCTTCATGAGCAGATGAACCTGCTCCGCTTCCTCCATCTGGGAAGGGAAAGAACAAGCTGAAGCAGCCAGTCACTGTGAACAACGAAACCCCGGCCGCCGCCGGGCAGCAGCAGGCGCGCGTCGCACATCAGTCACGTGTTGGATTAAAACCCCTCGAAATCATTCTCATCAGTCTCTGAAATCATCTTTTGCTCGCAGAAACCGAGACTCAAAGTTCCGCTTCTTGGCGCACCGTCGCATCAGTCAGCACGATTAGTCTTATGTTGTGAACCAAACGGCACTGCGCGCGGTATTTACTCTGTCTGTCGCATCAACAGTTGTGGAGCATAGTGCAAAGCCCAGCCGGCTT
The DNA here is from genome assembly GCF_900964775.1 of Scleropages formosus. NCBI lineage: Eukaryota > Metazoa > Chordata > Actinopteri > Osteoglossiformes > Osteoglossidae > Scleropages > Scleropages formosus. Next base: position 27,880,193 of record NC_041808.1, read on the forward strand.
GTCAATGCATGAGCAGTGCGCGGCAGGTGAAGTGAACGTATGACACACACACACATACACAAACAAAGTCCACTTTCCACAGTCTGCGGTTGCCAACTGACGGGTACGATTATGGACTGGTAGAGTCAAGTACTAAGCTGGTCCAAGTACAATGAATCATTTATAAAGCAATACTCACGTCATTGTCCTGTTTCTCTACCATACCGAGCAGATCATACCTAACGGAGACGTTCGCCGTCTTATTAAACGTATGAGCAGTGCAAACGCAACCCCCTCTTTATTCCGCTACCCAAACTAAGTACTGTTTATCTGTCAACAGTGAACTATGACCCGGAAAAAAAAAATGGTGTTCAAAACATCACGCGCTGTGCAGTAATATTTGTATGCTTCGCTCTTTGGTCTATCATGGCAACGTTGTTCTAGATCAGGCCCACGATACGCTGGGCAACAAGGAACGAACGACGAACAACAGCGCAGCATTTTTATGGATGTTCAACACTTCATTCGCTGCGAAGTTGCTGCGCAGACCGCGTCGCAGGTCAATGCATAATTCCGTGGTGCGCGAGCTCAGGCGGAAATGACATCATGCGAGCGGGCAGTCGGGCGTCAAGAGAACTTGTATCATAAATCTCTCCGGCCGTGAATCGCGGTGAATGATGGCTTAACAGGGAAGCTTTGTAAAGTTTTTCAAGACGACAAATCAGGCTTAACTGATGTTTTTCAACGAGGCTGTTTCTCGTGGGATGTCTCGCGCTTCTTTAAACACAGAGCTGATAACCTTCATTCCGAAGGACGACCGGGGAACAATTGATTTGATTTACACTGACTGATGCAAAAATTCTTGCTCGTGGGTTTATTGTTATTGTTATTTTATTTCTTTTTTTTTTTTTTTTTTTTACAGAGAAACTGAAAAATTGATTCATTGATTAATTGATGGATGAATTGATTGCCAGTTCATCATTTCTCTAATAACTAGGCTTGTATTGGACTTAACGCACTCACTGTAGTATAATGATTTTGATGAAAACAGTGTAGTTTTGTTAATTGATTTTTATATTTTACACTCTTGATCACACTTTTTTTTCTTTTCACATTACTTTTTTTTTGTTTTGATACTCATTTTAAATGCCCCCCTCCAGACCAAGTATAATAATTGTAATGGATCAATTAAATTACCTACTGGAACAAAGCCTCTGTACCCATTAGTATTGGCATCTGGCAAGGATGTCTGATTTCTTCCTTCTCTTTTTTCTTATTTATCAAGCAATGACTGTTCAAATGGAGAAAACACATTTAAGGATATGTAGATGAATGGAAAACAAATTTCCTCAACTTGCTGGTGACACTAATAGAAAAAATGCATCAGAGGCTGAGAGACCAATTGAAGGCCTTACCAATTTCTCCAGAGTATAAGGACTGCTTGTGAATATTCAAAAAAAAAATGGCTTGATATATTAATATAACATGATATGTAATATAGATGGTATAAATGGAATTTATGTGAAAGAAACAGTAACATATTTGGGAATTCAAATGTATAAAGAACAGAAGGACCATATTGATTAGAATTTTTCATGTAGAAACTATAAAAAATATTTTTAAAAAAACAATGTCTATTCATTTATGGTAAAGTATTGTTATTTAAAACAGAAGCTTTGTCATGGCCTGTGTACACTGCAGTCTTTTTAAATGTTACAGTTTCAAGTTGATGCCAGAAATGATTCCTCAAGTAAGTCAGTTTACTTAAATCCTCAATTCAAATTTTTGTCTTTGAGAACTTGTTCCATCTATAAGTTTTTCGTTATTGTTATGTATGTCACTGTGGAACAGTATACAGTGGAGCGCACAAATGACAATGCCTGTTGTGTCAAGTGCTGACGAGTCCCAATAACTCCACTTCACACTGGAGCCTAGTTGATGGCAGTAATGCACTTTTTTGTTGGTTTGCCAGCTGCCATCACCACTTGTATGTGGGCCTGTGTGTGTTCCCTTCTGTTGTTCTAATCTTCTTTGAGGGGGTCAATGGTTTTTGCCTCTTACAAATGCTAAAAAAATATTGGCAAAAAATGTACTTCATTCTTCACTGAAACCACATTTTCCTGTAGCTTTATTCCTCAGCTGTACATAAATTATTACTTGTACGTCTGAAAATTTAGTTGCACTACTTTGTACAATAAGTAGAACTTGCAATGATATAAAGTGAAAAAAGTAACTAATATATAATTACCTCACTGGGCACTTTATTAGGAACACTATACTAATACTGGGTAGGGTCTCCCTTTGCTTTTAAAACAGCCTCAATTCTTCATGGCATGGATTGCACAAGATGTTTTAACATTCTTTGATTTTCTGGTCCATGTTGACATGATTGCATCACACATGGTGCATTATCATGCTGGAAGTATCCATTAAAAGATAAATTGTGGCCATAAAGGGATGCGCATGGTCATCAACAAGACTCAGATAGGCTGTGGCATTCAAGCAATGATTGATTGGTATTAACGAGCCCAAAGTGTGCCAAGAAAACATTCCTGACACCATTACACTACCACCACCAGCCTGGACTGTTGATACAAGGCAGGTTGGGTCCATGGATTCGTGTTGTTGACACCAAATGCTGACCCTACCATCTGTGTGCCTCAGCAGAAATCAAGAATTTGCTACATTTTTTCCAGTCTTCAACTGTCCAGTTTTGGTGAGCCTGTGCCCACTGCAGCTTCAGTTCTCTGTTCTTGGCTGACAGGGGTGGAAGCTGACATGGTCTTCTGCTGCTGCAGCCCATCTGCCTCAAGGTTCCATGTGTTGTGCGTTCTGAGATGCTTTTCTGCTCGGCACAGCTGTAAAGTGCGTTATCCGAGTTACCGTAGCCTTCTGGTCAGCTCGTATCGGTCTGATCTTTCACCTCTTACTGCTCTCATCAACAAGGCGCTTCCGTCCACAGGACTGCCACTCGCTGGATGTTTTTTGTTTTTCACACCATTCTGAGTAAACTCTAGAGACTGTTGTGAGTAAAAATCCCAGGAGATCACTCAAACCAGGCTGTCTGGCACCAACAGTCATGCCATGGTCAAAATCACTGGGATCACATTTTCTTCCCCATTCTGGTGTTTAATGTGAACATTAACTGAAGCTCCTGACCTGTATCTGCATGATTTCATGCACTGTGCTGCTGCCACATGATTGGCTGATTAGATAATTGCATGAATAAGCAGGTGTACAGGTGTCCCTAATAAAGTGCTCAGTGAGTGTATGTATATGTGTGTACACAAATATATATATACTGTATGTGTATGTGTACAAATACATATACACATAAAAGTCTGAACAACACCAATACATACTGTATATTTAATCTAGAATTTATAATCTAAGTCATCTTATTATAGTCAATTTCATGCACTCTACCATGGAAATGCATATATGTGTGGCATAGTATTCAGACAACATAGCTTCTATAAGTGAAGTAAATGTCAGAAAATGTAATATTTTTCAACATATGGTGCCAGAAAAACACAAGACATCTAGAATGACTCCGCAAAAACATAAGAGTGAGGACTGAAAGGAATTCTGCACATTAGAATTCCCACTCGTGTCTCCTGAAGAAAAAGCAATTAAAAATAAATAAACCAGGAAATGTTTGTATCTTTGAAAATTCTTAATTTGAATATTTGCCAAACCTAGCTGTTGCAGAGTGAAAAAGTCCAGTTTTTTCTTGCCGCCATTAGTTTGTAGTAAAACATGCTCACACTTTTATTAACATGTTTATTAACATGTCTGTTTGCTTTCATTTTATCCTTACAAATTTAGCTGTACCTGTGTAGCGCTTCTGTCGTGATGGTTTGTCATCTGTGGTATCTCTGTAACCGTGAACATGTACCGAGTAGCAGTATATGAAATTAAACTGAATTTTGCTTTATTGTGCTTAAATGGTACAAGCTATAATACAGTGTAATGATTATGCTTATTATTAATTATTTTGCTTTTGCAGTACGTGATGTTTCCAGACTGGCTACTGTCACGCAACAATAGGCCTGCTGCTCCTGAACAGGTTCAATGAAATAATCTCTTAGCAGAACAGAAAGAAATGTCCTATTTCCATTCAACTTTTTTTTTTTTTAATTTAATAAATGATGTGCAGGTTAGCCATGTATTTTACACTGTCAGCGCTCTTCTCTGGGATAACGCACACAGACACCATCATCATGTTTTACCACCTACGCACGACACGTCAGGGGAAAATAAGACTTAGTGCCACTGAAAAAATACAGATATTCACTCACTGTATAACCAATAGGGTATGTAATACAGAAATGTTTGAAAAAGTGCATTCTTAAAGTAAGTGAATAAATATGCACGTTTAATTGTTTTAATCAGCGCTCCGCAACACGTCTCGCGCCCAGCTTTCCCTCGAAAGGACGGAATTCCAAGATTAATCGCACAGCGGAAGTGACGTCTCTGTGGCGCTCGCTTTCTGGGGATTAAACGCTCGAATGTTTCTCTAAAAGCATTTGCTTGGCTTTGCGTGAATGTAACGTTTCATAGTCGGTCCGTTCGGAAAGGTTCATTTAAAAGGGGCACTTGGAGCGCTCGCCTGTGGGCGTTTGTGCGCAAGCGTGGTAAGTTGACATTACATGGCGTTTCCTGTCGGGACAAGTTGCCAGAAGGAGGTCCTTCGGTTATTCCCTGGAAGTTTTTTTTTTTTTTTTTTTTTTTTTTGCGAAACGGTGATTTTAAACAAGCATGAATAGTCCTTCGGAGGCAGTGAGGCTAACAGCAAATAAATGTCTGCAGCAACTTTAATGTCCTGACGCCATGGATGTGGGATTAATGCTGTATAACAATTTGAAGGATGTGACATGGAGCGCGACGACGGTACCTTTAGACCGACTGGTCAGTGTTTACAGGCTGCCGCAGATTGTCCGCCTCGACTGTGGTAAGTAAGGATGACGAAAAGCACGGAATGCTGCTCACTTCACCTCCTCACCTCGCCTGGTTCTACACAACTTCAATCGACGGCGTCGATCTCAGTTCTCCGCTGTTTTTCACCTATGTGCTGCTGCCTGCTTCTGCGGAAAACCCGTATCTCGATTGGAACCAGTTCACTTTTCTTTCTTTTTCTTTCCTTTTTTTTTTTGTCTAATCGCTCGATGCTTTGTCGCTTCACTGAGCGTTACTAATCATTAATAACAAATATAAACATGCGCGATCGATGTTGCGAACACACTCGCTGTGTGTAAATATTTACCATAAGTACCATGAGTAAACTTTAGTTGTGTGCTTAACTAGTGGACATGCTTGTAAATTTTTTAAAAAAAGAAAAAAAAAGTTGGTAAAGTACACTCACTGAGTGAATGTATTTAAAAAAAAAAAAAAAAAAAAAAATCAGATGGACGCACTTATCATGCTTCAGTAAACACACATCACTATCACTATGTGAATAGTAGATGGAGTAAATAAATAAATAAATAAAAAAAAAAAAAAGGGGGGGGGGGGGGGGCTGTGCTGTTTACAAAAAGGGCTGAAAATCTGTAGCACCGTGAAGACACAAATGTTACAGAGTGCGATGGCTGGAGCGCTCCTTGGCTTGGGGGAGAGCCCAGTAGTCGCACTATTTGGAATCGAAGTACAGGTCCTTCCCACTTGGGCCAGGATGCCGTGCAGATGCTGCCAGTCTTTGTCCACGATTCTTATGCGGTTCTTGGGAGTCCATCCCTCTAGCAGTTTCTCCAACAGGTCCAGCCCGAGCCCCTAGGACCAGCCAGCCTTCTCGCCTCCGCTGCTCTTCCGAGTTCCAGCGCTAATAAATTGAAGATTCCACATTTCTTGTGTGACAGAAGAGCGCGGAGCGGCGGCTTCGTGGGCCCCTGAACGAGCCGAAGCCCATCGCAGCAGTCGCAGTGTGTACTGTGTGGGTGTACGGAATCCTGCCGGCCCACTGCAGGGGGAATTTACGCTCCTTGGGCTCTTCTTTAATTAGGCTGGTGTAACCTGTTCATTGACTTTATCTCGCCATACTGATTATGTTTGAATTTTGAAAATTTACTTAAAAAAAAAAAACAAAATTGTGCTCCTGTTGGCTGAGAAATAACAATGAAAGAATGTGCTTTTTTTGGGGGGGGGGATTCTGAGAGGTGTTAATACATAGTTTTAGCATTTGTCTTTTTCTATGGTTTTCAGATTTTGAGTTGTATGGGAGAAGTGGGTATAATACAGAAACAGCACAGTTGCTATAATAATGATGTCTGATAATATAAAATAATAAAGAACGACAAGCACCACGCACACTCCTTCTGCCTTCGAAGACCCAAACCTGTAAGAGATACTTTGAGGGTGGCAGATATATAACACTTGTTTCAATCTGTAATGTCTGCTTGGCTAATGCGCAAATTTAGAATCCCGTGGAATAATTGAAAATGCAGTTAACGGTTCTTGTAAAGTTGTTAGGAGTCTATCCATCCGTTATCAGTCGCCTCCTCTTCAAGAGCAGTGGGGCTTCGTAACCTTTTCCCAGAAGCATTGGGTATGAGGGAAAAGTAAATATTGGATGGGATTTTGGACCGTCACAGGGTAAACGCACACTCATTCACTCACACAGGCACATGCTGTTGACAATGTAGTCACCACTTCACCTGAAACGTGTCTTTGGACTATAGAAGGAAACCCACGAGAACGCGGAATAGGTGCCAGCTCGGCACCAACACGATTTTAAATGACGCCTGACCTCACAGCCCAGAAACTGTGATTCCCCATTTACGTGATGATATTTCCAGTCGTCCGAGAATAGGTTGCAAGATGACTGCAGAAATGAAAACGTTATTTTTTAATATCAGAATAGTTTTCAAAACTTTCTTGAGGACATCGAAATTATCGAAGATGCGTACCGGTTGGCGCAACAGTCTAGGGTGAGATGTCATCTTTAGAGGCGGTTTACGTTTGGCCGTAGCAAACTTGTTTTAATATCTCAACAATGGGTTTTACAACTTTGATCAGTGACGTCTTTTCTGATGTGCTTTAGCTGTAAAAGAGTAGGTAAATAGACTACAAATGCCTATGTCTTACCGATGGTTGCGGCGATGTCACTAAATACAATGGACTTGCTTGCAGCTCCGCATTGCTTTGCTAATAATGGAATGCCGGATTTCCAAGGTTTCTGATTAACTCTCTTATCTGTGTAATAAGACAGGAAGCCTTATCGGCCAGACTCATCTAATTGAATGACGTTACTGTACTGTTTTTGTGAGCAGCTGTATAGTCTATGGATTCACCAGTTTGTTAGCATCGACTTTTTTACTCTCAAGTGTCACATGCAGCTTGTCAGTAGTAAGTGTAAACATTCACCCAGTCTCCCGAAAACATTTCCACAACTGGATTCCAGGGGTGGATTTCGGTTGTTTACTTTTTCATTATATTGTGTTTTCCAAGCTCCAAAAGTATGTTAAAAGGACTTTGCCAGATATGTGCAGCATTTACAAAGAATCAGTAGTGAGCATAGCAAAGCATATAAGCCAGTGAACTGTGACCAGAAACCTCTTCACTCTTTGAACAAGAGCGATTGCAAATAATACAGCTCCCACAATAATATTTTCTCCTTTCGATACCCTTGAAACTTGAAAACGAATTTAGTTAGTTCACGAGCTTCTTACCTTAGAAACACAGTTTCAACCAGATGCTGCTTTGTAACTTTTTTGTTATTGACTCTACATTACTTTTAACTCCTGAGTCGCACTCAATAAAACCTTAATACAGTTTATGTGCAAATTAGATTCTTTACTCTCTCAATAATAGATAACAATGCACTAAGAAATACCTGTGGTCCTTTCAGGCTGCTGTAAAATTAACCCAAAACAGGCGAAAATAGATATATCTCTACAAACTCCTATCTGACCTTAATTGTTGACCATTTCACCCCGTAAGCTGATGCAGCGTTTGGCATCTTACTGGTCACCAACACTAACATCAGACATCTGTGGTAAACACTGTGGTGCCAGTTTTTGTTTTGTTGTTTTTCTGATAATTACCAGCTGGAGGCATAAACAATGTACAGTACTTTTAGGAAATGGATAACTGCGGACATTGAAATATTGTCATGTTCTGTTTTTAAATAAGTCTTCTGCAGTTTACTTTACATTATTTATTTAGCAGACTCTTTTCTCCAAAGCAACAGATACTATGTAGTGTTATCAGCCCACACACCTTATTCACCAAGGTGACAATTGATATTAGTACCCAGGTAATACTTTGTTATAAAATACTTTGAGCTGTATAAAAATAAAAGTTAATGTACATTTGTGATTTGAATCATGCAGCTACTTCACTGAGCAGCTCAATGAAGGCTTATTAATTAAAGAGCCAATTCAAACAAAAATCACTTTACAGAAAGGGGCTGAGAGGTAAGTGCCATGTTTGAGAAACACTGTTCTGGCCTGTAACGTCTCGGTACGTTTACGTTTATTTGACGCCTTTTCTCTAAAAGAGCTTACAATTATTTACCCATTTATTTTACTGGAGCAATTTAGGGTGAGTACCTTGCTCAAAGATACTACAGCTGTAAGTGGGAATCAAACCTGCAACCTCTGGGTCCAAAGGCAGCAACACTAACTACCGTACTGCCAACTGACCCCACAAATTGAAGCAGTAGAAACTGAAAAACTGAAGGGCTGGCATCAGCAGGAACCATTTAATTGTTTATAATGTCACTTCATAGTTTGTGTGTGATTTTATTTTTGTTTTCAGGGGAGTTAGTAGAGGGACTTCAAGAGAACGACTACGTTTTAATTCATTCGAGTCGGCAATGGACGACAGTTACTGCCCACAGTCTGGAGGAAGGCCATTATGTTATTGGGCCAAAAATAGAAATACCTGTTCATTATGAAGGTAAGGCAAAAAATGAAAATCTGCCCTTAATATTTTATTTTCTTCTTTGTTGGTTTAGCCTGCTAGATAGCTTGCTGATGTCTTTGTCCAAAGGGACTTATAGTAAAACCAAGTACACTGGATCCTTAACTTACTAGCACAATGTGGAGCAGAATGAATATGGTCCCACAGGTCTGTTGTGTTTCTGTTCTATTGTTTAGCACATTTTGCACTTGTTATCTTAAGGAACAGTGTACTTTGGCTTAAATTTTCTTTTTCTCTGTCAATTAGAGCTGATTCTTCAGTTTTGAATGTTTAGATGTAAATTTCAAGTTTTAATTTTTGGCCTCTAGAAACAGTGTGCAGATGCAGTGTCCTTCCATCCTTTAAATAAATAGATCTGTGTGTCATCAGCACAGGAAAGAAAATGATTTTTTTTCCCTTGAGTTTTCCTTGTGGTGGCATAAAATAACAGTATTAATAATGCAAAATTTGCTATTTTCTTATGTTTCTAAACTAAACATCTTAGTATTTGAGAAGTATAACTTAAAATTCTGGGATTTAGATGCTTAAATGAGTGCTTTAGCTGTACTTGATTCTCCTGATACTTTATTAATAGAAAGCTGGCCTTGGTACTTTTCCATTGGCACAGAAAAAACATGTTCCATTGATTTTATTTCTGACCATTCAATATTATCACATAATAAAAGGTTGTTCTACTCTTTTACATAAGTCTGGTGCAGTGATACCACAATCCCGATGGGTAGCAACAAAATGATTTTGTGTGGACTACCCTTCTGCTTAACCAGTACATTTTGTTAGACAGGTCTTTACTCGGCATCATGTGCATATACAGCCGAACTCTTAGTTATTAACCCAGAATTATGGCTTGATTAGCAGCATTTAGTCCTGTGATGACGGGCTTTAATAAGCATATGGCTTTACCAATGTTAATGTCATCAAATGTTGTTTTCCTTTCTAATCTGTGTCCTACTAGGCCAGTTTAAATTGCTGGAACAGGACCGAGACATAAAGGAGCCAGTGCAGTACTTCAGCAGTGTGGAAGAAGTTGCAAAAGCATTTCCTGAACGAGTGTATGTGATGGAGGATATAACGTTCAATGTTAAGGTAAGTATTTCTGGCAAGGGAGATGAGTCACATTGTAGGGTCTGTGGTTGATAGCGTTTCTAAAAAGAAATATTTCATTACAAGTCGTTCTGAATAGTTTGCAAAACATATGCAGCATGCAACTTCTTTTCTGTTTGTTGCATGTACCTCCACCAGTACGCATAAATACTAAGTGCACTCTGCCTGGATTAAGGTTCCGACTCCTGGAGCCAGACATAGAAGTGGAATTTCCTGATGAGCTCTCTTGGGGGTTCAGCACTTGCAATTGAAGGGTGCAGGTCAGGCACAATGCCAGCCAAGTGGCAGTCATGAGCAACATAGACCTTGACAGACTGAATCCTGACAACTGAAACTTCCTCTGAGAACTAGGAATGCCTCCTGTTTGCTGGAGAAGGAGACTTAGTAAACTGCATAGAGTAGGCAGTAGGCCTCAGTAGATGTAGAGATACTCAGGCTCAACAGCAGTTGAGAGCTGTGCAGTTGAAGATCTTCCTAGAGGATGAGCGGTTACATCAGTGAGGCTGCGAGTTGCAGACAGTAAAGTTCTGGAAGTTGTTTATGGATTTTCATTTGACTTGAGGCCATACGTATATTCCTGAAACTCGGTGAAGCAGCAGACCTATCAACAGATCAAGGCTTGGTGATCAGTTGATCAGTCGGGTTCAACATACCGGATTGCAGGCTGGACAGACCTGGGAAAGCCGAATGTTCTATGAGGGTTTTCTGGGAATGATTGTCAGATGGGTCAGTGTGAGATAAATTCGAATTCCACCTGTGATAGTGCTTCATCCCAAATGAGGACTGGGGAACTGAGTCATAATGGGCCACATTCAAGACCTCAGCTGTGTGATTCACTACCAGCAATGTTTTACATCTATAGTGGATTAAAATTTGCCACTGTTCCTGAAGTCGCTATGGTGGAGTTAGGTCTCTGTGGTCTGAATGAATGACAGTGTGCATAAATTCATTTGCTCAGCTGAGGTGGTTTGAGCAATTTGTAAGAAAGCCCCCTTTTTGGCTCTTATTGAAGTTCCTCTGGGCACATTTCACTGGGAGGAGGCCCTGGGGCAGTCCCAGGAGACGCTGGAAAGGTTACGCTGGTCTGCGAACACCTGGGGAGCCGACAGGAGGAGCTGGAGACTGTGTCTGGGGAAGAGGAGGGCTTGGGCTTTCTTTCTCAGCCTCCTGTAACCCTCTTCAATACAGGCAGAAGGAAATTGACTTTGTTGCATACTTAAAGAAACCCAGTGTATTACTTTTTTTTTTTTTGTTTAAGTACTATGCTGTTTTAAAGCGGACAATGTCTTCAATTTTAAGTTCATGTTATCGAAAAATGCTGTACTCACTTCATATTTTACATCTTAGCCATGTGTGGTGACAATGTTTCCTTTTGAAAATACAAAAACTGCCCTTTTGTGTTTTGATGCAGGTGGCTTCAGGGGAATGCAATGAGGATACTGAAGTTTACAATATTACCTTGAGTACTGGAGATGAGCTCACTTTAATGGGGCAGGCAGAAATTCTATATGCAAAAACCTCCAAAGAAAAATCGAGGCTTAATACAATATTCAAGAAGATTGGAAAACTGAACTCCCTCAGCAAACTTGGGCGTGGTAAGATGCCCTGCCTAATCTGCATGAACCACAGGACCAATGAAAGCATCAGTCTACCTTTCCAGTGTAAAGGCAGGTTTAGCACTCGTAGCCCTCTTGAGCTGCAAATGCAGGAGGGCGAGCATACAATTCGCAATATTGTCGAAAGGACCCGGCTACCTGTCAACGTCACTGTACCCAGCACCCCACCTCGAAACCAATATGACCTTCATCTCATCCGGGAAGGTCACCGTTATAAGCTTGTCAACATTCAGACTAAAACAGTTGTGGTCTGCTGTGTGCTCCGCAGCAACAAGATCATCCCCATCCACTTCCCCCTCCATCTGGCAGTGCCTAAGTTCATCATTCCAGAGGGACTCCTACAGAATGAATTATGGTTGGACACTATGGTACATCGCTGGTTCAGCTTCTGTCAAGAGCAGTTTGACATAGATGACTATTCTCGTGCTGTACGGAATGTGAGGACAGATTGGACTGAAGATGGCAAGAGCCCCAAGAAAAACGGCAGTAAAAATGGGTCCAGTAGCAGTAATTGTCAAGCGCAGACCAATGTTCCCAGCTCTCTTACCTATGCTCGTGATGAACTTACTCAGTCATTTCATAGACTGTCTGTATGTGTGTATGGGAGCAATCTCCATGGAAACAGTGAAGTCAATTTACAGGGATTTAAGAATCTGTATGAAGACTGGACTTTAGTCCCACATGATTCTTTGCACTCTGACTCTGTCGACAGCAATTACCTATTCCCTGAATTGGTGGAAGACTCAGGGCCACCTGTCCTCATAAAATCAGATCTTCCATATGAAGAGCTATGGTTAGATCAAAGTGTATCTCAGCAGCCTGCACAGTCTGCATCTATTAGAAAAAATGTCATCTGTGACAGCAGCTGGGGTTGTTTAAACTCCAAATGTTGTCCAGTTGCTTCTGCACCCTACCCTGCCTCAGGATCAGTGGCAGTCTCTGAAATTCATCTACCTCCACCCCCTCTGCCTCCGAAGTCAGAAGCCGTAAGTACCAACATATGCATTTCTTGAAATTGTGATATGAATGCAATCAAAAACTTGCTCTATTAGTACATTCAAAGTTCCGCAAATGACAGAAATATGAAAATACTGCCGCTGACCTCCTAGTTATTGAACGATGTCATTTGGCAGTAATTTAAAGGAAGACAAAGTTCTTTAACTTTAGATTGCAGATTTAACCTAAATTCAGCTTTCTTTTTGAATGGCACTGAAGACCATACGTTTTTATTCTTGAATTTACTTGATTATAAAACTCATCCTAGATTTAGAGATTTATCTTGCCAAAGAAAATGTTTGACCACTTTGTAAATCTGGAAATTTCGGGTTAATTTGTTCTGTAGTACTGCGGCAGTAGCAGAGAGCTGGTACTCAAACCAATCATAAATGGAAATTATTTGTTCAGTGATTTCAAGTTGAAGTGCATTGTCCAGTGTCAGTGATTATGTACAAAAGCTGATCTCTTCAAATCAAAAGAAGTCAAAAAGAAATTGTGCTATATACTTTCAGTAAGTGTCTAATGTTTACAAAATGTTAGTGTATTTGATAAAATACCAAAACAGTCTACTAGTTTATACATATACTGTTTCAGTTACAGGGTGGCATGGTGTCACAGCAGGTAGTGCTGCCCCCTCAGAGTAGTAGTAGTCCAAAGACATGCAGTTCAGGTGGATTGTTGGTTCAAAATTTCAAATAGTATGTGAATGGGTGAGTGAGTGTGTGTGTTTGTATGGCTACCTTGTGATGGAGTGCCATCCTGTCCAGGGTGTGCCCTCATTTTGCACTTGGAGGTTATGGGATAGGCTCTGGACCCCCATGATTCTGATTAGGCCAAGTGGTTACTGATAAAGAATGCTTTAGCTCCTTTTCTGCCCTTTTTTTTCCCCTCTCTTTTTACATCTCTTCCTTCATTATCACTATTACTTGATGCTTTTTTTTATTAGGTAAAGGAAGAATGCAGACTTCTAAATGCCCCTCCTATTCCTCCACGATGCTCCAGGACAACCACAACCAACCATTCTGTTTCACATTTAACTACCAAGCACCAGCAGCAACAAACCCGCTGTCCTAGCCCTACCTTGTCATACTATTCATCAGGATTGCACAGCATGTAAGTACCTTATTTTTCATTGCAATGCACCAGAGATGGAGTGTTTGTAATTGACTTGAAAATTATCGTACCACAATCTCTATTACATACATAGCTGACGGTGTTTTACGTCATTGTCCCTCCTCTCAAATGTTAAAATGGTCACAGAAGTAACAAACAGTTAACTTTAAATTCTATTTTGTGACTTTTAGTGGATACACTTGTTGTAAAAAGGGGTGTTTAATGTTCATACGGTACCCTAAATTGACACCAGATTTAATTTACACAGGAAGCAGAATTGCTGTTTTTTTGTTGTGTTTATGTACATTTTAATGTATTTTTCTATGTATATATGAATTTAAATAGTACTTGTTCATTTTTTAATGATCAGTTTTAAATTTTTATGTTTTCCAAAAATAAAAAAAAAATTCTTTTTGGATGCTGTCCATTGTTCCTGACATCCATTGTTCCAGTGTCCTTTATATTGTGGGTAGATTGTATTTTATTTAAAAAAGAAAAGCATAGTAGCATAACCTTCTTACCCCTACCACACTTTTTTAAAAAAAAAAAAAAAAAAACTGCAGCTTTCCATTTACTTGTAGAAAACAATCATTGCACTTAATTGCATATAACAAAAAATAGTGTGTGTGTAAAACAACATCTTTAAAAGCATTTGTTGGGATTGGTTGTCTGAGCTATTGAAATTGCTGATGGACTTCTCTGAAGCTGGTAGCTTAATGGCTTTAATTTCTCCCTTTTAGAGGACTTTCTGAAAAAGGCTTTGAACAGTCAGATGAACAAAACACTGTGTGCTCTCCATGCAGCTGGATGAAACCTGTTACACCTGAAGATGACAAAATGTCAGCCTTTGGAAGTCATTCATCAGAAGCAGTTCTTTTCAGACTCTCTTGGCCAAACAACTTTACTGAAAAGGATTTTCAGAAGGATAATGCCACTTCACCAGTGCTGTGTCAAAGTTACTATAGCTATCCTCGGCAAAAAACGTCAAATACACCCAAGGGATTTACTTCTGCATCATTTGATGCAGATGGGAAGGTTACAGACAGGAGGATTTTGCCCTCAAGATCTTGTGAAGCTTCTTATGCACCTCCTTACAGCTGTTCCTTGGAAATGTATAGTGGAAAGACCATAGCCAGTTGTAGCACAAAGCAGAGTTCATCATGTCCAATTTTGCCACCAAGAGTGCCTAAATCAGTTGAGCAAAAGAAAGATGTGGACTTTCCTTCATTGACTGGGACTTCTAATGAAGTGGAACATGGAGCGCAGAATTATCTAATGGACAAAGAAGATAACCACGCATTTGCCACCAAAGGCATGAAGGATGACATCTCAGTGTCACATTGCTTTTATTCCCCTCTGCAGTACCAAAATGATCAACAATCATGCAGTTCACAGTGGAAGCCACCTAATAATCTTTCTGGGCTTTCAATTGAAGAGGTCTCTAATTGTCTGAGCTTCATAGGCCTCCCAGAAGACATAGTGTCTTTGTTTGTTAGAGAAAAAGTAGATGGCAGTTTACTTGTACAACTCACAGAGGATATTTTATCTGAAGATTTTAAACTAAGCAATCTGCAAGTGAAAAAACTTATGCAATTCATTAGTGGTTGGAGGCCCAAAATGTAGCATACATAAAATCTGTATTTGGGAGAACAGACTGACATTGTCACCGTCTGTTGCACTTAGAAGAAGTTGTAAATGCAACAGCGCTGGTACAATGCAGTAGTTGTCATTGGTGTTTTTTTTAAATTTGTGTACAGCTATAAACAGAGGTACTTTGTTAATTGTGTATTTCCTAATATATCCTAGACATCACTAAATGGTTTTTAACCTGTTGAGGAACATTGACAGTCTGTTGCTAAACTTGTTCTCAGAAACCTAGAGCCTTACAGAAACCAGTTGTGTGTGTGTGTGTGTGTGTGTGTGTGTGTGTGTGTGTGTGTGTGTGTGTGTGTGTGTGTGTCTATATGTAGACAGACATAAAGTATACATACACACCATTGTCAGAAAAAGTTTGTAAATCTTTTGGAATTCTTTGGATTATTTGGCTCCTAAAATGTGATATGATTGTGTGTGTCATAATAATAAATTCTTATTTAACAAACTGCACACAACACTTTATACATCCATACCTTTATTGAACAAGTAGTTTAAACAATCAAGGTCACTGATGGAAAAGGAGTCCGTAGGATTTTGTCATCTTGAAAATCCGGGAGTTGCAGTCAGGTGTGCCAATTTGTTCAGATGTGGATTTGACCTGCCCTGCTGTATTACAAAAAGGAAACCTTGTTTTGATTGCCTGCTCTTCATAGCAGAATTCTGCTGAAGTGCATTATAGCCCTTTCAAAAAAGATTTTGGAGGACTTGGAAGAAAAGATTGCTGAAGCCCATAGAACTGGAAAGGGTTACAAAGAAATTTCTAGACACTTAGCCTCCATCAGTCTACAGTAGTCCTAAAAGCCCCATTGCTGTTATTCCTTGGTGTGGGTGTCCTACAAACCAGTGCAAGGGCTTCTACAATCCTCAGACAAGTGACAGCACTAGGTTGACAGCTAAGGCTATGCAGACGCCTCTTGCACTTCATAATGCCAGTGTTCTTGGGTCTGTCTTAAGAAAAAAACAACGAGAGTAGTGTTCTTGGGAGGTCATCATTTAGGAAACCAGTGCTCCCCAAAAGATATTGCTGCCAAGTTTAAAGACCACCAACATCTTTCACTGTACTGCTGGAATGTTTTGTGACAGAAGTTGAACACTTTGGCAGAAATGCAGAGTGCTATGTTTTGAGGGAAAAGTTATATTGTGATGTTCAAAAATTTGAACTTACTGTACATAATGTAATGTTTGGTTAAAAAAAAAAAGATAATGAATACCACCATCAAAACCTCATCTCACCTGTGAAGCGTGGTAGAGGGAGTATAATGGTGTGGGGCTCCTTTAGCACCTCAGGGCCTGGATAGTTTGCAATCATTGAGGGACCTATGATTTCCAAATTGAATCAAAATTATACAGAATGTCACGATGATCTGTCTGTCACCTAAAACTCAAAAGAAGTTGGATCATACGATGTGTCAGTGATCCAAAACACAGGAGTAAATCAACAACAGAGTGACTCAAATAGAAGAAAGTCTGTATTTTAGAATGGCCAAGTCAGTGTACTGACCTCAGTACCGTTAAAATACCGTGGTGTGATCTGAAGCAGGCAGTTCAAGCAAGACATCTCAAAAAATATACAGGAACTGAAACAGTTTTACACCAAAGAATGGACCAAAACACCTTCTAACCTCTGTGCAGCTCGGATCAGCAGCTATATAGAGCATTTGATTGAGATTATTCCCAATAATTGAGGTTTCACTAAATATAAGCATTCACATACTCCTCCCCCCCCCCCCAGTCAATGACTGTGATTGTTTAAATCATTTCTTCAGTAAAGATACAAAAAATGTAAACTTGTGTTTCTTAAATAACCATCTTTATTTAATATCACGGTTTAGATGATCAGATTTCATTTTTTTGGAGACATTCATGCATAAATCCAGCTGATTCTAAGGGGTTCACAAAATTTTTCTCACATTTATGTGTGTAATCTCCCTCCTAAAATTTACTGGTTTAATTTTTGTGGTTCACAATAAGCAAAGATGCATAAATTATTATGCTCTTAAATTCTTTTGAACATTGACATTTTGTAAACTAGATTGTAATATGCCTTATTTATGCAATGCTTACTTATTCTACAGTTTGTTAGACATTCTCTGATTTCAGCAGAATTGCCAGACAATATGTTGCCCAATCTGCAACCTATCTGAGACTTTTGTTCAAAATGAAATAAACATTTTTGTTCAATTTATCTAAACCCACTTATATTCTTTTACTCCAGCATCCATAAAGGAACAGCTAAAAGCAGGGATATTTTAAACCTATGACATACGAGTCCTCACAAGTTCTACACTGAACTTCAGACCGATCACTCGTTTTTCCAGGTTAGGAAAAAATACAGAAATTATGAAAAAGATATTCCCTACTTGCTATCTCTTACAGGACAAGCACGTTTAAGTCAGTTTTAGAATGAAGTTATGCACATAGAAAATATTGTTAGGGACTAGAATTTCAAGATTACCATTAATCTCAGATGGAAATTTGTATTATGTGTAACACTATACAATGAACAACATACATACATCCATGGACCTGGCCAACATAAGCAATTCATCACAAACTGACAAAAAAAACTAGGCTAATTTTGCATTCATTTCCCTTTGGGAGGGAGTTTTATGTTGGCACACAGCACCTGTTGGTGTTTGCAAAGCTGTCTGGTTGTTTGTGGTGACACTGCACCAAGGCAGTGAGGCGAGATGCACGATATACGGCAGATGTGTGGCAAATTCACCCGCATATTCTCTGCTTTTCTGTGACACAGAAATAGCCGACATGGCATACAAGTGTAGGTGTTGGTTGTGTTTGTGACACTCGTATGTGTCAATCAAGGTCAGGTGTATATTTGTGCACACATTCTACAGGTATGAGTAAATGTAAGGGTATGTGTGCATTCTGTATTCTGTCCCCCCAGAAATATTCTTTTATTTATTATTTTTATTAGCTCTACGTAGATTTTTTTTTAAAAAATATATATTTTCAGTAATTTTGACATTAATAAAAAATAGAGGTTTACCTTCTATTACGAAGGCTGCTTATACAAGAACCTTAACTTATGAGCAAAAGTTGTGCTGTAAAATTCTTACAGCAAACTATAAACGTACACTTGTGATAAATACCTTATGAGAACATTCATTTCAATTCAAAATGCACACCTTGATAACGGCGCGCTGAATTAAAGTTCCCTCCAGCTGCAGCTCCAGAAAACTTGCATTACGTTGTCTATTTTGTATGCTTTGTGCTTTTATTTATGTTTATTTACCATTTATTGTGGAGCCATAAACTATACACACGACCCACAATCCTGTTTAACTGCGATTAGAATACATGCCCCATCATATGAGGTCTTATGACTGGTACCATTTTAGTTAAACAGTTGGGAAATTGCAATGTGGTTATTTTTTAGCACAAATTTGTTAAAATAACATATTAAACATTAAAAATAAGCTGCAAAATGCTAAGGTTTTGTGAGTTGTACTGCTATGTAATTGTTTCTTATAACTGCTTAATAGGTGCTGACTGGTGGTGTAAATACAAAGTGTTTTCCTGGGTTCTCCACAGCTCCTCACTCATAGCGCTTCCTCTAACAGCACAGCTGAGGTAGGATGGTGTAATAAGTTCTAAGTTTTTATCCCTCCATTCATTTTCATTAACCGCTTGTTCTGATCAGGGTTGCAGTGATCCGGAGCCTATCCCAGAATCACTGGGCTCAAGGCTGATGGGGATACACCTTGGGCTGGATGCCAGCCCATCACAAGATAACCACAGATACACACACACACACACACACACACAGATGCCCTAAGTTTTATTTGTACATAATTAATGTATAACAATATTTATTCTTTGTATACCTGTAAGCAATGCACATAGATGGCTGCGTCGCCTGTGCAGAGGACAATATTATTGGTGGGTCGTCCAGGTTGGGTTGTAGAGGGGAGCATTATCGAAAATGTATTTGTGAGCATGATCCCTAAAAAGTGAGCATTAATGAACATGAACCAAAAATGATTCATCATTGACCAGATATGGTGAAATGGGCAATGACAGCATTTATAGCGCATGGAAGTGTTACAGACTATTTTTATGTATTATAACTTTCTTCAAAATTTATTACGGAACCTAACTCGGATTTGACCTGCCCGGCTGTTTTAAGGCTACTGCCTTCTACACGAACTTAAAACTTAAGACTTTAGATTCAGAACCGCTGTAAAGAATAATGATAGATATTTCAGAAAAAAAGCTCTCAAAGAGGTGTCAAAAGAAGTGTGATGACACATTTCCTGCATTGCCCCAGCAAGAGGATGTTGGGTAACTTAGAGAGCTTCTCTGTCAGTCTTCACTCATTTTCACCGCAGTTCCCAAGTAGAGTTTGGGTCGTCGCTGCAGGTAAAAATGTCATTTGTGGACACAATCAGACAGTGGGATAAGGGGATAGCCTATGCCGACAACAAGGACTGGACAGCTGCTCTAAACGTGTTTTTGGACATCCGGGATCAAAACTCAAAAATATTTTTCAACATTGGGTCCCTCCACCTGAACAATCACGAGCTAGATGCTGCAGAAAAGGTAAGGCAGTTCTTCCGGCAACACTGTATATTGGTGTTTACTGTAGAATTATTTATGAAAAATTTCCGTGAGATACAGTTTTTGGTGTTTTGGCAAGCGTCGTCTTTTTTCACTGTGGAGAAATCAGTCAGTAGTAAAGTGCAAGTCATAGCGAAAAGGGAAGTGAGTCTGTTGACAGTTCCCTGTATGTTTTCGGAAATTCCCTTTAGGCTTTCGACAAAAGCATCTGCAAGGATGAACACTTGGCCATTGCCTTCTTTCAAAGAGGAATAACATTTTACAAAAAAGAGATGTAAGTAAGGTTTAACAAAGCAAGACTCGAACGTTGAACGAACTGCTGGAAATCAGCCATAAATTTTAAGTAAAAAATAAATGAATAAGGAGGGTAATATGACACGGAAATAGTTTAAGAATACTCAAAATGTTTTAAAAATTCACTTTTGATGTGTGTTGTACCTCTGACATCCTTGCAGGTTTGAGGAATCTCGAGGTGATTTTCAAAATGCCTTCGCAGAATTACGAGGAAATCAGCTTATTGACTACAATCTTCTAGGTCTCAGATACAAGCTATATGCTTGCGAGGTAAACGAAATGGACCAGATGTACGATTTACAAAGGAAGAATTTATAAACTGTATTATTATTAATAATATTATTGTGTATTATTATAAGAAGGGGGCGTGGGGGCGCAGTGGGCATGGCTGGGTCCCGCTCTCTGGTGGGTCTGGGGTTCGACTCCCGCTTGGGGTGCCTTGCGATGGGCTGGCGTCCCGTCCTGGGTGTGTCCCCTCCCCCTCCAGCCTTGCGCCCTGTGTTGCCGGGTTAGGCTCTGGTTCGCCACATCCCTCCTTGGGACGAGCCTTTTCAGACTGTGTGTGTATTATTGTACTGTATAAGTAGTCATTGCTATTATGAGTGAATATGCAATATTGCTGGCAAAGTAGATAGGCTGACTCTTAGAACTTAGTTTGCACACAAATAAAACATTTATAAAAAAGGATGATTTAAAATGAGGGGGGCGCAGTGGCGCAGTGGGTTGGACTGGGTCCTCCTCTCTGGTGGGTCTGGGGTTCGAGTCCCGCTTGGGGTGCCTTGTGACGGACTGGCGTCCCGTCCTGGGTGTGTCCCCTCCCCCTCCGGCCTTACGCCCTGAGTTGCCGGGTTAGGCTCTGGTTCCCTGCAACTCCGTATGGGACAAACGGTTCAGAAAATGTGTGTGTGTGATTTAAAATGAGGCCAGATTTATCGTTTTCCACTTTAACAATCAGCCCTCAAATGTCATCCTGGTTTCAGGAACAGAGAATACACCTCTTTGTAGACAAAAGAAAATCAACATTTTTTTTTTTTTATTTCCCAGTCTGAAATATGTTTTTTGACAGTTAGGTGGAAATCCTATATCTGAGTAATTAATGTTGACTGTTGGAAAAGACACACACACATTGACTGAAACCGCTTTTCTCGAGCAGGGGTCACGGCAAACCAGAGACGAACTCGGCAATACAGGGCGTAAGGCTGGAGGGGGAGGGGACACACCCGGGACGGGACACCAGTCCGTCACTAGGCACCCCAAGCAGAACTCGAACCCCAGACCCGCTACACGGCAGGCAATGTCAGGATGTCATTCTGGAAAAGTATTGTATCACAGAGAGGTGTCTTTTATTGCCAGGTCTTTCAGAGCCACTATTGGCTTGCTCTTTCTCACAGGTTCTACACAACATGGCCCTCACCCAGGCCCAGTTGGGCCAGTGGGATAAAGCACAAGGGAGCCTCCTTACTGCCTTAAACCTGAAGACCGAGTCAAAACATGCTTACATTGACCAGGCTCTGGAATCTATCTTAGTAAGTCGCTATTGAATTGCTGCAAAAATTAAATCTACATTGAATTGAATATCTTTATTTAACACAGAGGCTGAATTAATTTAGACGTCTCATTTTATTCACAAGCTGTTACAAAGCGTGTTCACTTTTCAGAAGGAGTCAGGCAAAAAAACTTGACATTCCAATGTTAGAAAGCTCACAAGTTATTCCCTAACCACTAAGACAAGCTTTATACACTTTTCCACTTTCATTCACTGCTTTGTCAAGTTCATGGTGGTTTGGAACCACCAATCTGTTACATGAGTCAATATGAAAACAATCTAATTTTTTTTGCAGATGCAAGGCAATTAAATAAATAACAGTGCAATAGAAATCTCAGCACATCCAGTTGCTCAGGAGGTTCTTACTACCTGACAGCGCACTGATAAGAGGACAGTCACTAGCATAACACTAGACTGACCGACTGAAAAACCTTTAGTTTTGCATACATGTCTAGGTAATTTGAAATGTTTAAAGTGCAGTATATTGAGAATTGCAAGTACAGAAATGTAACACACCTATCGATCACGTAGATGAAATAAAACAAAATCAGAGTGCTATTCGTATAAATAATCTCTGATCCATGTCTAAATCTGAACTGCTATTCTTTTCTTCAACAGAAACATAGGATGTTTGATCTGGTGGAGATCAAGAGAGGGACACTGTTCAGACCAAAAAAGCATTATGTAGCTGAGCTGGAGAATAAAGATTATATGGGCAAGGCAAAAGTGAGACTTTTTTATTACTGTGAACTCATTTTATAGTAGTTGTTGAAGCTCTCGTTCTCCAAGTTATGACTCTTTATAGAACTTGCCCAGACCATTTTTCTGATAAATAATTTTCATCTTTAATTTTGTGTTTTAATGAAAAAAATCCTCACATTCAAGAATGATCTAAAATGCACTAAAAACTACATACATTTCCTGAGAAACAGTGGATAAAAGGTTTGAAATTATTATTAACTAAGTGTTTATAAACAGCAAAAAATGACAAATACCTTGCTTGTGTAAGTTCTCTCATGTTACATTTTCAAAGGAGGTGGCAGTGAGATCTTTTTTCACTATGGGTCCTAAACACAGGTTTTTATGTATGTAAGTATGGTACACAGTAGCTGCACAGTACAGTCGCTGGAGATTTTTTAAAGTGATATAGAGTGGTTTTTGGCATCATGTGAATTATAGAGATGTTATTACTCTTGCAGTTTTGTGGGGATGGCCCAGTTATTTCTATTTGTAGTGGAACTGATTATTGCTACTACACCTTACAAATTAACCATGACAGCTCCATTCTTTAGTTAAACTGCTTACTCTCTCTGGTGTCTCTGCAGATACTTGCTTCCATTGTTCCTGAGGATAAATTCTCAGGATTTGCTCCCTTACAACCACAGGTACAACTATTCTGTATTTTATTCTGTCTTCTCAAACTATTCTGTGAAGTATTTCATATTCATTGACAGCGTTTGAATAAGTGCAATCATTCGCCTGGGTTTCTCTTTCCGTTAATGACATGATCCGATTCAGTGGTTTGTCCTGTGAGGGTTTTTTCTCTCATGCTTGCTTGACTGGGATTGCAGCAGCAGGGAGTGTGTACATAGTGAGAGCAGCCAGTGGAATGTAAGGTCTTTTGGGAAGAAGTTAGAGCCTCAGTGTATGAAATTCTTGATCCAGGAAGTCCATGATGTGCATCCAGCTCCACCTAACCTGTTCTGCTGGGTGGAAGTTGATTGGAGATCATCTTCAGCAGACGTTGACAGGTGCTCAAGGCTGTGGCAGTGTCTCTCAGTGTAGGGACAGCACACACTAGGACCTGCTGGCTGGCAAGGAAGGCTGTAGCACATGCCAGGGTGGGTAAAAGAGTGGAACTGCTGCTCAGAACCAGTTCTGTGTTTCTGGAGACCTCAGGAGACTGGCAGTTGACGGCAGCTACGATGGAAGCTGAGATGATGGAGAGACATCGCTAAGACTAGACTTTGTGCCGCTCTGTCATGTGAGGGTTAATGTGATTCAAAATGCTGAAAGATAATGAAATGAGAGAGCTCTATTCTTGTGTAAAAGTAAAAGCAGAGGGAGATTTGCCTCGATGTGCTTTATTTTGGCAAGGGGTTTGACTTGTTTTATTTATTTTTATTTTTAACTGAATTAATTGAAATTAATGAAATATTCAAACAAATATTTTAGGGATTTTAAGAAATCCCAGTGTATTGTTCTTGTTTTGTCAGTTTTGTCAGGTTTTGAAGTTGTGGTGTTCACAATTTAACGTTTCATTCTGTATCTTTTGTATTTGTGAATTTAGCTGAAAGTGGTTAAAGCTCCACGTAAATGGTCAATTTATGTCGTTTATCTGTAAATTAAGTTTGAGAAAATTAAAAAAGATGGTGGACACAAGCATCAACAATTGAAAGGTGTGATTTTGAAAATGTTCTCAGGTTTGTCTGTTTTGAGTTGTAGCTCCAAATGACATAATCTAGTATATAAAGCATGGATTTGGTATATAAAGCAAAAGCTTGTAAGTACATTTCGTAGGACAAAATAATGGTGTAATGACAGTCAAATTTCAAGACAACTAAAACAACTGGAAATTAACCTTTTTAAACTATGTAGAGATTTGCTGTTAGTGGCACCTTGGCTGTTGACATTGAAAATATTGTTCCTGTTTCTTTCAAGGTTGAAGAGGCTCCAGTTCAGCCCAAAACACCTGAAGTATTAAGGTAAAAATAACAGTGATGGAGTAAACTCATAAGAAATATGTCCAAAGTAATTAAAAAAAAAAAAATCCATAATGGTACATCAGCTAGTGATAGTGCCTCACAGCTTTTGGGGTGTGGATTGCAGCATGGGTTCAGATCCATCTCTACTCTCCCTAAGCATGTGTGGATTTCTTCTAGGTGCTACAGTTTCCTCCCACACTCCAAAGACGTGTTTGTGGTGAACATGTGAATATACTGTAAATTACTGTACCCTTTGGGTGTGGCTATGTGAGATACATTTCTGTAAATACATTTGTGTGGATGGGCAGATAGTTGTATGTCGCTCACTATAGTTTATCTAGCATTCTAAATCACCATGGACAAAGGTGTCCAGTAAATTTATTACATTTATTCCGTTAGCTGACAAGTCTCTGAAAATCGACTTATAGTTTTAAGATACTTGTCTGAAGCGTTACAGCTGGTAGGGTAGTAGTTAGTGCTGCTGCCCTTCTACCCAAAGGTCACAGGTTTGAATCCCAGCTGTAGTACCCATGAGAAAAATATTTAGCCTTAATTGCTCTGGTAAAAAATGACCTAACTGTATAAATGGGTTAATAGTTTAAGTAAATTAACACTGTAAGCTGCTCTTGGGAAAGAGGTCAGCTAGATAAGTAATAAATGTAAATACATTGCTGTGCTATCATGTTCAGTGGAGGAAATGCACTCTAAACTTGAAACTGAAAAAACTTAGATATGGTGTTACCATATAAGACTTGGTTCATCAAAATCATTCATTCAAAAACAAGCACACAATTATTTGCTCAGGTGCATAAGATGGACAAATAACTATATGTAGCTTAACACTAAGTTGATTTAGATGTCATTATAATTCAACTTTGTAGTACATTGTAATACAGAATTTTTAAAAAATCCTTAAGGACTTTAAGAAATCTTACAAGATAACTTGTAGAAGCTTGTTTAAGCTCAGTTTGATGTTGTTGTTTTAGTCGTTCGTTCAAGTCTGGTTCCATGTGACTGCATGGAATTTAGCGTCTCAGTTCTTCCTCCATCCATCCATCCATCCATCCATCCATCTATCTATCCATCCATCCATCCATCCATCTTCTGTCCCACTGTCCTAAAAGGGTCGCGGTGGCAGCAGGGAGAGCAGAGAGACCCAGCCGCCCCTGTCCCCCGCAACTTCCTCCAACTCAACCTGGGGGATCCCCAGCCGTTCCCAGGCCAACTGTAAAATGTAATCCCTCCAGCAGGTCCTGGGCCGACCTCGAGGCCTCGTCCCAGTTGGCCGTGCCTGGTATACCTCCAAAGGGAGGCGTCCAGGGGGCATCCTTATCAGATGCCCGAACCACCTCAACTGGCTCCTCTCAATGTGAAGGAATAGTGGCTCTACTCTGAGCTTCTCCCGGATGTCCGAACTCCTCACCCTGTTACGGAGAGTGAGTCCCAGCACCCTGCGGAGAAAACCCATTTCGGCCACTTGTATCCGCGATCTTATTCTTTCGGTCATCACCCAGAGTTGATGACCATAGGTGAGGGTATACACGTAGATCGACCGGTAAATGGAGAGCTTCGCTAGCTCAGCTCCCCCTTCGCCACTACAGACTGGTACAGCGACCGCATTACTGCTGCCGCTGCTCCCAGTCTGTGGCTGATCTCACTCTCCCTTCTTCCCTCACTCGTGAACAAGACCCCAAGATACTTGAACTCCTCTGCCTGCAAAAACTCTCCCCTTACCTGGAGGGGGCATGCCATCCTTTTCCGTGAGAGAACCATGGACTCAGACTTTGAGGTGCTGATCCTCATCCCCACCGCTTCACACTCAGTTGCAAACCGTTCCAGTACGTGCTGGAGGCAACCATGTGACGGTACCAAAAGGACAACATCATCCACAAAAAGCAGAGATGTCACCTTCCGACTCCCATACAGAATGCCCTCCTGACCTCGACTATGCCTTGATATCCTGTCCATGAAAAACCACAAGCAGGAGTGGAGACAAGGCACAACCGTGGCAGAGTCCAACACCCACACCGAGCAGGCTTGACTTAATGCGGACGCAGTTTTCGCTCCGTATGTACAAGGACCGAATGGCCCGCAGTAGTGGTAGTAGTAGTAGTAGACCCCATACTCCCGAAGCACCTCCCACAGAATTTCCCGGGGAACACGATCATAGGCCTTCTCCAAGTCCACAAAACACATGTAGACTGGATTAGCAAATTCCCATGCCCCTTCAATGATCTGTGAGAGGGTAAAAAGATGGTCCGCTGTTCCACGGCCAGGGCAGAATCCGCATTGTTCCTCTTCAATCTGAGGTTCAGCTGAGGTTCAACTAACAGTTCTCAGTTCTTCCATGTCTGTATTCATTCCTTAGGTAATACTGTTTATCTGTCTTAGCCTCTGTTGTCTTCTTTTCCCTTGGCCTTCAGTCTTTCCCATCATCAGAGTCTTCCTGTTGTTTTTGTTTTTAATCTTTGATTTTAAACAATTAAAAATGACTAAATAATCAGTTATTTTTATAGCAATGCTTTCAAAATGTGTTTTTTATCACAAGTCTAGAATTAAAAAATATTTCTTGTCATATCCTGCAGGGCACTGGAAGGGGATCCCCATAGCGTACTTTATGAGTTCCTCCCAGAGACTGAGGATGAGCTCGGTGTACTGCCAGGAAACATTGTTTTTGTATTGGAGAAAGGATCAGATAATTGGGCAACCGTCTTTTTCAATGGGAAGGTGAGCAATCTCAATTCCTATCCGTTTATTATACCCTGGATAATGAGGAGGCACAGAGAGCGCACTGCAAACAGATAAATGAAAGGCAGGAATGAACAGGAAGGAACACGGGAGAGCCAACTCAAGCAGGCAAGCAGGGAAGGTCATGAGCACTGATTGAGATGCCGCAAGGTCAATGGCTTTTGTAGCAAAAACCTTGTTAATAATAACATTTTCAACAAATTTGGCCCCATTTTAAATCATCCTTTTATAAATGTTTTATTTGTGTGCAAACTAAGTTCTAAGAGTCAGTCTATCTATGTTGCCAGAAATATTACATATTCACTCATAATAGTAATGACTACTTAAACAGTACAATAATACACACACAGTCTGAAACTGCTTGTCCCAAGCGGGGTCATGGGGAGCCGGAGCCTAACCCAGCAACACAGGGTACAAGGCTGGAGGGGGAGGGGACACACCCAGGATGGGATGCCAGTTCATCACAAGGCACTCCAGGGGGGACTCAAATCCCACACCCACCAGAGAGCAGGCACAGGCCAATCCCACTGCACCACAGCACCCCTGATATTTAAATTCCCAATACAAAATACTTTATGGTACTCTGCACAAACATAATAACTGACAAATACAATACAAATGCCAGCACTGACTGAAATTGCTGTATATGTCAGTAACACACCGTGATATTCCTGGTTGTTTAACCCCAGTCTTTGCTGCCAGGTATTTCTCTTCCACTTCCTTTTTAACTGATTTGTGTTTATTTACAGAAAGGGCTTGTTCCTTATAATTATCTGGAACCCGTTGAGATAACCTTATCTTCGAAGCAAGGACAGGTAACCTGCTTTAAAAATGTGTTCTTTGCACATGAAATGTTTATCTGGCATTTGCTGTTAAATAATAAATCTGTGTTTAAATGTAAGAGAACTGAAACTTTACAATGGTATGGTAGGCAGATAATCTGAGCGATGCCATTCCTGCCCCTCCCAGAGGAGAAGCTCCCACTAGGCCAAAAAGAAGAAGAGGTAACATTTCTCCAACATTGTTTGCATGTTGTTATCGGCAATGTTATTTTCCCCACAGTAACTATTTCAGTTTTCATTTTCATCTCATGAAGTCAACAGCAAAGTCCTCAAACCTAATGTACAAGAATCAATAAATACAGAAGAATTAGTAAAATTATTTTTTCCACATTTAAAGGGCTTTTAATAGGTAAGACACTAAAAAAAAGATTTCAACACTTTGTTACTTCTGATCTGAAATACCAAATAAAATAGTGTCAACAGCAGTAAAGTAACCACATAATAGTAAAAAGATTAATTTTCTCTTAAAGAATAAAGTGTTTAAGTTGTCCTTTGCCCAGTGCATCAAATGCACATCACGATTAAGCTATTAAATTCCAGAATCTGGCATTTATAAAGGTGGGATCTATAGAAGATAAAATGCCTGTACTTCTTCCTTACTCTGTTTTTCTCTCTTTACTTCCATTTTTACCACAAAGGTAACCTTGTTTATATGGACTTTAAAAGTAAAACTGTCAGACATTTATTCATCCACTATCAATAAAGAGAATTGAGAGGCTGCTTATTAACTTTTGAAAAGTTGAGAAATTATTACAGTTTTTATTTCTTCTTTTTAATTTTTCAACAAGATAGATGAGCGTATGATTTTGATTTATGAAGATTAATATTCCTACTTATTCTTACTAGCAAAAGGTGTCTTCAACTCAGTTGGAAAGAGAATATGTGGTTATGTCTAATACACTACAATACTTCTGGGAAATGCTTTTATTTGCCTATGACTAGTGATAAAAATATCTTTCTCCATACACAGCCCCAGACTCACTTAAAACTTCAAGTGCATTGAAAACAGCTGCCAAGGTATGGAAATAAACACATCAGTGTGAAAATAATGCCTTAACTTACAGCTTCACATCTGTATGTATTATGGCATAATACACAATGGATCTAATTACTTTTTCTTTTCACTTACCTTCAGGCCAAAGAGACAAGAAAGGTCCAGAGATGCATTGTGAAAATACACTTCAAATACACCCTTGCCATCACCACAGCTCCAGGACTTCCATACAGTGCTTTACTGCAAAAAATTGGCCAGAAACTGGGTTTGCCAGTCCAACAAATAATCTTAAGGTTTGGCAACACTAGATGGCTAGGAGCAAAAACCTGTCTTCAGTTTGAACTTATATCTCCCGTCTGAAGTTTGAAGTTACAGTTATTGTCTTACCGATCTATTTCATTTTCCAGTTATAAAAAAAGTGGCTCGAATACAAAAGTAACAGTCAACGAGTCAGAAATGGATAGCGTGTGGAAGAGTGTCCAGAATGACCGACTGGTACTGTGGTGTGATCTCAGCCCAGTGGAGTGCCAATCCACTGGATCCACAGAGGTAAAAAGCCTAATGAGTATGTCAAATTCAGAAAATTGTCTTAATGTCCTTCATAACTGTCAAGGTTCAGTTGTGAAAAAGTTTGTGAACCTTTTGAAATTGCCTGTATTGTGTATTATTCACAGCTCAAATGTTCTATGATCCTCATCTAAGTCAGTAACAGATTAAAACAAAAAAGAAATGCATTTCTGTATTTTCTGAAAATATTGAATACATTATTTACTGTCTATGATAGAAGAAGTATTTGAACCTTTAGGTTTAGTAACTCATGGAATTTTCCTTAGTTACAAGAGCATCAACCAAATTTTTATTTTGTATCTGCTGCTCAGGCCTGAAAATTGGTTTGGGCTGGTGATTTGGTGACTAAATTACCCTGTAGCATCTGTGTGTGTGTGTGTGTGTGTGTGTGAACGTTTTATTGCTCCACTGTATAGATGGTTGAATGATTGTAGGAAGTTTAATGGTATGCATCTAGCATTGTAAGTGACCTTGGATAAATGTATAATCATCATTTTATTCTGCTATATTACATTAGGAAACGGACCACAAACCTCAAGTTCTTGCAACGATGGTGGCCCTTCATGCCTTCGAAGGTTCTCAGCCAGAGGACCTTCAACTCCAGTGTGGTGATATTGTCACAATTCTCTCAAAAGGTGAGACCACTGCTATATGCATTTCATTTTAGGTGACACATTCTTGTTAAGTGAAATCTGAGTTATTATCAAAGGAATTATTAAATCATACTATTTCATGATTTGCTTTCAATATTCTACAAAAATAAAATTCCATTAAAAAATAGTAACATGCTGTAACTCAGATTTATTGACATTATTACAGAATGAAATTTATTAAAACTAAAGTGTTTTAATAATTATCTTATGAATATATATATATTTTTTTAATGAAACGAAACATTCAATATTTTTGTTATTTGTCCTCAGTTAATTTTACTGCCAAAAGTAACACAAAGAGAAGGTTCATGCAGGCATATAATATCGTTATAAGCAACTTTGAGCTTTAAGCTTTTTTCAAAAGTCACAAGGACATCTTGATTCTCAGTTTTTGTGGTCTTGCTTTAAAAATAAAGTCTTTTTGTTTCTTTTTAATTTATTTCTCACCAGGCTCCTAATTATAATTTCTGCAAGAGTACAATGAAAATGTGTAATGCTGTTTAAAAGTTAGAGGTACAAAACACCACTAGTAACATTTCCTTGTTGCTAAAGTTTTATTAAAACCTCCATATTCAGTGAGGCCCATGCCCATCAAGACGCTATCTTTACCGTATCTCTGTTCTAAGTGTGAACTTTTCTACCTTTAACTAGCCAGTACTGATAACAATTTTCACAACATCATAAAAATTCAATGTCATCTACAGAACTAGACTTCTGCACACCTTCTATGTTAGTTGTTTGCCTTATCATATTTTGCAAAGCCTGTCAGACCAGGTGAAAATCTTAATTTACTGATTTGTGCTCCAGCTGTGATGTTGTTATCAAGCTATTCATTGCGTAAACTGTAAGTCTAATAATTCAGGACAAAATTATATACAAATTTGCATTGCCAAATAAGTTACTCATTATACAGTTATAATATTACTTCTTTCTTAAAAATAGCTAAACATTCTTAGGAAAACAGGTTCTGAATTACGGTTCGGAGCACCTTGATATGCTGCTTCTTGTTATTGTTCAGTGCATTATTAATATCAAAATTAATCCCAAACTGGCATGTCTCTTTCAGTGAATAATGAATGGTTCGAGGGACAGTGTAATGGGAAGGTGGGCATTTTCCCAGCTCTTTTTGTGGAAGAACTTGTTATGGAAGATAAACCAATATGAAGATGTTAAATGAAACTTCAGTAAATCAGTAAGATACATGCTTCTTAAATTGTAATAAAATAGTGCCAAAGTAAAAGCTTTTTACTATATAAACATATTACTGTACTGTAACTTTCATGCTTTTGTTACTTTGTGTAGCATAAAACAGTAGAGAACAAATGAAATATTACATACTACATAAGTACTATTTTGGACACATTACTTGTATTGAGCATCCGTTAATCTGTTTACTTTCTTACTGAGATAATTGTTACTGCATGCAATGTTGTACATTGAAATATTTGAAAATTTGTTTAAAAAATTTCTACAAAAGTGTATTTTTTATGTTTGGCTAC
Organism: Scleropages formosus; assembly: GCF_900964775.1. Lineage (NCBI taxonomy): Eukaryota > Metazoa > Chordata > Actinopteri > Osteoglossiformes > Osteoglossidae > Scleropages > Scleropages formosus. The sequence continues at coordinate 27,911,999 of NC_041808.1, forward strand.
AGAAAATTAATTTTAATGAAACTTCCGATGTAACTTGTTGATGAAATAGATTAGGGAAAGAGGAAAGAGAGTTATGGATCAAATGAATTGCAATCCTTATGATAAATAAATACTCCTGGCACAAAAAATAACGAGGCAGTTACTGTCATTTTTTGTCTTACAAGGTACTTAAAATAGACAATCAGGGTTATGATACAACACGCTACAACAACTTTATTGACAGATTTCTCTGAAAATTCTTTTGCACTGTAGCAACACTCTCTTTCAGGGATATGACATATTACACAACAAGGGCAAACACACACTGCTGTTAGAGAAAAGACAAAAAAAAAAAAAACTATATACTGTAAATAAACAGATAAATAGCACACAGTGCTTTTCCAGCTGATGTGAAAAACAAAAGTAAATCTGATTGCTGGGCCCGAAGAATCTTAACCTGGAGAGGAATTAAATGCATTGCTATACCTCACTGCAGATATAAAAACACATGTTTCATACAAAGGTTTTATCTATATGTACACCAACGTACTGTATTTGTAAAATGTAGCCTGATAAAGCTCTTCATTGTGAAATAATATTGGGGATGGAAGAGACTCAGGGGAAGACCAAACATAACCTGTTTTCCTGGTGTTGATGACAAGGGCATTGTGGTCACGCCACTCTATGAGATGATTGACACTGCTGGACTAGGTTTCAGTCATCTTTGTCAGTCAGTATTTGGGAAAATTTAATTAATACTTTAGTGATGTTATCTCTAGGTTCTATCTTGCTATAGCCATTTCGTAAATGTAGAATTTAGTATGTTTCCATTTTATTTTTGGAAAATTTTGCTCACGGCCAAGTCTATATAAACAACACAGTTTAAATTTATTGAAGATTCAATAAGGTGCACAGTGGTGCAGCAGGCTGTGCAGGTCTATTTAGGTGTAGGTTTCAATCCAGTTCTGTCTGTGTGGAGGTTGAAGCATCTCCCTGTGTCTGTGTGAGCTTCCTCCAGTCTTTTCCCAGCATCCAAAGACATGTGTTTCAGGTTAATTGGTGACTCTAAATTGCTGGTAGTATATGAGTCTCTTTAGTCACCCTACATTGACTTAAGATCCTGCCCAGAATGTACACTAACTAGCCTAGTCCCCCTGTGATTTCAGGGTAGAATCTAGACAATGGTGGGGGCTGTTGGGGTGCGGTGGTGTAGCGGGCTTGGCCGGGTACTGCTCTCTGGGTCTGGGGTAAGAGTTTCGCTTGGGGTGCCTTGTGATGGACTGGTGTCCTCTCCTGGGTGTCTCCCCTCCAGCCTTCCACCCGGTGTTGCTGGGCTAGGCTCTGGCTCGCTGCGACCCTGCCTGGGCCAAGCAGCTTCAGCCAGTGTGTGTGTGATCTGGACTACCATAACCCAAGATAGACAAGTGTTTAATGATAGTGTATATAGACTTTACATGCAAGTACTGTATGTGTACCTATTAACCTTAATAATTTTTAAAACAATGAATAGGTCTGTGACACATTACACACACACTTCCTGAACCACTTGCCCCATACAGGGTCGCGGGGAACCAGAGCCTACCCGGCAACTCAGGGCGTAAGGCCAGAGGGGGAGGGGACACACCTCGGATGGGACGCTAGTCCACCGCAAGCGGGACTCGAACCCCAGACCCACCAGAGAGGAGGACCCGGTCCAACCCACTGCACTCCCCTGTGACACATTACATAACATGTAATTACATTATGTGACACATGACACATTACAGATTATGTTACTGTGATATTTACTTTTATCTTGTGCTTCATTTGGAAGAAGTATGTTTAGATTTTCCCTTTTAAGATAGATGAAGAAAAGAGGATTTGTATTTAATTTATATAGCATCATGCCTGCCAGTTTTAATGCTGTCTTGAAATGTTTTCTGGAATCAAAACAAAAAAAAAATTGTTTCGCTCATTGTTTCACACATGTTTTGAAAAAAAAAAAAAACATTTATATTGTTGTACTCGAATCCTGTCTGACATGTGCTTAAGTACCTCTTACATGAGAGATAAGTAAAAGCTAAAGAAGTACCAAGTACTAGTACTGAAATGGAAAGAAACTACCTTGGAGGTTCACACACCCCAGCTTCTCTGAGACTACTTGGACTATAGCTTGCCGATACACGATTAAAAAATATTCACTTTCACATTCTAAGTATTATAATTTTCGGCCCAGATTTCTCTTTCACTGCTGAAAACACATATGTATTATATATGTAACTTTTCATTCCAAGACTAATTTTAATAAAGACAAGATGATGATGAATGATGAATGAATGATGAATAATTATTAAAATTATTAATTCAATTTTTTTGCCATTGTAAATTACACTATTAATTTGCACTTTATGGAAAAAACAAAGTTGTAATACTTATATAAAGAGTTAAACACCAAACTTACTGAACCTTTTTGCACGCTTACATTTTTAGTGGAGAAATTTAATCTTTCTCCAGCTCAATCTGTTACTTGTGCTTTAAGATGTTCTAATGGGAATGAAAAGTGTTTAGTTTCCCTTACAGAACAGCGATTGTCTTTATTAACAATTGTTAATTAAATTTATGTACACTTATATGTGAGTACAGGTGGTCCCCGATTTACGATGGGGTTACGTTCCACGAAACGCATCGTAAGTCGAAAATGCATTTAATACACTTAACCTACCAAACATCATAGAGTAGCATAAGTGCGATGACCATTACGGGCTTGCCACCTTCTTGCGGGGCAATTATCTTGAGTTTCTCCTCAATAATTACCCTCCTCCTCGTCTTCCCACCAGTAGCAGGAGACACAGATGAACGTTTCTGTCACATTATGGAAACACAAAACACAACGTAGCAACCACATGGCAGACTAGGCGATGCGGATCGCTGCCACTGCCCGGGATCGAGAGAGTATCGTGCCACATATCGCTTGCCCGGGAAAAAAAATCAAAATTCAAAATTCGAAGTATGTTTAATACTGAATGTCTATCTCCAGCTCACCATCGTAAAGTCGAAAAATTGTAAGTCGAACCATCGTAAGTCGAGAAGCATCTATATTAAATTGTTTGATTTTGACTGTCCACATATTGGAACCTGTATCAAAAAAATCTGCAGAATTTAAGCACTCTGGTACATAGTAGCCTATTCATCATGTTTCACTGCATGTACGTTTGCAGATATTAAAGGATTTAATGCTAAATTTGCAGTCTTTAAAATGTGTATTTTTAAAAATTGTAAATTTTTCTTTTTTATTTCTTTTATTTTAAATCTATTGCCATGTGCGTTGCAAAATAGAATTTTTTACAATTTTTCACACAACGTTAATTTAATCACATGTATGTTTCATACAAAATAGCTGTGTCTTAAAACAAAATAAATAGAATGAAAATGCAAATTCTGTGATTTACACATGCACTCATGGTTAGGGGTTTCTTCGAGCCACTAGAGGGCACGGTGCACTTGGCGCTTGGTGACACCATCCTATACAGTTCTCCTGGTACTTCAGGAAGCTGTAGATGCCTGTTGATCATACAACTGAAAAATCTCGAAAGTCGCCTTTCAGCTTTGATACGACTTCAGCATATTTACAGCTCAGAGCCCAAAATGCACAATCCAATATTGTTGGCATTAGCATTTTGTAGTGCTGAGCTGACTGCGTGTAGGTTTGAATCCTGCTCCATTTGTGTGGAGTTTGAATATTTTTCCTGTGTCTGTATGGGTTTCCCACCATACTCCAAAGACATGGCATTTAGATGAATTGCTGACACTAAATTGATCATAGTATGGGTGCGTGTGCGTGTGCGTGTGTGTCCGTTTGTGTCTACCCTGCGATGGACCGATGTCCTGTGTAGGCTGCACCCTCGTTGTCTGAGGTCCAGTGATTCTGGGATAGGCTCCAGACTGCTGTGACCCTGACAAGGACAATATGAGCAAACAGTAATCCATTAAACTTACTTGGTTATTTGTACATGTAAAGTTTTAAGTTGCACATTTTTGGCATTAATACATTTCACTAAATTACACACACACACACACACATTTTCAGAACCGCTTGTCCCGTACGGGGTCACGGGGAACCGGAGCCTACCCGGCAACACAGGGCGTAAGGCCGGAGGGGGAAGGGGACACACCCAGGACGGGACGCCAGTCCATCACAAGGCACCCCAAGCGGGACTCGAACCCCAGACCCACCGGAGAGCAGGACTGCGGTCCAACCCACTGCGCCACCGCACCCCCTTCACTAAATTACATTTATAAATTAATGTGCTTTTATTAACATTTTGATCACCCTGTTTTCATTTCTTTTGACTTTTTGCTTTTTCTCATGTTTTATTGATGCAAAAAAGTGCTTTCTCACGTTTTTAATACATTCAGCCGAAGCTATATAAAAAGTGATTGTCATTATACATCTACGGTAAAGAATATTTTGCAGCCAGGAATTACTCTTCTCTTTTTGTGTAGCTAGCTTTCTAACTGTTTATTAATTAGCTAACAAGCTCTGTGTCCTTTCTTTGAGAACATCAGTACAATAAATCCTTTTTCTTAAATAGGACTTTATTCAGAAAACACTGTTTTCGTAAAGTTTCTGTCATGATGGTGAGTTTGAAAGAGCGAAGGATTCAGTTGCAGGCTCCTTCTTTTAATTAGCAGAAGGGACAGGCAAGCAAATAGTCTGGGTCCAGGCAAAGGTCCATCAAACGTCAATCATTATCCAAGGGGAATACGCAGGCTCAGGGTCTTTAAGGCAAAAGCGAGAGGTCAAAACTAGGGAAACCAGCAACAAGGGGCAAGGAACCCAAAAAAGCACAAAGCGTTGCGGTGTCTCAGAATGAGGATCCGCATTAGTGGAGCTGGGGGGTCTTCCCTTATACTATGCCCCTTTGGCTGGGTGCAGGTGTTGTCAATGGGCTGATGGAGGGGGGGGGGGGTGACAGTTACAGATAAAACTCTGAGACTCCAAGACTCTTCTCCGAGATGTACGTTGCTTTGGAGAAAAGCATCTGCTCAATGAATAAACGTAAATGTAAAAGCAAAGCAAAAGACAAACACTAGCACTGGCATATGAAAAAAAGCTAAATTAGATAACAATTAGGTCATTGCAATAAATGTTTTGTATAACTGTTGTTCAAGCCAAGTTCCATTCCATTACATTGTCAACAACTGCTTGTCCCGAGCAGGGTCACGGCAAGCCGGAGCCTAACCCGGCAACACAGGGCGTAAGGCTGGAGGGGGAGGGGACACACCCAGGATGGGACGCCAGGCCGCCACAAGCGGGACTCAAACCCCAGACCCACCCGAGAGCAGGACCCGGTCCAACCCATTGCGCCGCTGTGCCACCACACTCCCCAACACCATTTACCCTACCAAAAATAAAGCAAACAAAAATACACCCATCTAACCTGACTTCTGACTAAAGAAAAACACAAGAAAAGGCTACAAAAGGAAATGACGCTCACTCCTTTCTCAGTGTTGCATGTTTATACTTATTTAAAATGAGCTATTTACACATATATTACACACAACACACATTTTAGGCTTTTACACTCTATTTACAAAGCCGTCCCACTTCCAATGCACATATGGATTAGAACAAGTTCTCATACCAAAAATATATAGTTCAGCGAGAATACATGTCTTTCTGGTAGAGTCAACCTCTACCTGGTCAGGTGGTCATGTTGCTTATTAGCCTTCTTCCATTTCTGCAGGCCAGTAGCAGTTGGATGTCAGTGAGTCTCCCCAGCTTCATCTATGGATATACAGAGAGAGACACAATCACACAAACACAAAATATTGCAGGCTTGGAAAAAGGCCAAAACAGTTACGTTGTTTTGGGTTTCTTTTTTTTATAGAAAAGTCAGTTATGTAGTGGTTAGGGGAAATGTCTTGTAACTTAGAGGTTGCCTTTCAAATCTTGATCCTGCAATTACTCTACTGCCTTTGAGGAGTATTTATCCTGAGCAATTGTGGTATAAATACTCTGCTGTTTGAATTGGTAAAGAGTTCTAAACCACTTTGGAGGAAAGCATCAACTAATGGAAAATTACTCATACAACTTCATTTTGGGCAGCGGGAACTGCTGTGATTAGAGCTGTACCTTTACAATCAAAACACACAAGTCTGAATCCCTGCTCCTGCTGTACTACACTTTATCAGGGTGCTTATGCTGAATTGCACCAGTAAAAAATGCCCAGCAGTATAAGTGGGCAAATAATTGCAAGCAGCTTAATGTACAAACCTGACAGTGTAAAATGTCAGGCATCAAAGGCATCATTAGTAATAATACCGAGCAGAGTGTATGTCATAAACACTAGAAGACTGGTGTTCAGCAGGAAGGAATTTGGGAGCGAGACAAGCTAAATATCTCAGCATTTAACAGGTAAGTGCAGGAATGGCGCATGGAGAACACAAGGAGTGCAGAACAGGAGTCACTGAGATGGGTCACAGGTATAGTGGTAGAAGTATACTGCAAATCATGTATATTTGCAGCTATCGAGGAAAAAAAATCAAAAGATGCCAGGAGGTCAAACCCCCAGAAAAGTCTAGAAAAGATGGAAATCTAAGCTAAAATACAACCACGCTGTCATGATCCCTGAAAATCAGACTTGAGATGAATGTAGCGGGTGTGTCCCTCTGGATCCACATGAAGCACACCTGAACCCAACAAACACCAAATCCCCAGCACCATAAAGGGAGTGTGGGACAAACATCTAATTGTGCATTCTTGCATTTCCTGCTGATCTCACAGCGATTCTTGTTCTGTCTACTCACATGCCTCTAAAGTCCTGTTCACAGAATGTTTGTGTTCAGTCGCAGAGCTCCGTCCTGTCTGCATCTGTCCTCCATGCCCCTGTCCTGATCCTGTGTTCCTGCCCAGTCTAAGTCACACTTCCATGTACTCTCTTTCTTTGCACAGTATTCTGTTTTTCAGGACATCACCCTTTTCATCTGCATTCAGACACACATCCATGTCCACCTTACCCCCAGACAGGGCACAAGCCAAGTACAACCAACCAATTTCAAGAACTGCTTGCCCCCAGTGGGGTCACGGCAAGCCAAAGCCTATCCCAGAGACATTGAGCACAAGGCTGAAGGGGTGGGGGGGCACACCCTGGACAGGATGCCAGTCCATCACAGGGCCACAACTATGCACCCAGGCACACGGTCAGGTGAAGGTACTGGAGCAATTACAGGGCAAACACCTTGCTCAAGGGCACTGCAGCCAGGGACGGGGATCAAACCGGCCACCGTTGGAGCCAAAGGCAGCCTCTCCAACCACAACGCCACCAGCCACCCTGTAAGCCAAATACAGAGCATGGGAAATATAAGGAGTAGACCCCAGATTGGATGCCAGTCCATCGCAGGGTAGATACTTACAATAGCAAAGGAAGTTATACAGAACGCAAGGAGACTATCATGGGGAAGTCAAACTCTCCTGCAGAATAAAAACAGAAATTGGCCACCAAAGATGAGTCACTAAGAACCAGACATAATTGTTGTGTGTTTGTCATTGTCTACATATATTGAATGGCGATGTGATGATAATGACATTACATGGAAGCTAGGAAACTTTTTAAAAAAAAAAAAATTGCAATATTAGACTGCAAAACATGAGGTGATGTTGACAGCTTTTCAAGTTCGACTGAATATGAACAGAAACGGGTGGGCGAATCAAAACACATTAGCTGTGATTTTGAGGCACATGAGCTGTGTTACATAATGAGAAAAAAAAATGCAGGTGTCACCAGAGGTCATTGCTCCTGCCACAGCTTCTTTGCCACTCCTTCTCTGGCAGCCTTCTCTCTTCTTATCCTCTTTCATAAACCGAATAAATGAATAGGTCAACCATTTCTGCAGCTCTTCTGGTTCATGCAACCCCTGAATTGTCTATTTTTAGTCTGTAAAAGGCTGTCTTAAATTGAAAAGCAACTGCAGCTCCCATTGTGCTAGTTGCAGGCACCATTTTCTCTGCTGTCCCGACCTTGGTTACACCCCGCCCTCCTCCTGCCAGCGTTCCAGCTGGTCTCAGCTGGCCTGCCCAATATTGTTCCCGTACTTGTCCCTTTTGGAAGTGCCCCATGGACATCCATGTGACTGTGCTGCTCTATTTCTTACTCTACGGCCTTTTGTTACTGTCTCATGAAAGGATTGCACTCTTCACTGTTTTCCACAGCTTAGGCCCCTTTTACCGGTGCCCTATAGGCATATTTACAACTGAGCTGCTTCTGTCCCACTCCAGCCTATTTTCAGCTCCCATGCTTGCCTTCTCTTTTGACCGCCCCTTGCCAAAGTGGGCCTTATTGCTGTCTGGTCTGCACCTTTTCTGCCTTGCCCTTACTCTTTGGTCCTCTTTTTCTTCCCACCAGTCCCCCAATCCTGCCATTTTCTTCTTGCTTGTCTTTAACTTTACTTGAATTTCCCTCCACCTGTTGGCACCTATATCTTCAGTGTTTGCGTTGTAGTCTATCACCGTGTCAAACATTCCTTTTCTCAACTATCATTGCATACTTTCCAGTTTTATAGGGCGTCATGTCATCTGTGACTGTTTGTTTGGGGGAGATGAAATTTTATATTACCATAACATGCCTTACTGTGTGCATGCACCAGATTGCCCTAGCAACAATCTATTTTGCTGAATAACTGTCACAGAGTCCAGGAGATGTGTGCAAGAGTCCAGTGGAATAAGGATACGTAGAAGCTTATAGCATTGCAATGGGTCACTACAAGTAGCTCATTATTCCTTAAGGTGTGAGAAATACTAGCGTTGTCTTCCAGGAGTTTGTTAACCAGGTAATTAAAGATATAAAGCATCATTTCATACTGGCGTATCTTAACAATATTTTGATATTTTCTAGGTTTTATGAAGATCACGTAGGCTATATTCCTATGATTTTACAAAGACCTATGAAGATATGCCATTTGTAAAAGGTGAGAAATGTCAGTTCTTCCAAATGAATGTAGTGTTCCTTGGCTTTGTGAATGGCCCTCATCAGGTGTAAATTGACTCTGAAAAGGTAATTGCTGTGGTATATGGCCATTATTAGTTTTTCAGTGCTTAATTAGGGGTTTTTAGTACAGCAGGAGGGGGTGTGGTGGTGCAGCAGGTTTGGCCTGTGCCTGCTCTGTGGTAGGTCTGGGATTCGAGTCCTGTTTTGGGTGTCTTGCAACTGGTATCCTGTCCTGGGTGTGTTCCCCCCCCCCAGCCTTTCGCCCTGTGGTGTTGGGTTAGACTTGCCGCAACCCCGCTCAGGACAAGTGGTTTCTGTGTGTGTGTGTGTGTGTGTGTGTGTGTGGTACAGCAGCAGTACTCTTGTCTGGGTTAAATCGGGGAACACTTCTTCATTCCTTGCACCCCAGAGGTCCTTTGAGGACTTGAAAAACCATTTCAAAGTTGAAAAATCATGATGCTTTGTTATTATTGTTCACGGTCATAATAAGACTCTAATCATGCTTTTCCCCGGACTTCATCACATAGTTACCAAATCCAAGCAAAACACAACCATTTATTGAGAGATTCTCAAAGGCTTGCTCATGCTATCGCTTGCTCTTGTCTCATCCAATTTAAAACACTTCACACAGCTACAGAAACCACAGAGGCTATGGTTCTTCAAATCTTCTCCCTGTGGGTTACCAGAGGACAACACCTCAGACAAATGTCATCAGTTCACATCAAGGATTTGAAAGGCCTTCTAGTTCTGGTTTGGGGAATCAGTTAGTCTGACCTCAGGATATCATCTGCAGGCTGAAAGACAAGTGGAATGCTTCAGTCATGCAATCACACAATATTTGCAGAGCTGTTGCAGTACACTGGCATCTTGTCGAAGGCAAATCCCTTAGCCCTGATACCAGTTACATTTGCATTTATTCACTTAGCAGGCACACAATTTAGAATTAGGAAATTTGCATTTGGCCAGTGCCTGCTGTGTGGTGGGTCTGGGGTTAAAGCCCTGCTTGGGGTGCCTTGCGATAGCCTAGCATCCTGTCCAGGGTGCGTCCCCTCCCCCTTCAGCCTTGTGCCCTGTGTTGCTGGGTAGGCTCCGGCTCGCCATGGCCCTTCTCGGGACAAGTGGTTGTGAACGTTGGGTGGTTGGTTGATTGAGTGAAATTTGCATTGGACAACAAGCAAAGGAATTAATACAGGGAAACAAATATCTCAGCCCAGTTACTTGTCCATTGTCCAGTACCACAGTTTTTGCTGAAGAACATTAAATGAGTAGCTGCCCATAGAATTAGAATACAGAACCTATACTTTTTGAGCCACACTATTAGCTGTTTCTTCGCGGTTAGATAATTTATTCTAGGAAAACAACAGGATACAGGTATAGTAAAAGATGTGCTTAGTTACCCAGTTAAAGGCAAAAAAGTATTATGATTTTGACTTTTCTTTTTGGTGTAGATATAGGACACATGCTGGGTGCTCAGGCTTGCTAAAAGAAGAAGTGTTCTTGTGGTTTATACCTGAAGCCCCCTGTAAAAACTGTTTGTGGATAACCCATTTGATGAATTTTCTTATGCTAGAAAAATGTAACTTTTCATCCGCATGACAGTTCATACGATCTCGGAACACCTTTTTGAATAGTGGATCTTTTGGGAAATGGTGCTTGATACAGTCTTTGCCCTGGTTTCATTTATGTGGATGTATTTGCTGTTTCATTGTGTGCTGCTGTTGTTCATCAGTTTCTAAAAAAAAGCACACCTCTGTATACATCAATTCCTCACGTAAATGCAGCTGTACTGTGTTGTATGAGGAAAGTATATATTTCTTTCATAAAATGTTTTAGCAGTTTTCATTGCATGAGACTCCTGTTATATAATGACAGTGTATCTTAAAGCGAAAGTTTGCCATGTGTTTTAGACTGTGGGCAGTGTGGTGGCACAGCAGTTGGCATAGATATGGGTTCATCCTTGCTCAGTCTGTTCAGAGTTTGCATGTTCTCCCTGTGTCTGTGTGAGTCTTGTTGGGGTGCTCGGTATCCTCCTACAGTCCAAAGACATTTATTTCAAGTGGACTGGTGACTCTAAGCTGTCCTTAGTTCTTTGAATGAATTCTTTGTAGGTCGCTGCCCTATGATGGACTGGCATCCTGTTCAGGTTGCACCTTGTCCAGTTGTTATTATTTTATTCTTCAGTTTTTTTTTTCAGTGTTGCCATACTGGGCATGTTGGTTTTGCCATAGTCAATTAATAAAGCTTATTTAGTTGTTTCTAATAATAACAACTTGAAAAAGGCTTCTAAATACCATATGAGCAACCTCTCTTGTTTCTTCTTCTTAAGAATGTTTCTTTAGAAGATATTGCTTATAAATTATTACCACAGAGTTTATGTCAAATGTTCGTTACCCTCAGGGCGTTGGGAATCTCATGACTGCCTGGACATGAATGCTCTGTTCATTGTACTTAATGAGTGCTGGCTATTTATGGCATTTTAAAAAACTTTATAAAGAACCAGCCAACGTAATCCCGACAGAGAGACCGAAAGATATTCTGTAAGAATCATCAGTCAAATATATCTGAAAGTTGAGAAGCTGAAACAAAGAGATAAAAAGCTTATTTTGGATTTTAGGAAGAGGATTGAAAAGGTAATGGTCAGTATTTTCAGTGTAGATCACTCTTACCATATCTGAGTGAGGTTTACTCATTTTGAGCGTGTATCCTGCAGGTATCTAGCAATAACAATAAGCAGGCTGATGGAAGCGGAAGACGACATGAAGCCCAACCAGTCAAAGGGAAAACTACAGGAGACAGAGGTGCTAATGGACCAGAAATCTGAAATGGGTAAGGAATGTCCTAAAATTTATTTTTGCTGTTTAATTTTCATGAATTGTTCAGTGTTTTTCTTTTTTTCAAACATTCAGCAAGTTCAGTTAAAACCAGGTAACAGCTATCATGTTCAAATATTCTCTTTCTAAGGAGTCAGTATGTGCTGTATGAGTGCAAATTGGTTCAGAAATACATTTTTAACACTTTGCTACCTACAGGAATTTGTAGTTTGTGTTGAGGACAAAAAACCTTTTCTCGTTTTGTTTCCTTTTTTCGTTTCTCATTTAGTTTTTCTTCGATGTGATATATAGCAACAGCAAAAGTACAGTATAGCAGACACCTTCATCAAAACTGATTTACAATGCCAGATAGACTACACTGAACTACCCACATATACACATCAACCAGACATATAGTTACACCATTATAAAAGAATGTAAAATAAATTTAGAGCAAAGCTTTAACAACTTACGTACGTTAGAGTAACAAACTTTCTGGCTTTATGGACTTTTTTGAGTGCTGCTTAGTGTTAGTGTTGTTTGTGAATACAACTAAGGTACTGGTTCCAATTGCACGCCAAAGTTTCACCTGATATGAAACAGGTGACACAGACAGCAATCACAAAAGGTAAGTGTGCCTCAGGTTTGTGAGCACCCTGTTCTGGCCAGGGTTCTTTACTGTGATTTAGAATGGCTCATAAGTACCCAGCCACCCAGGATACGAGGCTCACCACACATGCCAGCCTGGTTTTCACAAGTTGCGCAGTGTGAGAAAAAAGGACAGTTCAAATAATCCTGCTGCTGCTTCCCAGCCCATGGAGTTGTCATGTTGCTGAAATTTACATCTGCATTTATTCATTTAGCAGATGCTTTCCTCCAAAAGGACACACAACTCAAAGTAAACAAAAGTGCATTTCACCAGTAGACAAAGAGTGCAGAGAGCAGGCAAATGCAGGCATGTGGTTGTCGAAGCTCATTCATTTAGTCCAGTACTACTATTTTTTTCTGGTCCACGTTACATGAGTAGCTGCATACTGAACTGATCGTGAGCCACCTGCCCACTTTGTGTCACATTTGACTAACAAACTTCTCAAATCAAGAATCAACTGCCTTCCCAATTAAGTTTGTAAGTAGAGGGCCCACTGTACGTATGTACCTGAATTTGACAAAAAAAAACATAATTTTTTTGCTAAACAAATTCAATTCAGAACTCTAATGACATTCAAAGTCAAATATATACACACACGAACAGAACGTTTTTGTGAAAAACATTTAATCGAACTGGGCACATATTTTTATGAAATAACCCACTTGTGGCCATTAGCCAATGGGTTGCTCTTTGCTGATTTAGAGTCACCAGTTAACCTGAAACTCATGCCTTTGAACTGGGAAACCAGAGCACACCCAGATGAAGACATAGAAAAACATACAATGATGATTACAATGAGCACGTCCAATCACTTTGGCCTTGCATGACATCAGCACTATCTTCTGCAGAACCGTGCTGTCTTTTAAACTTCCCATAATATATACGTAATTGCCTTTCACTCCAAAGGATTGTATGTAATTGGAAGTTGTACAGGTGCTCCCCGACTTACGATGGGGTTACGTTCAGCGAAACCCGTTCTAAGTCAAAAATATCCTAAGCCAAAAATGTATTTAATACACCTAACCTATCAAGCATCATAGCCTAACATACATGTGATGGCCATTATGGGCTTGCTGCCTTCATGCTGGGCAATTATCCTGAGTTTCTCAGGAGTAATTGCCTTCCTCTTCTTCTTCCCACCAGCAGCAGGAGACACAGATGAGGGTTTCTGTGACATTATGGATACACAAAACACATCGTAGGTACGGGGGGGGGTATCTGTAAAGCGACTGTGTGGCAGACTCGAAGATGCGGATCACAGCCGCTGCCCAGCATCGCGAGAGGGTATCACACCTCCTATCGCTTGCCCAGGAAAAATTCAAAATTCGAAGCAGGGTTTCTACTGAATGTCTATTGCCAGCTCACCGTTGTAAAGTCGAAAAATCGTAAGTCGAGGAGCATCTGTATACCATTGTATACATTCTTCATTCATGTCTTTGCAGTACTAGACTTAGAGGAAAAGGTGCACCGCAGCAAGAGAGACAGACGTAACTCCCTACATCGTACACAGCTTCTTGAGAGCCAGATGAAGACAGTGCGTGGAGAGCTCGCAGATACGCTCGACCATCTACAGTTTCTGCGCAATGTACTACGCCGCACACAGCAAAATGCAGAGGCCCGTAAAGCTGCCATGGATAAACTAGCGGCTGAGCTCAGGTGAAATTCTACAGTTATGCTTTTTGACTTCTTGTGTCTGTCTCATGAAGTCCCTCCAGGCCCTAGATAAGAAAAAAAAAAGTTGGCAAACTTAATCATATGCTGGCTCACAGACATAACACTAACCAAAATACACATGTTTTATGTTACAAAAAATCTCCTGTAAACAGGGAGGTTGCAGTATGTGTGTTATGCTCATGGAGTGTGACTTTCTTTTGAAGTCTCAATTGATTTTTTAATCTAATAAAGTCAATTCTACTTTCCCTGTCTGTTGTAGAGGAAAAACATTTCGGATTTAATTATGTGATTCACAGCAGTTTATGTATATTTGTGTATAAATTTGTACGTGCATCTTTCCCTGCTGTTTTTGGAACTTTCCAGATGATTTCAGGATCATGCTGTAAACCAGTGAGAAAGACACTGCACAGAATAAAATTGTGTAAATGTTTATAGTACTGATATTAAAACAAGTATGATAAAACTGGTTTATTATAAGATTAATCAATATAGTTACAATAAGACCAGATTATTATTGGTATAATTTTACAGAGTTATTATTGTTATTGTGCATATCTTCTACTAGATCTCTGCTTTTCCCCATTACTGTTACCACACTGTGGATAAAAATTCACTCCAGAGGTTCTGAATAAATACACACAGTTCCACATTCACAAATCTATAGAACTGGTATTGCATGAGGGTGTGTTTCCCACAGTCCAATTTGTGTAAAAATGACAGAACATTGTATGTTTATTACTACTAAGTATTACTGTACGTTACTATCCACACTCTTCAATCATTGAATCTGCCAAATGCAACTTTTTATTTGTTCTTCAAATTGACCAACTTTTCAACATAAAAGGCAAAAAGGCAAAACACGATGGTGGTATATTTTTTGATAACCCACAGATCAATGTTTAATGTAGCAAGACAAATTTCACAAATGAATAACAGAAACCCATAACACTGAAAGTTATTTTAAAATATGTCTGAGAAGGGATCATACTGAATGTACAACCATAGAATCATAGAATGCTAATTCTCCTTGTATGCTCTGAAAGAAAAAAGATATGATACAGTTCAGTTTCTTCAAGTATGCTTGCAGAATAATTTTATAATAATTATAATTATAATTTGATGATCTGAAAGCTTCTTAAACAATGGGAATGTTGCACACAAGACACTATTTGGAATCAATATTAATGCATTGTCAGAACAGACATTTCTTAGTTTATATTTGTGTGTGCAGTTATGTGTGATTATTGTTCATGATGTTAAAATTTATTTATTGATTGACATCCTTGGATTATGGAATCAGTTAATGCTTTTTTCTTTTAATTTTCTTCTATGAGCCTTGTGTGGAGGATACGATTACAGAGAATCATATAATGACATATAATGAAATTTTTTAAAGGTCCAGCACCATGGTAATGTATTCCCCTACAGAATAAGCAATAGCATAATAACAATGATCTGATGCTAAATATTTCTGAAAAAAGAAAAATCACAAAACTGAGAAATAAATGAGTGAGAAATAAATGTTTCTGTAAAGTTTCAGCTGTTTCTCAATAAATGTTTTCAAAGACTGCCTATGATATTATTAAAATTCTTTTTGCAACTTGTATGCCTCGCAGGATTATTTTTTCTACTTTTCAGAAAGCTTTGGACAAGACGTCAATACATCATAGCACAGTCACACACTCATTCACTCCCACTTGCGCACAGTAAAGGCAACAGTATCACTAGTGCACCTGGAGCTTAGGCTTTTAAGCATGGCAAAAAACCAAAACACGCAAAAGAAACCTGTGTGAACCTGGGCAAAACATCCAAACTTTGCACAGACAAAGCCAAGACCAAACTCATGTCTCAATCCATAGCCCAGAAGCTGTGAGCTGCCATACTGCTGTAACAGTGGTTCACATGGTCTAAAGTTTAAATCTGAAAGAAAAATTTATGAGTAGTCAGCAAGACAGCAACACAACAGAAAAGTCACAACCTAGTGTAATATGTTTCTTAGAGTGGATGTGAAGATGATGTACACTGAGATGGACATCAGTTGGCAGACAAGGATGACAACATATGCGTACAGTGCAGGTGAATGTCTAGTCAATATAACTTCCAGGTTATATTAACGTTTACACTATGTACTATCCAGCCTCAGTATAAAGCAAGCAAAATGTGTTAACAATACTCATGTTACATTCAACGTTAAATTATAATAAAAGCACATAAGATCACAGAATTAACACTGAAACATTTGTTTTAACATTACCATAGCTGAAAATTTATCGTGACACCACCTCGGGTGCATCCTTCATGGTGAGAGGAAAGAGATAATTTACCAAAATAGAAGAAAAATATGCGTGTGCTGCAGCTTCTGATTTGACACACACTAGTTTCGAGGAACATGTAATTAGTGTATTAATCAACATAGCAATGAACATTAATTAACAAATAAAAAAAATCTGAAATTTCTAGAACTTAGTTTTACCATTATATAGATAATAATCATGGGGATAGTTTTTTCTTAACTTTACAATAATGTACCCCGTTCTACACTGGGGTATTTGTACTGGAGCAATTGAAGTTAAACACTCAAAGCAAAGGTAGGATCTGAACTAGAAATTTTAAAAGTATTATAAACACTTTTATTCAGAGCAACTTAGAAATTACCAATTTATACTAGATATTGTTACTAAAGCACTGCATGGTAAATACCGTGATAAAGGCTACTACAGTAGGAGAGTGGTTTGAATGACAAACTTAAAGGATTACACATTACAGTACTTGCTGCCCCCATCATTAACATAGGTTGCCCATTATTCACAAGTGCAACAACATAGTTTTGTTTACAACATAGCATAATGTTACTTATGTTTTGCTTGCTGGGCTTTTATGCTTGCTTTGTGGAACCAGAAGGTAGTATTGTTTGTTAGAGATACTGCATCTCAACTGAAAAACCCAACTTCAAATCTCATCTCCTGTTGAAGTACCTTTGAGCACCAACATATGCATAAATTATGTATGTGCAGACATGCATATAACATTTTTTTGTTACACAGGCTGAAAATATCCCAAGATGGCAGCTTTTGTTGCAAGAATTATGTCCATGTTTGGAACATGTCTCAGAACACACACACACACACACATTTTCTGAACCGCTCGTCCCATACAGGGTCGCAGGGAACCGGAGCCTACCCGGCAACACAGGGCGCAAGGCCGGAGGGGGAGGGGACACACCCAGGACGGGACGCCAGTCCACCGCAAGGCACCCCAAGCGTGACTCGAACCCCCAGACCCACCAGAGAGCAGGATCCAGTTCAACCTACTGCACCACCGCACCACCCTTTGTCTCAGAACAGTTGTTTTCTATTATGAATATTAACAAGCCAAAATATCTTTCTTAACGCAATGACCCTCGTAGGAAAGCTGGGCTACAAGCAGAAAATAAATAAACTGCAAAGACATCACGGTGTGATAGTGACACTTTTTTATTTATATCCTAACATTTCAAAATTGCTTAGTTATCAGCAACATTAGTGTAGGTGTGTGAATCATACAGCCTAATAAATGAACAAAACTGAATCAGTCTACACCACTATGGGAGTATAGGTGGACATGACTAAATAACTTACAGGAGCTATAGATTGTTGTTACCTACTCTGCTAATCATTGTCTGTTGTTGCACGAATGTGACATGCAAAAGCAGCCCAAAGCAGTTTTCATGAATCCTATTTTACCCCCTGCATGGAACAAGTCTGACTGCCCTGATTTTGTTAAATTTGAACGGCTATTTGTGAATAACATCATCATGTGCAGTACAAGGACAGGTTAAGGTTAAAATATTTTTAAAACAAATAATGGTTTTATTTTATTGAACTTATAAGCGTGCCCTTTCCAGACTATGTAATATTTTACATATTGGTGACTAAATTTTTAGAAAAGCAGGGGAAAAGTTGAGGAAAATCAGCAAGTGATCAGGTACAAAGGGGAAAAAAAAAGCTTGGAATAATAGCAAATAGAAAGTTTTAAGCCTTGGGTTTATCTAATGTAAAGCTTTTACGACTTCTCCAGCGCAGCAGCTTCAGAAAGTTGAGACTGGCATTGAAAACCTTATCATGTTCAAACACCATCTTGTAGAAAATGTCAATGGGCAGGTCGCCATTGGGGTCAGCATACTTTAGAGTGGTCATGGGTGTGTAGAGACTGTTGGTCTGGTGACGGAATGGTGGGCTTTCCACGGTAATGATCTTGAATGTGTGCTGGAGAGAATAGTTTGAGAGAGTTTTTTTCAATTTGAAGAATTATTTGAACTTTACAGACTTAAAGGCAATTTACAAGGTATTTTTATTTTTGAAGATGTGGAAAGTATTAGCTTTATTATTACCTTTTGGGAATGATGTCATTCTGAATGATAAATGAACTTAATCCATTTTTATTATTCAAGAAATGTTTTAAACTAAGGAAGAACTATTAACGTACCTCAGCGATATCTTCTGCTGTTTGTCCAAAGGTGTCAAATATCTGCTTGTAGTTTTTCAGGTAAATGTTGGTGAACATGTCAGCTGTCACCTTGTCTGCTTTGGAGAGATCTGTCTTTAAGCCTTCTTCAAAGACTTTACGTTCAAACTCTGTCACAACTGGACCAGGCTCAATTAGGGTTATACTGTAGTCATTTGAAAAAGAAAACACACATTTGTTTAATTTAATTCCCCAGTGTTAGACCAAGCATATTCACTAACTCTGAAAAATATTTGGAACAATCATTTGCAAGATTTAAACTTATTTGTACTTAATCTCTACTGATATATTGAACAACAGTGCTTGATCGGTTACGTCAATGGTATGATTACGGATTATAAATTCTTACTTCAGGTTAAACCTCAAAGCTTGAACAGCCAAGCTCTCACAAAACCCTTCCACAGCAAATTTCGACGCTGCATAAATGTCATTGAACAATATTCCTGCAAAATAAGAGAAGACCCATTCAGGCAGGTTAATAGAAATGACAGTGAATGGATTTAACTTGTAATTTCCAAGGTCGCCCTCACCCTGAATGCCCATGACACTGCTGATTACTACAATATGGCCACTCTTCCTCTTCTTCATATCAGGTAGAATTTCCTTCAGGAGTCGAACCATGCCAAAGAAGTTGGTGTCCATGACAGCTTTCATCTCTTCTATAGACTGACACTCAATTGGTCCAATAAGACCTACACCAGCATTGCTTACTGTTGACAAAAAAGAACAAGGATAACAGGAAGATGACTTGAAATGCTGTCATTTATTTAAAGTATCAGTGTGCGTACTATGAACAAGGTTTTTTTGTGGTTTGTAGTTGCATAAAGCTCCTTACTCTAGATGTGTGAATAGGTTCTAGGATGAAAGATCATGTCGCTAATCTGTCTTACTAAGTATGTCAATTCTCCTTTCAGGGATGCTGTCAACACAGGCTTTGATGGAATTCTCATCACACACGTCCATCTGCTTGATCTCCAGAGTCTTGCCCAGTGTCCGGCCTGCTGCTTCTACCAAGGCTTCTCCTTTACTTAGGTTTCTCATGGTGGCATACACTGAATAATACAGTGAGAAATTAGAATTGGCTAAGTCTTCAGTGTCATTACCTTGCACACACACTAAAATTCATCAATGACATTAGACTATGCAAAACACAACTGTATTATCTGAAATTAAAATTAATATTTACCCAAAACTTAAATTGACATGTTCATTAATTACTTTATATGGTTTAAATATTTGTTGAAATGTTAAATATACTTTAAATTGTATTGTTGTGTTTCTTTTCTAAATGCTTTGTTAATACACATCACTTTCTTTTACTCTGGTAACCCCTTATATAATTAGCTTCAAGCAATGCATGCCAATAATTCGTATCATTTTTTTATTTGTGCTGGTGGCATTTCACACTTTGATAATTTTCGGCCCAAAAAGTATAACTGCTCTTACCCATAAATCGCTTCTTTTCATCATTAGCAATGTGAACAGCCAGAGACAAGCCAATCCCAGAGGAGCAGCCAGTAATGAGAACTGTCTTCTGGTCCATGGTAACCTCTCAGCTAACAATTGTCTGGGAAAGAAGAGTGAGGAAAACCCAGCAACTACTCCAAGACTCCAGTATATAATCCACCCAAACTTGAGTCATCAGGCTTATCCCTGTCCATCTGGACGTCAGTTGGGTGATTGAATCAGTGCTGCACATGTAAATAGCAGAGCTTACAGTAATCATATAAGCCTGATTGATTGATGATTTAAGAGAAACTATTATACTATTACCATTGTACTATTAAGAACAAAATTGGTTATTTAGCTCTGAATTCATGGTGTTATAAAAGTATTTTTTCATCTTGTATTCCTTGGCAAAATGTGAACAAGTTTCATTAGATAAACATTTACAAAAGCTATTTAATGCTATAGATCAGGAAGGTACTGATTACATAAATATGAATGTACCTGGATAATCTGAAGAGACCAAACTACGCAATGCAGACGCTAGAGTGCTCAAACCCCGATTTAACAAAAGGTCAGACGAGATACTGACGTTTGGCCTACAATGCTTCCTGAACAAGGTCAGGCAAAACACTTCAGGCCTCCTACACGATTCTTAGAGGGAACCATAAGTTATAGCTATTTTACTGTAATGAAAGTGTGCAAGTATATGCAAATAAAAAAACATTTCCACATGAAAAATTAAATGTAATATTTTAAACCATATATTTAAGTAAAAAAAGGCAGTACCCGACTTGCGTAACTCCGATTTCCATAAATCTGAAGTTACCTAAAGGGTCTGAAAAAATTTTTTTAAATATTTGAGTTGCCCAAACTTTATGTAAAGTGATAACGTAAAACATGCTTAGGTTTGCAACGCATATGAGCTGTGTAGTCTGATATGCGAGAAGTAGCCTCTCCCAGCAGTTAAAATGACTCTCACAGTTTTTTACAAACAATTTTAAGTAGTCATAAATGTGTGGATAAAGAGAAAAGTGAATCAGCTCGTAAAGGAATGCAGATGGATTTGGAATTAAACCTGAAAATGATAAGGAAATATGAAGGTGGTCAAACTTCATCAGCAATATCACGTGAACTCGGGTTGTCCGTATCAACAGGGAATACTATTGTGAATGTTTTTGCTTGTATAAAAGAGCACACAAAAGGAAAAGCATCTATAAAATCTACAACATTATTAAAAAGACATGAAGGTGTCATTAGCGAGATGGACAAATACTAACGATGTAGATGGAAGACCAGATTCAGAAAAATGGAAAGTACTGTATGTTTTTTCTTTTTAATTAGAGTACGCTTGCTTAAGCTAAATGGGATAGATATTTAAACTTTATACAGTGTTTTACAGTATGCATTTTTTAAATATGTTTGTTCCTTGGTGATTGATTGTATTACCGGTACTATGCGTTTTGTCTTAAGTGATTGTGCTATAATGGTGCATAGAGTGGTAGGGGAAGGTGCAAATCCGACTTATGAATCTGACTTAAATAAGGGTCCGTGGAATGGATCCATTACATAAGTCAGGGATTCTCTATATACTGTACTTTTAATCAACACAAAATATAGTTAATACCAAATACATTTTTGTTTCATTATAAAAGTGATACCTTTAAAAATTATGAATTGATATTACCCTTGTAATAAATATTTCAGCAGATTTAATGAACATCTATTGCCTCTGTGCTGTTTTGTTCAGCTCAGATGTAAACATTTTCTGACTTTTTTTTATTCTTATAAACACTCTTAAGTTTCTCTGGGACCAAATTGCTATAGGTCTCTTTCTCAGCTTTTTAACATCTCATCAATATTGACTGTATTGTTCTTTTTTATGCACGCAAGTCTAGCAACAAGGATTCAAAATGCTATTGATCTCATCAGTTTATTGGGTAAATTCATATTTACTACATCATCATGTCTTCACTTAAAATCTAGATTTAACTATAAATTATTTCTCACTGATACAGTTTTTATTCTCTTTGCTCAAGAAGAGTTTTTCTAATCAAAAACCTTATCTTATGACAACTCAGGTGAGTCAACTGTTTTTTGGGTGAACTTAAAACATCCTTTCATTTACTCATTTGTTATTTATTTGTTTATCATTCTTTATGTCCCCTTGTTGCCTGTTGTTTTTATGCACTTCGTAACTTGGTTTAATATTTCTTTACTTATTATTAGCAATGGTTGAAAATTTAAAAAAAAAAAAAAAAAAAAAAAAACTCCTTTCCTGCAGTTGCTGTTCCGTCGCACTAATGACGTCAAATTCTGATAGGCGTGGCCACACTTCCACGACGAAAACAGACATTCTTATTTATTATTTTCCTTCACCAACCGTAGCTACTCTCGGGCTCAGAGGGTGCTTTTCAGACTCAAAATTCGTCCAGTTTGTTATTCCCCCCCCCCCCATTTTCACCTGTCTTTACAAAGAATTACACTGAGAAGAGTCTGGGTCAAACTAATTTTGCAGCGCTCGAGGCGGCACACACAAAGAATATATATAAAAACCCCCTCCCCTTCCTGTTTTTATGATTTACTTCCGGGTTATGGGCGGACGTTATCTTCTTGGATTTTCATTATTTTCTAAAATTTCGGAACTTCGAAATTATCTAATTGCTACGTACGTGTGTTATTCACCATGCAGGTGAGTTCAAACTAGTCTAGAGAGTGGGTTATTTCACTAAATCACTACTTTGAAATATCTGTGATATATGTTTTTTTTCGTTGTTTACCCGCAGCAACGTGAAGAAAAGCAGCTGGAAGCATCCATAGAGTCTCTCCTGTCTCGAGTTGCTTACCTCAAAAACTCGCTCCATAACTTCATAATGAAACTGGAGAACGAGTACGACAGACTAACATGGTAAGAACATTACATTTTGCTCAAATAAATGTAAAGAATACAACGCAGTGCATTTGATTTGGCTTAAGCGTTGAAGTTTTTATAATTGTGCGTTGAGTGTGCCTGGTCAGGTGATGCTGGATTATTTTTCTATTTGGAACAGCAGCTGGTGCACTTTGTTAAACGTTTGAATTGTAAAAGCACGTATTTCGAGTGAAATCAGGATTATCATTGATGGCACACTCACATGATACATGTGGTCTAGAATTTTGTATCTACAAGATTTTATACCATCCTGCTCATATCATAACATTTGATACAGTAGGATGGCTGCTATAGTCTTATGTTGTATATAATAATATGTTATTCTACAGAAGGTGTTCAGTATTTCTGATCATGTAGCACTATACATAAGATACTGCTGAAGGGTTCTAAAATGTCTCAAAATAAGTCAGAAATGAGTAGCTGGTAGTGTAGGGGCTGCCTTTTGGATGCAAAGGTCACAGGTTTGAATCCCACCTCCAGCTGTAGTACCCTGCTGTATACGTGAGTAAATAATTGTAAGTAGCTTAACATTGTAAGTTCCTATGATGAAAAGTGTCAGTTAAATGAATAAATGTAAATGAAAGTCACTGTGTGACTTGAATTGAAAGGTGCAGAAATACATGTAGTTTGTTGTTGATTAGCCTGATTCCATTTTCAGATATGTAGCACCGGACCTGCAAAACCTGTAATTTGGTCCTTTGTAGTTTTTTTTTTTTGTTAGTGGCGAGGCAATGTTTAGGTTCGTTTTATTTTTCCCAGTGAAATTAAATGGTAGAGGTTTTGGTACCAGATTTATTTTATTCAGACAGGTGTGACAATTTTACTGCGATCCGGTTAGAATTATTCTTTGTTGCTGTTCTAAATGTTGTGAATAAGTTAAGTCCAGTTGTGCTTGAATCGTGAATGTTCTTGATGCACCCTTATCGTTTTTCTAAAATTCCTTATTACAGCTTTAGAAGTATAATAATAGTGATCGTTGTTGTAATAGAAGTTTAAAATTATTTAGAAATAAGCAATATGAAGGTAAGTTCTTACTACAATATAGCTGGGGGAAATTGGCACAAGACATTTATAAGTCAATTTTCCACTGACCTTCGCTCATTTAACTAACTACACAAGGACACATTCACACGTTTTGTGCTCAACACCCATTTATTATTCTCATTTTGCTGTGTTCCAAGGTCAAATTAAAATTTTAGCGCAAGGCGCAGTGGTACATCGGGTAGTGCTGATGCCTCACAGCGCTTGTGTTGTTTGGGTATAGGTTAAAATCCAGCTCGGTCTGTGGGGAGTTTCTGTTTTCTTCTCATGTCTGCATGGGTTTCCTCCTGGTGCTCTGGTTTCTTCCCACAGTGTTAAAAAATGCATTTCAGGTTAGTTGGTAGTGCAAAATTGCCCATAGGGTGAGAATTTTTGCTTTTGTAGCCTAGCAGCCAATGCTTCTGGGATAGACTCTGGATCACCATGACTCTGACAAGCATCAACGTACAATGAAAGTCAGCATGAGTGAGCCATTTAAGATTGCCTCTCTTTTAATTTATTGCCATTGCTTTAAAGCTAAACATTTTGTCCTTAAAAACATCGTAACCATTTGTTTCCATTAAGTTTCAAACTTCTTTTTTCTGTAGGCCATCTGTGTTGGACAATTTTGCTCTCCTTTCTGGTCAGTTGAACACCATCAACAAGCTTTTGAGAAATGAAAAGACACCCTCATTCCGTAACCAAGTCATAATTCCTCTGCTCCTCTCTCAAGATAGAGATGAAGAACTGGCTGTAAGTTTGACAAGGAAGAAAGTTCCTGGAAATTTTTACTGGGTTTTCATAGATTCATGTATTGGGGTGAATGTTGGCTGATCTGTCTGTATAATGTTAGTTATGGCAAGTCAATACAATTCCTTTCAAGAATGTTCCTCAAATGAAAATGTAAACCTACTAGAATGCCACTTAATATTTTAAACATACAATCATACTTACATGTTTACATTAATTCATTTCATCTTGCAAAAGTAATAGGATTGTTTAATTGACAGACTTTTTTTGTATTTTTTTTCTTATTTTTTGATGTTTTGTCATCATCAAATTATTATGGACATGACATTAAATGCATCCCAGAACTAACTTTGTGAGGCTCTGTCAATGATTTAAATTCAAAAGTAGTAATACTTGCAGAATAGTTACAGTGTTTGCCTTGTCTCTGAAGGTCATAGATCCCAGTCCCCTTCCTGTTCTCATACCTTTAATCAAAGAACTTAAAAGGATACAGTAAAAATACCCTGCTGTAATAAGTGGGTGAATAATTGTACATGGCTTAGCAAATAAAACAGTTTTTATTTAAAGAAAATCAACTAAATAATTTTAGAACATAAACTAATAAGCATGGTGCTGATAGTTTTTTGCCTGAATAATTTTTTTAATGTTTAGTTATTTATGTATATGACTGTATAATATTTAACTAAATGTACAATATGTAACTATACTGAAATTATAATACTACTATATTTTGTATATTTAGTATCCCTTTTTGTTCTTCTCCACTACTTCTCACTGTTTGTTTCCTGCTCATTGTTATGCCACAGAAATTAACAGAGCTGCGTGTGCCAGTGTTCAGTCATGAAATTGTTCCTGATTATCTTCGCACAAAGCCAGACCCTGAAGTAGAGGAGCAGGAGAAGCAGCTGAGTGCTGAAGCTGCTCGCATTGGACCAGAAGCTGCACAGGTAAGTTCAGTTAAGAGATGAACATGCATTGGGTTTCTAACTATTAAAACTGAAATATATGTAACCAGCTCTGATTAATTTGCATGATATTTAAATGAAACTTGGTCTGAGGACTATTCTGTATACACACTACAGAAAGCTTGAATGTGGGTATTCATCTCAATTTAATTTTGCCACTGAACTTTTTTTGCCACTGATGCACTTTCTAAAAATGCCTCCCCAACTACAGAAACAGATCCAAACACTGAATAAATTGTGTTCAAACCTGCTAGAAAAGCTGAACAACCCTCGGGAAGATAGGGAGACCGAAAGTGGAGGTACTCCGATATGTCTTTAAACTTCATCACATCACACAGTGACATAATGTACCTGTGTTTAAGACCAGTTCTTTCTTTTTCAGCCATGCGGCAAAATAAGCCGTCATTCAACCCTACAGATACTACTGCACTTGTGGCTGCTGTAGGTTTTGGGAAAGGACTTGCAAAATGTAGGCCACCAGGTCCTGTTGGTCCAGGTCAGCCAGGACAGGGGCCCATTACAGCTGGAGGGTCTACCCTGCAACAGGTTGCCATTCCTGGATGTTCAAATCAGCAGACAGCCATTGGGGGGCCTGTACCACCTCAACAGCCTGGGCAACCTGGTAGGTTTTTCTTTTAGCTGTATAAAAAAAACAAATAAAGGTATACACGTTCATCAAATAACAGGGTTAACTTGCTCCTTTAAGTCAACCTTTGAGGTTAATTCCCCGTTTGGGGGTTTGTTGCAAATTATTAAGTATTTTTTACATAAATAATTGATTCCCAAATTAAAAAGTCACCTTAAATGAATTAAAATATACAGTTTGTTTTTATGCATTGCAGTGAGAACAATGTATTCCTCTAATGTATTTTGTCATAAAAATATTTCTAGCCTGTCTTTTAGTGATATTGCGGTATGCCAGGCCTTGTCTGACATCACATAGAAACTTGAGAACTGTGCTGAAAAAGTGAAATGTCTGTCAGAAATTTAGCTGTTTTTATGAACACAGTGTTCTCATCAGTTCACAGTTCCTTTAGTTCCTTTTGAGTTTGAAGATGCTTACTTGTTTTATTTCTTGCCGCAGGGAAAATGCCAAGCAACATAAAGACAAATATAAAGTCTGCTTCAGCTTCCATGCATCCCTACAACCGATGAACTCTGTTTTCAAGCACAATTCATTTATGCTGTCGAGACAGAGGATGGATTGGCTTCTGAATTAACAAATCTTCAGATTATTATTATTATATTTTTTTTTTTTTTTTTCTGAAAAAAGTTTAGATACATTAAGTGACTTTCACACCAATAAAAAGAAAAGTAAACACTTTTGCTACAAATGAACTGGGTGGGATTGTGTTTTACATCAACATTTTCAAACATGAAAGGCTATACATTCACATATAGTCAAATTATGGAAATGGCTGTATTATTGATCTAAATTATAGGGGTGGTCCTTGTATTTACCATGTTGACAAAGTACTTATTGTCCTTATAAATGAGTAAGTAAACCCTCATTTGAAGTAAATTTGGCTTTTTAAATGAATGTAAAGTTTAGGTTATCCTGATAGTTACGGAAAATTGACTGCGGAATTGTAAACTCTGTTCTTATATAAACTTCTTACATTTTTTCCATTTGTAAGATCATTTTCTCTTTATGAATTTTCAAAAATACTAATATTTATTTTTGATTGTATGCTCTTCACTGTCCACTGTAGCGCAAGTGTTTTTCCATGTCCAGTTACTTGGTAGTAAGACATCCTAAGGGGATGGTGGGGGGTGAGTTGAGCCCTCAATCTGTGTTTGCAGCTTGTGTCTGATTTTCTTTGTCAGTGATCATAAAGATAATGAACATTACACAGCTTTATGTAACAAAATGGTCTGTAACTAACTTTGGGTAGGAGTTTATGAAGAAAAAAAACATGTATTTGTTTAAGTTATATTAAAAGGTTTAGTTATAGTTACATATACAGTAATATTAAAGTAATCTCTTGACAAAAATGTGATTCTCAAATTTCTCATAAATAGCTATTCCTACCCAAAGTGCATTTACCATATGCAATTAATTATAAAATGCTCAGTTCACATTCACATTTGGATTGAAAACACTTAGATAATCAGAGAACTTCACCATTGCTTCAGCCTTCTGTTATAAAATTCAGCCATTATAAAATGCTAATATTAATTTTATCTGCAGTTCCTTTCATATAAAAATAACCATGTCCATTCCTTTTGGGCAGGTCCTTCCCTCTTGGGAAGTATCAACACCAGTACCTTCCTCAAACATAGAGCTCCTTATAGGGCTCTCCTTGAGGAAAGGGGAATACAGTTGTTGGTGGGTCTAGAGAAGGACACCTGGACCAGAGTCCAGCTATAGGGGCTCTACAACCAGTTTCAGGTCCTGAACTGGCAATGTCTCTATGAGAGGCTGCTGGTTATGGAGGTCCAGCATAAGCATGGGCTGACCAGACAATACGGCCGCCTGTGGCCCATTTTCATGGCGATCGAGACCCTCAGGCATGTTTTTTTTTTTTTTGGGAGGGTACCATAAGCTGGGGGGTGCAGCGGCACAGCAGGTTTGGCTGGCCTGCTTTCTGGTGGGTCTGGGATTCAAGCCCCACTTGCGGTGCCTTGTGAGGGACTGGGTGTGTCCCTTTCTCCTCCAGCCCTGTACCCTGTGTTGCCAGGTTAGGCTCCGGCTCACTGCGACCCCGCTTGGGATAAGTGGCTTCAGACAATGTGCGTGTGGGGGACTGTGAGCATGCTACAGTGACTTGAGCCCTTACGTAAGATCCTAGATGGCAATGCAGTGCTGACCTTCAACAAGGTTATGAAGGGACAGTCTACTGAGGTAAAGAACTCTGTTTTTCTTAGAATGTGGCTGTTGATCAGTGTTACTAAATGGGCGTTATGGAACAGAAGAATCAACTTTGGAAGGAAAGAGAACTGGGGAGCTGCAGGGTGCTTATTTTAAAAATTAATCCATATTTAAAATGTAACGGAATGGGATATAATCCAGTGGGGCTATTGCGAAGTCAAGAAGAGGTGGAAGGGGCCTCTTGGGTGTTTAGTTGAGATTTTTGAAAACGGCATCCAAGTTCCAATCAGGAATCATAACACAACCCCTGTTGCATCCTTGTGTGTTTTTTTTTTCGTTCTTTCATCCGTTCACTCGCTCTGTACAGGTACCCTGTCTTCATTGGTCCACTGTCCTGTCACTGAAATTTGTGGTAATGTCACAGACTCTTCCACAGTCAATCAGTCGTATTGAAGTATTCATTTACCACATCTGCACCCAAGGCTGTGTGCACTACATTGGTGTTGAAAGCGGGGTGGAGAAAGATCATGAAAGACTGAATCTGGAAGAAGCTGCAGATGGGAAGCTAAACAGAAATAACCACCTAGCAGTGGGAAGTGACAGAACAATGAGTCATGCAGAGCAGCGTGGGGTGAGTGCAGCCAAGGTTGAAGAGAAGCAAATCATAGTGATAAGCAGTACACACACTTCTGTGGCAATGCTGTAATAGAATACATTGTATGTCTTTGCCCATGGCACACCACTTCCCTTCGTCCCTAGCTTTGGAAACCACAGGAGCGGTTGCTATGAGTCAGCTTCAACTCAATGACACTCTCGTCCATCATGTCTTTGCCCAATCCTGTAGTTGAGCTGCAGAAATGGTTGTGTTTATCAAGCAAATGATTTCCATTATTACTTGCAGTTTCTTATCTCAAATAACCGAACTCGAAGGTGACACACACGACACCAGAGTATGGAGTTTGCCATAGAATATTTGCACTACAATATAATGGTGACACATAAAAATGATTTACACACTTTTGTCTCATGAACCCAGAGTCATAATGTTTTCCAAGTAACTTAAAAGACAGAGAAAACATCTAGTACATCAAAATGTAAAATATATTTTCAGGCTTTTTACATTTACATTACATTTATTCATTTAGCAGATGCTTTTCTCCAAGGTGACGTACATCTCATAGAAAATACAATGTGTGCATTACATTAGGAGAAAGAGACATAGCTTCAGATGTGTGACACATAAAGTTAGTTTTCTTCACCATATGCACCGGTTCATCACACGAGTAGCTGCATAAAACTTAACCAGAATGTCGCTGATTCATAATCACCTTCATAGTAGTTTTTTTTTTTTTTCTCTTTTTTTTTGAGATAAATGTAAACGTTTATGTTACATTGCAGGAGTGGCTCTGTAAAGGATTGATCCGAGCATAACATCACATTTTTAAAATATCCTAAATATATTTCTCTTCAGCAAAATAGTCTATATATACTTTGTTTTACTGAAATAATAACAAACACAATTATTAAGGAAATTATTGTTTTTTATTGAAGAAACTCACTGTACACATGATATTTTAAAAGGGTTGTTTATAGCAAAAAGAAAAAAAACACTGAAGTTGAGATGGCATTTTCAGCGGTAGTGTAAAACAGTAGCTAAACATAATGAAAAATAGAAAATAGGATAAGAAAGTCTAACTGAATAAATTCAAATCACATAAATGATATATCAGGTGATCTAAAAGTCAATTAATATTTATAATAGTTTGTACCAGCAATGTCCCTAAATAAATAGTTAATGTCTATATAATTATATAGTGACAATGCTGGTAAACACTTTTTCAATGTTATTCAGCATTTGATATCAAAGGTGATATAACTCGGCTGAATAATGATATATTCTTACAGCTATCAGCTATGCAAACTTATTGTCCAGGAAATGATAAGATTTAAACATAGTCAAATCTTTGGTTGGATCTTCTGCCGTCTTCGCTTCGAACTTTGTAATCGCTGGCAACGGGTCTTTGCCTGTCCTCAGACTTGTACATTGTGTAGTGTGAAGGAGCTTTATAAGGTACTGTGTTAAAGCTGTAACAAAGTGAAAAGCAAAGTAAAGTAAAATCACAGGTGGTTTAATGACACAACTTGCAACTATTTAAAATGTATTTTAGTAACGTTATTTATGAGTAACAGGTTTATATGAAATTTATTTGCAAAACGTTCATAAAGCTTACCGAGTTTTTTCTGGCTGCAGTCCCTTGCAGGCAACACACATCATGATCCCACCCACTGCCAATACACCCCCACCTACCCAACCAACAAAGAGGGCAGCCCCAAATGTGTACCTAAAAGAAATGAAATACATCATGAATATTGAAGCATTAGGGTCAACAAGTTAATTTCTACTTAATATAAAAGGGCAATATCTTTACTCATTTACCTGGGAGTAAGTGGTCCTCCAATTGATCCAATGCCCATTCCCGCCATTGAGCCCATTCCTCCAAATTCAGTGGTGCTAAAGGTGGTCATCATGAAGGAGCTCACAACAAAATTTGCAAATATAGACGCTCCAGCAACTACACAAATTCCTGAAAAATACAGTTAAAAAAATTAAAACTTGTAAACGATAGTAAAGGATTACCACAACATAAATATAAAATCTTTGCTCTACCTGCGAGGATTAGCATGATTCCAGATGTTAAGGTCATATTGGCCTTCATGTTGTCTTCCATACTACCCATTTTAATACACTTCAGAGCGAAAATGGCAATAAGGACAGCAATTGCACCAATAACAATTCCAACTATCATCAATGCTCTCACAGCTTGGAAGAGACCTGTTGATGAAAAACACAAAATGTATTTTCAGAAAAATTTTTAGTAACTACTGTATTTTAGCTTAGGCATTGTCCCACAGAAATGCTTTTTTTTGTACTGTAATAATGTTTATTTATTTCCAGTTGATTTTCTTTTTGTGTTTCAGAATGTATGTCAAAGTAGCATATCACTTTTATGCATAATAAACAATTTTATTTAAAAAAAAATGAAAAGACATTAGGAAGCAGATAAGTTCTAAAAAAAAAAAAAAAAGAACTGTCATCCGCTGGCCCCTAAAGTACAAGAGAGGCAAGAAGTTCAATTATTTCTGCAGTTAATTTAGTGTGAAATACACCTCATCTTATCTAGACCTACACCTAAAGAAAACTATATTAAGAACTGCACAACCTGAACTTAAGCTGGCAATGCTTATGAGCCAGTGAGTTTTGGAGGGAAGAAATATACATTAGATGCCTTTATTTAATTTAAAGCAAGCTCTAACATAGGAAACTACACATTTAAGCAATTACAATTTTTGAATTTAAAGTCCATTTAGAAGCTGCTTTTGGTTTGTTCTGCAACTCTTTAAGGGAGTCCTAGAATAAGTGTTGTATGTTGACCACCACCTGTATTCACATTTCTCACAAAAGCAAAAACCTGAAATCTTGGAAACTCAGTATGGTAATGATAATATGATAAACTGTGAAAAAATCAAAAACGAATCCAAGTGACAAAAATACTGGTGCAGTTTTTTACATTATATTTACATTTATTTAGCTGACTCTGTCTGCCAAAGTGACACTTGATGTTACAATGATTTTACCCATTTATACAAGTAGTACTTTTTACTGGCATAATTTAAGGCAGGTTCCCGATTCCTCTGTGATTCGAATGTAAGGGTGTAACTCTAATGGCTATTCTACTTAGTTCCCCACGAGCTCCTCATTATGTTTTTTTTTTTTTTTTTTTTTTGCAGAGCGAAACCAGTCCCACCTTGAAAGTATAATGTTGATTCAATTATCAAATGGATGCCAGTTCTTTATTCCTTATCACAGGCTGAAGTACTGAACAAAAGAACCTGGTGTTTGCAAAAAATGGTCATATGATGTTGTTGCAGTTTCGAGCAATGGTTTTTCCATTTATTTGAAATCATTTCCTTGGTTACATGGCTTACAGGATGTCTTTCTCATATGTAATATTATATTAAATATGTATTAAGCTGTAACTGTCTTCAGTAAACATGTTTGTTCTTTTTAACTGTACATATCTTTTTTTTATTTACATAATCCTCTATACTTTATGATAAACGAGGACAAAGGATAAAGAGGTTGCCTGTAACTATGTTATGGCAGAACATGTTATGGTCATTTACCGTATACAATCATATTCGTTACATTTCATTTACTAACAAGTGTACTATTCGTATCTACATTAAGTGAACCATTTCCTGTTGTGCACCATTATTTTAATAAGTGATATTATCTGTGCTGGAAGGTCAATAGTGTGCTAATATCTGTTTTCTGAGAGTTGTCAGTTTTCTGACCCAGAGTAGTTGTGTGAGTGAAAAAGAGGAAGCAGTTTATGCTCAGTTACGACTGAATCCACGAGGTTAGGATACTGCCGGAGGACCATGGAGCGCACTGCATTGTGAGGACCATCAGTGTAACTTCTAAACAAGATGAGTTATCAAGACCACTTATTCTTTTTGTGCTATTGTTAATGATTAAATTGGTTTCTTTCAGTTGATTTGATAGTATTAATGTCTCATTTCTGCCAATATTCATTCCATTCCTTCATGAATAATATGGAAATTACGTGCTGTTTAAAAAATCACATATATCATTCAACTCTTTATTCTTTTAAAATATGTGCGCTAGAAATGAGAACCCAAATGGAAGACTGGAATGGATATGAGATTAAAAAATAATTAATTTGCTCAACATTGTTGACTGGACATGATAATTATAGAGTCACTGATGTAGTTGGTTGAAATATATGTGATAGTTCGTGATACTTTGTGGCCATCTTAGTAAGAGCATTATCAAACATATTAGCTTGTAATACATCTGTCACAATAGACAAAGATTTTGAAGTTTTTGTTTCCACTGAGGAGGGATTTTCCTAAGTTCTACTGTCTCAGTGTTTAGTCTTGCCAGTACGTATAGTATACTATGTACACGGAGAAGTATTTTCAGAGTCACTTCATTCATAATCAATATTTGAATTATTTTTAACTAGTTAATTCAAATTACCTTAAGATTAATTGAAATTTCTTATGGATGTGTTTAACTCTTTGTAAGAGTAATGTATTTTTGGAGCGCAAGTGGCGTGAGGTTTAATTCTTGGTCTTAAGAAATAAATTGCGCCCAATGTCAGAAACCAACAATGATTTTCTTAAATAATAAAAATGTATATATGTCTATAAAATTCTGTCCATATCTACTGCATATCCATATACACAAGTTAATTTTAGACATAATACCTTCAAGTCTTTCAAAATTTATTCACAGAAGATGATAAAAAAGTATTTTAACTAATTTAAAAATAAATATGCTTTGAATAGTTTAAAAGTAAAAGTAAGTGTTTGAATAATGCAAGCTACATTTCATACCAGTCAGTGAAATTAGGTTTTTAGTGATGTAGTACAATAGATATAAAGAGTTTGGTTCATACCTGGCAGACCAAGAATGGTAAAGTATGGGCGGCATTCTGTAAAGCCTGAACTCTGTCTGACGCATGACCTCCATAGGCCCCAGTAGCTGTAGACCGATGTCACAGGATTGTCAAAGAGGTCTTCTGTGCTCCATTGGTCCATTGCTGTGGCTGCAATGGCTGCAGCCATCCCCAAAGTCCCCAGAACAAAGCCCATCACTTGACAAATTGTTACTGCCATGATGTTAATGTGTCAAAAACGCAGTTGATGATAAGACAGTTAGGTCGTATTTTCGTTAACAGGACCTGCCTGGCGCGGCACTAATAACACAGTGGCTAATGTGTGATTTACTGTTTGACTTTCAGCTTTTAAATGATGGAGGTGATGGTTGGGCAGGGCTATTCGCTAGACCTTGTCGCACACCAGTTTTTTCAAATCGTGTTATTGGATGCTGAGACAACGGAGTCACTCCCCCAGGAAGTTAACAAATAAGATTATAAAAATGGTAGTATGAAAATATTAACGTTACTAGGAGGTTCTCGGAATGAACCCTGGTACTACGAGAAATTCCACAGACTTTTTTTTTTGTTAGTCTGTCAGATTTTTTTAACTGATCAATTAATGAGAATGTCAAATTATCTTACATTTATGTGCATTTTAATGCAACTGATTTAAACACTATAATACTGATGTAAAATGTGTATTATTAAAAACTGTCACAACCTTTTAATAGAGCATGTCAATTTAGAAATTTGAAACATATTATTACATTATTCAAGTAAATCTCAAATTTAAAAATAAAAGTCGGAGTATTTCTTCAAAGCAAAACCAACTGTGACTGATTAATAAACCAAGCAGACTAAGGTTAACTACATTTATGCTTACTTTTATTAATTTAGCAGATACTTTTATCCAAAGTGATGTACATCTGAGAGAAAAATACAATGTATTTCTGATGTAATGAGTCCACTTAAGAATGCTGACAAAATCAGTCTGCCAACCTGGTACAGGTTATACTACAGTCTAGATGTAGTATGTTTGTGTATCTTATAATATTTAAAAAAAAAAAAATGGTGGGAGGGTATCGGGATTTGTCTGTCCTGTCACTTATGCACCTACTTGAACGATGAGCCTCGGTGCAGCAAGTGGTAGGTAACAAACTAGGCTTGCTTGAGACTTTCATGTCTGCAGCTATCTCCCCTTCTCTTAATGTAATGCATAAATTGTACTTTGCTGAGATGTACGTCGCTTTGGACAAAAGCGTCTGCTAAATGAATAAATGTAAATGTGGATAACTATAGTGGAGCCTCCATCATTCAGATTTTTGAATGTGACAAAATGAAGTCTGTACTGAGTATTTAATTTTTTTGAAATGACAGATTTTTTTCTACATGTGCATGTGATCTTGTTAAATGTAAATTTTTTAAATTCAAGGTGTTTGTTTTTTGCATAAGTAGCTGTAACAGATGAATATGTTTATCTAGCAATGATGCATTATGTGAATGTCATATACATGATACATTTGACAAGCAGAAAAAGTCTAGTAAGAAATGCATTAAATTTCAAATTATGGTAAGCAAAAAAAATGTTAATATGGCAAGCCTTGTTCTTAGTTATAGATACTATTTAAAAGCTTAAACCTAATACATACACACACACATATACTATATACATAATAGATTATTTTTGGACTGCACCGATGCATGATATTGCATTTTGCATTATCTTACAAAGAGAACTTTGAAAAACAAGTTTTGTGAAAAGTGAAAACACTAAGGTTTAAAGTCTTCCAGTATCTTATAACTATACTCAGATGTGAATTTTTTTTATAAATCTTCCACGTTTATTAACGTGTCACTGGTTGATGAACATTTAAAATGAGTCTGGTAAAATGTTTCATTTTCTTTCTACATACATCTGAAACAGTCATAGTTTATTGATATTTTTCAAATTTTTTTTCCTTGTAAGAACTTTAGGAAGAAAGGTGGAAAAGGATACTTCTATTTCCTTCTTCCACTGTTTCTTCAGAAGTTAAAAGGGTGACAGCAATTATATTTTTTTTTTTGTATGGCAACATAAGCAGAGGTTCCCTTTGGCTTCTCTGTGTGGCCTCAAGACCTGCAGTGCCAGTGTTTAAATGCCAGTCATAAACTAAATTTTAAAGTCTGTTATTTTGGGCACTGTAACCTTAAGGGAAAACAAATACTGCGGCAGATTTGAGTTTGTCAGCTTATTAAAACAGATGAAGGTTTAGCCTAAAATAAAACATACGCACACTCATATAAATACATAACACATTATTTTTGACCACACAGGTGTATTAATTATGACAACGAATCTTCCGAGTCACTGAATTCTAAAAATGCTTATACATTTACATGTACACAGGTACATCTAAAGAGAAGTATCCAGTGTATAAAGTATTTTTGTTTAGTCATGAGAGAAGCTGGGATGTGTCTGTTTTTTTTTTCAATCCCCCCCACACCTATTGTGGCCTTATTCCTGATGTGACTGAAACTCGCCAGCGAGCAGTTGCGGTTGGAACTGGTGCAATGAGAAACCATTCGCAGCCTTAAAATGGTTCCGTTTCTATGAGCAGCTCGCAGTGGCACTTGGGTGACTCAGTGACAGAACAATAGCATCTGTTGCATTGGTCAATGAGCGATAAGCAATGCATACACAGGTCTGCCACCTTTCAAAGGGGCAAAGTCTCCCGTAAACAGTTAGTGGTACTGAAACGTGAACACTGAAAATGTTTTCTGAAAAATATTTAAGGTGAAAATTTGCCACCAATGTGGGATTTCTTTTTATGACCATTCCTGCATTATGCAAAAAAAATAAATCTGGGAAATTAGTATACTATAAATTAAGCTGAGTGCAAAAGTCCCTGATGGGTTTTTTTGAGAAATGAGTCAGGAAAAGTAAACACCTCACTGGACATGTTCAAAGGCTGGGGTTTCTGCTAGGAACTTTTAATCAGTTGACACAGCCTAGGAAGAATTATTTAGTAATTAATTATTAAAGTAAACACAGACCCAGCCCAAAATGAAACTATGAAGAATGTATTGTGTTTTATGCAGATCTCTCACTCTGATCCTTACGTGAATATTAAAGAGCAGTTTTAAGGAACTAATGGCTGATAGTCACCTTCTTCTCTGATAAAGACTATGAAGGATTTTCTTACGATTTAAAGGTTATGACCAGATTTTTGACTCAGAAGTCAGAAGTATTAGGCAAGTTGTACGTTTGGGTGGATGCTTGGTGTACCTTCCACATGAGCTTAGAGTGCACTGAAGGGCTTGCACCTGCCGTTGAGTGAAACTGTTGATCCCCTGGTTTTGGATGCATTGTACAAAGAGAAAGGTGGAAAAGGGGAGGTGGTGGGTTTGAGGAAAACAGTGCGTGCAGGGCGTGGAGGTTCTTGGACTTTTCTATGCATTGCATTTGATTAACAGCTGGGCATGGCTATGGCTTTGGTTTAAAACTTCTGTCCCGCAATTATGTTTAACAAACTCCAACTCAGGAGTTACAGTTTTAGACTAGTGGTGTGTTTGAGTGGATGCTTCTCACTGGCGGTTGGAGTCTGCTGGGAGGCTTGCACCTGCTACCGAGCAGGGTTGTTGAACCACTGGAAGCTCGGTGGACCCTGAACAACTGAAACTGAAGGGGCAAACAATAATGAAAACAACTGGCACTGTGGTCAAAGCCAACCCAAAGGCGGAAGGGAGAGATACAGAGGAAATTGGCGGGCTTTCGGTTTGATGTTGTAGGAGAGAGACGTGAGTGTGAGGCTCTCCTGATTAAATTTCTTTCTTGTCATCTTTAACACTGGACTCGGTGTTAAATTACCATAAAGACCTATTAATATGAATCATGTGACCATTTTAGGCTACACAATGGCCTCAAGGCAGAAACAAACCGATGTACGGCCAACAGCAACAGTAGCTAGCACAAGCCTGTATACAAAATTGTTTCAGTTCATGTATGTTCGGGCTGTCTGATGTCTGCATTTCCTCAAATCATTGTCATTATTATCCTTGGAATTGTTTTTGTCACTGCCATCATCATCCTCCCCGCCAACATCTTTAAGAATATGTTTGCCTTTGAAGACATCCCCCAGATAAAGGACCTTGAAAAGGCCCCTTACGTGCTATTTTAAACCTTTCTTCAGCATTACATATCACCTCTTCTGGAAGGTCACAGTGCTGCACTTTCATCTGATTCAAAAAACACTACAAAGAACAAGAAAACCAATATTCATAGTTTTGACAAACTCATCATATATAGGAAAAAGAGCTCACACAACAAAACATCTAACCGAATTAAGGTGGTGACTGGCATTATAAATTACACCGATGG
The DNA here is from genome assembly GCF_900964775.1 of Scleropages formosus. Classification (NCBI taxonomy): domain Eukaryota; kingdom Metazoa; phylum Chordata; class Actinopteri; order Osteoglossiformes; family Osteoglossidae; genus Scleropages; species Scleropages formosus. The sequence goes on from NC_041808.1 coordinate 27,950,330, forward strand.
TGATCGCACTGCAAACTGATGAACACAAGAAACAGCATAAACTCTTCTCTAGAATAGAAAATAGATGGAGCGTGTTAATTTACTCCATAAAACACACAAGAACACAATCTGCAGTTTGAGAAGAGATCCAAAAGTAGACCCTACCTCTTCTTTACCATTAGAATATGGTTTCAGTTTCTCTGATGAGGTAAAGGACATCATGTTTAAACCAACATCTAAAAAAATGACAAAACCATAAAGTATACAAATGACAAATCAGTGCATATTGGTATCAATTAGTTTTATTTTTTACATTTAAATTAGTTTTGAAATTGTATTATACAATTTTTTATTGAGGGTATGTACTTTGTATACCTGTAATTATGTATAAGAATAAGCAACATGTTTGCAGTTACTTTCAGAACTGTGCATACTCCAATTCATTCGATACCAATAAAACATGCCAGTAATGTGAAGTTAGACATTACTTTACTTTAATGATAATCAGTGCTCCACATTTTTAAACGGAAAAAAATCCTTGATTGTTACCAAAATTGCTGAATGTAGGGAAGAACCCTGCAACACAGCATTAAATAAAAAAGGAAACATCAAGAATTAGAATGGGCTACCTTTTAATATGCTGATGGATTCTGGGGTTTTGACGCAAACATCCATCCGTCATCAATAGCCGCTTGTCCCGAGCAGGGTTGCAATGAGCTGTAGCCTTACCGGCTACATTGGGCGCAAGGCTGAGAGGGTGGGATTACACTCTGGATGGAACACCAGTACCAAGTACCAAGCAGGACTCAAACCCCAGACCTACCAAATAGGGGGGTACTGGGCAAACCCACTGTGCCACCACACTTGATACAAACAGCGTTTACATATTATAAATAATTTTCGTATTAGCAATACTGTGGGATGTCAATGAAAATGAAAATTAATGTGTGAAAACTAACTACAGCTGAATTCTATAATCCGACTTTGAGTAGAGGTGATAAGGAGTGAAAGAAAACATGGATTCCAGGTTTGCATTACATGAGAAGGTGGCTGGATGAGCTGTATCACTGACTCTAAAGTGCTAGCAGTGAAGTGTGTCTTCATCCGTGTGTCTGTATATGTGTGTACAGTACCTGCATTATTCTTTCAGCCGAGGTTACGAGTTCAATATGTAATGACAGCTAGGCTATTTCACAAGCTCCTTGAACTGTCACTCATCAATTTAGCTTTGTGTAAACTGACAGATTGCATTTAGGCAGAGGATGCACCGAGTCTCTGAGCAATGCAGCTCACACCAGAGCCAAGCGTCAGGTTGTTGAGGGTCTAAGGTGTGCACTCAGACATCTGAAACTTTCCATCTCCAGTTTAAAAGAGCCACGACCACCCCTCGTAGAGCTCGAAGGCATATTCTGTGCACAATTAAGATAATTTCTAGATGATAGCTGGTGGGGAGCAAAGTAATTTTCATGCTTTCTAATCGAGCCTGGCTGTAAGGTTAAGATAGAGAATTTATTTAAGGGAATTTGTCTTGGCAAACTCTTTGGAGCATGATCTGGTAGCCTCTGGTATTTCCTCACACCTCAGCATTTGGAGATTCGGCTTTGATTTGCCACACTGGAGTATTCATTTGAGAGCCGAATTTCTCAGTCTGTCTTGGAGATTTGTAAAGGTATCACCAAGCTTCTGCATGCTCCATCTGCTACAAACTAAAATGAAACAATAGCACACTAAGACATTTGTCTTTATTTCTCAGTCACCCTTTTCTTGTTTCTTTTTTTTTTTTTTTTTTTATTTCACCGTACAGTTCAACATTTTCAATTTTTATTTTTTGCTGGATTTTAAAATGAACACCCTACATCTCTGCTAAAAAAATAAATACAAAACATAAGTGATCTTGACACTAAAATCTGAATATATTGTTTATTTCACTGACACTTTCCTCAAAAGTAACTTACAATGTTAATTTACCTAAAGTTATTTACCCATTTATGCAGCTGGGTAATTTTACTAGAGCAGTTTTTAGGTTAAGTACATTGCTTAAGGATACTTACTTTGCGAGGTGAGACTTGAACCTGTAACCTTTGAGGCCAAAGACAGCAGTAGGAATGCTACCAGCTCTTCCTATACATGCATATACACATATACAGTGAATATTATTACTGCAAAATTTTCTGAGCACTTGCTTTTGAAATGTAAGTCCTTGTGAGAATTTACATCACATTTAACCCAAAATACTACAGGGTGTAAAAGTTGGCTAAACATATTTTGAAATTTAAGTAAAATCATTTAAATAACCAATTTGCCTACTGTAATGTCACCACAAAGCTTACACAGTTCATAATGAACATTTTATCAGAACATCGGCACACAGGGAAATAACACATTACTTGCGGTCCAAGAACCCCATTTCCTCAAGGAACTGCACCTCAAGATAGCCTCCCCAACCTTTTTTTTCCACCGGCAAACACGGTCACTCCTTTATTTTGCCTGTAAGTCCCCCCAGTGGTTGTACACTTAACTCATTTTCCCACAATGCAACTATTTACAATAGACCCGTTTCCTGCTCAAACCTTATGGTAACTCGGGTCATTACAATATAAATGAAGCGTTTGCTGTGAAGACCCACTAGCAATTGTTATGAGCCCAAAGGTTGTCTAGGAGTGCAGAGGGGTGTGACAAAGTTTTTGTAACCAAGTTATGGCTTATAAAGTGACGAGACAACAAATAGGGTACACAAAAAAGAGTGTGTGTTTAATGCTCTTATGAAAGATCAAATATCAAAGTTTACAAAATAAAGAGCCAACAAGCAAACCTTAGAAAAGTAAGCAGAACGCAAAGGGTATTCAAAAACAAAGTAAGAGCCTAACTAACCCTAACCCTTGTAGACAAATCACTTTCTAACACCAACCTGGAAACAAAAAGCGGTCAAAACCCAAACCAGCCTTCCAGCACCTTCCTACTCGCATTACTTTTACACTGTCTAAAGAAAGGAAACAAGCAAACAACCAAAGAGGTGTACAGGCAGTGTAAAGGTGATTTTTGGTGTAACTTGAGAGCCACATGGCAAAACATTTGGGTCAAATGCAAGCAATGTATTTTTCAGTGTATTTCAGTGTATTTTTGTCCTTTATACTGTAAATGTTTTATTTGTAATCCTAAGACATGCAGTATGTGAACCCTACAGAGGTGGTCATCATTCCTGTCTAAAATATTACATAAAGAAATAAATATTAAATAAACTGAGAAAATGAATGAATGATTATGATTTACACACCGGATTCCACACACCTACTTTGTTTAGCCAGTGCAACAATTTCCTCTAAAGCAACATATGGAACTAGTCATTACACAGCTATTGTGTCACATGAGAAAGACTGATTCTCATGAAATAGCCATTGTATGGCAAAATAAAGGGACACAAGGGCTTCACATACTTTCAGGCAGTACTATGGTTTATTCAGTTGACTGATTACAATTTTTTTTTTTCTTCAAAGCACCATCTCCAACTCCTCACTCCTGTCAGTGATGACCAAGTGTTAAATAGGTAAAGCAGGTCTGTGGATGTCTGGGCAGAGGTTCAGTCTGTAGGTACCTTCTGTGCCTCACTAGATGGCAGTAACTGACCTCCACTTGTGTGTACCTCACTTTTGCCTGGACGTTGAAATCCTCAAAAACAAGAGAAAACTTTCAATTTCTTTCAACTTTCAAAAAATCCAATAAAATCCAGGGAAGCGAAAGGTCATTATTACATCTGATAGAGCTGTACAGTAAAACTGCAGAAATGAAGACATATTAAATATCCATTTTCAAATAGTGTTATTAGGCTGAACGTGGGAAAACAATGCCTTCTGGACGTTTCACCCTATGCAATGTTTTTTGTTTCGTCACCTCAAACATACTTTGTGGTTATGGCTTTGGTAGCAATACAAGACATTGTGGCAACTTTGGCAGAGGTTCTTCAGGAATTTCCGCAAAATAATTTCCATTCCTGCTTCTAGATATTATAAGAGAGGTCTGTGCTTCTCTTTGCTGAGGGGAACTTCTTTAAAGAGGGTACAAAGCACTGCACTACACATTCTCATTAAGCTGACACTTCATCCAAAAAGACTTACAATTATTTACCCATTTATACAGGTGGGTAGTTTTATCAGAACAATTGAGGGTAAGTACCTTCCTTAAACGGTACTACAGTTGGAGATGGGATTTGAACCTGTAATCTTCAGGGTCAAAAGCAGCAGCTGTAACCACTACACTACCAGTGTAAGGAAAGGATTGATTCTTGTGCTTCCTAGTTACCATCAATCCTACATTTACCCTTCATTGAGTGGATCTTGTATATTTTGTGGTGCAATGGTATTGTTTTTACCTGTAGTGAAGTGACCATGCCCTGCCTTAACAGAGTAATGAGGACCGGCTGCGGTCACTTCAGGGGCCATCACAAAGACTATGAAAGCAGCTTGTCTCGGGATAGGTGGGAGATCTTGGGAGTGAGAACATTTGGGGTGAGACCCAGTTGGTGTTATTGTTTAGCTCCTTTAGATTTGCATTGCTTTAGTTTTTTTTTTTTTTTTTTTTTTTTTGCTGTAGAGGCCATGTCCTTGGTTTTGTTTTGATATGTTTAAGGAACAAATCCTGTGTGAGTGGGGAAAACCTGTTGTCCAGTGCCTTAACCCTAACCCATGTGCCTGTCTCCACCCTACTGAGCCGGCCATAAATGTCTTCCCAAAATGAAACAGCAGGATATTCCCTTCATCTTTAATATGGGGAAAAAAAAAAAAAAGGTGGGGTCACAGATGGTGAAAAGAGTGTGTGTACACACACACACACACACTTTCAGAACCACTTCTCCCATACAGGGTCACGGGGAACCAGAGCCTACCCTGCAACACAGGGCGTAAGGCCGGAGGGGGAGGGGACACACTGAGGACAGGACACCAGTCCATCACAAGGCACCCCCAGCAGGACTCAGACCCACTGGAGAGCAGGACTGTGGTCCAACCCACTGTGCCACCACACCCCCTACAGACTGTACATTATATAGTAATTAAAAGTGGTTTCTTTACAAAATTGCCATAGGACACTTGCGACATAGTTTCTGAAAAGCTTACTGTTCATGTGGTGCAATACATCACACAAGACCCATTTCACCCACCCAACTCCTCTAAACAAGGCATATATTCCACCCCCCATAGAACAGCACAACAACTATTCAAACCATTCATTTCTTTTTGTCTCTGTATATTGTCTGTAACGAGAAGTGAGTCCCTGAAATAAAAATAAATTGCTGAACCATGACTTGCTCCCTGTTTGAAACCCATTGTAGGTTTTTTTTCCCAGCCTGCTAACACAAGAATGCCATCTTTATTCTGAACATAGCTGATGCACAATATTGTCAACTGGTCCTTAATTCCTTTCTGTATTGGGTAACTACATGTCAAGGTAAATCAAGCTCCTTTCTCTCCTGCTTGAATTGAGGGTATGGGTTGTGAAATGAAAGGATTCGTTAAATGCGACCGATTTATTCATCAGAACTTTAGAATGAGGGACACTGAGCCTTTCTTCTCTGAAGGCCACAACAGTTTTCCACTGCAGTCAGAATAAATCAAATAATTCTGATCTACTGAATATTATTAAAATAAATAAAAAGCACAAAGAAAGGAAACGGGAACACGGAATTAAAAAAAATGTCACCATACAAAACAAAGCATGATATTTCTCTAAAGAATCTTTATGTAAAATGAAACTTACATGACATACTGATAGGACTATATTTGTGATGTCTAACTTGCTAGTTTATGAACATGCTCCTAGTGCTGGTGGTGAGGAGTGAAACTGTTTTGCTTTAATGCTTGCATCAAACGGAAACTATGTTAGTTTTTTGTTTGCTGAGGTGTTTATTTTGTATTTTCAGATCTTATTTTTCATCTTTCACTCTTGCAGGTAAGAGAGAAATTGTTCCACTTTTCATATATTTCTTTTACCATATAATATCATGGATGTTGCAGGCGACTGCTTTTCGGTCTTAATTTTTCTGCTCTTGTATAGCTCGCTTTTTTTGTAGTACCCTTTTGTGGTTTACAAACTGAAGTTAAGTCAGTATTCACTATTCAAATTCAAAATGTTATGCAAGAACAAAACTATTTTTATTGTTGAAATGTAAAAATTTGAAAAATCTGTTGTGCAAAATCGACATCCTTCAGTTTCCTGCAGAAGGCTAATAGAATTAAATAACAGCTGCAACAAAGTACTTTTCATTTCTGTTTGCATTAAACTAAAATCTAGAGAAGGAGGGGAGAAATATAATTACATTTAAAAGACATTATATTACATTTTACGTTATAATAAATCTATATACATAAGTCTATATGTGTGTGTACTTTTGTCTATTAGTACAGGATTGATTAAATGGTTCCTCTCTAAATAAAAATAAGCTTATCATCTCAGACTACTGTTCAGTTCCAAGATTAATCAGATTTGTGTAGATGTTTAAAAGAAAAAGGGGAAAAATGCGATTTTTACTGAATAAATCTGGAGAGGACTAAAACATAAACAGACAGCATTTAATCATTTGATACTGCCAAACAAACAAAAGAGGACGTGAAACTAAAAATAAATGAAAATGATAAAAATGAGAATATGCATTTAGCATATAAGTAGCAAATAGCATACAGCATACACAGCATTCCTTCACAGAGCATATGTAATTATTATTATCACATTCCGGCACTTGGTTTTCTTTATTTTGTCATTTATTGTAAAAAAACCATAATTTTTATATTTTTGAATACCTTCCTTTAAACCCAAACAGAGATGGCATTTCTGATGCGTGTCAGTAGATTTGTACAAATATCTGACAGCCAGGAGTAATTTTATTTAAAAAAAATAAATAAAAATGTCTACGCGTTAAAATGTTGCTTGTGTCAGCAGTATTACTTATTTTTGTATTCATTATTCTGGAGTGTTTTCTGTTGTTTGTTTATCTGTCAAAAACATGGCTACATGTGCCAGTCCCAGGGACACCCTTTTCCGTGGAAAAGTCTGCTTTATACTGTAAGTAAATCCAGTCTGCTCTGCTTGTACAAAAGAAATAAACTGTAAAAAGTATGTAAAGATGAGTTCACATAAGACTTCAAACAGAACGAAATGTAGGGTGTGTGTGTGTGAGAGAGATAACACAGCGTCCGTGTGTTCATATACATATACATATATATATATTTTTTTTTTTTCTTTTTCTTTTTTCTTTTCCTTTAACCATGCTACTGCAAAGCTCTGGTTTTCATGACAGGTCCTCCACCTGGACAAGCCTGGACAATGTCTCTGGAATGTCTTGTGTCCCAAGAACACTGCAACAAAGGCAGTTAATTCTGCTGGAACCAAAGGCACCTGTCCTATCTGCTTCTGCATTCGGCAGAGAGTCATTAAATAGGCTAAGCCTCACTTTCATGCTTGTCTTTTATTCATGGTAAGTGCTTATCAAGCACAGCTGTTCCCACTGGTCCCCGTTCCCTCCCACAAGCTTCCAGAATATTTGACATAAGTACATCCAATCTAGGTAAATGCGAATCTCTCCTTAATGTCACCACTAGCATATTATGTCGCTGAAGGAACAGTCTTTTCATAATATAAGCTGCTTACTGGTGTGCTTCTATTTAAGGCATACATATTAATAACTTTAAGGAAATCATATTGGAAGTGTTCCTCGCAATCAATGTCTTTACAATTGCTGTTACATTTTGTATAAGAAGGTACTTAGAACTGAAGGCACTAACACTGGACAATCTAATCCCTTTGTATGATAAAGGCCTCTCGGGCGTAGCAGACCCTGGGACAAGGTGTTCAAGAAATCCGTTAAACCAAAGACCCGTTTGTCTCCCCATTGTACTCACTATTATTTGTTTTTCTTCTTTGTTGCCTCAATTGTGTTGCTAATTACATAATGTTTTTTATTAGAATGGATTCATGCTACACACTGAAACGCAGTAATTTTCAATGGATGCAGTTTTCGCACAGAAGGGCCATAGGGTGCTGTCGAGTGGCACCAAGCAATAATAGGGTATCTTTTTAAAATATCCGACCAACCAACATCTACAACCACTTATCACGAGGGGGCCATCTATTTTTCTTTTTTTTTTTTTTTTTTTAAGTTGTGTTTTGATGACAAACCATAACAAATTAAAATGAAGAATTCTTATTGATTTTCCTTATGCACTGATGAGATTTATTGCATTGCAAAGATGAAGAAGAGACAGTTGCTTGACATAGAACAATGAAATAAATTGTGTTAACAAAGCAAACTGGAAGAACAGTGAATTTTGTTTTGCACTTGAAATCGGCACTTATTTGACAAAAGATTAAACTGCTTTTAATTTATTTTATATCTAGTGAAGTTATTTACGAGAACCTGGCTTAAAGAAGCAGTCTAGACACAAAGCACTCAACCCATGTACAGAAATGGACTGAGATGCTGCATTTTTTGAGGTACAAAACGGGGGACAGGACAACGGAGCATCCCCTTCTTGAGCTCAACTGCAGTTACTCACATATTTTATGGATTCTTTTGTCTGAACCACACTCACACTGTATTATGATACATGAGACGAGCTGAAATCACCTTGCTTGTCAGAAAGGGCCGCCAAGGCACAATATTTGGAGAAGAGTAACAGGAGGCAAAGCCAGAAATTCTGCAAGGACATGGGGTTCTGAGCTTGGATGAGTATCTTAGCCGTGGTGGAACTGGTATACCCTTAAGCTGCTTGGTGTCAGTGACACGGCGCTCTTATTAAAAGCAATTTCAAATGTCTTGTCTGACAAGTTTTAAATCCTTCTTAACAACCCATGAAAGCCATGGGTTTGCTGTCAGAATGAAATTGCAGAATTCTCCAAGGGGGAAATTATCACTTTAATTTTGCAGAACAGGGATGTTTACATAGGGATGAGTATATTATTACACATTTGCAACCGTAGTCTTTTTATCTCACGAAAGAGGTTCATGTTTTACCTGGTGTTCTAATTGCTGCCTCCATGGATTAAAGAATAAAGCTCATAATGGGCTCATTTGGAACACAGTGCATAATAAGTTTTCACAAGAGGTCATTTATATTCTTAGCGATGGAATTAGACATGCGTCATGGGGTGATACCAGTAGAATGGTCTTTCCTGTTTCAGTAAAAATTATGGATGTATCTCTCAGATTTTCCCTGTCCTTTATAAACATATTGCAGGAGTTTTATAGAAGTTTCGTGCATATACAAATAAAACAAAGTCATGAAATGCTTATATTTTTCTCCTTCTTTGTTCATGAGCTCTGCCCAAGCAATGTTTCCTCACTGGTGCCCTGCAGCACAGGTGCCATGTGCTACACCATCAGGGGAAGATGCCTGGAAAAATGAAGATACTACTGTGTATTCAATGCAAATATATTCTATAAGTGTAGTACTAGGATGATTGATGTAAGGGACCTCAAACACTAAAGATGTATAGCAATAGTCTTTTTTAAACAATTTCAGGCGTTTCTAGTGATGTCTTGTATTATAATCAGTATTAATACCTGCCTTGGCTGAATTCATGCGAAAGGAGGATCCCACTGCTCATAAGTGTAGCAAAGGAAGGAAAGAAGTGAAAGGAATCCAGATCCTTGTCCAGGCTATCGTGATATCCCAACAGGACTCACTGCAGTGCCCTCTGGTCTGGCCTTCCAGTCTCTGACATCAAGCCTCTTCAGCTGTGATAGAATGCCATGGCACGCCTTATGTTCAACCTGGCGAAGCATTGCCATGTGTCTCTTTTCATCATCTTTTTCAGCTGGCTTCCTGGAGCTGCCTGTCCCAAGTTCAAGACTCTGGTTGCAGCCGACAATAGAAGTCACAAGAAGTCAAAAAAACTATCACTGAAATACCTACAGAACTCAATCCATCCCAACACTCCATCCCTATGATCTTCTCATTTTCCTCACAAGGTACCCAAAATCTAAAGCTTCTCATTTCTAGTCTTGGCCCTGAGAACTCCCTCCCATTGTCCCTCAGAACTGCTGATTCCATTTGAGGTTACAAGAAGAGTCTCAGAATTCATCTCTTTCGCACCCGTTTCCCTACCAAGCTTCTAAAAGCTTTCTAAGTTAGTGCTTCATTATCTGCTACTTTTTATGTACCTATTTTCTCATTTGTATATGTCACCTCTGTGGGTAGCTTCTGACGTATATGTAAAATATAACAATGGTGGTATTGAACAAACAAGCTGTTCTTTCAGTAATTGTTTGTATGTGTCTGAGCCCTGTGGCAACAGTAAAATGCTCTTCTGTTTACTCTGAGCTGTGCTTGGCTTTGGAGAAAATTGTCTGCCAACAGCATAAATGTAATGCAAGGTAAATGTAGGGAAAAATCAGCCGTTAATTTAAACACACCTACCACCAACGAAACCTTTGTTATGCATATGCACATATTACCTTTTATAGTACATTACATGAAATTGACTTTTTTTTTTTTTTCTGGTGTCCCAAGGACAGAACACAGAAATATAATTTTGGTCTGGCTGGGGACCCTGAAGTATGAAATATGTGTGTACAATGCCAAGAATTTGGTTGATAAGCTCTTGCCCTTACTGCGCTCTCTCTTCTTATTTTCTCTTCCTATCAAGCCTGTGGCCTCTGGCTGTTTCTCCTCCCTGCTGCAGTGAAACACCTTTGATTTCGGTGTCCTCACTTGATATTTCAAATATACTGTTCTTTGAAAGACCAGACAGAAGGCAAATACCAGAGATGACTTCAGCCAGCTATATTTTCCGTTTGCAATATATCTGCAATATGTCTAAGGGCACAACACATAGTGTTAAATTGGCGTTTAGAGCGCAAGTTAAAACAGAGCACCCTAAGAAAATGAACGACCACCCACAAATCATAGTCACAGTGAGTACTGGGTCTGTTTCACAGCTATATGTCTATGTAAGAATTCTGTGAAGAGAGTTTCCAATGAGAAAATTGACCTTTATCTCTAAAAAAAGCACTATATACGTACAGTATATACATACATACAAACATAGAATATAGTGCATACTCTATTACTATGTCTTCCTGCACTGTTTTTTCTGTTTTCCTGAAAAAAATGTCCATCTCTTTCAATAGCACTGTTGCTAAGTTGGTGTTTATATATTAAAAAAAATGTGTCCTCACATATAGCATCCTCTGAAGTTGGCCCATATAGAAAGACTGGGATTTTCACAGGGAATTATAATGACTTTCTTTCATTATATTGATTCAGTATGATGAGTAGATCTTGTAGAAATTCACTAACCAGGGATAACATCTGTATCTTCGCCAGGGAGCTAAGGGGCCTTCGGTCTGCTGAGCATCATTCCTACAGGTCCAGGAGCAAGGAGGAATACTGCTCTGCAAAACAGCAGTTCTGCAAAGCACCAAAAACCATCCGAGTAAACATATTGCTAACAATTGCAATCTTCAGCTGAAATGATAAAGAAAGTATAATTCTGAAATTGTGATAAATTATGTAAAATAGTTTATATAAGATTTGCATATAAAACTGAAGAAACTCCCCCGACCTATGCTGTGTTACGTTCCACTTACAAACTTTAAAGTAACGAACCAACTCCCAGATCTTCAGTGTAATAACTACGGACAATACAAGGAATTCAGCTACAGTTTTCAAATATGTCAACTATTCACATAATTGATTGATTTGTTTCTAAGAACAGGATGTACAGGAGCTTCAAAAGTGTGTTTTGCTCACAGATAAGAAAGTGCAATCATTTCACACTCAGTTGTCACGTCCACCAAATGAAGTTATGAAACTTTAGTCTCGTCAGCCTTTTCATCGCAATAAACATACTGCAGATTGTTACAAATTATTTATGTTTTTATGTTTTTGTTGAAGTTTTGCACATTACCAACCTATAAAAACAGTCTGAAAAGGTAAGACTTGGCAAAATTACAACCTCACCGGGTGCCAACCACTGTCACCTCTTTAAGCCCCCCCGATTAAGAGTAAATCTCCACTGCGTACAGTATGTGAATGACAAACTCTGGGGGATTGATGCAGGAATCAGGAGCGAGTGGACACTCAGGCTTTTAAATCAGTATTTATATTCATTCATTTAGCTGATTTTCTCCAAAGTGACTTACAAAGTGAAGCTGCTTACAAGTGTTTACTTAGTTTCACAGCTGCATAATTTTGCTTTGCTCATGGACACTACAGCAGTAGGTGATATTCAGTCCAAATTCAGGAGCTGTGACCCCTATGCTCTCAGCTGCCAAATCCATGGAGATAAAATAACACAATATCTTAACAGAAATAAGATCACACATTAAGTGTGTCACAAGGACACAAAGGACCCATGCTTGTATGTCACCCCCTGCTGTAGTGATTTTGAAGAAAAGCACGAGCTGCATGAGTTGTTACAGTAATAATAATAATAATAATAATAATAATAATAATAATAAAGTATGACTGTTCTTTCATGTTGCCATATTCTAAGGATAAAGTTTCTGTACATTGTGAAATGAACTTATTTTTTTCTCTAATTTTCTCAGATGTTGTTATGAGTGTTCCATGTTTCCTTTGTTACTGTTGTGTTAAATGACTGCTCTAAACTCATAACCAGGGACAGGACATGTGCTGCTGGGGGTCATGTACATGGGGTTGAGTGCGTGTCGGAATGTACTGTATGTTGCAAAATAGGAGCGCATATCAGGCAATTTTTCATTGTGTTGGACTCTGTTATATAACAAATGAGTGAATGTTAATTACAGAGATTATCTGATGGCAAAAGGCTGAAAGAAATGTTGGCTACATTTATTCCCTTTTTTTAAACTTATGAGTTATTAGTGTTAGCACTAACAGGATCTGTAACTGTTTATTTATAAAGTAGGTTCATAGACAAAGGTGTCTCTCAGGTACATTTATTCAGTTAGCTGATACGTCCTCTAAAGCAACTTTCAACTATTTACACAGCTGGGTAATTTTCTTGCTGGAGCAATTCAGGGTGAGGTTGCTCTAGGGTATTACAGTTGGACGTCAGGCTTGAACCCGCAACATTTGGGTTTAAACACATCTGCTGTAACCCCGACACTACCGGCTGCCCTACCTATTAATTTATTCTTCAATTACCACATATGAAATGCATGAATAAAAACACAATTAACATCTGTCATCTAAATCTGTGTTGAAACTATAAAGATACACACTCAGTGATGCACATGCCCTTCAGCAAGTACAAGATCCAGCCACTTTGACCAATGCAACCGTTAAATTCAACTGTTTCCTGTATTTACAACTTCCCTCCGGTAGGGGACGCTAGAGGAATCTCAAGAAGTACCTCATGCAGCATTCTTTTATGTAGAATTATTTTTTCTTCCAGAATTCTTACTGTGAAATATTTGCCCCCTTTACAGCCAATTTTCCATTGCTGTATAGCTAAAATATTTCCAACACAGAACGCCTTGATATGTTGCACTGAACAGCTTCATTTCATTTTTAATTTTTAGAAATCCACTGTAAAGAAAAAAGAGAAAATTCACAGGAAAAGCAACGTCCGAAACATTTCATTGTGAGAACTGAACGCCATAACAAGAAGACTTTCCCCTCTCTATGCAGCTTCATGGTAAACCTTGATTTTGTATATATGTACGTACTTGTGTTTCCCTAAGCACTATGCGCATGCCAATTCTATTATTTTTCTCTACAAAAAGATCATTTTCGGTCTTAAAAGTAGCGCTGTTTATTGGCAAACCAGTTTGTGTTTGCGTCAACAGTCAGGTCGAAGGTTACTTTTCCACTTCAGCTGTTATCAGGTGCTCATATGCACTGACACAGGCTGCTCTCTTTTGGCACAAAACAGCACTTGCCCAAGTCTTCATTTAAAAAAAGAGACATTTGACAGATGGCTGATTTAAGTGATAGTGTATAATCCCCAGAACTATATACTACAACAAGGTTTCTCATTAGCCATAATGTGTAGCTGGTGTCAGGTTTCGGTACTGATTATGTGAACCACAGATTAATGCTATGAAATGTAATAATTGAAATGGACGGCTAACAAAAACAAACTAACCTGAAACCACATGCCCCGGATACATGGTCCCGGTGTTACAGCCTGGCACTGAGATTAGTCTTCCGATGTTTTCCGTCAGCATGCATTGTAGAATTACTCGGAAAAAATAATTAAAGGCAAGCCAGTTTTATTTCCTATGGATCTTTGTTACGGAACCCGGATTAACCAGTTTTACCGGCCATATCCTAAAAATAAATTTGAGATATGAAAAGTATCTATGTAATATAGCATTGAGGATGATTGTTTTTGCTTTTCTGCTACAGAGAAGTGCTCAGAGTAGTGACGCTGTAGAAGTTTTAATGTAAATTAAGTAGCAGTACCGCTTACGCTGTAACCCCTTGAAACTGGGTTAGGATGAATATCTGATAAATGTTACATGGTCAACAGTTACACAAACACTAGAGTAAATGTGTTGCCATTTATCTTGAACTCATTGTGAATGATATACCAGGATGAGTCTATCTGACAGTGATTTAAGTGAGCAATTCTGTTGCTCAGAAAGTACAAGTAGAGAAGTGATGATGCCTGCCTTAACATCATCAACTGGGTCCATCTGACAATCGACGCTTTTTCCCGTACCCTAGTACTTCTTCTCTAACTCCCCAAACATTCTCCAATGTGACCATGGCATCCTCCGTGAAGTGGAAATGACCAGGCTTTCCACCGTTTACTTCTGGTGTTGTCCTCCAACTTATCATTCATTTCAGCTGGGAATATTAGTCAATTGTTTAGTTAGACCTCCATTGTCCTGTCTCTACTGAAGTGGCAGTGAAGAATGCCGGTGCGCTCAGGTTCAGCTGGCTTTGTGTTCTTTTTTCCAGCCCTGAAAAATAATGTTAGATTGTGTTGGTTCCAATGTTAAATCTCTTATTTTTTCCAGGTTCAAAGCTAGTGCCCCGAGCACATTCTCATGATGCCTCCAACATGTAAATATTAAAGTGAACTTAACTAGGAGGAAATCCTTCAATGGCCCATCATCAATCATATTTTGCCAGAACTGCAGAAACTGAGAGGGCAACAAGTGACTTTATTCTATTGTCTGTGAACTATTTGCACATATAGTAAATAATACACTTTTATTATCAATCAGTTATGTTTATCAACATGCTATATTTATTTGCTGTGTACGGGTCTGGTGGTGGTGGTGGGGGGGGGGGGGGGGGTACGGTGGTGCAGTGGGTTTGGCCGGATCCTGCTCTCCAGTGGGTCTGTGGCTTGAGTCCTGCTTGGGGTGCCTTGCGATGGACTGGCATCCCATCCTGGGTGTGTCCCCTCCCCCTCCAGCCTCACGCCCTGTGTTGCCGGGTTAGGTCCTGGCTCTCCGCGACCCCACTTGGGACAAGCGATTTCAGAAAGTGTGTGTGTGGGTCTGGTGTGAATTTTTGTGCAACGTGATAATGATAATATGTTGAGACCATTTATTTGAAAATCTGGAGAAACGTTTCCAAGCGCTCCTGCAAAACTCCTAGCGTGCAGCTGTAGTTCTTTCTGAACAAGCACAATATATATGAACTATACTTACAATTTAAAGGTAATGTGCTGAATAAGTATGGGGCTGGGTGCATGCCTGTGATTATACTCTATGTTGCCTCATTTTCAGGAACACTGAAAAAGGCACATCATTTCATAATGCACATTGTCAAACCTGGTGAGTGCTGGTTGCTTAACTAGTTTTTGTTCCCTTTTGTTTGGTCTTCAACAACTGCTGTATTCTTTCACCTGTTAGTGGCCACAACAACCATGATCTTTTTCTCCAATGACTGGCATTTTTGCAAAGGTGGACGACTCAGCTTTGATTTCATTATCCTTTCCAGCTGGTGACATGACTGTCATCACCCTACTTATCACTCAGCTGAATGCTTGGCTCATAGACATCATCACTTGTTGAATGTCCTGCTCCATCGATCGACTCGCTGGTCTCACTGTCAGCATCTTGCCAGCAGAATATGGCTGTCACGATATCGTCAATTTTTTCAATCTAAAATCGTAATAATAATGAATTGAAGAAAGCGTGTACTATTTTAACCGGGCAGCAAGGTCATTATCATGACTCTGGGTTTTAATTGCCAGGGTTAACATTATGTAATTATTAGCACATAAATCTGAAACTATTCAAATTATATAATACTAATTCATAAGAAATATGTAAAATACAATCAGTTAAAATAATTACCGTTGCAGAAGTCTGCTACACACAAGTCAAAAATTTTTGGCAACTGTGGCACTAATAGTTTAATATGACTTTAAGAGACAACTTGTACGTGTCCAGAAGAAGATGCATGTTACAACTGCGTATGACTGGACAACTTTTAGGTGTGCCTGCAAACTTTAATTACCTCTTCTCATAGAAGATTCACATGCCATAACAGTTTCTTGAAGTTATATATGCCGAAAACTGTGAGCTCTAATGTGAGCTTCGCCGGCCAGCTTTAGTGAATAAAGATGGAAATAGTGAATATAGATGGAGAAACATTCATCTCACGCTCACATTCTCGGGATACTTATACACATGTTTAAATTTAAATTGATATATTTGCTGATAATAATATCACATATAGATTTTATAAATTTAATTGTATTATCTAGCCTGATGTGGGGTGAAGATGGTCATATGGGAAAGATGAGAAGCACTGGGCAGCATGGTTGTTCAACAAAATCATTTTTATTTTAAACCAAACACAAACGGAAGAATCCAAGATGCTGTCCTGGTCCATTTCAGGGAGACCACGAACATAAACCAAACCACCATTCCCCAAGGAGTGTCCTCTGAAGTCCTCAGGCCAGCTGCTTTAAAATCCTTCATGATTTCCTTCCATTGGCAGCAGCTGGCGGTCATGGTGTGTGCCCATGGTATGTGTTGTTCGCTTGTTTTTCCCCCAGAAATGCAGGGAAAAAGGCAATGGCAAACCACTTCTGCTTCTTCCTTGGCACAATACCCACACAAGTGGTTGCTAGGAGTTGGCCTGATCTTGAATGCACTTCCATCCATTTTTTCAAAACTGAACACTGCGACTGCTAAGGTCTTCAGTGACTTGATGGCATGCACAACAACATTGTTTCATGCATGTGTCATTACTGTGTATCCACTATGTCTACTGTATAATACAGTAACACCGTGCAGTTTTATTCTGGGACAAATAAAATACAGTTTGACTTACTGCACAGCAAGGCAGCTAAAGCGTTTGCCAAGGAAGGTGAAAGAGGAGTATCAGCAATCAGTGGCAGTTCAAGGCTCCTTAGATTTCCAGGCAGCATCACAAGGGCACCTCTAAATATAGACATCCTTCAGCTATCAGAAGTCTGTAAGCAAGTTGTCTTGTAGGAGTTTACAGTTCCTTGGGAACAGTGAATGGAAGAGATTAATGAAAGAAAGATGGAACATATGAGAAACTGGTGGAGTACTGCCGCTCCGAAGGCTGGAGGGCAAGGTGTGAACACATCAAAATAGGCTGCAGGGGAAGGTTATAAAAACTTATAAAATTTTTTGCAGAAAGATTGCAGAAGGGATATCTGGGTGGTTTTCGATCTGGGGACATGAGATGTAGGTTCAAAGCAGCACTACCTGGATGCAAGTTGGATCATAACCAACCCTGGTCAGGTCACCTGGACAAGTGTCTCTGATGTTGAAAGACCCGAAACACTCATTTGTACAAATGCCAAATGGAATAGTTCTGGACACTTGAGGGACATCTTTCTCGCAAACTTCGAAAAGACCACAATTCAACACAGTTATTTATTGTAATTTAAATATTAATTAATTCTATGTGTGAACAGAGAATTAATTAGGAACAGGACTTCTGAGGTCACTGAATGATCCACATATTAAAGTTTCTGAAGGATACATGGAGCACTACCCTCATCTTTACCAAAACTCTATGAAAAAGCTATAATGATGCCAGACCATGTGGTTTGATCCTTAACTTTCCTGCATGCTTGTGTGGCCAGAACATTTGTCGATTTTAAAATCTTTATTATCTTGCCGATTTATCTGTCTGAGAGTTGGTAAGAACAGAAAGAAAACTACTTTATCAAGATAATATTTGTGTCAATGCCTTCAAAATGGCAAAACCAAAAGTGGCACATTGAGGTTTGGATTCCTTTCTGGATAAAATAACGAGCCCCGTTCAGAAGAAAAATTTACTCAAAACCATAAATATTGAGGGGAATGCCCTTTTTTTCTTAAAATGATTTACATTATCAATATAATGTGTTAAAATGTTGACAGGGCAAAAAGGATTCACAAGATGCTACATTAGAAACTCAATTTCTGCGATGAATTTCATACAGCCACTGAATCACAACCCTCCCATCAAACTATTCCTCCCACCATAGCTCACAAGTTTTTTTTTTTTTTTGCTTTTTTGCCTTTTTCAAATCATCTTAAACCTCTCTCCTAATCTGCAGGATGTGAGTGAAAGGATTTCAGGACTAAAGAAGCATTCGTTCCTTATTTTGTTGTGCTACACATTTGTAAGTGCTAGGTCAGTAATATTTAAAAGCCAGCTTGTGACCACAACAATTTTTGTTTACCCTCTGAAAAACTTGCCTCCTTTGCCTACTCCTGTTATATATTTTTCCACTTCAGTACTAAAAAAGCTATTGCACTAGCCATAAGCAAGAGACTGCACTTCAATATTTTACAAGCATTAACTACTACATCACAGATATACACAACAATTTGCAGAAAATGAACCTGAATAATGGGGGGTGTGGTAGTGTAGCAGGTTTGGCCGGTGCCCGCTGTGTGGTGGGTCCAGGGGTCGAGTCCTGCTTGGGGTGCCTTGCGATGGACTGGGCATTTCCCCACATCCAGGATGTTGCCCCTCCCCCTTCAGCCTTGTTACCTGTGTTTCTGGGTTAGGTTCCAGCTCGCCGCGACCCTGCTCAGGACGAGTGGTTGCTGGTGTTGGTTGGATCTGAATAATGCTTTGCTTGATGCGCTACTCACAAATGAACTCACAATGATTTTTTGCAATAAAGTTAGTGCTGGCATTACTTCAAAGTCAGAGAGGAAGCAGCATCTTCAAATATAAATGCAATACACCCAAAATACTTCAATTCAGTAATTTGCTTTACTGTCAGTCCCTGCACTGGTTACCAGTCACAGGTGTGATTTCTACTTCTTAAAATGTAAAAAGTGCTCACATTTGCATCATCCTACCTTATGCTTTTCGCTGACTAGATGCTAATGGACACACAGTTTCCAAGATCTGGTTGAAAACTGTAGGTGGCAGAATGTTTAGCTACAGGGCCCTTGAATGGTGGAATGAATTACCAAAGGACATGAAAAATGCCCTATTGATCTCAGACACTGAAGACTGTACTTTAAATTGTCTTTTGAGACAATGTCATTTCCTCCTGGACATGCACTTTGCCCTGCATCCTACATTGCACAGTATGCATTAAGACAATGTGACTGGTCCAGTAATATTGTGCAGTGATTTTATTTCTCATCAAATCAAATTGTGAGTCACATGACATTTTGCACATTGTTCAGATGGATTTACTTTGAGTATTCTTACCCCTGATGAGTGCAAAACTTGTATCTGAAAAACAAATAAAGAATTTTTTGTTATTTCTTACAAATAAAAAGCAGATGATAAATTACTACTTAAGGATTGTTTTGGTCAGACAAACCTCATAATACAGTATTCATTATATTCCTTCTTTAACATCCTTATACATCCTTTCTTTAACTGCCAGTGTATTTTTCCTCATATTCCCACCTTTGTACCTTCTTTCACATGCAGCTTACATATACTGTACATAACAAATACATTATTTTTAAAAAAATTAACACCAACAGCTATACTGGGTTACAGAAACGTGCTTTGACCATAATGATTTTTTTTGGCAAAATAGTCTCCCTTTCCCTTCCTTAAAGTTCTGTCTCCATTCTACAAATGTTTTTAATCAGTTTTCATCAAATCAGGCAAAATATAATATACATTATATATTATAGTAAACAGCAGTGATTTTCCCATATTGTATAATGTTTGCCTGTTGCAAAGTGATCAACTTTCTTCCATGTTTTTTAACAGTGTATTAGTCGAGTTTACAACCTCTGTTACCCTACTGCAGGATATAAATTAGAACTACACAAGGGGAGAAGTTGTTTCCTCATTCATCTTCATTGTACCGGGCTTGTTAACTGTTGTGTCACTTTGCAAGTGTAAAAGAAAAAAGAAAAAAGATGCTTCGAAAGTCTGATAATGTCTTTATGCAAAAGATGTCAGAGAGTTGCAGAATAGTATCAGAGATTACCATACATCCTCCTATCCCTTTTTAAACAGTGTATGGCTTTTTCCAAACATAAATGAGAAACTTTTTTTTCTTTTTTTCTTTTTTTTTTTTTAAATTTTAAAGATCTCAAAAGCAATTTTTCCTGCTTCTTTTTTATAAGTAATTTCCTGTCCTGAGTTTTAAATCAGACTGAGGGAAACGAGAGAGAAAGCAATAAAGACATATTAAGCCAAAAAATAAATGGTTTTACTCCAGTGTTGATTACATCTCCTGATTCCTGTTTTTTGGAAATAAAATCAAATCCCAGATTTGCAAAAGCAGAAAGGTTGAGAAGCAACAGCAGTGGGGGAAGTGGGTGAAAGAAACTCAGCAGGAAAAAACAGGATGTCAGCCATGTATAAGCATCTGCTGATTTATACAATTTATTAGGCCATTACTTTTCATTAAACATCAGATGAAATGGGTACTTACTTACTAAGAGGCCTTTGGGGAGCTGAATTGCAGAGAAGAAAGAAGATTAAACTTTACATTCAGCGACCAATTTAATTCAGAGGTAATCAATGACATAATGGACCAGCAAGTGTAGCTGGGGTGATTGAAATTAAATTACCATATTTTTAATCTTAATTTTCCACACTGTTTATCTGACACTGTCAATATAAAATACAAACAGATAATGAAATAGCATAATATTGACACTACAATCATCTCTCTAGCAGCCCTGGGTGATTAACTGCTGGAATGTTTGATTACATTTTGTTGGCTGACATTACAAATGACACGGATGCTTCATTGAGACTTGCCGCCGGCTGGAAAATGAGCCTATCCATCAGAACGCCTGGCAGCTTCTCCTTTTTGGGCACTTTTCTGTTGAGCTTTTAAGTATAAGGGCTTGTTTGTGTGTTTTGCTTTCTCTCTTTCTCTCTCCCTCCTTTTGCATGTGTGTGTGTGTGTGTGTGTGTGTGTATGTGTGTGTGTGTGTGAGGTAGCTTAGGTGGTGAGAGGCATAGGGAGAGGAGTCTATGGGGAATAATTGCACAATGAAACAATGCACAGAAATTACAATCATAGAAAAGAACGTATATACTTCAGAACTTGTAAAAAAATAAGGAATTCAGGTTGTTAGGTTTATCTAGTGCATTAAGTGAGACTAACATCTTGATTGTCTAGTAAGCTTTGAGGCAAAGACCTAACAAAGCATATTACCCCTTAACGCCTTTGCTTAAAGAAATATTTCCTGTCTGCTAATTTAAGTGTGCTGCTGGAAAACTTTTTTGTGCCCTAATGCTATACCATTATATACCATTTCAAACTTAACATTGAAGAAGACAGTTGGCTTGATCCAAGCACCATATTTTCAGTACTTCATGGGCTTGGATTTTGTTACCTCTAAATATCTTTTCTTTAACAGAGAAAAGGTCTATTGCAATTATGAAGATAATTCTTGTACAAGATCCCATTAAAACTGGCAACACTTTTTCTTTACTGCTTTATTTGTATTAATAGCTGTTGAGTCACTCTCCATAAGCATAAATGACACAATAGCTAAGATTTGATGTTTTGGATGTCTTATTTTCCAGCTATAAAAGTTCCCAGTGGCTAAACAAATTACCCTCCTTCTACTCTGAAGAGTGGGTGGACCAGCTGACTGGAATATCTTGCTTGCCCGTTATCATGTTTCGTCAATGATGTCTCTGTCTACGGCACAACAAAGGTTAGGAGGAGTGAGGAGAACATTGTTCCTCCAATAGGTGCAGTGTGAAAAGTCAGAATGCAAACAAAAGGAATACATAGTGCCTGTGTGAGCATGCAAGTTGATTCCTGGAGCATAGACAGCCAACTACCACTGAATGATGGCGAATATCTTAGTAACACACTTGTACTCAACTTACAAACACAATAGGAACTGGAAGTCTATTCACAACTCTAGCCATTTGCAAGTCCAACAATCACAACACAATCTAAAGGACAGCTTTATTCCTCTATTTATTAAGGCATTAGGTTCTGTTAAAAAAAAAAAGATATAATGAATTTAAAATTAGCTCTTTTTTCTTTTTCTTTTTTTTAAACAGCTCATCCAATGTAGAATTTCCCTGGCCCTCTGTATTGGAAGCACAGGGTGTGTCACACAAGATATAGGAGAGCCATTTCTTTAATCTTTTAATAATGTCAGCATTCATAAAACAACACTGATTTAATTCTGATGTTAAAATGGCTGAAAATAAAAATGTTTAATCTCCACAGCCTCTTACTCAATGTGTTATATTTTGCTTTTATACACAAGACAGTGCACTGTTTCTCCTGTGTACCAGGTGACACAGGATAAAGAAATAGTGGAATTTACGAAAGATACTGAGTTGCAGTATAATGGAAAATCTTATGAGGAGAATGAATTAAAAAGCACACACACACACACACACACACACACACACACACACACAATTAAAAAGCATTCCACCTTAAATGCCAGTGTGTCTCATTTTCCACTGAGGACACAATAAAACTTGCCAAAAGGAAGCTGGACACGTGTCTGCATCTAGAGCATTTTGTCTTTTGGTGTAATTTATTGGTTCATTGTTGACTGAGATGTATATTGATTTAGAGGAAAGCACCTGCTTAAATGGGTAAATGTAAATGTATGTAAATCGAAGTAACCAATTGTTGCAGCTGCCAATGTAAAAGTTTCTGTAAAATCTATATATGTACTGTATATACTGGTGGCGCTGAGTGCCAGGTCCTAGAGCTTACTGACAAGTGTTTTTTTTTGGCACAACAGTGTCAAAAGCCGAGCTGTAGCCTATAAACAGTACTCTAGCATAGCAGTTATATTTTTTTTTTCTCAGGTGTGCCAGGATAGTGTGAAGAGCAAGTGATAAGGCATCCAGACTGAAACTGGTCAAAAGTATCTGGACCGTGATGATATGCAAATTGAAGATGGTCCAAACTATCAGGAATATTTAGTTTAATGTGTCCTAGCACCAGTTTCTCAAAGCATGTAATCGCAATGTCAGTGACATTGTGTCAATGTCAATGACCATCATTACATGCACACAGTGTTGAAATTATACTCTATTTTCTGGCACTGCATATATTCCAGATACTCTATTTACATGTTCTGACTTGCGGGAATAAATGTAAATGACAATGCTCTAAAACGGAGACTTTGAAATTAAATCATAATGCTAAGTATTGTAATCTGTACTTCCTTACTTCTGGAGGTCAAAAAAAAAAAAAAAAATCCAATTTTTTACAGTTTATCATGTGAAGAGACCAAGATTTATTTCCTTATGCTAAAAGTTGCTTTTGTGAATGGCTTTCTAACATTCTACTGCTCTCATAAACCTGTTTCTGCTTTTAAAAAGATGACTGGAACATCAAAATCACCTGACAAGCTATTTATCTAAACAAAACAGTCCTAAGAGTTTACGATTGCTATGAGAGATGGTTTATATATATATCGTATATATATCTGTGCATCCATCCATTTTCATTAACCATCTGTCCTGGTCAGAGTTGCTGAGGTCAGGAGCCGATCGCAGAATCACTGGGTTCAAGATATAAGTACTTCCTGGATTGGACACCACCCCATTGCAGTCATTGACCTATTCACAGATCACAGACAATTTAGCATCACTATATATATATATATATATATATATAAGTCCCGCTTGGGGTGCCTTGCGGCGGACTGGCGTCCCGTCCTGGGTGTGTCCCCTCTGGCCTTGCGCCCTGTGTTACCTGGTAAGCTCCGGTTCCCCGCGACCCCGTATGGCACAAGCGGTTCTGAAAATGTGTGTGTGTGTGTGTGTGTGTGTGTGTGTGTGTGTGTGTGTATATAATATATATATATGTATATAAAATGAGTATTGAAGCATAAGGTGGGATTCAGATCTCTGAGGCCAAAAGGAGCAACTCTAACTATTACAATACCTACTGTGTCTAAGTCCTACTTTCACATTCTCTTGCACAGAAAAATTATCCTAGCTGCAAAATATCATTGATAAACTCCCAGTTAATGTCTACAGATTAAACCACAGCTATAGGATTTCAGGACAGTTGGACACGCTACCTCTATTCTGTAGATAACTTAGGGTCACCTGCATTTTTTCCATGTATCAAAAATCTTGTTTTATGCTAAAACTATAACCCTCAACACCATGCAGTCAGTATTCTAAACAGAAGATTAGCAAAAATATTGATAAATTTTTTTCAATGAACAGGCTTCTCATATCACATGTAAAACAGGCCCCCATATTTCTCATCTTTGTTGTATCAAAATGTAACCTTAAAAAAGGAAAGCTTTTCCAATTGAGTTATTATTGCCACTGGATTTCAATAAACAGGTTTATCAAAATAGGAACAGGAAATTGCCTTGGCTCTGCTGTTGCTCTGATTGCATTATCGAGGACTTCAGGAACCTCTTCAATAACGGAGGGCGCTGAAGAGTGCACAGAGATGGGAGGAATGGGTTTCAGATAAGTCAACAAAGCTGGAGGCCATGACTCCACCAGAGAGGCAAGGTGTTCCTGCCATAGATGAGGGTCTGCTTCTGGCACAGTACTTTCAGCCTCTGCCTGGGTTGCTGCTACGTTTTGTCAGAAACTGTTTGCTGTTGTTTCTCAACATATTGTTGTCTGTAAAAATATTTCTGTAAAATTCCCTATAGGGTGACACACTGATGCCGGAGCCTCATAACGCTTGGGCTGTAGTTTTGAACATGAATGTGGTTCAGCCTGTGTGGGGTTTGCATGCTATTCCCATGTTTTTCTGGGTTTCCTCTGGGTGCTATGATCTCCTCCTACAATCCAAAGATATACTTCAGGTGAATTGGTGAGTCTAAATTGCCCTTGCTGCATGTCTTTGTGGGCAAATGAGTGTTTGTCAAACATTTTTCTGACTAACAAATGGGTAAACATTTTACATTGTTTAAACAATCAAGGCCATTAACGGAAAAAGTGTGTGAATGTCTAAATTCTGGGACAGCTGGTAGTGTAGTGGTTAGAGCTACTGCCTTTGGGTCAAAAGGCTGCAGGTTTGCTCCCCACCTCTGGCTGTAGTACCCCTGAGCAAGGTACTTACCCTAAATTGTTCCAGTTAAAATTACCCAGCTGTATAAATGGGTAAATAATTGTCAGCTAATTCAAACCTTAACATTAGAAGTTGCTTTGGAGAAAAGTGTCAGATATTCAGTGTAATGCAAATGCCTAGGATAATAATGTGAAACTAGAGTAACTTGAGTCAGGTGTTCCAACCAACCTAGGAATGTCATGTACAAGCAAAAATAAGACAATGTATTCAAGACTTGCATGCAAAACTACAAACTATAAGGGAGAATCTACTCCAGGCTCAGGAACAAGAAGCCTGTTTCCATTAAAAAAAAAGAGAAAGTTCTAATCAGGTGACAGGTCCTTGTTCAGGTCCAAACATCCCATGGCACGCTGCTTACAAAGTGGCAGAGGCCCTTTGTGGTCACAGGGTGACTTGGTGATGTAGACTATGAGGACTAGGAACTCCTATCAGGTATTTCACCTCAGTATTCTAAAAATGATGTAGGGGAAAGAGGATGCTTCCCTTGCAAACCTGGTGCCCAGCAGCAATGTCCTCAACTCAACAGATGGATATAATGTATGTAAAGTAGAATTTACCAATGTCTTTGCAGCTCTATGAGGTGAATCCATCTTATAGAGCATTGCATACAGCCCTACTCTGGAGCAGCTGTGTGATTCCACCCCATTGTCTTCTGGTTCCAAAACAAAATGTGAAAAGGATGAATTAGGAAAAATGAGGGCGATAGGAATAACAGAGGAACGAAAAAGTGAAAGGAGTAACTGGATAGTGCTAGTGCCTCAATTGGATGGCTCATTGCAGTTCTGTGCTGATGACAGAATGGTAGGATAACCCTGTTACCAAGTTTCGTGTCATGCATGCCCAGATGAATGAACTCTTGGACCACCTGGGCACAGCTTCCTGTTATTTAACATGGATCTGTCCAAAACCAGTATTGCTGAGGTCCTCAGGAGTTGGATAAATAATAGCAATTCTTGATTTCAACTTTTTCCCAATGATCTGCCCCTTTTTTTGGAACTCACCCATGTTTTCTTAGCTGTGCCCTCCATCTGATTAAGGAATGTCTGTGTGATTGGCCTGTCCAGACTTTTTCTGGCTTCTTTCTCCTCCTTGTGTTGGAGACTCACACTCACACCGACACATGCCTTCATGCAGTCGTAGGGTCTTTGGGCATAGCAGCAGGTAAACACTGCAACGAAAGTGCTGCCAGGGGATGCCAAGCAATGACAAAGTCTATCATAACGTTTTGATATTGTGAGATAATGATGAATTGGACTTTCAACAAGTTGGGTAAATACTAGAAGTCCCCCTCAGCGCTAAACACAGAGGACTTCTCGGGAAAACCGAAAGAGTAAACTTATAGAACCCAAAACACCTGGTAGTACACTGTTCCAATAAAATCTGAAGGGTTGAGCTTAATAGCTTTGTGACTGTTAAGGAATCTAGACATTGTTTTGGAACAAGAGGTATCACTGAAGCATCAAAATAGCCCTTTCACAAAGATCTGCTTCTTGTATCTAATGAACACTTCTAAATTAAAGTGTTTTTGCTTCAAATCCAGCACAGAAAAGTTGGTTCACACCTCCAGCAGACTTGGTGATTGTGAATCATTGCCGTCTAAGTGTGATCTCTCCCTTCATCTTGTCCAAAATGTAGCTACTAAGATTGCCATTCGCTCCAAAAAATACAATCACCTTTCTGCTATTCTTGGGGCTCTGTGCTACTACCCATCTATTACAGGTGGAATTTCGGAAAACATTGGATGTCTATAAGGTGGTCATTGGATTAGCATTATCCATCCTCACTGAGCTTACTACCGATTACACACCAAATCACACTCATTGTTTACAAAACTCCGACCTATTCATAGTTCCTAAGATCGCTTGGAAAACTGCAGGGGGCAGAGCATTTCGTTACAGGGCCCTTAAACTGTGGACTGACATCTACTGATGGGAAACATGCCTTTTCGTGTCCATTTTCGAAACCAGACTGAAGACCTATTTCAATGAGCCTTTCAAGTAATGAAATGATCCTCTGAAACTTTAAAGCACGCATGGGGCTGAGTGGTTTGACTGTGAACGTTTAGGCATTACACGAGGTGCCGTCTGCAGCACAGTTAAAGGGTGGAAAGTCTGTTCTCGTGTTCCTTGGGCTGAAGATTGTGCCTTGTGATGCGCTTAATAGTCAATCTAACCTTCTGGTGCTTCCTATCTTTTCCCTTATTTTTGATCCTCTCTTGATTTCATGCCCTCCTTTCCTTCATATCTCACCTGCTTCAATGTACTATAGGTCTTAAATATTGTCTTCACCTTTTTTCTTGTTTTCTTCTACTTCTTCCTGGGGCATTGCCACCTCCTTCTGGACCACCTGAGTCATCTGCAAATCCTGCAGTTGTATTTGCACACTGATGTCCACCAAATCAGCAGCCTGGTGATTGAATAATGACTGCTTTACTTTTTATACATAACCCAATAGTTATGTGCTGCAGACAAGCCCTCAATAGTACTCATCGAACAGTGAAACACTATAACTACTTCAAGTTGTCATATCAGCACCACATACTAGTCAAAAAGACTAGTCCATGTATCACACTAAATAGTAATCTAAATAAATAAATAATACATAAATAAAATTGTAGTAAGAAAAATCAGCTCATTATAGACCACCATTTCAACTTTTGACCTATTTAATCTTACTTCACAAATTAGACTATACTGTTTCTTAGGACGGGGGCGTGGTGGTGCAATGGGTTTGGTTGATCTCCAGTGGGTCTGGGGTTCGAGTTCTGCTTTGGGTGCCTTGCGACGGACTGGCGTCCCGTCCTGGTTGTGTCTCCACCCCCTCCGGCCTTACGCCCTGTGTTGCCGGGTAGGCTCCGGTTCCCTGCGACCCCGTATGGGACAAGCGGTTCAGAAAGTGTGTGTGTGTGTGTGTGTGTGTGTGTGTGTGTGTGTGTGTGTGTGTGTGTGTGTGTGTGTGTGTGTGTGTGTGTGTGTGTGTGTTTCTTAGGACAGGGGCGCGGTGGTGCAGTGGGTTTGGTTGGGTCCTGCTCTCTGGTGGATCTGGGGTTCGAGTTCTGCTTTGGGTGCCCTGCAACGGACTGGCGTCTCCTCTAGCCTTGCGCCCTGTGTTAGGCTCCAGTTTACCGCAGCCCCACTTGGGACAAGTGGTTTCAGTCAATGTGTGTGTGTGTGTTTTTTAGGAAAATCCAGAGAAATAAGGACTTTCCTATATCAAACTACAAGCAGTCTCTTTCTCACTAGTCTTCAAAGATATTTGCATATACATGTGGAAAATGTATATAGACATGTTGTTTGCTCTGTGTGTGTGTATGTATGGATGTATACATATATAAATGTATGTATATTATATAAATTATATAGGATAAGAAAATTTATATTTCCTTGTTCAGAGGACATATATGACCTCATTTCCAAACCAACTGTTTTGATATTCTTACAGTAAAATAGAGAGTAGAAAGGCCTTTGCACGTAAAATATCAGTGACATGCTAAATAATGAACCACCTTGGAATTACATAGAGCTACAAGGCAGACTCTGGGGTATTCCTTGGTACAGCAGCTGCCTGTTTTTCTGCAGTGTCTGCTGGTTTGGGGTACAGATGAATAAGTGGGGGCAGGGTCTGAATATGGAAATAGCATTAAAAATCCAGTGCCCAAAGGTAAGTTACAGTGTGGTACCCTGCTGGCTTTGGATTGTTCTGATGAACTAAGAAAAAATAATTTATCAGGAAAATTACACCTTTATTGTCCCCTGGAGTGCATATGAATTAATGTTTTATTACCCTTACCATGTGTAAATGTACGTTCTGTTGTCCCTTTACTTCATACTGGTTTTAAAAAAACATAATCTGCTTGTTTGTGTGGTGAACTCACATGTGGTTGTCCTCTTGTCTGGCAAGTACGGCCTGTACCTCCAGTAATGAAACTGGAATATTGTATTTAAAGTTTAAATCTGAAATGTATACACTGCATTTTTTTTTTCAAAATCTGGTAAAATTTTTTCTATCAAAGAATGAAACAAACAAGTATGTGCATATATCTCCATACTACATTGTGTATGCACATGGTTCAAATGTGATAAAGTCGAATTAGGCACTACTTTACAAATACACTTAGTCTTCATATAATGAAGTTCAATACAATAAAGAAGCTACAATGGCTGAAGAAATGCCATTTTTAACCAACAGACTTTTCACCGTGTCCATAATTTCTGTTTACAATGGTTATTTTATTGTATGCAATAGAATTAGCACTTGGAAGAGATGCACATTTGGTGTCTAAAATGTGTTTTAATGAGGCACAGATGTGTGGAATGAGTTTAGGTGTGACCTATGGTCATTTGCGGTATTGCTCCCAGGTTAGAGGCATTTATATGGTTGTGAATTTGTAGTAAAAGCGGCTTTAATGAATGTTACAAATCAAGTTACAAAATGAATTGCAGTTCCAGTTGAGTTCCAAAATTGACAAACCAAGATAGAGCCGCTGGAGGACACTTAAAAAAACTACCCTGAAACGTAATAGTATAAATTGCTAAGGTGTATATGTGTCTAAAAATCATTTTGTAGTACAAAAACTGTGAGCTGGTGGGTGTTACTCCCCAGGCAGAGGTGGAGTTGATTTGATGGACAGCTCCCCACCCTTACCTTGCCCTAAGGGCATAATGTGAACCCTGCTGTTGCTACTTAAGAGGCTATTAAGAAGGACTGTAAAAGAAGGTGGTCTGAGGACTTGAGAGGGAGGTCTTGGAGAATGTTGGGAGGAATCACAGATTTTCCCTAGAATAGGTGTAGCATGCAGATTTTTTTTTTTTTTTTGGTGCCTGTTTTCATTTTCCCCCTTTTAAGTAATAAAAAGTCCAATTTGTTGTTGAACTAGCTGTTTTGTGCCGTTGTCCTGCCCAAGTAATTGCCTCTGCCTCAAAACCAGCCACAAGATCTAATAGTATAAACTGCCTTGAATAAAGATGTCAGCAAAATAAATAAATGTAATGCAGGGTCCTCCCTAAAACCATAAGAATGAGAAATCTTAAAAAAAAAAAAAAAAAAAAAAAAAAGACTTCTGGTCTAAGGGTTATATCCTTCAGGCCAAAGAGCAATACGATGAAAATGCATACTGCCTCATAGGTTCCTGCTGCAATTGTGTCTTGATACTAATGCAGCACACACAAGCTGAAATACTTTTAAAACTCCCATTACTACTCAAGTCTCACACGGCACTTAAGTGTGATTAATAAGGTATAAGGAGGGTGGAGATAAACCAGCAGCAATCTAGCAGTCAGCGTCTTTTCCTTTGGGTGGTGATGTGGTGCCAAACAAGCATGACAGACAGGTCTTTATCACTCTGACAGCTGAGACCACTCTTCTTATGGGGGAAATTATTGAATTCAAGTAGGCATAATGCATAAACTACTATCCAACCCCTTCCTGCTACCATGCACTCTCCTTTCCCTATGTTTATGAGGTGTGGACCACTGTATTTTGATGTCAATAAGCAATTTTTCTGGCCTGGTCTCCTGCCTGACCTCTTTAATCCATCAGTATATTACTACAGATTAAGTTTTGTGGATGTCTTCTGCAGTCACAAGATAAATGACATCTCAGAAGTTACGCATTAAACAGTAGATTACAGTCTTGTGACTGTGTCACCAGTGCTCATCCGTGTGCTTCTGCCCAACCTATCACATTATCACATTAAGAAAGAAAAATAATGATAATAATAACTGAGGCAGAGTGATATTTCTTAGACACAAAATACATCTGTCTTTAGAAAGGATTAGGCAACATTATAAACATGCAAGGAAAAAGAAAATATGAGCGTTTGTGTGTTTCACACCCCCACCCTCACCACATCCATTGAAAAAGATGAAAGGCAAAGATTTTTTTGGGATTCATGCCTACACCTTTCCAAAATGCCATCATAGCAAATTTATCTGTAGATATTTCAAGGCACTTTAGCATCCATGGCATTGGCGGTGTTGACATTTTGAATAAACACCAGGTTTCTTTTGTTTGTTTTTTTTTTTGTCTCATTCTTCAGTTACATGTTTTTTTGTATCCCACATTTTGGTAGGTAATGATGATTGGAATATTATCAATTAAAATACATTTTCATAGAATAAGAAATAATGATCAGTCTAGATGAGAGGGGCGTGGGGGCGTGGTGGCGTGGCGGGTTGGACAGGGTCCTGCTCTCCAGTGGGTCTGGGGTTCGAGTCCGGCTTGGGGTGCCTTGCGGCGGACTGGCGGACTGGCGCCCCGTCCTGGGTGTGTCCCCTCCCCCTCTGGCCTGGCTTTATGCCCTGTGTTGCCGGGTAGGCTCCGCGACCCTGTATGGGACAAGTGGTTCTGAACATGTGTGTGTGTGATCAGTCTAGATGCTTACAAACCAAAAGTGTACTTTTGCATGGCAGGGACATCATTCTTAAGAAGGACATTGAGTATTTTTGAGTAATATAAGTTCTCATACTATTTTAAATAATAAAAAAAACTTTTTTTTTTTTTTACTAAT
The DNA here is from genome assembly GCF_900964775.1 of Scleropages formosus. Taxonomy (NCBI): domain Eukaryota; kingdom Metazoa; phylum Chordata; class Actinopteri; order Osteoglossiformes; family Osteoglossidae; genus Scleropages; species Scleropages formosus. The sequence continues at coordinate 27,982,206 of NC_041808.1, forward strand.
TTGTATTTGTACTAGGGGGTGCGGTGGCGCAGTGGGTTGGACCGCAGTCCTGCTCTCCCGTGGGTCTGGGGTTCGAGTCCCGCTTGGGGTGCCTTGCGACGGACTGGCGTCCCGTCCTGGGTGTGTCCCCTCCCCCTCTGGCCTTACGCCCTGTGTTACCGGGTAGGCTCCGGTTCCCCGTGACCCCGTATGGGACAAGCGGTTCTGAAAATGTGTGTGTGTGTACTATTTTAAATAATAAAAAAAACTTTTTTTTTTTTTTACTAATTTGTATTTGTACTAGGGGGCGCGGTGGCGCAGTGGGTTGGACCACAGTCCTGCTCTCCAGTGGGTCTGGGGTTCGAGTCCTGCTTGGGGTGCCTTGTGATGGACTGGCGTACTGTCCTGGGTGTGTCCCCTCCCCCTCCGGCCTTACTCCCTGTGTTGCCGGGTAGGCTCCGGTTCCCCCGCGACCCTGTATGGGACAAGCGGTTCTGAAGATGTGTGTGTGTGTGTGTGTATTTGTACTAAATATGGTGTTTAACTTAATCTGAATCTCATCCACCCCCGGTGCTTTGCCACTGTGGAGCTTTCCGGCTACCTCAGTGACTTCCACCAGAGAAATGGACTCTGACAAGTCTGGAAGCCTTTGGCCCTGATTCCTGTAAGGGAGGCATATCTCTCGGGTTTAAGAGTTCCTCAAAGTGGTCCTTCCACATCCTGACAATGTCCTCATTAGTGGTCAGAGTTTCTCCACTCTCGCTGAGCACAGCTTCAGCGAAGCTCCTCCGACCCCTCCTGAGCTGCCGGGTGGTTCTCCAGAATCTCTTTGAACGACCGATAGTCGTTTTCCATGGCCTCTCAAAACTCCTCCCATGCTCTGGATTTTGCTTCTGCAACCGCAGCCGCTGCTGCCATTTTTTGCCTGCCGGTACCTGTCTGCTGAGTCAGGAGTCCCCAGAGCCAACCAGGCCCTAAAGGAGTTCTTCAGATTGATGACTTCCCTCACCACCGGTGTCCACCAGCGGGTTCTTGGGTTGCCGCCATGACTGGCACCAACAAGCTTTTGGCCACAGCTGTGCCTGTCTGCTTCCACAATGGAGGTTTTGAACAGGGTCCATTCAGACTCTATGTCCCCTACCTCCTCCAGGACATGGGAGAAGCTCTCCCGGAGATGTGAGTTAAAATCATTCCAGACAGGGTCCTCCTGCAGTCGTTCTCTCATTACAATGCATCTATATGTGCTATTTTTAAATTTAATTTTAAATATTTATATGAAAATAAAACTACTTATTTGGCAGATTTATGTAGGCAAAGGTACATTATGTATTCTGTTTGAGACTGAACAGAGGGGACTTTGATTTATGAGTTAAAGCATCTCCTCTAAACTTCCTTAACATGGCCATCATAGACTCACTTCACTATCCCAGCCCACTGAAATCTCTTTGCATGCATGATCAGTATATGACTATCTGGAAAAACAATTTTAATTATGAACTAATGAATCAAGAGCTACATTAATCATGGCAGCCCTACAGGATGATGAATGAAAATGCAAAGTTGAACATCAGTGCTAACAGTTTTGCAGCAAATAAAGCACGTGAGGAAAATTTCACTTAGAGTTTCGTGCATCATTGCTGTGGATATTAATATTGCACCACATCCTGGAGCACTGTAATAAGTAATAAAAATTTATTACAAGACCACCAACATAATTTAACATAACACTGTCATATTTTTACACCACCCCATTTGGCGTGGACTGAGAGCCACTTGGCAACGTCTCTTGCTGGCTCCACAGGCTGTGTACCTCAATGCCTTTATCATAGCATGTAGACAACCAGTGCTGATCATAAATGTACCAAGGAGACAGTTAATCGAATGAGGTCTGTAAAGATGCTTTCACTAAGTATGCCAGGTTATTACCACTCTTTTTGCTTTATCTGATATTTCTATCCAAAACGAGTTGTTTTCCTTGATTAATTTACGCATCTGCATGTTTTCACTTTAGAGATTAGAGCAACTGTGTACCAAGTACTGTGTAAGCCATGTAATAATTGTGATATCAAGTAAATGGGTTTTGAGCTAACAGATACAATGTTAACTCCATAAAACATAAGATTATTTCCATAATCACTTTGAATGCTGTTTCCTATTTTAGACTCTCAGTGCTTTTGTCAAATGTTTGGTTTTAGTTTGCACAACACCCTTCTCTAAAAGTCACACACTTTCACACACAAAGAAGCTGCTTATCCCAAGCAGGGTTGCGGTAAACCGGAGCCTAACCCAGCAACACAGGGTGCAAGGCTGGAGGAGGGAGGGGACACACCTAGGATGGGACGCCAATCCATAGCAAGGCACCCCAAGCGGGACTTGAACCACAGACCCACCAGAGAGCAGGCACAGGCCACACCCCCCCTCTTTAAAAGTCTCCCCATCAATCATCTCCCAAGCTGTTGAAATTATTTCTGCACAGTATATTTTACATGGCATAGGGCATATTCTAAAAGAGAGCAGTTAGTCAGTTTCCACAAAATCGTTTAATCCGATCAACAAATAAAAGTCATTCAAAGTTTTAATACTAGTCTGTCCTGAATGACCTCTCAGCTTCTACCCTCAAACCTTTCCAACTGGTATAGAAAACTACTGCACGCATTGTGTTTGAGCTGCGATTCCAATGTCTCTCCCCTTTACATCGCTCTCCACCAGCTGTCTGTAGATGCCATATGAAGTGTGAAACACTAGTTATGGCATCCTGGGCCATCGAAGGAGAGGGGCTGTGGTGGCACGGCAGGTTCAGCCAGTGCCTCCCGTGTGGCAGGTCTGGGACTTGAGCACCGCCTGGTGTCTCCCTCCCCCCGAACCCCACACCCCGTGCCTTGAGGCAGGACCCAACTCACTGTGACCCCACTCAGAACAAGCGGTGGGTGCCAATGGCACTGGCTGGGGCCATCAAAGGTATACTATGCGATGCCTACAAGACTTGTTTACTCACTATTCTCCAGTTAGACTGCTATGCTCCACAACCTCCGTTCACTTGCTGGTTCCACGCACCATCATTTCTCACAAATACCCTTCCACCTCCTATGAAGTCTACATTTTGCTGCTCTTGTATAGTTATTGTTATAGCTACCGGTTTAAAAATTTTGTGTATGTTGGTTTAAAAGGTGACAACAGAGAAACTGACTCAAGAATCGCAGGCCTGCATCTATTTCTTTTGGCGAAGTGCACTTTTGTTTTCACTCTTTGGCTGAAAGAGTGGAGGGTGTGGTGGTGCAGTGGGTTGGTCCAGGTCCTGCTCTCTAGTGGGTCTAGGATTCGAGTCCTGCTTGGGGTGCCTTATGATGGACTGGTGCCCTGTCCTGGATGTGTCCCCTCCCCCTCCAGCCTTGCGCCCCGTGTTGTCGGGTTAGGCTCTGGCTCCCCGCGACCCCATTTGAGACAAGCGGTTCAGACAATGTGTGTTTGGCTCAAAGCATCTGTTAAATGAATAAATGTCAATATAAAGGAAGTAATTTTACTGTATTTCCATAAAAAAAAGCACCGTCCATGTCACTATATGAGTAAAACACCTTTCGCGCACTCATGAAAACACTGAATGTTCTTTGATGGTAAAATAACGTAGATGTGAAATTAGATGATTCCTGTTACAACCTGCTGCCGCATAGGCCCGTATCACAACACAAAGACGTGCTTAACGGTGCGTAAATTATCGAAGAGGAAGTTCTAATCCCACTTCTGGTGCAAATCCCCTGCACTAAGTGGCTCGAGCCTATTCAACGTCACTGTAGTATTCGCTCGTGTTCGACAAGCAGGTCTGCCTCACTAGCACAGCTTGTCACTGTTTCTAGCACGCTTATCTGCGCGGTGGCCTAACCGCCTGGCAAGCCCGACGCTTCAACAGACGAGAGTGTTTGTCGAATAAGAAAGAAGCCTGTTAGCTGCAGGATGAGACCAAATGGCTCTACTATGACCTCTCCTGAGGTAGCCGCAATCTTTCCCTCATCACATTGCTTCGGAGTCATGGCTATACTATCTTCCTGCTCTTTTCGCAATCCTATCTTTTCATTTTTGTGATTTTTATTTTTTGTGCATTCATACATCTTTGCTTCTGTGAACGTGTGTGATGGGAATGAAAAGGATATAATATATTCTTTGTATCTGTCATTTTCCTTCTATCTCCCATGTGACTTCTTAATCCATCTGAATGCGAAGAAGATAATGTTTTGGGCGAAATAACATAAGAGGAAAGATAGACTCCCAAGGACCAATATCTTTATTGCTTGGAGGATAAACGGATTATGTCAGCCATTTTCTGCTGCTGACAGCTTTTCTTATTAACCGATTTTATTTTTAATCTGCTGAGGAAGAAATGCGGTTTTATGTCACAATAAAACGCTGGTCACATCTAATGCTGCCCTCAAACAAACAGATTTCTCAAAGCCTTTCTGAGAAATTTGAAATAACTTTAAAGAGGTTTTTTGGAGGGTGTTGGGGTTGCTATAGCAGCATGTTCAACTTAGGACTAAAAGCCTGTGTTTTTGTATTTTCATTTGGATATTTCACACTTCCTTGATCTCTGTATGAAAAGCTGTCATCATCTTCATTTAGTTGGCTGAATTAGTAAAAAAGAAAAAATGTGTGGAAAAAGCAAACATTTTTTGTGTTTCAAAAAAAAGGAATTAACTGAAAGCATGCAATTTTTTTTTTTTTTTTTTTTTTGGCCACATGGTCACTAGATCTGAAATACACACCAATATGTGTAACAGCTAGTCCTGTTACCTTTCGTTCACTGAGTGAAGAAAGTGCAGCACATGCATAGGATCATCTCAGAATAAATGCATTTGACCATTTTATATGGAATGTTGTTAGATATAGGCGAAAAGGAGTTATCTTGAACCCCGGGGTTTTAGCTCACTCTGCTACTCATTTCATGCTTATGATCTGAGGGTGTGAATTAACAATGACCCTGGGCAGCTGAACTTAGTAACAGGCTGGACAACTTGAAAGAAATGCACACAGCTGCATGAAGAGTTCCTTCATAGTTACCATACCTAGCAACAGAAGAAGGGTATTCGTCTCACTGGGACAGGCCACAGTTCAGTAGCTGAAATGTGGAAATATTTTTTTTTGCATGTTGTGATCTCATTAATTGGGAAAACAGATGTGATGCTCACCAAAAGGCACTAACTACTGCAGAGAAATTTCTTTTTTATCATATTGTAGAGAGATACCTCATATATTAGAGACAGTGTAGGGTAATTACATTTACCACATCTCTTGTTCTTAAATTTTTGAAAAATTATGATTTTCAGATTAGTTTTAAATCCCAATGTGTTATCCTTTAACTCAAGTCAATTTTTAAATAAAGAAATGTAATTGTACTCCATTCATTTTCCCCATCCCCTTTTTCATAAAAGGAGGGGTGCAATCTTAAATGTATGACAAATACTGTAACACTTTTTCTGGTGGCACAGCAGGTTTGCCAGGGTTCTGTTCTCTAGTGCGTCTGGGGTTCGAGTCCCACTTGGGGTGCCTTGCAGTAGGCTGGTGTCCTGCTCTGGGTGTGTCCCCTCCCCCCAAGCTTTGCCCCCTGTGTTCCCAGGTTGGGCTCTAGCTCGCCACAACCCCACTCGGGACAAGCAGCTTCAGACAAAGTGTGTGTGTTTAAAGATTTTGTCTTTAAAACTTACTGCTACTTTACCACAAAACCAAACAGTAACACTTCATTGCTCTCAACTGTCTAGTGTGGACTTCTCTGATCATCATTTATTCTTGACCGGTCAGTGTTTATTGTTGACTTTTGTCCTGCTTTGAGTAACAACTTACATTTACATTTACATTTATTCACTTAGCACATCCTTTTCTCCAGAGTGCCCTCTAACAAACTCTATGTAGTATTATCAACCCACACACCTTATTCACCGCGGTGACTTACACTGCTAGATACACTCCTTACAATGGGTCACTCATCCATACATCAGTGGAACACACTCTCTCTGTCATTCACACACCATGGGTGAACCTGAACAATTTACAGGACAGGTAACAGTAGAACAGAAAGGAAAAATAATTTAAAATGTTATTTTTTAAACTTTAGCTAGAGCCCTCTCCTACATTTGGTTTAACGTCTTGAATTATATAAACTATTCAATCACTACCTCAGCTCACCATCATTAATTAAAGTCTGTGCTGCAATTTAAAAAAAGTTTTAAAAAAGGCATACAAATGGGTAACGCAGTTGGAATCCACTGCTGAATACAATCATTTTAATGTAATACTATCAAATACAGTATTATAATCAAATACGGATTGCTGTATTACATTGCTTTGTTATATGCCAAAGATATGCAATGTTCCCAGACTGATCTGCGAAAGTACAACTACTGTTGAATATGTATGATAAAAAGTTGTTTGTTGTGGTCTGATAAATGTATTTAAATGATAATTACTACAATCTGTAATCTGTTTTATCTGCGCACACCATCATTCAATTTAGGTGCCTTGAAAAATATTATAACAATGCTGGAGTCCAGATAATGCAGATAGTGCATAGAGACGTTTTCCATTTAAATGTTGTAGTCATTTGTCATTAAGTTGTATCAAGGACAGGGACTGAAACCCATTTTTGAGAATGTTACTCATTGTAATGGTAATGCAAGTCAGCATAGACATTCAACGAGATTCATGAGCAAACAACTGAACAGAGTTAGAATCATTTTATGGTTTTCAGTTTGACTGAAATTACACTCAGCCCTCGTTGAAAGGTGCTTGTACACTTAGGAACTGTTACGATGACTTAAGGAAATATATTGTAAATGTTTTTTCATACTTCAGGCTTTTTATTTTGTACAGCAACATTTTTGAGTGCTACATTCATCATTTTGCTTTCCCAGCAGGTGCTTTATTCTGTACAAGTTTTTATTAAACACTTGTACACACTGAGACCAAGCAAAAAAATAATTCTATTGAAAAATTATAAAACATAGCTGTGTTATCCTTGTCATGGGCAAAATACCTTTTATTTTGATTACTTGCTTTCTTTAACTCTTTGTTAAAGCTACGGTTGCAAGTAATTAAGAGCCATCCCACAGAATGCAAGGCTAAGGAAGGTATACCCTTAAAGGAATGCCAGTCCGTTACATAGTAGTCCCCTGCCCCGTCGGCCTTGCGCCCTGTGTTACCGAATAAGGCTCCGGCTTGCCGTGAACCTGCTTGGGATAATTGGTTGTTGATGATGAATCTATAAGATGTACCAATGATTTATTTTTGAAGAGCAATGTCTTTGTTGATTGTTGTATATAAAAGTATTGGATTATAGATTTATTCTAATTATTGTTTCTATTAATGTCAGTAAATCAATTTATTTTATGAGGTAGACAGAGTGTGAAATTTTTAGTGGGAAGTGCCAGGAACAGCTCCCACAGGAGGCACCCTTGAGGCATTCTTGCAACATGCCCAAGCTACCTCAGATGAGTCCTTTCAATCCAGAGAGCAGCAAATCTACCCTGAGTCTCAACCCCTATCATGGAGAGTGAGACTAGCAATCCTGTGAAGAAATAGCTTGCCCTGCCAGTACCTATCAGCCAAATTAGGAGATGCCCCCAACAGCATTGCCTGGAAGGCTGTCTTCTTCATCTTAACACCTTCCCTTACTTAAGGTTGGCACCATGGGAGGCAACTCAGTTCAATTGATTTCAATTCCGTCCATCCATCCGTCCATCCAGTTTCAATAACTGCTTATCCTGAGCAGGGCCGTGGTGAGTCAGTCTGTTCTGGAATCATTGGCCACAAGGCTGAGAGGGGTACAACCTGGATGGGGTACCATTCCATTGCAGGGAGACCACACACAGAGTCACTCACCAATTCACACACTAAGGGCGATTTAGAGTCACTAATCTAACTAAACTGCATGTATTTGAACTGCGGGAGGAAACCCACACAGACATGGGGGGAATATGCAAACTCAAGAGAATGAGCGGAGATCAAAACCATCTTCTCTTACACTACCCAGACACTGTGAAACTGTCATGCTTCTTACTACGCCACTGCGCTCCCAGTTCAATTCAGTTCATTTCACACACACACACACTGACTGAAACCACTTGTCCCAAGCTGGGTTGCGGTGAGCCGGAGCCTAATCCAGCAACACAGGGCACAAGGCTGGAGGGGGACGGGACACACCCCAGACAGGACGCCAGTCCATCACAACGCCCCCCAACCAGGACTCAAACCCCAGACCCGCCAGAGAGCAGGACCCAGCCAAGCCTGCTGCACCACCGCGCCCCCTTCCTCAATTCATTTCAATTCAGTTTATTCTCATGGATTACTGTTATCAGCAGAGTGATACAGAGCCATGGAGAAGGGGAGAAAAATAAACCTCTTGGGCTCCTTGTACCAGTGGCTGCCAACCCCTCGTGGGCATTCTAATGTCAGTATAGAGAACCTGTGTAGAAGTATCTGCAACTAAATGAGCAGTACAGCAAAAACCACAAAAACTGGATTCTGTGCAGGCAGAAATCATGGTACAGGCACAACTGCTTGATCAAGTGGAGGTAGTGAGTGACCATGGCCAGTGCCTGGCAGCAGGTGTCCTGAGTGAAGGGTATCCGTTACACTGCTTCATACATGGGTTTCCCAGGTAGCTCACTTGTTCCTAAGAGTGCTGTGATGCTGTAGGAGAGATAGGAAGAGAGAGAACAACCAGTGAGAACAATAATGACTCCTGAAAAGCAAGCAGACAGGAAATAACTGTATAGTAAGTGAGTAATAATTTATAATGGTATCACATTAAAAGATAAAGGTTTGAAACCAGCCCAGCTGAAGTAAAACCATTCTGTCCCATATTGTGTGTGCAAGTTATTTTTATTTTTGCATGTTTAGTTTGGGTTTGAGGGGGTGCGGTGGTGCAGTGGGTTGGACCGGGTCCTGCTCTCCGGTGGGTCTGGGGTTCGAGTCCCGCTCGGGGTGCCTTGCGATGGAGTGGCGTCCCGTCCTGAGTGTGTCCCCTCCCCCTCCCACCTTACGCCCTGTGTTGCCGGGTAGGCTCCGGTTCCCCGCGACCCTGTATGGGACAATCGGTTCAGAAAATGTGTGTGTGTTTGGGTTTGTTTGTCATCTATAAAGTGCTATCTGAAATCACATACACTCATTCAGTCACACATATACAAACAGAAGGCAGTTTAGAGTCAACAGTTCTGAACCATGTCTATAGGCTATGGGAGGAAACAGGAGTACCCAAAGGAAAACTCATATGAACACAGGGAGAAAAATGTAAACTCCGAACATACTGAGCTAGACTGAGACCCATGTCCGGAACTACTGCACCAATCAATTTAGTCTACATCATATATTTTTAGTAAATATTTTTAAGAAAAATTCTATTTTTTACAGTGAGACTCTTTTTTATTTAAAACACTGGAGAGATATTTTTTGTTTTTCTGTAAAATTTTACTTTCTGGAAAGACGAAGGAAATGGCCATGTGACCCCTCGTCTTTGAAATGAATTAAAAAGGATCATCTTTTAGTCTTTGAATTGACCTTTCTCAGACTTCTTGCTTTTTGTTTGCAATATCGAGTCCCTGTTTAGTGTTTGCTTTTTCAAGTCTGAAAAGGACACATCTTCTTTAAAAAGAAAATAATTCCCTTTTCAATTACTCTCCCTCCTTCACCTCCACCATCTCCCCGGGTCCGCTTCCAGGGAAAGAGAAAAGGTTCCTTTTCAACAGCACAACTGCCGCCTCATTCCTAATTCCTTTTACTATCGTCCTTGCCGCCACTTTATGCATGAAACACACAAGTAGATTGAAAGCATTCAGTGGCCATTCAGACAGTGAAGAAAGGAGATCCTCAGAGCTTTATTAGATATGAAGATCTACAATAAAAATCAATTTCTGGACTCTTTATGCAGTTTAAATGACAAAGCCTCCACCCATTCAGACTCCATTGTGTGAGGCAAAGTAATTCTGCAGCACAGGCGAGACAAGAGCATAGTGTACTTTCTGACCTGAGATTGCAGATTCTAATATGATACAGACCTACTGAGATAATGGTAGACACTTAATATCATCTTTGGGAAGGAAAAAGTTATCTGATATCGTTTGGGGGTTAAACAGTTTCATGGACAGAATTTTAACCAGTCTTAGCAATTCTAGTGGAATATTTCGAACATCAGTACAGAGGGTCATTTCTGCATAAGTCTACAGATTTATGACATCATTAGTTATCGGTTGATCAAAACCAAATGCTAGGTTGAAGTTACAACATATCCACTACCTTCAAATATGACATTCTCAAAATGAAACCATATTTGGCAATGTTAGGGTATTTTTATTAGCCTTGATTTTACATTAATCAAGCCAACCTTGTGTGTTGTTTTTTCCTATTTTTAGGATAATAAAAAAAAACATTATTGTTGTTTTATTGCACTTAGTGCATGAAACTCAAATTTTATTCAGTGATTTCAGGGTCACTGTCCAATTTATTTTTATTGTTTTGTATCAGGGGGTGCGGTGGCGCAGTGGGTTGGACCACAGTCCTGCTCTCCGGTGGGTCTGGGGTTCAAGTCCCACTTGGGGTGCCTTGTGACGGACTGGTGTCCCGTCCTGGGTGTGTCCCCTTCCCCCTCCGGCCTTACGCCCTGTGTTGCCGGGTAGGCTCCGGTTCCCCGTGACCCCGTAAGGGACAAGCGGTTCTGAAGGTGTGTGTGTGTGTGTGTGTGTGTGTGTGTGTGTGTGTGTGTGTGTGTGTGTGTGTGTGTGTGTGTGTGTTTTTTGTATCACCAGCTATAATATTGATTATTCTTTAAAAAAAAATTTATTGGCAGACAGCTGTTATGTAACTACCCTTGCTTGGCTAAATAACAGTTGGTCCCAGATTCTGGGTTTGAATCCTTATCCTGCTGTACCACCCTTGAGAAAGGCAGTTAACTTCAAATAAGAATACTCTGCAGTATAAATGAGTAAATGTCTGTAAGCACCATGCTTGCATGCAAACCTTACATTCTACATGTTTTTACACCAAGACATCAACAAAATAAATAAATAAATAACATATGACACCACGATTTCTGTGTAAGTCTATTGGGCCATTCTCGTCTTGTTCTTCCGGGGAGCATGGTGGCACAGTGGGTTTGGTCAGGTCCCACTCTCTGATGGGTCTGGGGTTCGAGTCCTGTTTAGAGTACCTTGCAACAAACTGGTGTCCTGTCCTGGGTGTATCCCCTTCCCTTCCAGCCTTACGTCCTGTGTTGCAAGGTTAGGCTCCGGTTCACTGCAACCCTGTTTGGGATTGGTTTCATTCATTAATACTCTAGTTTATGTTAAATGAATGTTTTTATCAAGTGAACTTACAGTTGACTAGCTTCAGAAAGATGCAAACACTAACACCTCAGAACATATGTAAGACTGCAAGGTGCTGCAAGTGAGAGCATGGGTACTTGGCTCCCACAATGCAGTGCTTCTCACAGTCTCTCTAAGGCAGCCACTCAGTTTTCAAGTTTGTTCCCAGTTTATAGTGCTGGACAATATGTTACATTCACAGACCAGATGTTGCGTAAGGGATGCATCGAAATCCCCACATATTAACAAAACACACACACACACATTTTCAGAACCCCTTGTCCCATACGGGGTCGCGGGGAACCGGAGCCTACCCGGTAACACAGGGTGTAAGACATTAACAAAACATTTTTATTTAAATATTGCAAAAAGCCAATAAGATATGTTTCAGTTGTTCAAAATAATTAACTGAAAAAAATAGCAAAGGTCTTTGTAGTTGTGAACTCTCCCCAGTGTGCTACAAATACTCTGTCCTACATGTACACTGTACACAACAGAGTTCTTCTGAACTGTTCTGAACAGTTGCTCACAACAGAAGTGCTTCTGAAAATTAAAACAGAAGATGGGTGACATTTGGACTCAACTTCGATAAGTAATCCAATTGAGAAAGAAAGTTGGAAACATATGAACTCTTACTATGCAGACCCGCTCCCCATCAACACCACCACAGTCTCTTTCCTTCAAAAACAAATTAAAAAGGGTATTAAGCAGAAGGTTTACTTCCAACACCACGCTGGAGGCTTTAGCTAATCTGCACCTTAGAGAAACAAGGTTAGTTAAGCATTTTAATGGTCTTAGTCCTGTGATAATTAGGCTTGCCCCTGAGGGAGTGCCATTGACCCACTTGGGCCTTGAAATGGAGCTAGGAATGACAACTAAGGGCTAATCCTTAGACAAACAATAAGCCAGAACTAATTTGCTGAGTAAACACTTTCTTCCATTGCTTCCCAGTTTCTTTCATTCAGGTCTTTAGAGATCTGTTCTCCTTCTCCTATCTTTTTGTCCCTATATAGACATTTACACAAGGGATCCTTGGAGCTTTTTTTCCACTATGGCCTCTCTTTACAGTTCCTTTCTTTGCTTATTTTCAGAAAGGAGAATCAGTACAGGGGTATTATCTGAGCTGTTGGCATCAAGATGGTCTTAGTGAATGTTCTTCTCAGCTGTATATATATATATATAGACTGAAAGAGAGAGCAAGATTATCTGGGGACTATCTGGTTCTAGTACACTGTGATAAAGAAGGAAATAACTTTACTGGGCAATGAATTGATACCACACTGGGCATGTGTGGCAAGGAGGCCCACAGAACACAAATCTCTGTTCGGTTGTGGAACACGACTGGGTTACTCAACAAACCCATCAGTGACCCTGGCACCTTCAGAACTTCCCAAATGTTACTCTGTTTAAGACATAAAGAGGTATACTTTTGTGCTGATCACTCATGTATGCATTTTTAATAACCATCCAAACAATGCATGGTTGTGGTAGTCCAGAGGCAAGTCCACCACAGACCAATCATGCACACATATTCACTCATACATACACTGACTAAGAAAAATTTTAAGGTTATTAATTCACCTAAAACAATTCTTTGGACTGTAGGTGAAACCCGTATAAAAACAGATAGAATGTGCAAGCTCCGCACAGACTGAGCAAAGCTCAAATCCACAAGCCAGAGGGCATAAGGCACCAGAATTCCCTGCTGCATGATCAGGAAAAACATCTTAAATCTGGGGATTATTTCAGTCATTTTCACATGAGACCTTCAAGAGTCAACCAGCCGCCAACCAACCAATGGCTACAACTGCTTGTCCGAGGAGGGAAGGCACACACCCCGGATGGGACGTCAGTCCGCCGCAAGGCACCCCAAGCAGGGCTCGAACCCCAGACTCACCACACAGCAGACACTGGTCAACCCACACCCTCCACCCCACCTTTGAGAGTCTCCTTATCCAAATAAAAAATATTAGCTTCTTGCTGTCTAAAGGAATACCACAGGAGTCCATATCATTCCTAACATCTTAATGCACTTGATATCATAAGATAAGAATTTGAAATAAGGCTTCTGTAACTTTTAATAAAAATAATCTCATTTTGCTTTCTTTTCCCACCAGCATGAGTCTGTTAATGAACTGTTGAGGTAGGAAACTGTCATTCACATTTGACAGAACACTGTCATCCTGTGTGTCTTTCCGGCCTCTCTGTTTAAGAAGTGCAATGAAATATGATCTGGTGGAGAGTAAATCAAAGTTACCCACTCTAAAATCTATGCACTTCATGAGGGCAGCTGATGAGCCAAAATTTTGGATGTAACTAATCGGAATAGTGTAGCAAGTCGTGTTTAGGCTGTGTGATTTGAATTTATTCTTCTTTAGTTTACACAACGGAAAACATTGCTCTGTAATGTCTCTTCATATTTTTCAAATTTAAGACACAAATTTTCTTGAAATTAGACACCACAGTGGCACAGCAAGTAGTGCTGTGGGTTCAGATGTGAGTTTAGACATGAGTTTGTGTCCAGATCTGTTTATGCAGAGTTAATAACAGCTGTTTAAATGGGTGAATAATCGTAGGTAGCTTATCATTGCAAGTTGCTTTGGAGAAAAGCACCAGGTAAGTGAATGAAATGTGCAGATGTAATGAATGTAATAATTCTCCCAGTGTTTTGTGGAATTCCTCCTGGTGCTCTTGTTTCTAGTAAATCAGGTGAAATGGTGATTCTAAATTTCCTGTACTGACTGAATGTTTATGTGTGAATACCCTGCAGTGGGCTGGTATCCAGTCTATAGTGTTCTCCAACTTGCACTTTGTCCATCTGGGATGGGCTCTGGACTGTCGCTGTATAAGAGCAAGCAGTTATCCTTAATGAATGTCTTTCTGCTTACTACCAATGTGTTTACTCCAATATGACGTAAAATGGAATGCAGAGAAAGAATCACATATCATTCTACTGATGTGATAATAGTATCCGAATCTAACAATTTACAGTGCTTCTTTTCTGCTTCAGCTTTATGTAAACGCATGGTGTGCCATCTGCCAGATTCAACTGTCTTTCAGGGTTAATCTTTCCTTCTTTACTCAGGTCATTCCCTGAGTAACTAATCCTGGCAGTCTAATCATAGCAAGCTGAATATTGTGTGTTTATCAGCAAGTCATCCTCTTCCTACATTCTGGGGCTCAGAGAACATCAAGGAGTCCCTGGGTGACACAACCATTGTCTCTCACCAGAAAAAAAAAAAGGAACATTAAAAATGCTCAATATTTGCTTGAATTTACAAGTCATCATGCTCCAAAGATGAAAAGGTTAGCAGTTATAATATTTCTACAGCTAAAAATGCCTTATTTTTACAGAGGTTAAATGACTGGATAACATCATAAGAGTGCTGAAGTCATATTATGGCAGAAGCTCCACTGAATACACACACACACACTGGCTGAAACAGCTTGTCAAGGTGAGCAGGAACCTAACCCGGCAACACAGGGTGCAAAGCTGGAGGGTGAGGGGGCACGCTCAGGACGGGAGGCCAGTCCGTTACAAGGCACCCCGAGCAGGACTTGAACCCCAGACCCACCAGAGAGCGGGACCCAGCCAAACCCGCTATGCCAGCGGAAGAAGTGTTACAGTATTTGTCATACATTTAATATTGCCACAGTAAGAATGCATGCATAAAAAGTATATCAAATATTGGTTTGTGGAACAGAGGATGTGGGGATGGCTGGACCTAAGTGCAGGATTCTTTATTTGGAACTGAGGAATCAGGCAAGCTCTTGTTGTCGGGGACGGGGGAGAGTCGACCCATCAGCGGTCAGAGTGGGAGTGAAGATCCGTAGACGAAGTCAAGAGGCGAGGCAAATGGTCAGAAGCTGGGGAACGAAAAACAGGAGCCAGAGACGAAGGAGACTGGATATAGGCGCAAAGGGGACAGTTGCCTCGATGAGATTCCACAAGCGAGAACGGGCTTGGAAGTATCTTTTGAAGGTGAGCGCTCCATTTGCCCCCAGGTGCTTTAACTGGAATCAGGTGCTGCTGTTTGCAGTGCGGGTGTGGACGTGACAATATCATGGCTTTAATTATGAATTTTTAACAGCAGATTCTAGTGGAGGTGACTAAGTCACTATGAATAATAATAATAGAAAAGCTTATCTTCGTGCATAAAAAAATGACACATTTTTCTAAAGGACTGACTTTTGAGGCCTGGAGTGTATAATGTAGTCTTCGCAGTTCTGCAGCTTCGACTTCAAATCTTCACAGACAGTCATAAAACCTTTCGACTACAATTTAGAAATTTGTCAGTTAATGTGATGCAGTTTCATTCATTTAGCAGACATGCAGTACAACGATATACCTATTTTACTGCAGGATAATTTCTTCTGCGCCAGTTTAGGATAATCACGTGTCTCTAAGGTATTACAGCAGGAAGTGGGATTTGAGCATGGCTCCTTTGAGTATAAAGCAGCAGCTCTAAGATACCTGCTGCCCACTACAGAAACCCTTTTCCACATTAATTATTAAAAACCTCAGTAACTTTTCCAGATCTTCTTAAACCTCTGATCAAACTTTCTTGCTTAAAATCATTAATCAACATGTTGATTAATTAATTTGAATATGCGTCTAGGCCCTCAGCATTCAGCAATGTCGCAGATGGCGAGGCAGTGGTTCAGTTGAGGCCCGTGCGCCCCTGAGACTTGCTTCTGCTGGGCTCTTTGTGGCAGATTTATCAAAGGTACCTTCACCATAAGCTACTTAACCAAACCGCTAACTACAGGTCCTGTGGGTCCCTGTGATTGTGTTGAACAGCAAAATGAGGATTAACTGAGACTTGATAAAGGGTCAGAGGTAGACTGTGATTATGTGTGTTTGTATGACCGGAGGGTCTCTTTCCTGCCCTCTGGTTTGGAAAGCATGTGTTCTCCTTGTGTATGTGCAATGGGGAAGGTGTGAGGTTGCAGCACTATTGAGTAAAGAGGAGGTGGAGATGTAGAGCTGAAGGATCAGGTTGCTAAAGCTCTCAGATATGAACACCGTGATTACCTTAATGCCTCACCCTCTGTGCTCTCCCCCATTTTGATAAACAGAAACTGCATCACAATTTCAACAGGTCCTAGGGCAGTGGGCAAACCTTCCTTGTCATTCAGTAGCTAGTCAAGTCTGCTTTCTCCTTAAGCTTATGATTTTCTTTTTAAATAAGTAAGTTTGCAGTTATGATTGACACACAGCTTAGGTCAGCGAACTTTCTGTTGAACTACTTTTTCACTAGCCTATATTTTGTGACTGTGCTTGAAACAGTATATAAATATATGGGGGTCCTGATAAAAAATAACATGCAATAAACTAAGTGACTTGAACACTGTTGTGAGACAAGATGCCGTAGACCACAGGTGCATGCGCTCGTGTCTTTTATTTTTCCCTTGAGACAGACAGGGGATCAGATCACGGGGAAGGGAGGGGAGGAAAAGGGGGGACCGGGAAGTGGTACAACGAGAGGGGGCCTTGAGGCGCGGTCGGGGTTGGGCGAGGCCGTCTGTGTCTCGTGCACTGCGTGCATGCGTCTGGCTTCCTTCTCCATCTCTCTCGCTCACTCTTGGGAACAGGGTTCGAAATAGCGGTTGTTATTAGCCCCAGGTGTGGCGAATCTTTCTGATTTTGCTGTCACTTGGGATTGCTACATCTCTCACAATTGCCCTCTTCTTTTCCTCGTCGACCACCACCACGTCTGGTTGGTTGGCCAGAAGCTGCTTGTCAGTCTGTTACTTGAAGTCCCACGGGACCTTAGCTCTGCTGTTTTCAACCATCTTTGGCGGTGACTCCCATTTGGATTTGGGGACTTCCGGTCCGTATTCTGCACAGATGTTCCTGTACACTATCTCAGCCACTTGGTTGTGCCTCTCAGTGTACGCTGTCCCAGCTTGCATCTTACACCCTGCTACTATGTGCATTTTTTTCATATAAAATTCAGTATTCACTGCACTAACTAAGTAGCCTTTGCAGTCTGTGATAGGGTTCTTTATTGAACAGGTTCTGGAGATAGTGGACTTGTGGTTGTTCTGATGCTCTCACAGGTCTCGCTTTGGAAGGAAAAGAAGGAGAGAGAAAAGCTGGAGAGGAAAAAAAGAAGGCATGAGGGACTTGACACAGACCTTGGCTATGAGCCATAGTTGGCCTCCTTGTGTCTAATGTACAAATGAGGATTTATTTAAACAGGGAGAAGAAACGACAGCTTCACAATGCTGGATTAATTCTGCTTTTTATTCAGAAAATAAAAGGGACTTTGAATTATTAAGAGATAGTAGGATTAGACTTCTCTTTCCAACCCCAATCTACACTCCTTTAATTTCCACTTCATTAGAATTCTTTTTGATGTATTTCAAAATGGACAAAAGGAGAGAAGGAGAAGGAAAGCCAAAAATATTAAACAGCGGTTAAACTGCAAGGAACTTAAGCTTGGATATTCATTTGTATTCCTTTCTTAATAGTTATACTGACCCTACCTTCTCACTTCTCAGTTTTCAACTTCTGTTGTACTTCTAATCTCAGTCAAGTGCAGAAAGGCTGATCTGAAAATGAATGTCTTTTCACCCTAGCCATAGGCAGTGTGGGATTCTTACTTTTCCATACTCTTTTCAGATCATCTTATTCATTGCACAGGCTTTCATTCTGGTGAAGGAAATGCAGATGCCTTCCACGCTTGTTAAGATTGTGAGGAGGCTGAGAGATCAGCATGAGTCTGCAGAGGAGGACCCGCAGGATATGCCATTAGTCAGCTGGAGTCTTTTAGCACCAGATCAATAATACTGCGCTACGATGATTTCTGAATTAAATTTCAGATAAACTCATTAAGGACCTGCTACACAGTACGGAAACAAACTATAAAAACATGCTAATATTTTCAAATATACTTTGAATCGTAATATTATCACTGTAAAATATCAAAAAACCTTAATTTTTTTAGAGGACAAATTCCATTTCAGGCAGTAAAATACAATACTTTAAATTGTGAAAGTAATTTTATATTTTAATATCTAAAAAATGTTCACTCTGAAACTACAGGGGCTTTATGAGTAAGCGGAGTTCACACAAGGATTCACACTGGTTTGTAAGGTCTGTCAAGTGTGTTTTGTCCAGAAGATTACTGGTGAAAGTGCTGCGACTTATTTATACAACCTACAGGAAGAGATTCTTCAGAAACAGACCAACCACAGCTAAGCCCCGATTGGTAAATGTAGTAAATAGAAGGTTTAGAACAACTACTGAAAACATCATCAAAGCTATTTGAAGAATTTACATAAATTCGAATGAGTAGATTAACTACATAAATAAGAGATGAAATTTGTATTTTCTTCGGTAAACGATGCTTCCTGCTCGTAAAGGGCTTTGTCATGCAACACTACAATTTTGCATTGTGTGAACAGTCCCTCTTTTTTAATTTTTGCTTTTCCACATTTTTCCATTATTTGTAAATGAAATTTGCATTACATATACAATATACACACATATATGAATAACCACAGCTAATGTTCAAATTACCTAGAAAAAAAGCTATTTCTCCGCAGGTTCTAAGTACATCAAATACATTAGTGCAACAATGTATTTTACTTTATTGTCTCTTCTGATTACATGAAATGCTCTTCTTGCCACATATAAATTCAGTCAGATCATCAGTGCTAATCGTGCAGGACACACCCCCACATTTTGAGTGTCTCTGATCGTGCGGTAAAGAACGCACGTCATTTGTTTTCCTCTGGGTCCTTTTGCTTCCGAACAGAAATGAAACGCTTAGGGACCGGAGGTCAGTGCCCGAGGGACGAGAGAATAAATTGAGTGAACGCTTTACTTCTGTTTAAGTAAGTTTGATTTAAAGCCCCAGTAGACGGGTCTGGGTTCTCCTGCGCTCTTTAAAATGTGTGGGGCAGCCCTTTCTTACCCTATTACCCTGTTTACCTTGACCCACACTGAATAAATTATCTTTAGAAACACACTGACTTGTTATGGTAATAATCACTGAGTAAGAAGCCCCTTGGGATGAGCTGTGCCATCTGTTCATGGAGGGCTGGGCCCCTCTGAGACCAATGATAAAAGCCAACATGACATGCTTGTAAACAATGTCATGAGGAGATCAAACCATGACACAGCTGACTAAAGTGTCCTTATGGAGGACCTGTTGCACTACTCTAGAATGTATTGTTCATATAATTTTAATGACCTACACATATACCACATGAATTGTGTTGTTTATTTTATTTTTGTGAAATTTCTGTTTGCACTCAGCATTTAGCATATTGAACCTTTAATTATTTTGCTTACTTATTGGCATGCGCAGGAGTGTGGTGGTGCAGTGTGTTCGACCAGGTCCTGCTCTCTGGTGGGTCTGAGGTTTGAGTCCTGCTTGGGGTGTCTTGTGACAGACTGGTATGTCCCCCCCTCCAGCCTCATGCCCTGTGTTGCCGGGTTTGACTCTGGCTCCCCGCGACCTCGCACGGGACAAGTAGCTTCAGACTGTGTGTGTGTGTTATTGGCATGTACCACTTAATGCACTGGAGTAAATGCCCCATAATTCATTGCTATTATCCTGAGAATATATTAATCTGCTACAGTTAAGGAAAATACTTAATAATAATAATTTTGAAAGCAACAAAGAGAATGAAAAATAATTTAATGATGGAAAAAAGTGAACCACTTGTTCAAAATTTATCAGTAAACCTGAAACTTGACTGCTTGACGTAGCTTCATTTCATGCATATATGCAGTTACTGATAATGCTCTCCTATTTAAATAGAAGCAGGGGAAATTTACAGTCTATGTGCTGTGAAGAATTGTTTGCAGAGCCTGGTTGTAGCCCAATCCCAGAGACACAGGATTGCATCTTTCTCTCAGGCAGCCTAAGGAAGCAATCCAAAAAAGTAAGTAGATGAGAGGGAGGCCCTGTCCAAAAAAGATGCTTCCCACCTGTCCTCTTGTCTCCAAGAACATTGCAGAAACAGAGATGAACTATCCCACACAACCACTGTCACACACACTGGACCTGCATGATAAGAAGCTATAAAGAAGCAGGCAGGAAGCTGTTGGAATGACAGTGAGAGACTAGTTTTCTCCATAGATTTGATCAGGTCGTATTGTCTTCATATTAAGGACACCTAATTATCTCATGAAACTGCTGTTGAAATGCTCATGATTGATTTTCTGGCACAACCATTTATAAATGTGTTGCTTTGTATGGAGTGGAGTAGGAAGTGTGTCAGAGGATGAGAGGTATGCGAGCTGTATTCGACATTCGAAATACAATCTCAGTCTCTTTTTTGCCACGGAAAACTGCCAAAAGCAATTTTGCAATTTGTTAACACAGAGATGTTGAGAAGGGAGATCAGAAGAATGACAACTGGATCTTTGCTCTGGCAGTCCTACTGAGCAGCACTTTGGTCTACAACAGCGTAGGCATTATTGACAGTGAAGCACTTATGAACCTGCAGTATCCTTTCAGTAGACAGTACATCCGTCACTCACACAGCAGCATCTGTGCAATGAAAAATTGCTGTAATGGTTTGTGAAAATGAGGGGGTGCGGTGGCACAGTGGGTTGGACCGGGTCCTGCTTTCCGGTGGGTCTGGGGTTCAAGTCCCGCTTGGGGTGCCTTGCGACGGACTGGCGTCCCGTCCTGGGTGTGTCCCCTCCCCCTCCGGCCCCACGCCCTGAGTTGCTGGGTTAGGCTCCGGCTCCCCGCGACCCCGTATGGGACAAGCGGTTCAGAAATGTGTAAACTGAGCACACCTGTTTAGTGTATCTAACTTATCTGAAAAACTCACCTTTTTTCCCTTTCAGCTGTTGCACTGTGAGTAATTTGTCTTTCATGTGCATTGCAGCACATGTCTGAAAGGCAAAGTCATACTAATCTACCTGGCCTGAATAAATCAAGAAGGATATTAAAACAAAATTATCTGTCCACATAGGGAGAGTAATAATATCCTAACAGATCTCCTGTTGCTGAAAAATTCTATTTGTCAGATCACCGAGCTCCATGCATACTATTGCATGAGAAAATGAACCACATAGCCAACACTGTTTAACATGTATCGTAAAGCACAACAACAACCAAAATAAATAAATAAATGTATTTTAAGTAAGACTTTGGATTGAATAAGGCTCTGCGGTAAAGAAGCCCTTAGGTGGTCAAACCTCCAAATACAGCAATTCACTGGCGAAACCACCATGAATCATAAGTTACTGTGTGAGCACTCCTGGACGACCGAATGTTCACTGAAAACTTCAAAATTCGGTAGCCAGTTTGTCAGGTGATAACAATTTGCCTGAAATTAATTTCAGCCGCGAACATTTTTTCTGTCCACTGTAAATCTGACAAATAAAGAGACATACGTGGCAGCAGTGGGATTAGAGTAGCAGGTGGCATTGAGAAATGTCATTTGAATGACTCTATGAAAAAGACCTCATTCCTAAAAAATTGAGTTTCTAGGCCTCTGTTAGGTTCTCATTTAATGTGATATACAATTTTTTTTTTTTTTGCACGGTCTACAACCACTTGTCCCAAGCAGGGTCGTGGTGAGCCGGAGCCTACCCAGCAACACGGGGCGCAATGCCGAAGGGGGAAGAGACACACTGGATGGGAAGCCAGCGCTCTGCAAGGCACCCCAAGCGGGGCTCAAACCCCAGACCCGCCACGGAGCAAGCACAAGCCAAATCCGCCACGCCGCCACGCCCCCAATGTGATATGTACACTATTTAATATAGTAGTTTACTGTGTGCTGCTGAATAACACAGAAGTGTGCGAAGGGCCAGCACAATTTTGATTTATCTGCATTTTGCTTTTATCTTTTTCTGTTACAGTGATGACACTACTTTGACCATGCATCTTTCTTTCTAAAACTAGCTCAAATATACTGTATTTTCTGTATGAGTAATTCTACAAATTCTAATTTAGAGACAAACAGAAGTACTATAAGTACTACAATTGGTGAAAACCCACATATGGAAAAAAAAGTAATCTGACCTAGAAAAAATAGGTATTTAATTTAGTACTTAATTTGGAAAATGACATTGGTAGCCAAATAAATTCTGTAATGAAAATAACATATTTTCTAGCCTTTTACTGGCTATAAACCTGTCACTCCTATCTTCGGGACAGGCAAGCAATAATTTCACGGTGGGGCAGTCTTGCTGTAATCTGTACTCTCACAGACAAGATGCAGTACTTGACCAAGTGAGCTGGCCCACGCACACTGTTCCTGGCTCCAGACACTACACTTGTTCAGGAATAAAATGTGCCTTAGCTGTCATGCAGAGCTAACAGAACAGGATTTACAGTAAAAAGCAGAGAAATCATATTATATCATCACTGGTTTTCAAAATTATTGTAATTGGCACAAGTACCAGTTATATTTAAAACAAAAATGAGAAAATCTGTTTTAATGGGAACAGACACTAGTCTCTTATGGTGAAATACAGTATATACAGCACATACACATTTTCTGAACCGCTTGGCCCATACAGGGTTGCGGAGCCTACCCGGCAACACAGGACAGAAGGCTGGAGAGGGAGGGGACACACCCAGGACGGGACGCCAGTCTATCACAAGGCACCCCAAGCAGGACTCGAATCCCAGACCCACTAGAGAGCAGGCCCTGGTCCAACCCCCCGCGCCCCCGTGCCCCCACAGCACACACAGAGGAAAGTATATATTTTTAAGTGTTTGATATCATGAACAATGATATATTTGAGCAGGGTTAAACATTTCAAGTTTTCCTAAATATTTGTATAGACCAGTGTTTTAAAAATATGGAATATTGTTGGAAAAGACAAGACTGTGTATATTTACATAAATGTGCCTTGACCCATGAATGCCATGATGAATTGTTTGAAAGGAGTTATGAGAACTAAAGTTCTGTAAAACACGTACTGTAAAAAAAGTCTGTACAGTTAAGTATTTAACAGATCCCTGTGAGACGTGGCTTCTCCTGTGCATGTCAATTGTCAGCTATGTGCCTGCAGGCAAACATTTCACAAATGTCATGGCTCTTTATCATCCACAATGGTAATGAGAAAAGCTGAAAAGACAAAAGAATGCCTGAAATAAAATTTGAAGTGATAACGTGCATAGAAGTTTTTTGAAAGGAAGTATTTGAATGACTGACTTTGTGCTCCATCTACTAATAACACAAATGATTCTGTAACAGATGGGGGTTTGGGAGACAGGACTCTGGTAATGTAGGCTTTAGTACTCCTCGGTATGTCGCAGCAGAACTCAACTGAATGCACAGACATGCCAAACACAAGGAATTGCATCAGGGTGTACAATAACTCATCTTTCTCAATGGTTGCCCACTGAACTATATACAAGCACTTGAGCAGCAGTGCATCATGGGAAAGGCACAGCTCCTCTACGATGACTATATTGCCCCCATCAATGGTTGGAAAGCAGCAAATATGTCAGTATCAGTGATACGCATGTCATATAACATGTGGGTCTCAGAACTGGATTTAAAGGTGTGTGAAGTGTTTATAACATTAAGATTTTGAATTATATTTTCCTCACAAGTCAGGAATTTTGAAAGTCAGTGTCCCCTACAGAAAGTCAGTGCCCCCTACAGGTGTCGATCAGGTGAACGCTCATCTTTCACTGGTATTTTACGCCCTAGTAGATATCATGCAGTTTGGCATGAATTCTGGGTAGCATGGTGGCACAGTGATTAGCGCTGCTGTCCCACGGTGCCTGGGTGGTGTGAAAGGACATGGGCTTGATCCCCACTCAGCCTCAGTAGAGTTTACATTTTCACCCCGTGTCTGCGTGGGTTTTCTCTAGGTGCTCTGGTTTCCTCCCACAGTCCAAAGACATGCTGTTCGGCTTCCCCCATGCTGTGTGAGTGACAGAGAGAGTGTGTTCCACTGATGTATGGACGAGTGACCCAGTGTAAGTAATGTATCTAGCAGTGCAAGTCACCTTAGTGAATAAGGTGTGTGGGCTGATGGCACTATATCGAATTCATTGGAAGTCGCTTTGGAGAAAAGTGTCTGGTTAATAAATGTAAATGTAAACAGGTACAAGATAGACAGGCACCTATAGACCAACAATTCTCCTCTTCCTTTGCTGGGGCATTGTCACAAGCCATAGCTACAACAGTCCAAGAATCTTCACTTTGACATAAGATGTGATGAGTGAGTAAACACTGGTATTGTACCCCCAGAGGTTTTTTTTTTTTCTCCATCTGCTTGCATTTCCCTGCCCTTTTCTTTTATTTTTTCCAATCTGTTATTCTCAGCAAATGAATACTAACTGTGCATTAAAATTTGCGGAGATATGTCATATTTTAGTTTGTTCCCTGGAGAGGTTGTGTTAACTTCTTCCTTCTTACAAAATATGTAATTTGTGAAATTATGCCCAAACCTTTGCACTGACTGTAGAAAGCATTAGTTTTTGGCTTTCAGCACTTTTCATTAAGGTTTTCTTTCCATTTTCTTCCTGAACTGGAATTTAGAAGAGGCAAATCACCAATTAAATGATCCATAAATACAAATGTTACATCTGTCAGTTTATCATCAGTTTTTGGAAATATGCTAACTGAAGCATAAAGGCTAGGTATAAACATATTTTCTGGAGGAAATTCGTTGTGTTGGCTCCAGACAGGTTTACTTCACTTCAATCAATGCAAAATTAAATAAATGCAGACGAGTATAACACACTGACATAGAATCACAAAAACAGCAAAACCAATAGTTTCAGATGGCCAGATTGCGGTCATCCAAAAAGCGTGAAGAGGAAGAGCAGAGCAACATAATGATTTTGTTAGAAATGATAGTGATCGATAATGAATAAGATGAATAATTTAGTTTACAAATTGATCATTGCAACAAGTGCTTTTTAAAAGATGGTTATGGATTGGGCTCAGCATATGGATGAGTAAAGGGATTGTGGAATTATCATATTTAATTGCAGATTAAATGGTTGTAAATTCCTATGCTAGAGCAAAACTTTGGTCTCTCCGGTACTGATTTTCACAAATAACTGACAATTTTGACTTATGATTTTACCACTAGAAAAAGAGAATAGAGTTCGGTCAGCGATAAATAAACGGAAAAACTGCTCGTTTCGCTGAGTACTCCCAGAAGTATAATCTCTGGACTATATACTGTTGGTAGTGTGGTAACTGTTTTTTGGATGCATTGAGAGAAACTTGGAAGCATAACCATTCTTTTCAGTGACAAAGAATGGTTTTCCATATATGCTAAACTCTTCCTTGTCTGTACCTCCCTCAGCAGCTGTGAAAAAAATAAAAATTTCATTCACAGAATCTACCGTACCTCAGTTCATCTTTGTAGAAAATTTCTGGGCAGTGTCCAGCTATATTTTAAAAGTGAGGCTATTTTTGTCCCTTAGATACTTTTATCCTGGAAATGTGATAGGGTATGGGAAAAAGTCTTCATTGAACTGCTGAAAAGAAAAAAAGTTAAAGATCCCCTTCTATCGTCCTGTTAAACCATAACCCAAAATCTGCTTTGGATGGATTAATGGAACACATTCATTCATTACATCGGACAAGCAGATGTGTTGGATTGTTATAGAATGCACCAGAAGCTTGCTCTGTAAATATGAGGTGTAGTCAAATATTTGTGAAATATTTGAACTGCATGATAATTTCAATATATTCTACAATGTCTACTCACCCCTTTGGAACTTCTTTGTGCTACAGGACCGTCTGTACTAAATGTTATAATCTTTTGCCTATGTATTGCTTTGTGTGTGTGTATGTATGTGTTTGCAGTTTGTTAGTACACCTGTAGGTCATTGTAGCAACAATCCTGAGTTACAGTTTCAAAGATATGTATGTTTTTGAGTTTTTATTTTGAACCGAATTTTCTCCAACATTTTATTTTTTGAGATTTTTCAGTTGTAGCCGTAAAAATGGCATGCCACTAGTCCCTGGGCTGCAAAAAAATCTAGTGCAAGTTCTCTTCTAATTGAGCAATAATGAAAATTATGTGTTCTAAACTACTGCCTTTAAATTAAAATTATTTGTATATCAAAATAATTTTGACACTCAAATTTATGAATACTTACCTGAGAAAACAAAAATAACTAAGGGATATAATTTTTTTCTTAAATAAAATGTTAAATAAAGATGCTTTTGGGTTATATTTAAATCTTTTTCTCTGACTGTTTTAAAGGTTTCAATTTTCAAATTATTACACAATGGCTGACCAACAACAAAGAATATGTTTATATGTAAAATTGCAGCATGATAATCGATTTTTTTGGGGGGAGGGGTGCGGTGGTGCAGTGGGTTTGATCGGGTCCTGCTCTCCATGGGGTCTGGGGTTCGAGTCCTGCTTGGGGTGCCTTGCGATAGACTGGCGTCCCGTCCTGGGTGTACTCCTCTAGCCTTATGCCCTGTGTTGCCAGGTTGGGCTCTTGTTCACCGCAGCCCTGCATGGGACAAGTGGCTTCAGACCGTGTGTGTGTGTTTGAATGTGTATTCAGTTTTTGCTAACATTATTCTACTTTTCTTTTTATGTAAAAGAAAAATGACCAAACGCTACATAAAGAGCCAGAATATTTTCTCTCAGCCGATAGATGAAACACAGAAAAGAGCAAACACATTTGTTGTTCAGTGATATCCTCAATTGTGATGGGAGATTATGCAGATTTCTGTAAGCCTCTTTCACAAAACATGTTTTAAAATAAATGCATCCTAGAACAGGAATACATGTCACTTATGAGCTTAGTATGACGTTTAAACATAACAGGCTAATCACTCAAACTCTGCAAACTTCTGCTTTGCTGAGCTGTGCACTTGTTTACTATTTTAATCATAGCACATCAATGGCATCCACACCAATGACTGAACTAGGCAAAATATCCCACAAATAATATTTACTAGTCTTTACTGGACACCACTAAGTGAAGACTGCCAATAAATTTTATATCCTAGCCATCATTCCCGCTCAGTTCCTCCACATCATCTTATGACTGCCCCTTCACTTTTAAAAGGTACATATGAAAAGGTGGACCACTGACCATGAAACGAAGACTAAGATCAGAATACAGTCTAAGTGTAATTGTTTACCTGTAAAAAAAATCAAACCTGTCTTGGTTGTATTCAAAATTATTATACGTACGGTAATATTTCATCTACATTCATCTAAAACTGAACTATTCGGTGTCTTCATAAATAAAGTAAATATATTAAATAATTATGTGGCTTGTACTATGCTTACATAAATGAATTTTTAATTGCAACAAAGGAGGAGCAATAAAACAAAGCAGGTCACTGTCAAATGAAAATGAAAAATTTGCCCAGGATTTTTTTCTTGTGCATTAAATAAAAGGAGGATGAAGAACAGAAGATGAGACTCAATGAATTTTATAAAGGATAACCAAAGACTAAAACTAATTCCTGCTGGAGGTCAACACTCTAAATGCATATTCAAAAGCACGGGGCACTGCAGTAAATCTATGGCTGTCACACTTATTTAGTGACCTGAATAGTCAATTTCGCAGTGAATCACAAAAAGAGGAGGGGACATGAAAAATTCTGAGGAATTGATGATGGGCTTCTTGAGAATGAGCAGAATAACACTGACCATGAAATCTGTCTTGGAATTAATTTGGTTCAGAAAAAAAAAAGAAAGGTGTGATGTGCAGCTCATTGAAGTGTCTTTGTACGAATACAAAGGTTAATTTGCAAATCAATTTAACATATTATTCAAGATGTTTGGTTGGAAGGCAGAAGCCCTATTAGGTAGATCAGAATGACTGAGAACTCTATGCATTTGAATGTGAAACAGATTATGAAATGTATCTCATTCATTTGCAGGCTGTTATTTCAAACTACTCACATAGGCCTTACATGCCTGTAGTATCACCTCCAAATTTACCTACTGTACATTAGACTGAAATTCACATTTTCTAGACAAACGAACGTGTTATTTCTGCCAAACTATATATCCAAAAGATGCCACATTTATGAAACTAGTCCAGTGGATAGTAATAGCATGGCACTGCCTGATGTCTTGCTCTGCACATGCTATTCTGTTTTACTCTTGATAAAGAGCATATTATATTGTTACAGAACTAGCATTTTAATGACTCTTAACTTTAAGTGACATAACTTTTGTACTCCAAAATACTAACCACCAAACAAATACAACAAATCATTTAAAATGTAAGGCTAAGAGTCAGAATAAATCAGACCAAAACTGTGCAATGGGATTAAATAATCAGATGGGTGATTTCTTAGTTATGGCAGAACATAGAAAATAAAGTCGAGCGACTGTTAAGAGACATATCCACAACTGCTACTCTTTTTGTCTGTTGGAAATATAACAATGGAGTCAATTTTTATGAATGGTCGACAATCAGAAATCATTAATTTCACACATTACTTTCCATTAATGCCAATTTGGTTTGTAAAACTTTGAGTGAAACCAATTTTATTGAAGTAAACAAAAAAAGTATAAAAACTACTATTTCCCTCTTTCCTTAACGTAATGAATTTCAGAGCATCTACTAGAGTGGAATACTCAGTTTTTCGGAAGATGTGACAAAAATATAAACACCCATCATTTTGTTTTTACTTTGCATATTGAATAGTTTCTGATGGAAACTGATTGATCCTGTAATTAAAACAATCCAGGGCACATCAAGGCAGTGCAGAGATAACTGGAATATTGAACCGGGATTGCCAAAACCTTCAACCATTAAAATACATCTACCAAAACCAACTGTATGATATTAGCTATGAACTGACAAGTAGGAACTGACAAGGCTTTTACTGGTGGATGGAGTTTTTGCACACCGTGAAATTTGGATGCTTGGCAACTAAGAAAACAATTCTTACTGGCACTCCATGCAACACCCATTTGTGAAGGGAAAGTGAA
Source organism: Scleropages formosus (assembly GCF_900964775.1). Lineage (NCBI taxonomy): Eukaryota > Metazoa > Chordata > Actinopteri > Osteoglossiformes > Osteoglossidae > Scleropages > Scleropages formosus. The sequence continues at coordinate 28,011,405 of NC_041808.1, forward strand.
GCAGTGAGAATGACAGGGAAGAACAGGGGAAGTCTGTCTAATTGCTTTCACTTAGCCACGACAGTGAAATGGGTACCATGCAGCAAGAAATGAGAAATGATGAAGGCAAGAGCTGATAAATATTTTATCGTTCAACTTTATGGTGAATTAACTCCCAAAGTGAAATATATTGCTTCAAAATAAAGAGGAGACAAAATGAAATAGAGATAGAAGAGTGAGAAAAGAATTTGAGAGGGTGACACAGTTTAAAAATTTTTAGGCCTTCTGATATTTTCAATTTAATTTTAAAATCTTTCTTCTTTCTCTTTTCTTCTCCTTCGTCTCTGTTCATTTCTCCTATCTCTGTTTTCAGAAATATTTCTCATGAATGATTTATATATGTCTTGTTATCAGTCACAATTTCTATAGACCCCAGCGCATTCACCAAGACATTTGTGGCATAATTGTTAATTTTAATGCCATAATAGCTTTAGATGGGAGCTACGATTAGACATTTATTGGACAATTAAATGAAACATACTCAAGAATCACAAAAGGCTTCTGTAATTATTTCAGGCCATTAATAAAATGGGCATTAAATTATATTGAACACAAAAGAGAAGTGAAATAGATTTTCATTAGAGCAAAAGAGGCAGAGAGGGGTAATAGATCCTGCCTCAATTCACCCTGAAATTAATTGTTGCCCAGCCTATTTCCACACAGTAGAATAAATGAATGAGAAAAGAGAAGGAAAGAAAAAGGAGGTGGTGGCCAAAAAGAAGTGGGGGTGGAAGTGTGACATTAAGAGCCTCTGATAAAAATGCTTTTGTTTGATAACCTACAAAGGCCTGAATATTCAAGCGAAAAACAGCGTATTGATTTCTAGTAGTCTCAAATGTAGACTACATCCTCCTGCAGGGCATATCCAATCTTCTTCAAAGCTATAGTGACTGTTGATCTCAAATACAGCTGCCTTCAGAAATCTTGCTATCAAGTCATTAGAGTCAAAGAATAGTTGGGATCATGCATCTGTGCAGTCTGGGATCATCAGAAGACACCAAACTGACCAGTGACCTGAAAGCAATATCAAACCACTTTGCTGATAGTGTAGTGTTTAGAGGCATTGTCAGTGGATCTAAAGGTCACAGGTTTGAAACTTGCCTACTACTACAATACCCTTGAGCAATGAATTACTGCAGTAAAACTACCCAGCTGTATAAATAAATAAGCTGTATAATGGGGACAGCTGGTAGTGTAGTAGTTACAGCTGCTGCCTTTGGACCCACAGGTTCAAATGTCAGTTCTGGCCGTAGTACCCTTGAGCAAGGTACTTAAACTAAATTGCTCCAGTCAAACTACACAGCTGCATAAACGGGTGACTAATTGTAGGAAGTTTAACATTACAGGATGCTTTGGAGCGAAGCATGAGGTAAATGTAGTGCTAACAGTCTTTAAAATTAATCTTAAATTAACTCAAGATTAATTAATTTGTGAGAAGGAAAAAAAAACTGTACTAAATTGTCATTCTGAAACAGCGGTAACATTTGTTTTGGTTTAAATGAAAAAGATACTGAGAAATACACTTATAGTTCTGTGACCATTATCCAGCACAGATTAAAGATTATGCAGGTCTAATGATGTTTGTGTGTGAGTAGCGTAGTGGTTGTTGGGTTGAATCCCACTTCCAGCTGCAACACCCTTGAGCAGTGTACTAACTAGGGGGAGCAAGTTACCCACCTACGTAAAGCAATTTAGGTAGCTTTTGAGAAAAGCATCAATAAATCCACAATTTTCCACTGCTATCATGAGTTTATGTTCTAAAGGTTGTCAGATAGAGGAGTTTAAACATTTTTACGGAGTAGCAGATAAACATACGCAGGTGAAAACAAAGGTGGTAATGAGTTTAGCATCACGTGACTGACTGAATCGCTTACTTTTTTGAGAATTATATTCTGTGAAAATACCTTTGAAAAGTGATCCATGAAAAGACAAATACAATAGAACAGTTTAAACAAGTAGTTTGTTAACAGCGTTACATGAGAAATAGTACCACAATGGTATCATAGAATTGAGCTTAATGAATTAACAAAATTAATCAACCGATACAGTTAAATAGAATTAATGGACAGAATTAATATAATAATGGAATTAACAATGAAATATGTTTAATTTGTACGAGAACTGACTTGTGAAATTGTTTGATTTTTGAACTGTTTTAGCCCTTTTTCTTCATTGTACCAACACCGAGGAACGTATGCAGAAAACTGCGTTGTTCGTTTTAGGGTCGTGTCGCAACACAGCAGGTAGCACTACTGCCTTATTGCTGTTCAGATGTAGGTTCAAATTCAGCTCATTCTTTGTGTAGTTTATGTTCAACCCATGTCTGGTGGGTTTTCTTCCAGAGACATGTATATCAGGTTAGTAGGTGACCCTAAATGTCTTGGTGTGTGTGTTTGTAGCTGCCCTATGATGGGAAAATTTCCCATCCAGGGTGTTTACTGTTTGGCCTTGCATTCTATGGTTCCAGGATGGGCTCTAAATGAGTGACCCTTTCTTAAGGAAAGTGAGTGACAGTCAAAAATACACACACACACACACACACACACACACATTATCCGAAACAATTTGTCCCCTGCGGAGTCACGGGGAGCCAGAGCCTAACCCGGCAACACAGGGCGTAAGGCCGGAGGGGGAGGGGACACACCCAGGACGGGACGCCCGTCCATCACAAGGCACCCCAAGCAGGACTCAAACCCCAGACCCACCGGAGAACAGGACCTGGTCAAACCCACTGAGCCACCACACCCCCCTCAGTCAAAAACACACACACACACACACACACACACACACACACACACACACATTTTCAGAACCGCTTGTCCCTTACGGGGTCACGGGGAACCGGAGCCTACCCGGCAACACAGGGCGTAAGGCCGGAGGGGACACACCCAGGACGGGACGCCAGGCCGCCGCAAGGCACCCCAAGCGGGACTTGAACCCCAGACCCACTGGAGAGCAGGACTGCGGTCCAACCCACTGCGCCACCGCACCCCCTTTCAAAAACACACAAATAAAAATAAAATGTAAAGCAACAAAAGAATTTGAGCAGTAAGTTAACAAAGTGATATGTCACTTACCAGTCGATTACATTTATGCTTTTAGTTGGTGCAGGAGGTTCATTTCACCATTATATACCATGCTGGGCTTATAAAACTGACTTGAAAAAAGCTGAACTAGAGAAAGCACCATGAAATTTCACAAAACTGTAAAATGATATGTGCAAGAGACCAAAGGAAAAGCACTGAGTACTCAGTTGATTGCGCTTAACATTGACAATTCCAACAAGAACGAGAATGGTTTTAATTAAATTAATGAGACCCAAAAGCTATAACATTCATATTTTTTGCTTATTTTATTTTTTCCTCAAACTCAGAGGGTGATTAGAGTGAGTCCTGACAAAAATCTTTATTTAATTAATTATTAGAAAATAAAACCCTAATCCTAATGAGAAAATATTCATTTTCCAGACTTTCCACGCTTCTCAACATCTACATTGTTTTTATTTGTGTACACTCATTTTCTCTCTGCTGTTTATTTATTGTCCTTGGTGTGCATCACGTTGTCTTTTCTACTACCTTGGATTAATTCAGTGCCAAAACATTTTTTTTAAAAAAATCTAAAACAATTTGTAAATATATTTCCAGAACATAAAAACCTGTAACAGTATAGTAAATCAAATGTTCACTATAGTAAGAAAGAAACCAAGAACTAGAGCCCAGACATGTGAAAATAAGAATATCAGAAATACTGCAGGTCCTTGAGAAGGAAGAGTTAATGGCAGAGCTTTATTATTCAGCAACGTCGGTTCAGATATCTGTTTCTGTGAAATTCAAGATTGTTAATAATTGTGTGGCCATTTCAGGAACTGAAAGGTGAGGGAAGATTTACATATGCAACATTTTATTTAAAATGTAAATTCCCAGTCATACAGTCATCAGCATTAATTTATCTTAACCAGGAAGATGAAGTGACATGAAGAAGCACTGCTATTGAACTTCCAGTTCTCACGTATTCTGGCCCGTTGCACTCAAGTATGACCCTTCACCATAGGTTTTCTCTTATTTGTTCATTAATCTAGTAGGGTATTCGCTTTCTTCTATAGGCACACGAGAAAAGAATACTTTGCTGGCAAGAAGAAATACAATTTTTATATGCCTGATTAGTTTAAACAAATTGTTTGTCTATTATCGTGACTTATTTGAAAGACCACAATTATTTCCAACAGGATCACAAACTTTTTTCTTTTTTTCCACGGATCAGAATGGATCACCAGCCCACCAAGGGTGTCTGGTTCCACACACTGTCCAACTCGTCAGGAATAAATTTCTCATTCATCATTTCCGGTAATTAAAATCTTTATTCAGTAAATAAATTATCCCTAAAAACTGCCATGGCAATAATAAAATTTAAAATACACACACATTTTTCTGAACCGCTTGTCCCATAGGGGGTCGCAGGGAACCGGAGCCTACCCAGCAACATAGGGCGTAAGGCTGGAGGGGGAGGGGACACACCCAGAATGGGATACTAGTCCATCACAAGGCACCCCAAGTGGGACTCGAACCCCATACCTACCGGAGAGCAGGACCCGGTCCAACCCACTGCGCCACCACGCCCCCATGTTAAAATTTAAAATAAAACGATAAAAATCAATAAGACCAGCTAATATAAAGACCGCATGGCAGAACCTTTGAAACACTAAAAACATACCCCAAGGCTTAAAACCATACATAGCAAATAATGAAAAGGAAACTCACCCGGTAACATTCACCGCTCAAGAGGGGTAGTTCCCTGGCCTGTTCCCAGGGTGTTACCATACACCTTACCTACCGTTTTTGAGTGTTTTCCTTTTCACAGCACGTCTCCCTGATTGATGTTTTAGTGGGATAGGTGAATGATAAAATACATATACAGAATTACAGGTTCACAAACATTTTGTTTTTTTGCAGCTGTAGAACTTCTCTACCCCATCAAGTGGTGACACAGCGGGTAGTGCTGGTGCCCCACAGTGCCTGGATGGTGGGATTTGGGTTTGCATGTTCTCTCCTTGTTCACATGGGTTTCCTCCCACAGACCAAACATGTGCTTCAGTGAATTGGAGACCCTAAATATAGTTTGTTAGAAGTCCAAATAGATTCGAACATTATTGCAGCGTGATTCTATTACTTTTTGATGACTGTGTTTTTTGAATTTTACTTATGCAATATAATTATGTTCTCATCTCAGACATACATGTATTAAGTTGATTTTAAATGTATGTTTTAGTATTTTCAGTAGAGCTACTTTCCATTTTTCTCAGTGTACAAACAATCATTGGAACACATGACTCACGACCCTTGTCGCTACTATCACGACCACTCCCACGACTATCGCGACCACTGTCGCGACGACCACTGTCGCGGCTATCGCAGACATTTGGAACATTTGGAACATTTTATTGCAGCGTGATCATATCACTTTTTGATGACTGTGTTGAATTTCACTTGGACTTTATGCAATATAATTATGTTCTCATCTCAAACATACATGTATCAAGTTGATTGTAAATGTATTGTTTTAGTGTTTTCAGTAGAGCTACTTTCCATTTTTTTCAGTGAAAGGTGGAAGAGTACAACACTCTCCCTGCGGTGTAGGGAGTGATCAGACGTTGTATGTTTTAGGGTGCAAATTCTTTGGCTGTATTGTAGGCCAGAACCAGAGTAGCTTGATATGTGCAGCTGCTGGAAGCCAGTGGAAAGAGACAAGGAGAGGTGATGTGTGGGAACTCTGCAGCTTTCTGAACCACCTAGAGAGGCTTGATGATGGAGGATGAAAGATCACACAGGATGGGGGTTGCAATAGCCCAAGTAAGGTATCACCATGACATGGACCAGGAGCCGTGTAGGCTATGTTGTCAGATATGGGCGAAACCTGCAACTGTCATACAGAAGCTATCTATAGAACAGCAGTATGGCTTCAACGGGGTGGGAGAAGCATCTTTACAGACTTTACTTTAATCTCCATCTTGTACAATAATGCACACAAGGAAGGGTATAAGGGTCCAACATGAGTTTGTTCAAAACTGAATGATTAGAACAAGTAGGCTCCTTATTTTGTTGTTGTTTTTGTGGGTTTCCACACATTTCAATCCTATTTTAAGTACAGCTTTGCAGTTCACTGGTATATTTGGTGGAATAAAAATGTGCTTTAAAAGTGATTGACATTTAACCAGTGAATCAGTACAGTGCAGTGCCATCTGAGATTTTTTTGTAATGTTTAATTACTTCAAAAAGTATCTAGCCTAGCTACATATATAGGTATATAAATAGTATTACATGACAAGCAATAACTTTTTCACCAGGTGGCAAAAAAAATGGTATATTTGTGTAACATAGTATACTACTTTGGACTTTTTTCTTTCTTTGGACCATTCTGACATTTTTTTATGTAAGTTCAAAATTAAATGACGATTATTTTTATAATTCAATTATTATTATGAGCACATAACAGAAACCCCAAATATGAAAACAATATGGGTACATGAAAAGATATATGAATATACCTTTTCCCCATTGTGTTTTATGCCTCATTATTAAATCGTTACTGTTACACGATTTTGATCCTTTTTATTAGCGTTTATTGCCTTTTAATATTTAATTATCGTCACTACACATGACAGAAGGACATAATTTACAAGTCAGGTATTGCTTCATGTCTGTCATTGACATACGCAGTTATTGTCAGGACTTGAGGAATCTGTTACTATTATTCAGCAAATTTACATCGATGTTCCCGTGATTTATACAGCGTGGTATTTTGCGCAGTCGGTTCTAAACGAAGGCTAAGGCCGTAAGAAGGGACGTCAGAAGGAGAAGCTCCAGATTACCAGGCGACCTCTGGAAGCGCAACGCCACCTATTGATACTTGTAAATCAAAAACTGAACGTTCATGTATATTGACGAGTTTATTTGCGCGTTTCGTCTTACTGTGAGAAACCGCGAGGGGCTGCGCTGAATGTGAATGGGCGTGTTCGAGCAGAGGTGTAAAATAGGGTGTTACTGTTCTAAGGTGTACGCGTGTGTGTGGGGGGGGGGCGGGGGTGGTTAAGCAGAAATACTTCATCCCCCAGAATTGGTGCATAATTGCTGTCGTTACTACTGCTAACATCGCTGGATCCCGGCAGGGTTGTTACCCTACTCTTCCTGCAACATTTTTCACCAAAGGAGGCATTTTAACACATTGTTTTACTAAACACAGAAAGCACTTTTATTTTTATTCTTCATTTAATTTTACAAAAATGTGACTCCGGGGGGGGAATGTTAAAAAAAAAAAAAGTTCGTTTTATGTGCAGAAACCACGTTCATGTTTCTTTAGAAAGACGTTCTCGAGATGTCAAGCCAGGTTTACGCGGTACCACGGTACTAGTACTCGTACTGACACTACGACAAGTACATGGAAATTACAGTAAGTGTAATATAAAGTACGCCATGACTGCGCCCGTATTGAATAAATGTGAAAAAAACGCCAAAAAAAAAAAAAAAAAAAAAACACGCGTCTGCGTGGGTGCGTGTTACCGTCGCATTTCTGTCACTGAACATTTCCACACAGTTGTGTCCTTGTTTATTATTGGTGCTGTGACACAGTGTTCAGCGGCCACGTTTTACCCGTGTGTACCCTGGCTGGGACAGAAAGCAGAGGTACAAACGGTAAACGGAATTACAGTGTATTTCAGCATCGCAATACTGTACAGTACTGTTACTCTTTGCCTCTTCTCAAGTACAGTACCACACATTTAATTAATGTACCGCCCACGCCGAGATAAAGATATTTCCAAATTTACATGCGACCGTAATGGGTATATTTTTTCACTGATCTTGGACTTGGTTTACAGAAACAGCAGCAGCAACAACAACAACAACAATAATAATAATAATAATAATAATACTCAGTCAAGACCAACTAAAGACATTTGGAAGACTTCCTATATTGTTCTGTTGGCGGAGGGTGAAATTTAGTGACGTCAGACTAACCTTTGAATACTGTATGAGTCACTCGCTTTCTGGGGTCTTTTTTTTGTCATTATTCCTGAGATTAAGAAAGCATCAAATTCAGACAGTTTCCCGCTTTATATTAAAATAAAAATCAGGGCACCCAAATGATAGTAATTTCAGTTAGAATTATTATTATTATTATTATTATTATTATTATTATTGTTGTTGTTGTTGTTGTTGTTGTTGTTGTTGTTGTTGTTCGTCCCAGAAGCAATTCGGAACCCTTCTTCGGGCCTGTTCAACATGGGTTGGCTCTGATGCGAGATTAGAGGAGGCGAGCGAGTAAAGAAAGGAGGAAAAAAAAAAAAACAAACAAACAAACAAACAAACAAAAAAGCACAAATTGTATTTTCTATGAGATGTACGTCGCTTTGGAGAAAAGCGTCTGCTAAATGAATAAATGTAAATGTAAAAAAAAGCTCTAACGAAGCTGCTCCCAGGAGAGCTCTACACAATTGCTCCAGTTTAATGAATATTTCGCTGCGGGGCATTGTTACATTAGACAGACCATTAGCGGGGCCATTAACAGAGCTCCCCTCGCAGCCCACCTCCTCCGCTCCGAGCATTTCACTTCTGCTCTTTGTTTATGTTGCTCCGCTATTAGACACACACACACACACACATACACACGCTACTGATAAATCACTTTCTTTCCATTTGGTTAGGAACCTGAATTTGATACGCACTTGTACTGATCTGATACGATCAATCGTTTTCGTTCGCACCTAGTACTGATGAAATCGATACAACATCTCAGATTCAGAGAAATTCCCGAAGAATGTGTTTGTGACTTGTGCGTTTTCTTTATGGGGGGAAATGTTTACTTCCTGCATATTTTGATTGCCTTGGCATTTCCTTTTTATTTATTTACTTACTTTTTTTTTTTTTTTTTTTTACTCAAGGGTGGAAAGTCTCGTTTAATCGCAAATGGACCGAAATTCTGTTTTGGGGAAGATGACTGGCAGAGATTGAAGTGCGCGGTTTTTCCTCATAGTCTAACGGGGCAGCAGGTGGCGTAGTGCTTAGAGCTCTCGCACTCCTCGATCGAATCCCGCTCCTCCGCGAGTGCCTTTAAAGGCAGGACTTACGACCAAGTGAACACCCGGAACACCCCGCTCTACAAATGGGTCAATATCCATAAGTGTCTTCGTGCACAAACCTAGCGATGTAAGTTGCTCCCGACAAAGGCATCCGCTAATCGATGAGCGTAGTCTATTGTGCGCCTTTTTCATTGCGGTGTTCGTTTGGCCTCCTCTCGCTGATTGGATGGTTCGCGGACGCCCTTCTGATTATGTGGGCTCGCGCGCAGAGCGGCCCGGCCCCAGCCTTTGAATTTCGCCACTTTTTGGCGCTCGTTCGTCACCTCGCTTTTCTTTCTCGTTTTCCAGTCAGGTGCCGCTTTCTGAAAGAGTCACGTCCGACGACAAGAGGAACCGTTGACAGCAGTCCACCTCGGACCTCGTTTCACCTCGGCGGATGTCGGAGCTGCGAAGTGCTTCCACCTAAGCCATGTATTATTGTAATTAAAAAGAAAAAAAAAGAATAAAATAAAACAATAATAGATGTATTTCTTTTTCGTGGTGACTTCAGGACTGGACGCAAAATCACGTAACGGAGTTGCATGTCTTCTTCACATCTCTTATTGCAGTCCCAAGAACTGCCCTGAGCAGTCAGTGTCTCGCGGTGGGACAAGTGATCGCATCTTCTCGTCCGGCTCCAGAACCTTGCGCTACACAATCGCCTCAAAGTGGAGCTGAAAGGGCATCACCTGAAAATCATGTCGAAACCTGTAGATCACATCAAGAGACCCATGAACGCGTTCATGGTGTGGTCTCGGGGCCAGCGGAGGAAAATGGCACAGGAGAACCCCAAAATGCACAATTCGGAAATCAGCAAAAGACTCGGAGCCGAATGGAAGCTGCTCTCCGAGTCGGAGAAGAGACCCTACATCGACGAGGCGAAGAGGCTGAGGGCGCAGCACATGAAGGAGCATCCAGACTACAAGTACAGACCGAGGCGCAAACCCAAGAACCTCCTGAAGAAAGACAGGTATGTGTTTCCCTTGCCCTACCTCGGGGACACGGATCACTTGAAAGGACTCCCGGTGACGGCCACGGACACGCTGCTGGGCTCCGCGGAGAAAGCGCGCGCATTTCTGCCGCCCACCTCCGCTCCGTACTCCTTCCTCGACCCGAGCCAGTTCGGCTCCAGCGCCATGCAGAAGGTGACCGAGATGCCGCACGCTTTGAGCAGCAGCACCTTGCCCTACGCCTCGTCTTTGGGATACCAGAGCGGCGCCTTCGGGGGGTTTGCTTGCCCGAGCCCGCACGGCCACGGCCACGGCCACGGCCACCCGTCACCCACAAACCCCGGCTATGTGGTACCCTGTAACTGTAGCGCCTGGTCGGCGTCCACTTTACAGCCGCCGGTGGCGTACATACTGTTCCCAGGTATGGGCAAGGCTGGAATAGAGCCGTACTCCTCGGCGCACGGTGCCGCCATGTAATGCCGCGGACACGCCAACAAATCAAATCTGAACTTCTCTGTCCCCGACACCTGTGACCTGGATTGAACAGTGCTTGTAAATACGGACCGAGAGAAGAAACGATCCCAGCCGAAACCCAACTCGTGGATGAATGAAGTGGTTTTCTTTTATTTATTTATTTCATCCCCCCCCCCCCCCCCCCCCCCCCCCCACCTTTTTCCAAGAGCAGGGCGGTTTTTTTTTCAAAGAGCCCAACCGGCGTTTTGGGAAACTTATATAAGGCGGGTTCCCTAACAGTTGTCAATCATAAAATGTTTATAGAGTTAGCCTACCTCGGGGGCCTTTACTGTGTACATTTTATGCTATAAATGAAAGTTTTTTTTTTTTTTTTTTTCAGATTAAGATAATTTTATTTTATTTAATGACAATTCAACTTCAGGGAAATCCGAATTTGCAGGTAACGGTTAAGTGAAACTTAGGTCTATTATATGAAAGATTGCTCCTGTTTACTAAATGGGCTCAAGAAATTAAACAGTAATTACTTTCTAAAGCTGTAAAATTTAAAAAAGGTATACCTCATACTGCTTTCGACTTTAGGCTTTCTGTTATGTGCTCATAATCATATTTATTTTATGTGTGAAGACGTTCCAATATGAAATGCATTTAATGTTGTATTTTTCATCTGATATGGTGTTTTAAATCTGTCGTGTCACAGAAGGTAAACGGGAGGATGTTAACCTCGCTGTTCTGCTCTTTTGCCAAGCAAAGACATATATTAAATAAAGGCGATCTGTCTTAAAAAAAAGAAAAATAAAACAGACTTTTATGTACTGTTGCAATATTATAGCTGTATTCAACGGCGAAAAAGATTCACAAATGAACTTTTCCTAAACTTAAATCCAGTGTTGTCACTTGCTGTTTGCTGTCTTTTATACGTAAAAATGTTTTATATTATATGTCAAAAATAGGGAATTAACTATTCGTATTTTTAAATTTGTTTCTGGCATTTTTATAGGTTACCTAAGTGGTATTTAGTCTTTCCAACACAAATGTTTTGTATGAGCATATGCATGCTATATAAACTGAAAATACACTACATTTGCTTGTTTTAAATGAAAAGAATAACTTCCGAATAGCAGCAGTTTTTTATCGGGCCGAAAGTGATTAATAATGTTTTACGGCGTCCTCAGATACTCTAGAGACAACTGTTGATACAGTCACTAATTAATTAGCACATTTAATAAATCAGTGTAGGAGGCCCGCTGAGGGAAGAGGCAGTATCAGAACATAACCTCAAAGTACAGTCAGAGGTAAGAAATAATTTCTACATTTTTAAAGGTCTGAACCCACCTCAGATTATTTTCTCATGATGATTGCTATACACTCACATCTTCTGTTTTGCCTCCTTACAGTAATTCTGATCTGTTCACTACGTATGTAACATTTAACACAGATATTTAATGGGAATATGATCAATAGGCGATACCAACAGCCAGAAACGTCGACTTCAGAGCGATTCCTAAACCCTTCACTTCTAATGTCCGTATACACAGGGGCATCGACGCTTTAATCTACGAATACATGTTATATCATTAAACCCCATTATTATGCATGTATGATGCGTGCCACTGCGCATGCGGATACTCATATGTATGTATGCATACACAATTACCGCATGACTGAAGCGATTAGTGATCTATATTATCTTTACGTATTTTAAATAAGAGCAGTAGCAATTTTGACTAAATCGGATTTGCTCCAATAAGCCCGCAGAAGACGAGCGGGCTGCGGTTGCGCGCGGAGAACTTGATGCTGCAGATACTTCATGATCCATTGTCACAGCGTCGCGCACCCACGTGTAATAGCATTACTGTTTTAATTAAGAATTTCATTTCCCATCCAGATTGTTTACTTATCTGTGAGAAACATACGCCGAGAGAAGTTAAGATCCTGGATTGTGCACCATTGCCCAAGGTGACATGAATATATGGCAGGGAGGGGAGGGGATGGGGATGGGGGGGGGGGTGTGTCACGTACTACTTATGACGGACTTCGCTCTTATCTGGCGCGCTAAATTACAGCGACTCTCCATTGAACTGCATGCGACGTTTTGCGTCGATCCCCTAAAGCGTGTAGATTTAACTTCAACAAAGATAATTACTTTCTGAAGCAATCATAAAGGAGCGGTTAAAAATGTGTATTTTTACGATATTACATTTGCTAGCGATATGGTAATTAATCCCCACTCCATTCCAAATAGGGCTTGATGCTTCGTTGCCAGCACATCATCATCTGTTTTTTTTTTCTTTTTTTTTTGAAATATATCATTTTAAACTACATCTTGTATACTCTTCTGTGGGTCTTCTTCTTCTTGGCCTTTTCTCCTGAGAATTTATCATGAGCCGTTGTGCCATTTAAAATAATGTTTATTTTGCGTCTACAACTAAACATTCACAACCATAATGCCATATTATACATACGAGTCGTTATTTGAAATGACACTTGAAATTGTGGTCACACTAAATTCGAGTCTCCCACCGATCTCTTTGACGCTTTTTTAGTGTCACTGATTCCGAGTCCAATTCGGCCTGTCTTATCTCTACAGCACTTTTTCATGCTGATATCAGAGGGAAACGGGCGATAATTGTTCTTTATTTCACTTAATACGAACAGTACACTCATTCCAGATAATTTATATGCTCAATTGAGCAATGAAAGCCAAAGGGAAACAGAACGCTAATAGTCTCGGAAACGTAGAGGAAAATCAAACATTAAACAGATGATTTATCTTAATTTGAACGTCAGCCGTCATTTTCGTTGTTGTATATTAAGCTCAGTATTTAAACACTGGAATAACGTCTTTCCGTGCATTAATATGTAGATTGTATGGTTTCATAACTGCTCAGCTCTGCTCAGAGGTGTAGGAGCGCGTCTATAGGCCTGCAAAACTTTACACCTGTGACAACAAGACAACACCAATAAAAAAAAAATAAAAAATAGTAATAATAATAATAAAAATAATAATAATATATTGATACCTTCTTAAAAATAATGATATTTATTCCGCAACCTTTTTATTTTTTTTATTTTATTTTATTTTTTTAAATTTTATTTTATTATTCTATTTTTTTTTATTTTATTTTATTTTAACTGCCCGTCTCTGAAACTCGAGAAAAGCATCACCGCCCAAGCCCTGTCTATCTGAAATTGGATCCGGGGGGCTATTTGGACATAAGACAAGTACAGTAAGCGTTCCGTTGTTTGAAGTGCCGGCACTACTTTCAAAGAGCCGTTTTCATTTGGAAGAAGTGAAACGTGGCTGAGCTGATAAGCCGGACACGAGCGCGAGGAAGGGATACTGTATATATATATACTTTGGAAAGAAATCACGCCACGGCTCTGTAATGTGGCTCCCCGTTCAAAAACGGAATTTACAGTAACACTTTGGCCTGCAGACGGGCGAGAGAAGGGTCCGAGCCCACCGCCCACAACTACTCTAAATACTGTATCCGCACTAACACACTTTGTCACATGGGTCGCAATTTACAAATAAAAACAAAGCTGAAAAAAAAAAAAAAAAAATCCTGCGAATAAAATCAGCAGCTGAACTGATGAGAGCAGCCAGAGCTTGGAATCAACTGAGCTTTAACAATTTAAGCAACGTGTATAGGTAGATTTTTTAGAGATTTTATCATGCAAGTGTTAGAGATATAAGTAGAGTTCAGTTAGCAACTTCCCGTGAATGTTAAGTGCTTTTACTCTGGTGCGACTGGCTGTCCCTGGACCAAAATAACAAAATACTGTGCAATTTATTATAGGTGAAATACAGAAGGATATGTGTTTGTAGGAATACAGGCTCTAAATGAACATAATTGTGTACAATTTAAAAGCAATGCTGAAAACTAACATAAAAGGGAAAAGTACAACCTCATTTAAGATGTCTATTGAAAGTTTGCAAGAATGTGCTATAGTTACCCTAAATTGCTCCAGTAAAATTACCCAGCTGTATTAATAGGTAAATATCTGCAGGTAGCCTGACAATGTTAAGTCACTTTGGAGAAAAGCTAAATGAAATAAATGTAAAAGGTGGCTTCTAAAACATACCAGGAGAAGAAAAAAGAACTAAAACATTAACTGTATCCTGCATGTGTACGCTATCTAAAATTTACGAGTATGAAATTTACTGACACACCCCAAAATGTACTCTTTTTTTGCTTCAATGAACTGCACAGGATCGCAGCAAGCTATAGGTAGAGACAGTACACTGAGAAATCGCAAATATGTCCACATACATGGAGCGAGGGCTCAGGGTCAAAAGGTTATAATATCTCACATGTATGATCATTTATAATAACTTCCAGAAGGGTATCTAGACATACCAAAATTTATGAGAATTGTCATGCAAATGGGAGAAATTTAAACACTTCAGTCATCTGCATATTAACAGAGGGAAGGTTTGTGAAAAACATTTCCTTGCCAAATATTTTAGAGATGTTATCTTATGTACCGTAACATCAAGTCTGGGTTGTGATATAACATATGTCCAGTCTATGCCAATGTGTTCATTCCATAGGCAGAATATGTTTTCCACTTACATCGTTGCCTTTCAGTGTGGGAGGTTTGGGAAAAATGACTAATTTACAAACAAATTTTTCTTAAAGAAGTAGGCCTGCCTGTTCTACACCGGTGGTAATCGGTAAATGTCACTTTTTTGGTTAGTTTTTGTATTGCTTATAAGAATTTACAAGTGATAGCACTATGTAGTTGAACTGAAAGTCTGTTACTCACAGCACTTCCAGCATCTCAAAGCCAGTGCCATCAAGATCCTTACATTAAAAGCCATTTTATCTGATGTCTAAATGTGTCTTACTTTATTCATTTAGCAGATGCTTTTCTCCAAAGCGACATACGTCTCTCAGAAAAACATTATAAATAGTGTAAAATAAATGTATTTAATACATGTTAATTTTTAAATTGTTAACCTTAGATTTTTATGTCTAGGATAGGTGAGGTTCCTAGTAGTGGTATAGCTGGTAGCATAGGGGTTAGAACAACTGCATTTGAACCCAAAAGTTGTAGGTTCAAGCCTTATTTCTGGCTGTAGTACCCTTGAACAAGGTACTTACCTAAAATTACCCCGCTGTATAAATTGGTAAATAATTGTAACCTTAACATTGTAAGTTGCTTTTGATAAAGGCATTAGGTAATAGCTTACTTGTGTCTCCTATTAAGTCCACATCCTGTCTTACGATGGCAAAAGTTATTTTCTAATCGTAGCCAATAAACTTTCCAGTGCATAACTGACTTTTCACTAGGTAGACTGACCCACTTCAATACACAAAGGCTATACTGTACTTGCCTCTTTTCCACTGTAACTTTTATTATAATGAACTATACTTTGCAGCATATACTGTAGCATATACCATATTTTGGCTGATATACCCACTTCTACACTCCATGGAGAACATGATCACATGATCATATATTCAACTATTTCTTTAAGAGTCTGCAATAAATCTTACCTAGTTATCTTAATTTTCTTTAAAATTAATTTTGTAACTTTAATTTAACCTAAATTTGATTCTGTACCTGTGCAGTCAGACTGGAGCAGTGTTTTCCGGTTTCCTGCCACATTCCAAAAACATGCAGTTCAGGTGACCTGGTGACTCTAATTTCACAATAATCTCTGGATGTGAGTGAGTGAGTGAGTGAGTGACAGTGATTACCCTGCGATGGGCTGGTGTCTTGTCCAAGGTGTACCCTACTTAGCCTTGCACCCAGAGCTTCTGGGACAGGCTGCAGACTGCCACGATCCTGACACATACATGCAGGGAAGAGACTAAGTAAACAGGTAATTTGTCACATTGTGAAAAATGTTAAATAATCATGATCTGTCTTTCTGATTGACAAATATATTAAAGAAATTAAACTTTAACATTGAAATAGTCAGTTTAAAACATTTACAGTTACTCCCCAGTTTTTGATTAGCCAATATCTTGTTTTCAGGATTCCAGTCTGAGATTATTGTTAATTGGTCATCATTTATATAATCTGGGCCTGTAGCATTTGGTCTAACATGACAAACTGAGACTCCATTTGGAAATTGTGGCAAGTTGCTCTATGAGACACACACACACACACACACACACACACACACACACACACACACACACACACACACACACACACACACACACACACACATACACTTGCTGAAGTCGCTTGTCCCAGACAGGGTTTCAGCAAGCCGGAGCCTAACCTGGTAACACAGGGTGCAAGGCTGGAGGGGGAGGGGACACACTCAGGACGGGACAGCAGTCCACCACAAGGCACCCCAAGCGGAACTGGAACTCCAGACCCATTAGAGAGCAGCACCCGGCCAAACCCCCTGCACCACCACACCCCTCCTCAGAGAGACATTGTACTTTAATTTTCTCATTATTCATTTATTTAAATGTGAGATATAGTGTTTGTTTTCCAAAGGCCAGTCCACACTGACTGCCGTGGTAAGTTTAAGTCATGAAATCATTATTTTTTCAAATTTATATACAGTAAACCAGGTATTTTTGGCAGTCTTGACACTACCATCATCAGCAACATTGAAGGAGTCAAGAAGAAAACATATCAACAGAAAAGCAAATATTTAGATAATTCCAGCATTTGTCTGTAACTCAAAATAGGAAAAAAAAACTGTCGAACTTCATATATAAATATACATACATACATACAAACATACATAATTGGTTTTATTTCTCTTCCAATACAAAAAATTTATTATTTGTAACTCATCAGAACAGAATTCCGTTTCTGACCTGTTACATTAAAGTAGGCACACCAAATTAAAACTTTTTTTATAGCACTATTTGGAGTCAGTTGAACTTTGGAATTTATGAGAAAAGTATTAAATTACAAGCTGTAATTACCAAGTTCAGTTAAAGCTGTAATATCAGGCATGGATAGTGATTTATTAGTGATCTGTTTTCTCAGTTACTGTTGTTTCATGGTTACTTTTGGAATAACATGTAATAATCTCTATATGTACAGTAGGTTGTTACTGCTAAATAAATGCAAGTCTTCAGTAAATTAGCAGCAACATGCATCAAGTACTGTTACATCTCAAATCACTGAGTTTCTGAGATTTTTTTGCCTTACTGCAATCAAACACACTCAGTGTATTTCAGTTTGTCAGCATATTTATTTTTTTCTTTATTTAAAGCGGGGGGCACTGTGGCACGACAGGTTTGGCTGGGGCCTACCCTGTAGTGGGTCTGGGGTTCAATTCCTGCTTGGGATGCCATGTGGCAGACTGGCATCCCCTCCTGGGTGTGCCCCCACCCCATGCTGCCAGGCTAGGCTCCAGCTCACCATGACCCCACTTGGGACATGTGGCCTCAGACAATGTGTGTATTTAATTCTTTAAAATTTATAAAAGTTCAAGAAAAATAAACGTTTTACATCACAATGCTTTATTTTTTAATTTTGACAAGAATTTTCTGAGCAAATAAAGAGCAATCCAGGATGGATTCACAAAGATGACTAATTTTTGGTTGTCAGTTGCTGAAGCTGTAATTGTTAAGCTTAGTTATTTCTATTTAAATGTATGTAGAGTATTATTTTTAATGCATAATTAAACGAGAATGTACTGAGCAGGAGTTGGCTGCTCTGGTTACATTCGATGCAATAGTCACTCAAATTAGGGGGTGTGGTGGCACAGTGGGTTGGACTGGGTCCTACTCTCTAGTGGGTCTGGGGTTCGAGTCCCACTTGGGGTGCCTTGCGACGGACTGGCATCCTGTCCTGGGTGTGTCCCCTCCCCTTTCAGCCTTATGCCCTGTGTTGCCAGGTAGGCTCTGGTTCCCCATGATCCTGTATGGGACAAGCAGTTCAGAAAATGTGTGTGTGTAGTCACTCAGTTGTACAATAGGTCATTGATGGTAACAACATTCCATTTTGAAATAATTGTGGGTATATATCATTTGAAATAAACTCTTAACATCACACACCAAGTGCAAAATATACACACGTGCCAATTCAACTAAACCACATTTTACCAGTGCCTAAACCAATGCCTTTGGACTAAAGGAGGAAACCGACAAGAAACATGGAGAGAACATTCGTTGAAATCAAGCTATGTATCACTGGGGCTATGTCACTATAATGTGTTTCTGTGGTAGCTAAACTAGACTTGCATGTTTGGTGATGCTAATTACCTCACTTTCCATTTTTGTGTGTATGCTGAAATTTGCCCGTGATCTCTAAATTTATGTCCGAGGCCTTTTTATTCACACCCACATATAAAGAAAACTCCTCGTGAAGACTGATTTGCATTTACATACGTACACTATCGGAGGCACAGCAAAGCAATTTGAAAATTAAGATGAAGTTTGTGCATGGTTGTACATGTCAGCTATTACATTTGTTACATGTTCTCAAAGATACTTTCCAGATAATTTGTTTAATTTTAGTTGTATTTCCTGCACTTACATGTTTCCTCACATTTGTGTGTTAATTCGTCATCTCGTGCTAAATAGAAGTTTTTTGACATTATTTGTTGTTTTCAGTCCTTTTAAACTTTTAATTTTCATACTATAAAAAAGTTAATCAAAATACTAAACTGAAAAGCATTTTTTATGTATTACAGGTTCATTTTAGACAAAACTTATAAAGAAATCAAAAGACTTCCACATAATTAATCTTTTGGCTTTATTTATTGTGTAGCTAATAAAGAAATCCGAAAGTGGTCCAAGGCTGAAAAGTACTGCAAATAGAAATGGGATAAAATGAATAAGATGTTGTAGAAATGAGAGATTTTTTCCAATTTAATTTTAATTTAGTTTTAGTTTTGATGTTATTTGAAGTCAATAGAAATAATGAAATAAGTCTTAGACATTTTAAAATTTATTGTAGTTTTAGAAGAGTTTTTTTATAGAATATAACCAAGAATAAATAAAGAGATTCTTGATTTATTAAAGTTTTGTTAATAGTGACTTAGTGAAAAAGTGACATTGGTCTTACTGACAAATCAAGTTACAAATGAACTCCTATCCCAGCTGAGTTCAGAAGCCAGAGTGCACGTTGCTTTTTCATCAAATTTAATTTTATTGCACAAAAATTATGATAACTGAAAATTCTGTAATGAATTGTTTTACAGTTCACACACTTTAAACCATTATGGACAAAATTTAGATTTTCAGTTTGTGCAATACCTTATCTTGCATTGCATTTAAAGACACATTAAGCTGTATGGCAGTGTGGCTTTTAAAACTCATCACAGTATAAATAACATCTCTGAAAAGCAATAACTAAATGTACCATTCCACAATTCACATAAAATATGTGTTCTGAAACTGGTTGTTAGTTGCCACAGTCTTATCTTGTTAAGCATTTTTTTTTCTCAGTCACTTCGAATAAAACCTTTCACTCTGGGGGGGGTGTTATTACACAACTTCTTTGCTGTTCAGATAGCAATAATATTTTTGTACCGTTAAGAATTTTTCTGACAATACTACTATCCTAAGGTCTGATTGGTGTTAAGATAATGAGCAAAGAAAACTGGAATGGTCTGAGGCTGATTTTGGTGGTAAGGTATAAGGTCAATGCAGAAGCACATTTTCATCAAGAACTTCAAGTAACACCTCCTGTATCCCCTAAAAAAACCTCTCAAGTGAGCAGTGGTACAACATTTACCCTGCAAGGATCACAGGAAGATATTCTGGTTTTGTTTCAGATTCTGACATCAGTTGCGGCTTTGCAAAATGCAGTAATACTATAAAAGATGAAAAAATATCTGCAGTTAACCAATAAATATGGAAAAAACAAAGGTCTCGCGGGAATCCGTTTTAAGCTTAATGTTTCTTCTTCATTTTCATATTTCATTCGTTTTCATAATATGCCAGCATGTATTTTATGTTGGTCGTTTAATCGCTCATACTTTGTTTCGAAGGAATCAGTCATGATTTTCCAAGTTCGACACAAAGTCAAACTATTCAGCTACTCTAGTTCACTTGGTGACTGTATTCTTGTCCACAGATGTAGAGCAGTCGAATCTCAACTTAAGGAAAAGCCTAAGCATGTCCTCTGGGCCAAATGAGATTAAGGCAAGTGGTATATCTTGTACTGTTGTATGTTGGGTACTTGAGGTGAAAGGTAATGGCACTTATCAGAGGGGTTCCCCTCGGGCCCAGGTGACAGACTCAATCAAAACTCTGCATGCTCTTCAGACTGGATTAAACTAATCAGGGTTGAACAGGGGATGTAAGGAATGCTTATCTGTGGGAAAAACATTGGGGTTTCTTTCCTCTGAATGCACCCTACAGAAATGTTTGTTAATTTTATTTATTACAGGTCTTGTCAATGTGGCAATCTTCCATGAAATCATTAAAGGGCTCCTTGACTGACTGAAGGCATGCCACGTTCATGTGGTATAAAGATAGTGGAGCACTTGATGTTAAATACTCCCCAGTTTACTCGTTGTTTTGCTTTTCAGTTATTTGTTTGTCTTCATCCTAAACAAGATTGTATTGGTGAGATGCTCAATTAAGTAAAATATGCAAATTATGTACAATAGTTGAATGCTCACTACTAACCAAACATTCTGCATTATTTTTTTACGATAATATATCTTTACCCTATGGAAAAGGTTTCCTGTTTAAACTGGAGGTGATCACTAAAAAGTAAATTAATTAATAATTTTTATCTAGTTACAATTATGGCGTACTTGATAACATGTAGAAGAGAATATTCATAATTCCTTCACTGTAAACAGAATAGCTTTCTCCAGTAAAAATTATTTGTAGTGTTCGATTAACACAAAAAAGCTTGAGCATTTGTGGGAACTCTGATTAGTTTAAATTAAGGGTCGGGAGGGCGGCAGTGCATGCAGGTGTTCCGGCACTATTTTAACATCCTGCCTTTTGAGGTATGGCCAGATTTATTCATGAATAATTACCTATGAAATGCTGATGCACCCAGGTAAAATAAAAAGGAGCACATATTGTTTCTCTGCATGACCGGTGATGAACTCAAAGTCCTACAGTACGCCTGGCAAAGAACATTCATTGTGGTGAACATTCAGAGTCTGTTTCCAAGGAAGTCTATTTAGCCAGACTCAAAAAGGATAATACATTTTTTAGGGGGGAGACCAAGAATAAATTCTGCAACTTCAAATTGCAAAACAGACCTGAGCATGGAATGAACACCTGCCACTGAGCAAGGCTGTTAAGCCCACTAAAAATGTGTGATGTATGGCTACTGGAGATGTAAATCTAGAACACAGATCATGGGTGGAGGATGGTGGATGACAGTAGGTTATTTGTGTAGGCTGTCATGAAAAAGAACCGGCTCAATGGAGTAATGTAACTAGGGGCCAGTAGGTTCATGCAGATAGGAGTGCAAAGCCCCTAAAACAAAGCTCTTCAGATGTGAAGGAAACCAGGCATGGCACAGAGTGAGGAGAGGGGGTCCGGTCACTGGATCCATGGGCACAAGAGTCCAAAGAAGCCTGGGAGGAAAACAGGAACTGGAAGTGGTTTGGAAGAAGATGGGGGCAGATCTTGTGCAAAGAGGACTCCAAGAGAGGAGCAGTGACAGAGGCAGAACAGGGGAAAGAGAGTAAGGGAAACTGGGCACGGCCCAGTAGGCAACAGGAAAAGGGGCTAGAGGCAGTTTTTGCCACTATAATTCATATTAGGGTTACGCAACTCTTTACAATCTTCTGCTCATACTATTGTTACAATATTGTCTCCTGTTTAAATGTCTGTGTTCTTCTATCCTCATTTGATGGTAGTTTATTATATTCAGTAGCACTAAACTTGGACCAGTTTTGGGGGGACATTATAATCATGTGAGGGGGTGTGGTGCCACAGTGGGTTTGACCGGGTCCTGCTCTCTGGTGGGTCTGGGGTTCGAGTCCCGCTTGGGGTGCCTTGCGACGGACTGGCGTCCCGTCCTGGGTGTGTCCCCTCCCCCCTCCAGCCTTGCACCTTGTGTTGTTGGGTTAGGCTCCGGCTCCCCGCGACCCCACATGGGACAAGTAGTTTCGGACAATGTCTGTGTGTGTTATAATCATGTGAAAATAATAGAACTGAGTAGTTCACCTAATGAACAAGTTTTAACAAACAGTTTGCATCCATAAACCTATTAACCAATTAGAGAGTTTTAAGCTAGCATAGTGAATTTGAGAATAAGTTTTTTTTACTATGACTTCAATGCGGTAATATTTTAACTCCAGATTTATCCCAAAAATATGTCAGCTACTGAGTTTGTAATTGAATTTATTGTTAAAAGTAAGCAAGATAGCAGTAAAATTGTAAGGGCTTCTTTTTTTCTCGAGTGCACTGTAAATGGCCTCCAGGTAAACATTAAATTTTTTAATTGTAGAGTTATGGATCACATTTGTAGAAGAATCTTGATTTTATGCAACAATGTAATAAATAGCCATGAGACACCAGCAAAATGCACAAAACTTGCCCATGACAGTATGATGATAATGTAACCCCCCCCCCCAAAAATAACAAATACACCCCAGTAGCTGTCTGCTATAAATAATAAAACCTGGTCACAAAACTGTACCTTGTACCTTGGATCAGCAAAACAGATGAAACGGGATACAAGACTTAAGACACAAGACTGAATGAGCCTGACTTAAAACTGTTTTTCACTGTGTGCTTAATACTAACATAAATTGTACCAAGGTTTTCAGTTAAGTTTCATTCAAGATGCGCGTTCCAGCTTGTGCGTTGCTGGTCTGCAAATAGATATAAGCTTGCTTGGTAATCCAGGTATGAAAAATTATGTCCAATGAAATGCGTACGGTGTTATGTTTTAACGTGTGAGTTTATTAGTATGTCATTCTATGTTTACTTGATAAGTATTGTGCTCAATTTTTGTGTATTTTTTTCCTTTCTTCCTTTAAATCGGTGTGGTTTCATGTATCATGTGTCATTGTCTTGAAGGACAGAGCTTCTATGATGCTAAAAAAAAATTCAAAGAAAATGACAGTCAAGTTCAGTTGTGTTATATATCGTTTTGTATGATCTCTGATTTCAGTGCTCAATTAATAAACCCAGTGATGAGTGCTTAACCATTAATCTGTCTCAGTGTCACTCGTGCAGTAGCTGCCAGAGAACAGTGGACATTTTGCTTACTTTGCATTTTTACTTTATGCATATGCAAATTATTGTAATGAATATGTAATTGTGGACAGGAATGATGCAAATTAGAGCATTATGACAAGTTGTTGACAATTACATATACACCCATTTGAATACCACACACTAGTAGGTGGCAACCCTTTATAAACTGAATTTACAAATAAGATAATTGGAAAAAAATACTTGCTGTGGTGCACAAGTCAGAGTGCACAGTTATAGCGATTGATAAAAATAACAGAAACATTCACAATAAAATTGTTATCATTGCTATTCAGTAGTAGAATGACAAACAGTGAATGGTTTCCTTCTGTGTCATGCATGCTACTGAATAGCACGAACAGTTAAGTGCTGAAAAACTTCTAACATTAACAAAGAGCAAAGCAATAAATACAACTCATTGTTTTTATTTTGATTTTGTTCAGTCTCGCTGCTTTTTTATAATTGCATTTCTAATGTACACCCTTCATAAAATATCAATTAGAGTAAACCTAAATAAGGTAAAGCAGGGGTTCCCCCCCTGGCAAGGATGCCAGTCCATCATAGAGCAGCCACACACAGACCAGTTCACACACTATGGGCAATATACTGTCCACCGGCTCATCTGAACTGCCTGCCTTCAGAGTGTGGGAAGAAACCAGAGCACCCTGAGGAAACCCACACAGACATGGGGTGAATATGCAAACTCCACACAGACTGAGCTGGATTCGACCAAACACTCATGTGCTGTGAGGTGGCAGCACTGCCTGCCGGACCACACAAAGAGTGATTACAAAGCTACCTTTTTCTCTGTGTCACTACTGGACATTTTGTGCATTTCCACGTTATTTGTCATTTGGTTCTTCCAAAGGTATTACTGTACACACAGGCCCTATATGGCCCACTTTCCAACAGCTGCTGCTTTTATCTGCAGTCATTAAACAACACAGTTGTGTTTCTTGAATGTTCAATATAAGTTGTTTGTTGTTCTTTGGCTTCATCAAAGACATCAATATGTCCCAAGGAGGTTGCAAATACTAGTTAGAACACCTCAGAATTACTACTAAAGAGCGTATCTACAGGGCACTTTACTCACACTGGCAGGTCTGGGATGACTGTATATTTACATCTCATCAGCAGTTAATTTTGCATTTGTAGCGCACAATATATTGGAATTAATGAACGGGACTGAAGCAGGAGTGCCACTGAAGCCTGAACAAAGATGTAAGATATTGCAAGGAGTTCCCAATGTGCAATATTACCTTGATGACATACTGGTGACTGGGGCTAATGACACCAAACACTTTCCATACCTCCGTACAATCCTTGGACTTCTGAAAGAATTTGGACTGCATGACAGAAAGAGAAACACAACCTTCTCAAGAACTCACTGGAGTACCTTGGATATGTTATGATTGGTACAGCTAGACCGTGCAAGAGAAGGTTGGCTTAAGTCAACCTGATTTATCTGCTGGATGATCACAGTCCCCCAATGGCTTCTCCAGTTTAACATGGATCTGCAATTTTTGTTTTCCTTTCCTCCATTATTTGTTGTCTACTTTTTCATCACTCCATCATCATGAAGTAAATCATTTATGATATTTGTCATTTCTAATGAAGTATCTGTTCAGTTGTTTATCTGTTTGCTTTTGTCCCTTTTATGTTGCCTGTACTTATTACTTTAATTTATAGACTCTGTTATTTGGTCTCCTGATATCTGTTTTTTTTACATATGTGGTCTGAGTTAATTAATACCAGTTGTCATCAGTCGGTCTGGATTGCCGATTATAGTATCTCTTGCAGCAGTCAAGGTCTGCGACATTCAGTCCAACACAACAAACTGACACCACATTTGAAAATTGTGCCAAGAGAGACTTTGAGACACACCAGGCTCTAATATTCTTTGTCATTTACTTAAATCTGACACATAGCCTTTGTGTTCCTCTCTACCCCACATTTGAATTTTAAGGGTACTGAGTTTTAAAAAGTAATAAATGGTGTTTCAGGCCACTAAAAAGACATAGTTTGATATATTGTTTGGATGGCAAAACATGATGTTAAGCACATTTGCTCCTATGGTAAAAACACATGAAGGGGTTGAAAATATGCCCACATATGCATTTTAGTTAAATTCTTGGTATTTTGAAAGTCTCAGTAGGGAGATGGTTAATGGCAGCTAATTAAGACATAAAACCCAATTCATTTAAGAAAACACCACCTGAGATCCTAAAACATACTGTTGCTTCAAAACATGGTTGTTAGATATTATTTTATAACAAATTATATGCATAAATCATCTATTTTTCAATTAATGTTTTATTGTAAAATTACCAAAGTAAATGTGCATATCAGTATATTATACATAAGTTTGCTTCAGTATTGGCATTCATAAATGATTTAATATACAATAGTGATGGAGTAAAGACTTTTGGAATTTGCAAATAAGACCGAATCATGCTCTCTTTTGTAAAATGCTACTTTTCTGATTTCCATTGTAGTATAATAGTGAATTCAGTAAAACAAAATTTCAGAAATTAATCCTGAATTTTTTTCATGCTTGAAGGTAGTCACCATCCCTTAGGAGCAGTAACCCAGAGAGCAATAGAAGTCCCCTTCAGGGACACCTGGCTGAGCCCGGCATACCTGGTCTCAGTGAGTTCAAGAACCGATCAACAAGTAGGTCTTATAAAGGGGAGAAGGTCAGCTGACAAGCTGTAGATTCTTAATTATCCTTTTTGTTGCGGTATGAGTGAGCATAGCCTTGTGTTGCAGTTCTGTCTTGTGTATCTTCCTCCTGTTCTAAGTCCTGCTCCCGGTGTGTTCTTGTGATTTATTTTTCAACTACTCCAGTCTCCTTGTCACCAGGTCTCTGGCTCCCCTAGTCTTTCAAGTTCTCCATTCCCCTTTCACCCAGCCTCTGTGCAACTCTTCATTCCCAAATCATTGGGTCAATTTATCACAAGTGATCACCTGCACAGCACACTTGTAAATCAATTTCACACCTGAGTTCACAGCACTTCCCTCTTAAGTGTGCATTCTTCACAGTCACAAAACATATTTAGTTAGGGATATTTATAATTTATTTATAATAGATTCTTTAGAGTGCATTCATAACATTTTGTTCCTAGTTTTAAAGGATTATTTAAATAGCTGAAGGTAAAGCTTCAAAAAGCATATTTAAATTTAGAATGAGATGAAATTAAAAAAAAAAAAAATTAAAAGAACAAAAAACAAAAATGTAGGAAAAATGAAAATTGATTCTACTGTGCACACATTGACAAGTGGAAGTTAAGAGAAAGGATAGAAACTATTCTAAGCAAAAAATCGCCCATTCTTTTCATCTTAAAAAGTCTAAAAATGAGCCTGTTTTTTCATTTAGCTGGCAGTATGTGCCCACAGTGGGATTTTTTTCTCTTTGCTCTAAATGTCATGCTGCTTGGAGGAAATCACAGACTAAAACTTACCCCATTTCTTTCATTTTCTCTCCCACTCTCTCTGATCTGAAACCATAAATAGAAACACAAGGACACTGAGCTTAAAGGAGAGGCAAGAGGTTGTTGGCCCCATGGGAGGATCTGCTGTTGAAACTATTTGGCAATGAGGAATGAACTGAACCAGATGGTTTGGAATCTGTTTATCCTATGGAGTGTATTCTCCATCAATGTGATGTAACCTTCGGGTAGCTCGGTGTTATTCGTGGTGAGCCCCGCAAAAAGTTTTTTGTTACGACATATAAAACTGTTTGCTTGTAGTGCCCTCTTGTGATTAACATCAGTGACAGTGTCTTCTTTTACAGCAAGAGTGAGGCGATCTGATATTTACATTCCATTTATTCAGTTAGCTGACGTTTTCCTCCAATGCGACTTAGAGTGTTAAGCTACCTATAAGGATACCGACATTTCTGTCCAAGTATCCCTTGGTGATTTAATTGTGCACAGCGACATTGTTGAATGCTCCTTGTGGATTGCTGTAGAAATTGGGAAAAACATGCTTTAAGAAAAAAACCAAATTGAAACTGCTGGTCTATTGGGATTTTTCAGAAAAGAGAACCGTAATTACGTTCTCTTACTGGTGCATACAGAAATTTACAGCTCGCCACAAAACACGACCCATGGGCCAAACTAGATGAGGGAAACTGTACATACCCACTTAATGGTATGCATAAAAGCCCATGTTGAAATGCACACGGTTGGCGCTTCAGTTCTTGGCGTAAAGATTTGAACATGGTTTTAAATTGAACTCAGTCTGCACTGAGTCTGCATGTTCTCTCCGTGTTCACTTGGGTTTCTCTGTGTGCTCCAGTTTCCTCCCGTAGTCTGAAGACGTGTGTTTCAGGTGAACTGGTCACTCTACATTGTCCAGGGTGTGTGTGTGTGTGTGTGTGTGTGTGTGTGTGTGTGTGTGTGTGTGTGTGTGTGTGTGTGTGCGTGCTAGTGCTTTCCCTTCACTGGATTGGCATCCCATCAAGGGCATACCCTGTTTCATGTCCTATATTTTCGGGATGGGCTCCAGAGCACTGTGAACCCGCACTAGTCAAGCAAATATTGAGTGATGATGGAAGGATGGATTGATGGAGGGGAAGGATGGATAGTTGGACACATGCAGATATGAAAGCCTCCATCTGTCCACCTATCTGTTTGTTTCTGCTACAAAACTGAGTGGGAAAAGACTCCAGCCTGATCCTTAAGTCAATATCTTAGTTTGACAAAGCATCGGCCAACATATAATTCAGCAGAATCTACAGTTCTGCTGTTATTTTCTCGGTTCTGTACCCATCGTTTGCAATTTTTTACTCTCTCTTCATTACATCTTTATTGAAGGAACAAACTTAAATCAGTGTAAAACAGCTCTGAAATTACTTTTAACCTGGCACTGCTAGTGTTTAAAAGCAACAGAACATAATATTGGGTTTCTGTATAACATCCGTCAAATTGTGTGCCTGTGAATGATTTTTGTGACCCAATAAGCTACCGAAAAATTTGAGGAAGTCAATTTAGATTTTGAACAAGATGTCAAAAAAAGTCTGTCCCAGATATTTTTAAAAAAGCCTAAATGAAACAATGGGCGCCCCTCCAGGCAAACATGCTTAAGATGCTCAAAAGGCACAGACAGCCATGCTACTGTATGTTATGCAAGTACCATAAAGCAGCCATAATCCTTGGAATTGGCATGCAAGGTGCAGGACCTTTAAGCAAGATATAGACGTTAAGTCAAAAAGCTATAAGGCACTTCATTTAAAAAAAAAAAAAAAACTATAAAATTTTAATTTTCATAAACTTTTTCACTACGTGACTGAAAAGTGCAAAAGGAAATCATCAGTGTACCTACTTCATTCTATTTATTCTCAGGTGTTCAATGTTCCTTCAGTGAACTCCTCACCAAGCACATGTCTCGTGCACTCTTAAAATTTCTGTTCGAAAATGTACCGTGGGTTCAAATGGACTGTCTCCTCTATAGAAAAGTGTCAGATCAGACTAATAACACAACATTCTGCATGGTAGCAATACTAACACTGATTTTACGGGCACTCCTCATCCTCAGTCTGCAGCTGATGTAGCAGCTACGCAGTTGTGGTGGTGAAAGAATCAGTGTTGTAGGGGCAATACATTGCAGAATAGCTGCACAGAGATTTACATTTACATTTATTCATTTAGCAGATGCTTTTCTCCAAGACAACGTACATCTCACAGAAAATACAATGTGTGCATTACATTAGCAGAAAGAGAGACATAGTTGCAAATGTGTGATTCTTAAGTACAGTTAGTTTGTTTCTTTCCACCATATAAACTGATGTTCATCACACGAGTAGCTGCATAAAACTTTATCAGAATATCGATGATTCCTGATCACCTTCCTAGTAATTTTTTTTTTTTTTTTTGAGATACATACAAACATTTACATCTGTAAGGAGGAGGATTGATCCGGACATGATCGTAAAATTATAATGTATGAACATTTATACCTTACATGAACTTAGATCATGGGCAAAGACCCTTTTTAAATGTGGACAAAGATTCAGCAGTTCTGAGTGAGAGGGGGAAGTCGTTCCACCACAACAGAGCCAAAGCCGAGAACCTCTGTGCTTTACTTTTTGTGTGTGGGACCACCAAGCAGGCAGATGTGAAAGAGCGTAGCGGTCTGGTTGGGGTGTAGCGAATGATCAAGGTGATCAAGAGATGGCAGTGATTCTGATGCGTTAAAAAATTAGGAAACTAATCTAGAACTGAGAGCTCAGGGCCTGGCTGAATCAGGTACGAACGTTCCCAGACACCCAGCTCTTTTTAGAAAAGAAGGACCACTGCATTCCTCACTCTAGTGACTTCCCTGACTGCAGAAGCACCCCATGGGGACAGTGAGTGAACTAAAATTACATGGAGGATTAGGATAATTAGTGAAAACTTCACTGTATTCAAGGTTTGACACTTTTATTATGAGAACTGAACAGTAGTGTGAATATTTACTTATTGTTCTGCTTGCAGAGTTCATGTTTGACCTGCAATATGATGGGATCAAGGAGCCAGGAGGAATGCACACACAGAGTGAGGCGTTGGTTCAACCAATTTGTAATCCTACCTCATGGATAGTTCTGCATGTAATCCTGTGCTGAGAAGATTCTGGGATCTTGGAGACTCCACACTCCCCAGTGTATTTTATTTCCCTCTTTTGTTTCTATAGAGAAGGTGACCCCAAGTGTGCCTTGATATCGGCAGCATTGCGCTCCAGGTGAACCTCTGCACTCAAATCATCTCCTCGCTGCAGCTTTCCAAGCAAAGCTCAGTGTGGCATTTTGCTATTTTGTCATTGCAATGTTAATCTTCCTTTCCCTTCCGCATAAGAACTTCTGGTATTGTCACCACGTGCTAATGTTTGCTCTTATTCAGTATGTTTACATACATATGTATTTTTTTGCTTCAGGGAATCAGTGAAAGGCATTGTTATCAAATCATTGTAATATCTATTTAGTGTGACAACAGTTCCCTCTGTTGATGCTCACTATTCATGAAGCATAAACCTGCCTTAAGACTTAGAAAGCTGAGAAGGGTTATCCCTATATTCTTAAACTCTCATCTTTTATGTGGGTTTTAGGCATTGAGGATAGGATTGCGAATCGCAATTGTTCAAGTGCTGCTGGAGTGATTGAGTGTGTATACGTGGGCGTGGGTGCTTCATTCCACTGCGAAATCCCTTCTTTTTTTCTCATCTTTTCTTGACTGTAAATATTAGCCGCATACTTACCTCTTTATGGTGTACAAGGCAGAATAATGTGCTTTTAAGGCTGCGAAGATCGTTCGCTGAATACAGAGCTTTAAAAATAAGAAAAGACTATTTATGCCGTCTAAAAACAAATTTTCCACGCCAGAAAAGTGATTTAAAAAATGAACGGAAATCATCACCAAACAATAGAGAGAAATTCTTAAGAGGTTTAGGAAATCTTTTAAAATTCCTTGCGTTTCCATTTTTGGATATTATAGCTCAAATCCAACCTTGGCCTCTTACTTAATGAAATCTCTGATACATTTAATAGACAATCACTACATGTGTCTTACACTAGAATTTCTTTTTCTTTTAATGTCTTTTGTTTCAATATGATGCCTATCATTGCATTTTAAGGAGCTTTGCATTTCTGCGCTTGCTGTGATAATAACAACTGCTCACTTAAATGGTGTCATGCTGACCTACATACAGACAGCTGTTTGTGGCTTTTGACAGCATCCCTGTGAAAAATGTGACGGGAAAAGCATAGAGGGAACAACATCATCAAGTTTGCAGACGGCACCACCGTGATAGTGCCTATAGGAGGAATGTTAAAGACCTGGCTGCATGGTGCAGAGAGGACAACCTCCTCTGAATGTCAGAAAGAAAAAAGAGACTGTTATTGACTTCCGGAAAAAGAAGCCGTTACACCCCACTCCACACCGACTGTTCACCAGTGAAAATAGTCAGCAGCTTCAGGGTCCTGGGCACCCAGCTCTCATACGATCTCTCGTAGACTGTCAACACCAGTAGCTTCCTTACGAAGGCACAACAGACATTGTTCTTCCTAAGGAGGCTGAAGAGCTTTGGGGTGAGGAAAAAACACCTTGGTAAACTTCTACCACTATACCACTGAGAGCATTCTAACAGGATGCATCACTGTGTGGTTTGGTAGCTTGACTGTCCAGGATCTGAAGCTGCTGCAAAGGACTGTCAGGACTGAATCACTGGCTCACATGTCTCAGAGCTCTAAGACATCTATACCATTCTTTGTCAGAGAAGGACTAAGGGAATCATCACGGATGTTGGTCATGGAGCTCATGCCCCCTTCACTCTACTACCCTCTGGTAAATGTTACCGGAGCATCTCCAACCACACCTCCTGCTTCAGAGGCAGCTTCTTCTCACAGGCCGTCAGATCACTGAACCACCGGTGATCTCGGCCCCCTCCCGTACTCACATCACACAACTTACCGTTGAACTGTTACTGCCGAACTATTTCCGTTTGCGCTTTAATAGTCATTTCCTGCTATCCGTTTGCACACTGACACCTAGCACTTCTGTACCACCTACTTCAAGATGTACATATCCATTCCCTCCATTATATCCCCTGGCACTATGAATTGCACTAATCCAAGATTGCAATTGTTTTGTATTGTCTTTGCTCCTCTGTATTACACTGCCCTGTGTTACCTATTCCTGCAGTGCCATTTCGTTTTACTTCTTGCTTATTCATAGCTTTCCATTCCCCTCCCCCAATACAGTTTATTTTTAACTCCCCTCAGCAACTTTGGCTAATAAATACTTTGATGCATCATGAAAACACTCTTTGACAGTTGATATTGCTGTTTCAAAATTGTTTGAATACCATACTTTTCAATGTTGTTTGAGAACTGTCTCAGAGAACACAGAACAGTGGAAAAAGTAACATGAGGTACAACTACAATGACACACAGTTACAATTGTGTGGCCAAAATCATAATACAATTAACTATTAGAAACACTGATTTAAAAATTAAACAAAAAATTTTAAAAACTTACAGAGGTTCAGGGCCAACACAATACCCTCTCCTTCAGGGCATGTGAATATTATACAGCTGGGCAAAAAAAACATTTAAAATTTTTCTAATAGCATTTTTATGCAGTTTCTGGAACATTAGTGGGTTGTCTGGCTAATAGTCAATGCTGCACAGAAATTTCAATTTAAAAAGAATGAAAAGATGCATGAAACCTGCACCCAAATTGGCAGAAAATCCACTTTAGCAAACTGTTTCTAAACATAATTTATTTAATCTACAATGTCTCAGTGTTAAAAATATGTTTACACAGATATTTAACATGTTTCTGAACATACATCTTAAGATTATTAATTTATTTTTAATTCTGTTTTATTCACTTTATTTTAAAAACATTTGGTTTCTTGCGGAGCAAATTTAACCCACATTTCTGCACACAGCAGTAATTTAGCAGTAAAATCCACCCAAACAGAATAAGAATATAGAATCTCCCTGATCCGGTTTGTTTTCAGAACGTGAATGTGAGTGCTGGTGATCAACAACAGGATTATGAATGTTGCAAATGTTTATGGAATGACTCAGTGAACTGTTGCCACTGAATAGAATTTTTTCTTTTTATTTCCAGTGATTGCAAGTCACAGTCAGATGAACGTGCAGGTCTGTCCTTGTTAGGTGTCAAAGGGAAAAAAAATCACATTCATTCCACACTTAAGGTAACTTAGTGGGTGTACACCCTGAGCTTGATATATTTTAATGTCATACATAAACACTTCACTCCACATGTTATTTCTTTGTTAAGCAGGTGTGTTATGTTTGTATTTCACTGCGTTGCTTATCGGGTCTAGGGTTCGAGTCCCACTTGGGGTGCCTTGCAGCAGACTGGCATCCCGTCCTGGGTATGTCCCCTCCAGCCTCATGCCCTGTGTTGCCGGGTTGGGCTCCGGTTCGCCGCGACCTTGCTCAGGACAAGCGGTTTCAGGCATTTTGTGTGTGTGTGTGTGTGCATGTGTGCATGTAAGTTGCTTACCCAAAATCAGTATTTGTTTTTAAGCCTAACAAAAGACCAAAGTAAGGCTTTAGGGTGCCTTAAATATTGAATGTTCTAATGTTGCACATGCTCAGTTGCATATCAATGGCAAAGCTCATTGCTGGGGTTAGGTGGGGATATACAAAGGAAAATAATATTTATGCACAAATCTATTATAACGGCTTCATTGTAACTTAACATCTGTAGCACAATGTTTTATCTGGTTCACGTCTGTGTCACTCATACCCCTTTTTGGTGTGAATGGTTTAGTCCTTCTTACAAAAATGAAGGGAGGCTATTTAAAAGATTCATTTGGTCTCTTGTAACAAAGTGGTATAGATGCATACTGTTCATGACATGTTGAGGACTTTTGTAAATATTGTGGTTTTCTCATATTTGTTCTTCATATTTATCATAAATATTTATTTTTCTCACTTTCTTCAGCACTAATAGTGGTTGCTGCAATTTACCAACAGTTGAAGAAAAAACCCAGAGGGGGCGTGTTTGTCCCACACCAAGACGTGAGGGGTGGCAGATCAGCAAAAGCTTAATAATAAAGAGATCCCTTCATTTATTTGCCAGTTGGGTTCTGCAAAAAAATATGGTGACAGGTGCAGCTAAAACTTTTTTTTTTCTCTTTCACTACTCCCTTCCATCCGTCGAGCCATCAAATAGTTTTGTTTGAATATAACAAATACAAAAAAAAAAAAAAATACCATCAAATGAATGCATAGTATTCAAACTAACAAGAAGTTTTGTAATGAACTGATTATATAACACAAAGTGTGTTTTCTTGTATTCAGATTTTTTTTTTTGTTATTTAATATACAAGTGTAAAGATGTGTCAGTTTAGCATTTTATACAAGTGATGAGAATATGGAGAAATTCAGCACTGAGTCGGCCATTCTTTTCATAACCTCAAAAAGCTAGTTCTTTCTTTTTTGTTGTGCTTGTTTCAAAGGTGGGGGTGCGGTGGCGCAGTGGGTTGGGCCACAGTCCAGCTCTCAGGTGGGTCTGGGGTTCGAGTCTCGCTTGGGGTGCCTTGCGACGGACTGGTGTCCCGTCCTGGGTGTGTCCCCTCCCCCTCCAGCCTTACGCCCTGTGTTACCGGGTAGGCTCCGGTTCCCCGTGACCCCGTGTGGGACAAGCGGTTCTGAAAATGTGTGTGTGTGTGTGTGTGTGTGTGTGTGTTTCAAAGGTATCTGATCAGCCTGACAGTCTTCAGCTGGGTGTATTTCATAGTTGTTTTCTTTAGGTTTGACAGCAAGTTGCTGGAGTGGATAGCCATCAGAATATCCCAAAGGTGACTATTATTCTTCCCCTGCTCCTTGTCTCAATGATATTTAGAGAATCTAATTAATCTATGCTCTGAAATTTCACTACCGCTTATGTGAGTTTTTTCTCACTTCAGAAAATAGTAACAGAAATTCTAAGCCTCAGCTGAAAAGCAGTTAAGTAGGGATGTTAGAAACCTCCTGATAAAAATGGCTCAGTACAGGAGAGCCTAGGGACTGAAATAACATTGCATGTTCTAATATACAGTATGGAATGGCACTGAAATGACATTGACCTTTTACCTGTTTTAACAAGGTGAATGGGTTGCAGTCATTACTGTTCCACTTCAGTGAAAGATTTGGGAAAAAAAATCCAAATCCCAGAGACTTTGTTGGCAGAGATGAATTAGAGGAATGGAAATAACCTTCATTCTATATAACCAAATTTGCAACTTGATTTCTTTCTTTCTTGAAAATCTTAAGAAAAAAAAAAACTTGCCATCAATTTTAAAGAAGGAGAAAAACACAGAGGAAAACAGTCTAAACTAAAACAATTTCAAAGCCAGCTTCTGATTTCACTGCTCCTGCAGGCAATTTACATTAACCATCCAAGTGATGCAAACAAGAATAATATATCTGACCTTTTTGTGAGTGGGTTTTCAGAACTTTTTTATAATAATGAGCCCAGTAATAACTCACTTTACCTCATGTATATTAAGAAGAAATTCCCCAGCTATTATGATAAATTTCTAGGGTAGCAGAGGGACACCTCTTTTCCATTTCAATGCAAAAGTGTCAAACTCTCATTTTGTTACCATATGATGTATTACCCAAGGATTTTTTTTTAATTGAATGACTTTACTCAAAGACTATGTCTGGAAAGAAGGAAAAATTTACTACTGATCTAAAAAAAATATAAAAAACTGAAGACCTTTAAATTGCTATGAATATACTGTACTGTGATCTAGAGTCTCTGATGATGATGGAGATAACTGTCCTTAAACAAGCAATTAAATAAAATTGAGTTATTCCAAGGGGAATACAGACAACATTGTCAAGTCAGAGAATATGTGCTTCTTAAGGACAGATGATGTCAGTTCTCCCACAATGTAAAGGGATGGCAATGAGTATCTGTTTTGACTGATTTCATTTACTCTTTGATGTATTCTTTACTCTGTGACACTGTTGCCAACATTTTTTAGCTCATGGACACATGTCTTTGTGTTGCATCTCTGTTCTCCTGACTATGATGATGACTGCCCCAGAAATTGGGCAGTGGATGTTTGATCGATTGCATCAATTCTAGAAAGCTTCAAATGCATGAAAGCAAAATCTAATAAAAGTCTTTCTAAATGTTGTCTTTTAGGTTAGGAATTGGTTGTGTGTGTATATTTACATCTGTCTCTGAGAAGGTGACTTCAGGAAGGGAGGCATTGCACCAGCATATTGACGGACACGCCCTCACTCTGGGTTTCCATCATTCTGAAAGGTCCTTTGCCATAAGATATTCCAAGCAGAGTGGACATTAATACAATTAAACTAGGCTGGACAGCCAGACATCATTCTCTTTTCTCAACAGTCCACATTAATTGGGGGAAAAAACATCACTTTCATGTAGAGACTCTGCCTATGATTAAGGCCTTCATTCCCGCAATGTTCAAGTCCTAAACTATATAGCTGACAGTAGATATCTGGAGGCCATTTGTTTTCAGGTCATCAATAACCCAAACAAAGTCATTCCCAAAATAAGGTTAAACTCAATGTGACATGTTCACCATTGTCAAGAACACTCTCTTATCATTGACTTTTAATTCTGGATTCCATTAAAAAATCACTGACACAATTGTCATGGTGCATAAAATAAAATTGTCGGTGCACTTATCAACAGCAGAATGGCTTCAAGGGCAAAAATGTTGCACATTCCCTGTCTCAGTGTAGCCCCAGCAAATAGGACATCCACTATTATCCCATTAACATGACTATCTCTACTGCAAATCTAAGGTATGATTTCAGGAGAGCATTGAACTGATAATCCCAGTAGTGAGGGTATGGTAGCCGAAATCATTGGGCATGAGTAACTGGACTAATAATCCACTTTGTCCTATAGCTCCTGGTTCAGTTTTTCTTTTAGCCATAAACTTATGGTGTAGGTGGCATTACCTGAGTTAGCATAAATGGTGCTTCAAATTGCATTTTGTGTGTCTCCAAGTCACATCATCCTCTAATTTCAGGGTTTTTGCCTCTGAACTAACAGCGTGGGTCATGTAATATATGGTAACTTCTGGTATAGTTTTAGCTCGTGCTCACATTGTGCTCACGTTGGGTTTGTGGTCATTGTTTATAGGCTGTATTAACATCACAATGGTAGAATGCACAAAGTCTGCCTTTGAGAAAAAGCACTGGCATTGAAAAGGGCAAGCTTCTCAAAGGTAATCCAGAGTAAAAGGTTTGGAAAAAGGACTGTAAGTCATGCAGTTAACAAGGAACTGTGGTACAGATGTGGATAACACTGCTCTTAAAGAAACTGCTTGACATAATCTTGTACTTTCTTTAAGGGAAGGAAAAGCAGAATATTTCTACACTGCAAAGAATACTTTGTTGTGACTGCACTCATTTTGTCACAGTCACATGTAGATTCTCAAGGTCAAACTACATAAATGGTTGAATGTATTGAATGTATCCATGTTGGTGTTAATTACCACAGAGCTGATGTTAACTCCAGTCCACCGCTTGGATAGAGTACCTCCAGGATGATCTGTCCTCAATTTCTGAATTCAGAGATGGGTGCAGCCATTATTGTTGTGATTGAATCAATCCGTCTAGTTGCAGGTCATCCTCTTCTTTTACCTACAACTTTACCAGGCATTACTGTTTTTTTACCAGAAACCTCTCTTTGCATGACATCTCCCAAGTATAACCCCAGTCGCATCATTCCAGTTTCCTTTCAATGTGAAGAGTATGCAATTAAACCAGCTAGCTCCAAGGATGAAATAGGGCATAAGCACACACTTATGATCACATTTTAAAAAACGAGGAAACATTTCTCACACAACCGTCAGGATCTAGCACTACCCACTGCACCATCATGTCACCTCCTAAGAATACTATGCCCTCCAGCTTTTGCCACTTCATAGTCCCACACCAGCGGTTCAAAAAGATTTCTTAGGAAATCCTTGTGTTTTATTGAAACATTGAACTTATACTGAAAGTTGCACTGAACTGTATTGTGCTATTTAATTTAATCTACCAGATTACCACCTTTCTAAATGTTCTGTTCCAGGAATGCATTTTCTATGCATTTTGCAATGAAATATAGTAATTTCATGTAATTCATTTAATTTTTATTGAATAAAATACATGTTCAGCCCTTTTCCAGACTAACTTTAATAAAGAAATTTGTCCTCAGTGTGCAGCTCGTATTTATGTTAATTTCCCCTGTTGGTTAAGATTACAGGAAGTAGGGCCAGGAACCATTCTAAATGATGGAAAGCCTGGTTTGAGGCAGGCTTTGCGCTGCTGTCTATATTGAGCTTTTGAAGGTGGATATGGAAGAGGGCATGAAACAATTGAGCAAAATGGTTTTAAACTGCTTAGAGGTCTTCTTTTCTTTAATCAAAGCTCACACACATGCACCAGAGAAGGAGACAGTGGAAACCAAATTATCTACATTTGCTACGCAGCAATTGTTCTTTTCCTTGGCTATGGCAGTCATGTAAAGGACACATTTACTTCTGCTGAAAATCTTGTGACACACAGGATTTTGCTGAGTTGTTTGACTCTCATACCCACAGATGGGTGCTTAGTTCACAGCAAATGTGGCAAAATTGAAGCACAAAGATGTACATCTTGAGACCCATATGGCTTTTTGAATCAAGAATTTGTATGACAAAAAACAATTATTTAGACATTTACAATTTTTTATTCCCACAAACTCCATCTTAAAAACTTTGATTCATGACAGACAAATGCAAAGTGGATGCTTCTTAAACACAATTCGTTAATGGTGAAAATGAGACCAAATCTGTTAAATCTAACTTTAAGTGTCTTTGTTGATTCATGTTTGAACTGTTCATAAAATAATATATTTTGAACTTAATGCTGAATGTTAACTAAAAATATTTTTTGAGGATTTCATAAAAAAGGTAAATGGTTTACTAACAAAGACAGCAGCAGTAGTTTTTAAACATGGACTAATTGATATTCCTCAGAAACCAGTTTGTTTTAATTTAAATTTCACAAACATGTTGTCGAATTTTATTAATAATTCATTCAATGAAAACAGTTTAATTAACAACCCAGCCAGAAGAAATCAGAGTATACCAAGGAGCTCACTATGAGAACCACATAGGAAGTTACTCTTGTTTTGATATTATACTCAGAAGCTCACTATATTATATGAATATATTGAAATATTAATTAAATTCCGTTTATTGCATTCTAAGGTGTTTCTTTTTGTTAGCTGAAATACTGGGAATTCAACATATCATTCATAGTACTTGTGCTCCACTGGATTCTGTTCAGGACAAAGGGGTTATTGAAACTGGATGGATGGATGGATGGATGGATGGATGGATGGATGGATGAATGGATGGATGGATGGATGGATGGATGGAGTACTTATGCTCCATTCCTCTAGTCCTGTATTCTTATCTTATGAATCGTAAAATAATATGAAGGATTTAGTTCCGTTCAGTTCAATCCAGTTTATTTTTGTAGAGTACATATCTCAGTGGACATCTTTAGTATTGAATACAATGGAATCAGCACCGAATCAGAGCTAAAGGTACTTGGAAAAAAGAAGTCCTCATGCCGTCAATCTAACATTCAGAGAATGTGTCTCTTTGTGATAACACTCCTTACCCTAGTAAATAGTGTAAGATTTGTTTCCACTTCCTACCTGGAACTAAGGGACAGCAGTGGAAGTAAGCTATGCACTTACACACTTTTTGTGTACCATCTACAGACTAATTTCCCATCAAGTCTTGTGAGTTTTGTACAGGAAAAGCAGAGAAAGTGAGAAGGTATTTGTATCAGTTTTGTGTGTAAAGGGGCAGTGGAGGACAGAAGAAAAGATTGGGGACTCTTTCTTGTGATTTCCATTTTTTTTGCCTTGACAGATAATTTACCCTGTGCAGGTATCAAGGGGGCTGCTTGATAATTGGCATGCAGATTGCAGCCAATGACATAGTGCAACAGAAGAAAAGGACCTGCTAGTTAGAATAATGAGCAAGTCTTTCTGATGAATGGCCAGGAGAAGAGGTCATGGAGCATTTTTCAGATACAATTATTCCTCACTTCACATTTTTTTAATATATTTCTCAAAGCTGTAATGTTTCATTACTTATAAACAGCTGGAAAACACTCATTATTCTTTTTCTCCGCTCGCATTTAACATTCATACTTCAGTTTCTTGAAGCAGAATTACATAAATACCTAAAAGTTGGTGATCAATTATTTCATACAGATTCATTGCAGTTTCAAGTTGCATTAAGTAAAAGGTATTCTAAAGCATTCAATGAGTTTTAATTACAGTAGAAATATCCATTGTTTCAGTTACCGCAGATAATATTTTTCACAGCTGGTGGTGACTGGGCGCGGACATG
Organism: Scleropages formosus; assembly: GCF_900964775.1. Taxonomy (NCBI): domain Eukaryota; kingdom Metazoa; phylum Chordata; class Actinopteri; order Osteoglossiformes; family Osteoglossidae; genus Scleropages; species Scleropages formosus. The sequence goes on from NC_041808.1 coordinate 28,051,979, forward strand.
TGTTAGTGTCACATCTAAATACAGACGAAAAGCACGACATTCTCAGAATGGATATACAAGTGCACAATACAATTTAGGAAAGAAGGTGCCGATGTGCTGCGAGGAACATAGAACAAAGAAACGTGCAGAATTTTCTCACATGGACCGTAAGTGGAACTGAACTAATACACAGAAATGTGACTTAAACAGAGCTGGGACACAGGACATGAGCATGGAGGATGCATGCAGGCAGAACCAGAGCTTGGCACTTGAAAAGAAACACAATGTGAATGGCGCTTAGGACACAGGTCGGTAAACAAGGAACAAGAATTGCTATGGGATCGCTGGCAAAAGCAGTAGAGAGTTGACCAAGAATACAAGATGTTTGTCCTTCTCTCTTTTTGTAGTGCTGGGAATCTGGTGTTCAGTGAGTTCAGGTGTACTGATGTGGCTCAGTGGACCCGGGGTGGTGCCTCCTGTGTTCTTCCTGTGTTTTTTTTTTTGCAGGGATTCAAACAATAGTAATAATACCAATAAGAGCAGGATAATATGGACAATACCAACAGTAATCAGCATGGTGGCCTAGTGAGCAGTACTGCCATCTCCCAGTGCCTGGGTGGTGTGAGAGGATGTGGGTTTGATCCCCATTCAGTCTGTGTGGAGTCTGCATGTTCTCCCCATGTCTGTGTGGGTTTCCTCCCACAGTCCAAAGACATGTTGTTCAGGTTCCCCCATAGTGTGTGAGTGACAGAGAGATTGTGTTCCACTGATATATGGATGAGTGACCCATTGTAAGTAATGTATCTAGCAGTGTAAGTCACCTTGGTGAATAAGGTGTGTGGGCTGATAACACTACATAGAGTTCATTGAAAATTGCTTTGGGGGAAAAAAAAAAAGCATCTGCAAAACAAATAAATGTAATCATATTTATTGTTTCAATAAGCTACTCCTAAAATGTTGGCCAGTTTAGTGGTGATATCAACAGCAATTATAAGACAACATTTTAATAGGTATTAGCACCGGAGAAATGCCATATAGATAGATAAAGAGATATCTTTTGGAGTGGTGTCTTCACTGTTCAGTGTCAGAATGGTGGTACTAGAGGAGTTTTCAATGAGCCTGAGGGTAGACTTACAGGACCACACATTTAAGACTCTTTGCAGAAAGTCTGCTGTTATATCTTAAACCCACCTGAACATAGTGCTCCTCTTTGCTTTCCTCTAATCCCCCCAGTAGCAGATATAATTAACCCAGTCTGTCATTTGCCTAACACCTCCGACCTTTTGATCAGCCTAACAGCCAGGTAAGTAAATAGAGGAATTATGGGGTGAGTGTCGCTAAGTATTCTGTTAAGCATGAGTGGATCAGTCCTTCCTGCTGAGTGTCTCTTTCTTTTTACATTATACCTTTATCTGTTGTCGGCAACCCACTCCTTGGTTTTTCTTTTTTGGGCTGTTGTAATTAAAGGAGCTTTTTTCCGGTCCAAAGCTCCCAAATGTCATGTTCACCATTGTAGCAGTTACCCTCAGATAAAAACAGCAGAAGGTAGATAAGTGAATACAGTAAATTTATGAGCATGAATGAATCACGTCAGTAATGTTTTTTCAGACAAACACACCCCATACTTTTGTTGATGGAATGAAACCCTCTGCCAAATGCATACATTTCATAAAAAAGTAATAGGTTATCAGAGCCATACTTATTCTCCAGTAAGACATGCCTGTAAGGAATCTTTAATTAAAGGCATGTTCTTATTGACTATTTATGGCACACCACAGTAATCACATTAACCACTATGAGACTGATAAAAGCTAAGAGTTATCGCTTTCAAAGATGGGCTTTCAATGGCATGTGGATGTTATAGAATATGTTGGAACCATAAAGTGTCATGATTAAAGTCATATTAAACAGAATTGGAAGCAATTAAATAAGAATTTATAGCACAGAGAGGAGGGGTGTGGTGGTGCAGTGGGCTTGGCCGGGTCCTGCTCTCTGGTGGGTGTGGGGTTTGAGTCCCGCTTAGGGTGCCTTGTGATGGACTGGTGTCCCGTCTTGGGTGTGTTCCCTCCTCCTTCAGCCTTGCGACCTATGTTACTGGGTTAGGCTCCAGCTTGCCGTGACCCCCCCTGCTCAGGACAAGCAGCCTTGGCCAATGTGTATATATAGTAGAGAGAGCTTACCTTATTGTCACATTTTCAAGGTTAATTGGTGAGTCTAACACAGAATAAAAGAAAGTGAGTATATCATTAAGATTAGAAAATTATTATTAATGTCTTTTGACCATGTCCTGTCTGCATACTGAAAAGGACAGAGAACACAGACTTGAACATTCCAGCTACAGTGTTGTATACAAACTTTAGCGACACATGTGAGGGTATGGACGACAGATGGAAGCAGCAGTGGGGAATTGAAGTAGTTGGACCAAAAAGGTTTATTTTCTTTTACTAAAAGGTATTCCTCAAAACACATTAACCCCCAACCAAGTACAAAACAAACATTAAGTTACAAAGAACATGAGGCCTATGAGCCATGGGCTTATCCCCTTGTATCAACATCAATGCATAGCTCTCCTGTTTACTGCATGAGAGTATCTATATAAGTTTGCATCAATTCACCCTCTCCACTAGTGCCCTAATACAAACTTATATAGCAGTAACTCCGCCCTTCTGGTTATACCATAACACCCTCAACTATTCCAAAGTACATTTCCCCAAAAATTACATCCAACATAAATACTAAAACATACAAACAATACAAAACATTTTCTACTATAAATATCCCTACGTTACAACTTATAAAAACATTTCACACTACACAATAAAACACCCCTGCCTAGTTGGTTGTGCCCAAGGACTTCCACCTAGATATACCCCAAATAGTTCACTCCATCTGGTTTACAACACAAGGTACCAAACACAACAGAATACCAGACAGCTGCATGGTAAGGAAAAAGTCTACAGAAATGATCTTCTAAAAACAATAAATACATTCACTCTCCACAACCAGTTACATATACCTGCCATACCTTTATAAAAGAAATATTATTAGTTAATGACAAACAGACAGATACCGGTAGGCCTTTCCCGGCACCCAATCTAGTTCAAACAAAAAGTGTTAAATGGAATACTAAACCAGAACAAGCAATATAACAATACAAGGTGAAATGCATGTGACCGGCAACAGCAACAAGGTTCAGCATTTCATTGATGGTACTTTGCCGGCATCTTACTGACTCCTTGCAACCAACTTGCCTGTCACAGCTCAGTCTGTGACAACACATATTTAACATATTTAACTGAAGTGCTGATGTTGACTATAGATCAAATGTTAGTGTCAACATTTTTATATTAAAGTTCTAATTTTTGCAACTATTAAGAAATAACAATGCAAATATTTTCATTGTGTAATTGTGCAGATCTGTAACAAACAGTATTAACATAGCAGATCTTGGCTACGTTCCATGAAATCTGCTAGAAATCATTGTGATTTGTTTTAAAATGCTGCTCACGTGTTACTGGCTATTAAGACAGAAATTTTCAGCAAAAGATTGTTTGGGAATTTGTCCCTTTCTAAAATATCTGATGAAAATCTGGCAACCATTCGCCAGTCCAGTACAGATATTTTTCTAAATAATTTACATTCAGAATAAGATTTTATGTTCTGATCAATTACAAGTTAATGTAACATTGGATTTAGAGAAACGTCATAATCTATTCTGTTATTATTAACCATTATTTACTTGGTGGGGGGCACAGTGGAGCAGCGAGCTTAGCCAGGCCCTGTTCTGTGGTGGGTCTGCGGTTCAAGTCCCGCTTCGGGTGCCCTGCAACGGACTGGTGTCCTGTCTAGGGTGTGTGTGTGCCTCCCATCCCCCAGCCCTACACCCTGTGCTCCTGGGCCAGGCTCCAGCTCATTGTAACCGCAGTTGGGACAAGCAGTTGTAGACATTATGTGTGTATTTAATGGGCACCAATTACAGAGTTAACCATTAATACTTTTTTTTTTTTTTGGTTGGAACAACTGAAGGTAAATGTTTCACTCACAGGTCCCTAACATTTATAATTATGTATTGAGGAGAGGCTTTTCTCCAAAATGGTATAGAATTCAGGGTATACAAATGTAAACTACCTTACAACACTGTCAGAAGATCAGGAGAAAAAAGGGTGTGAAAGCAATATGATTTATGATGGAGTGTAATCACTTTTTTATTTCACTGCTCTTATTATTCTCTCTTCGGTATTTCCTGTTTGTTCTATTACCATATTATCCCATTTTATCCCTTGTGTTCTTTTCCTTTTTGCTTGTTGATCATATTATTGTGGACTGCATATTGTTGAAAGTCCTAGAAAGAAAGAACTTCTGTAATTTGCTGAAATTCCCTTAACATGCAGAGAAGACTAAAAGGATGGATGGATGGATGGATGGATGGTTCTGTTTTTGGTACAACTAGATCAGTCCTTTTGAGGCTGTATTAAAAGATGGAATAGAGATTTGCAGAGATGCAGAAAATATATGTGCACATAAACAACAGCAAGAAAAAGAGATTTATGCAACACTTTGGCAGGTCAAACCCAACTCATCAACACTATTCTGGGTCAGCTGGAAAGTCTTGATGGTTGGAGGTTGGGGAGCAGAACGGAGAGAGTTGCAGTAGTTCAGATGTGAGACTTCATCGTGCTGCAGACCAGGAGCTGGGTATAGAGCAGTGCAAATTACAGGCTGATTCTATAAATGTTGGAGAGGAAGTGACTGCAAGATGGTCTTATGGCTGCAGTGTGTGGGGAGGACCAGAGAGGCCAGTTGTTACTCCCATTCTGGCAAAGTGAATGAGACAAGTGAGCTGTTCAATTTGATAATACAGGAATGGGTTCCAAACTAGGAACCTTCAGCCTGACACCTTAGTTTTCTCTCTGCTGCTCCTGTTTTAAATCCTCTTTGTGGGATTTATCAGTTGGGCTGATCCTTTCTAGTTAACATGGGATGATTTTTTTTCGCCTGACAAAGTTTTAGAGTTCCAGCTGCAAGTTAAATTGCTAATATCAAATTTACCATTTGAAACATCACAACTATCATTTTCTGTTTTACAGAGTTTTACAGTTTGTGCAGCAGAAACTTCTTGTCATCTTAGAGACAATAACAACATAAAATGAATGACAGGAAGTGTGAGATTATATCATATTTCAAAGAGGCAGTAACACCAATAAGTGCACAAGTTGGTTAAGGACAGATACCTAAAAGTGTGTGGCTCACAGTTTTGTAATAAAATATTATAAAACCTGGCAGGGGTGTAAAAATATCCTCCACATTAACTTCCAAGGTAAATAATTATGTCACCTGTAATTTTGAAGGTACCCACCACCATCTTTCTTATGGTCATTTTTGAAAGTAGGGTATATGGTTAATCCCCTCTTCTACCTCCACCTTTCTCAGGGCCATTTTTGAATGCAGGAAACAACTAATTTTCATTCATTCCACCAGTCTTCGATAATAATTTTTTGAAGGAGATATGATTAGATTGAGACATGGCATGACAAGATTAAGTTAATCTATGGAAATAAAAAAATACCCAGACTACCCAGCTGTACAAACTGAATTAACGGTTTATCTTTCTTTTTCTCCTGTGTTCTGCACACTGCAATAACACAAATAGGTCGACAGACGGCGCTCCTGTGCTGTTTCCTGACTCCCAAAACGTTTCCCTGGGACTTTAGTCCTTTGTTCATGAAACACGTGCTGCTGGACTTCTTTGCTGCCTCTTTTGTGCTTCCTCGGGGGTTTTATGCCGTTTTAAAAGTCATGGTACATGTAGAAGGTCTTAAAATGCAAAGGATGCGATATTAAATAAGTCGGTGTCTTTATTTATTGCATTTGCGTAGGATGAAAATGTGATTTTCTAGGAATTGGACCCCCAGTAATAGCCTGGAAAGCCAGGACATGTGCTCCCAGTAGGAGCAGCCCTTAATGGTCCAGTCACCCAGTGTGTCGGGTGCCGAAAGGCTTGCATGCATGATACAGACATACTAGTCTATAGCGTTGTTTCTATACGAGATGGGCTAGAATCGGGGCTTTTGCATTTCATATCTTCTCAAAAAAAGTACACGTTCTTTCTGAATGCGTACATAAGCATAAAATATAATGATAAATATTTTTAAAATTTAGACGTGACCCCGACGTGATTTGAACACGCAACCTTCTGATCTGGAGTCAGACGCGCTACCGTTGCGCCACGAGGTCCTGCTCAACGGCACTTAAAGCACTCTTTAGATTGAGCGCGTCACTCTAGCTTTAACTCGTAGGTTTGCGTGTGAGGAGCTCTGTGTGTTTAGCAATGTGTGCGTTTGGATATTTTGTGTATTAATTGCTTTTACGTTGCCGACGATAAAGTGAAAGGGAAACGCTGGCCGTAAGAGGAATACTGTCAGTGACCGAAAGAGATGTTTCGGTATTTACCCGAAAAAATCTTGACAAAAGAAACGAGGAAATTTGCTCCCGTTCCCCCACATTGTCAGTTAGGTGGTCTGGTAATCCATTATCGTAAAAAAAAAAGAACTGCACTTAGTTTAAACCAAGGGAGCCGGTAGTATCCGAAAGGAAGGTACACCGTTCTTTGGAGGTTTTACGGAAACACAGCACTGGAACACTTTGAGCGCATAAATAATATTACAAAAAAGAGTTTATTAAGAACAGCAGCAGCTCGTGCCACAACCTCTCTGTGGAACCATTTTTGCTGCCGCGCGAAAAAGCCCGCGTTAGACCCAGTGCATCCTATTCAACAACTTCCCGCTTCAGTTAAGAATTAACCAATGACAATTAAGCAACCTTTGCTTTGTCAACTTACACACTGCACGCTGGCAGGAACCTTTCTTTTACAAAACTCTCAATGATTTGCTCTTGGTGAAAAACACCACAGAGCCATTTCCGTTATTTCCTGTTCGGAAAATTATAATGCATTCCTCAGCTCCATACATTTGTAAAAAATTACAAAATCCTGTTTCGCTTTCCCTTTTTGGGGCATCGAGTGTAAACGGTTGTGGGGAGAAATAAATTTGACCGATTTCACCATAAGCATTATGATAAGGCTGCAATACATAAAATAAATGTGAAAAGGTGAAGCACTCTGAATACTTTCTGAATGTTTGTTTTTAGCTTTGCCATAAAAGCCTCAAAAGCTTCTCTGCCTTTTGGCTAAGATCGTGTAGTATCTATTCAGTGCCGTGGTTTTGTCGTCAGGGGGCATAAGAGAGTTTTTCTGAATTACAGCCCTTTTAAGGGCTTCCTACAGCACTTTCAACCCACCCTTGGGTTGCACTGGGGAGTTAAGCCATCGCAGATGTCAGTGGGGAGGTCGATGACCATGCAGGCGACGGGAATGAAGACAAAGACAACTACAGCCAGGAAGAAGACGACAACGGCCTCCACGGAAAAGACAGCAGCAATAACGGTGAGGACGAAGATGACCACTGGGGGGGCAGGTGAGGCCGTCTCCTCCAGAGAATGCATTATGCTGCTTTCCCTGAGGAATCGCCCACCCGGAAGAGCTCCCCAAAAGAAGAAGGATCATCGGGGATGTCGGAGCCCCTCATCAAAGGAGCCGCAATGCCAACGCCGACTGGAGGAGGATCGGTGGTGGAGGTGGCGGCAGCAGCAAACCTGAACATTGCGGTGGAGCCGACGAGGGAGGAGATGACAACTGTAAGGGTGGAAGCGACGACGGCCTCACTTGCAGAGGAGCCCTGCTGCCCCAGGTGGATCTTCAGAGTAGGGGAAGCAGTCTGTATTACTAGTAGCTCCTAGGATGAAGCACACTACTCGCTTCAGATGGCGAAACTCAGAGACAGTGGAGGACTTCCCGGACCGTGCAGGGTTCATCAGGGAAGCCATCTTTAGAAAGTTGTGCCTGATCGCCGCACAAGTTGTTTGCATTCAATGGAATGGACCCCAGCAGTTTATTGACATCACCCTTCTCGCGGATGAAACCTACCAGAAAATGGTAGAAATTTGTAAGAAGGAGAAGGACAGGGGGTTGAAGCAATATAAGATTAAGCACCTTTGGTGAACAGATAGAAGGATAATCACCGTCCACGTTTTCAACCCCTTTGTCCCCGCCAAGGCCGTCTGTGATTTTCTTCAGCGCCACGTCAACCTCCTACGTGGCCACAGGGATATGCAAGATGAGTTTTGAATATGGAACGGGCTCAGGCAGTTTCAGGCACGTCTGTGTCCTGACCCTGTGGCCCCTGATGGGCTCCATCATCCTCCAGCATATTTTACTATACAGAATAGTAAGGCTTATCTCTTTGACCCCCAGCAGCCTCCCTTCTGCAGGCTCTGCCAGGGTCAGGGGCATACAGCAGAAGTGTGCAAGAATATAAAATGTAGGAACTGCTTAGAGACCGGACATTTCGCCAGGGACTGCAAGGGCCCCCGCCCCTGCAATATTTGCAGTAGCGAAGACCATCTGGCCTGTCTGTCCACAGTACAGACCCTTGTACGCAGATGCCCTGTCTGGAAGCAGGGTATTTGTGGAGCAGGGTCTTCAGGCATTAACTTTGGTGGATAATAAAATCATCGAGATGGAGACGGTGGTGGAAACAGCAGCGGGGGCTGGAGAAGCCCTTAGCAAAGCTAATGATCTCCTGGGAGCAAGCCCTGCCCTACTCTGGCGGAGATTCAAAAGCGGAAAAAAGAAGATTCAAAGAAGATGAGTTTTGAATATGGAACGGGCTCAGGCAGTTTCAGGGCGTCTGTGTTCTGACCCTGTGGCCCCTGATGGGCTCCATCATCCTCCAGCATATTTTACTATACAGAATAGTAAGGCTTATCTCTTTGACCCCCAGCAGCCTCCCTTCTGCAGGCTCTGCCAGGGTCAGGGGCAAAAAGCCCGGAAGGGAGGCTGCGGCATCAGAGGGGGACCTCTTGCCAGCCGTGCCCCCTTGGGAAGAAGGCCAAGAGCGTTCCTCCTCCCAGGAGGAGATGGATGCCATGTGGGCCGTGTGTGACTCCCCGTCAACATCGCTGAGTCGGCGTGCAAGGGAGGACGGGCAACACCAAACTTGGAGGCATGTCTGCCAGATGAGGACTCTAGTAGGGCTGCGACGGCGGTGTCCTCTGGGGAGGACCTCTGGGGAGGTCTTAATGGATTGAAAAAGGGATTTATAATCTTATTTTAGTACGTACGTTTTCTGAACCGCTTGTCCCATACGGGGACGCGGGGAACTGGAGCCTACCCGGCAACTCAGGGCATAAGGCCAGAGGGGGAGGGGACACACCCAGGACAGGACGCCAGTCCATTGCAAGGCACCCCAAGCAGGACTTGAACCCCAGACCCACTGGAGAGCAGGACCTAGTCCAACCCACTGCACCACCGCACCCCCTATATCTTATTTTAGTGTTATTTTTATTGTTTTATTTGATTTTTTAACGACATACCCCTATGGCTGATTGTAAAATTTTAACTCAAAATCAGGGGGTTAAAAATCAAAGTAAAAAGAATTGCTTTGTTTAACCAGTTTGAGTCCTATGCCTTTAACCTGTGTTTTTTGCAGGAAGTACACCTCTGGGACCAGTGGGATGTGACTCTCTTCTCTCAAGAATGGAGGAAGGGTGAGTCTTACTGGAGCATAGGTGGCGTCCACTCTACAGGCGTGGGAATACTTTTTGGGGACCACGCCTTTGAGAAAGCAAGGCCTTTCATTGTTCATGCCAGCCAAGCGTCACTTTGCTCAAGCTGTCGGAGGCACTTGGTAAGATGAATCGGTGCAAGGTTCCTGGCCTTGACGGTTTACCAGTGAAATTTTATTCCACGTTTTGGGACGTCTTCACAAAGCGTTTTCTGCGCTTTGTCGAGAGGAGGTGCTGGGCAGGGGCATGCTTACCAAGAGTATGAGGACAGGGGAGCTCTCCTTGTTGCACAAGAAAGGCGATAAAGCCGATCTTGTCAACTGGAGACCCCTTATGATGCTTTACGTTGATGCAAAGATCATAGTGAAAGTCCTGACCGAGCATCTGAGGAAGGTAATGGTCGACCTGGTCCACCAGGACCAGATGTGCGGAGTACCTGGGCGTTCTGTGTTCTGGAATGTGCACCTGGTCTGGGACACGATTGCCTGGAGGGAGGACTGAAAGGTCCCCCTCGCACTGGTCGGTTTGGACCAGGAAAAGGCATTTGACCAAGTGGATCACCGCTTCCTATTTAAAACCTTGAGCAGATTGGGCTTTGGCCCTAATTTCCTGAGGTGGGTGTGTGTGCTCTACACAGAGGTAGGTAGCCGAGTCACCATCAATGGCTCCCTCGGGGGGTGGGTGCCCCAACAGAGTGGAGTGAGGCAAGGTTGTCCGCTCTCCCCGCTCCTCTATGTTCTTTACATCGAGCCGCTGGCGGTTGCCATCCGTGCCCATCCAGGGATTGACAGTCTGCTCCTGCCGGCAGTTGGTGGTGAGGCGGTGAAGCTGGTCCAGTACACGAATAACATTACACTGTTCCTGTGCTCGGATTGGTTGCTCGGTCGGGCGCTTGGCCTAGTTCGGTGTTCGGGCGTGCCTCGGGCTTGACGCTGAACCTCGGCAAGTCTCTTGTCAAGTTCTTCGGCAGCTGGAAACATAGAGAAGACTGCAGTGGTGGTTTTTCCCGATGCAAGGGTCATCTCAAGGTGTTGGGGGTCAACTTTCTTATGGAAGGTGCAGCCAGGGCTAATTGGGAAGATCGTTTGACCAAAACCAGACGGAAAATGGGTTTGCGGAGGACAAGGTCCCTCTCCTTAATAGGGAAAACATTGGCGCTGAAGGTGGACATCCTCTCCACATTCCTCTACCTTGCACAGGTGTACCCCTTGCCCCACACGATGCGGAAAGGCCACACGAAGGACGTTTTCGATCTCGTCTGGGGGGCAGGTATGAGTACATGAGGAGGGAGGTCATGTAACTTCCAAAGGAGGAGGGAGGGAGGGATGTGCCTGACATTCCTCTAAAACTGGATTGTTTCTTCCTCTTCCAGTTATGTAACCGACTGGCAGCTCCAATTCAACATCCCCACCAGTACTTTGTGCGTCTTTTGTTGGACCTTCCGATGTGGCAGTTGGTGAAGTCCTGGTCCAATGCCAAGACACGGCCCGCCCGTTACAGCCACTCTGTAAAGTGGAGTAAGACCACGGCGGCTGGGGTCAAGGCAGAGACCCTCCTGATGTACAGGGCCTTGTATAAGGCCTTGGTCAAAAGGAGAGGAATTTGAGTTATTTGGGGCTCAAGGAGGGCACTCGGACCAGGATTCAGCCAAAGGGGCTTGACCACCATCTGCAAGATTTGAACTGGCATTGTTTACACAGTAAGTTGCTGGTCAAAGTAGTCCTGTACAGGCATGAAATAACCAGCCACCCACTCTGCCCGCGACTCCAATGCGGCAAGAGTGAAACTCTTACACATGTTTTTTGGGACTGAGGGCAAGTGCAGGAGGTCTGGCGTTTGGTGACTCGCCTGTGCAGGAAGATTGATCCGCAGATGGTTTTGACGTACGACAAAATGTTGATGGGATGGAACCCTGGCACTCAGAAGGCAGCAGCCACCCGGACGTGGCTGGTGATTAGCGTGGTCAAGCAAATGCTCTGGAACGCAAGAACCCAGCTGGTCCAGACAGGTAGACTTGGGCATCCAGGGTGTGTATCATAAAATCTGGGCCAACCTAACGTTTAAGATGGAGAAAGATGTCATTCAGTGGGATTACTCAGAAGCCAAAGAGAGGTGGAAGGGCCTCTTTTGGCTGTGACCCCACAGGTTTATGACAGATCCTCCATCCTGGGGTAAGTAACACACATCCTTTCACACTTACAAATCACCGTAACCCCTATTTTTGGTGATTGTAAGTGTTGTGTTTCGTTGTGTGTTATGTGTTTTATGTTAGGTGTAGGGTTTCTAATCTTTTATGACGCATTTTATTTAATTTGCACAATTTTAAAAATTTATAGCACTTATTGCACTTTTAGTGGGGGGTGCGGTGGCGCAGTGGGTTGGACTGGGTCCTGCTCTCCAGTGGGTCTGGGGTTCAAGTCCCGCTTGGGGTGCCTTGTGGCGGACTGGCGTCCCGTCCTAGGTGTGTCCCCTCCCCCTCCAGCCTTACGCCCTGTGTTGCCGGGTTAGGCTCCGTGACCCCGTATGGGATGAGCAGTTCAGAAAGAAAGCGTGTTGCACTTTTAAGTAGTCACCTATAAATGACTACGTGTGTGGTGTATTCGTATTAATCATTTATTTATTTATTGTTATTTATTTATTTATTACATTTAGTTTAGTGTAGTGTAGATTAGTTTGTTCTGTGGGTGCATGTTGTGTTCTAATTCTGTATATGTATTTTATCATTCACCTATCCCACCAAAACAACAATAGGGGAGACGTGTTGTGAAAAGGGAATCACCGAAAACGGTAGGTAAGGTGAACAGTAACACCCTGGGAACAGGCCAGGGGACCGCCCCTCTTGAGTGTCGAATGTTACTGGGTAAGTTTCCTTTTCATTATTTATTATGTATGTTTTTAAGCCTTGGGGTATGTTTTTAGTGTTTCAAAGGTTCTGCCATGCGGTCTTTATATTAGCTGGTCTTACTGATTTTTATCGTTTTATTTTAAATTTTATTATTTCCATGGTAGTTTTTTTGGATTAATTTATTTATTGAATAAAGATTTTAATTACCGGAAATGATGAATGGAGATACTTATTCCTGTCGAGTTGGACAGTGTGTTGAACCAGACACCCTTGGTGGGCTGGTGAACCATTCTGATTCAAAAAGAGGGAAAAAAAAAACAAAAAAAAGCCTCATGTGTTGTATGTTGAATTGTGGTGTTTCTTTTTTGTGCACATGTATAGTTGTTCTGTTGTCCTTACTCTGCCAGTTGCCCGTGTGCTCAGTGGTTCCATGTCACAGTCCTTATTCCCCTCTGCTATTTCCTGTTGGTTTTCCAGTGAGTATTTTTCTTAAAGTGACTGTGAAAAGGCAGGCAGTTGAGTTTCTATAAGAAACCAACTAAATCTCACATGGTGTGTGTTCAGTGTCAAGTTTTGGATGTCAGGATGCCTCACCTGAGCGGCACAGTGGCCTAGTGGGTGGTGCTTATGTTGATGCCTCATAGTCCCTGGGCTGAGCTTTTGGATGTAGGTCCAAGTTCTCCTTTATCTTTCTGGAGTTTGCATGTTCTCCCATGTTCATGTACGTTTCCTCCAGATGCTCTGATCTCCTCCCACACCCAAAGAAATGTTTCAGGTGAAATGGGGAATCTAAATTGCTGTGAGTGAATAAGTTTTTGGGTTTCTAATCAACTGGCATGCCATTCAGGGTGAAGGTCACTTTGCACAATATGCTTTTGGGTTAGGTTCCAGACCACAGTGACCCTGCACAGAGCAAGGTTAAGACCCTGGTTATGGCCCACAAAAGTATCAGTGGAACTGCTCCCGACTATCTACAAGACTTGATCATCAGCTACACCCGAACCAGGCTGCTTCGCTCTTCCACATCTGCCCGCTTGGTGGTCCTACACACAAAAGGTCTAAAAGCAAAAGCAAGGTTCTCGGTTCTGGCTCCGATCTGGTGGAACAACCTCCCCCTCTCGCTCAGAACTGCTGAATCTCTGTCCACATTTAAAAAGGGTCTTAAAACTCATCTCTTCCAGACTCATTTCACCCGTGATCTTTTAATTTCATGTAATGTGTAAATGTTCACGGACCATATCTTTAAGATCATGCTTGTTAAACAATGGATAAACCTTCATGCAGCTACTCCTGTAAAGTAATGCAAATGTTTTTATATACACACACACACACACACACACACACACACTTTCTGAACCGCTCATCCTATATGGGGTCACGGGGAACCGGAGCCTACCCGGCAACACAAGGCGTAAGGCCAGAGGGGGAGGGGACACACCCAAGACGGGACGCCAGTCCGTCGCAAGGTACCCCAAGCGGGACTCGAACCCCAGACCCACTGAAGAGCAGGACCTGGTCCAACCCACCGCGCCACCGCGCCCCCTGTTTTTATATAATATATATATATTTTATTACTAGGAAGGTGATTAGGAATCATCGATATTTGGATAAAGTTTTATGCAGCTACTCATGTGATGTACATTGGTTCCTGTGGTGGAAAGAAACAAACTAAGAATCACGGGTCTGCATCTAAGTCTCTTTCTGCTAATGTGATGCACACATTGTATTTTCTATGAGATGTAAGTCGCTTTGGAGAAAAGCGTCTGCTAAATGAATAAATGTAAATGTAAGCGGTGAATGAAAACGGAAAGGATGTCAGTTGTTTCAGTTATACTGGCCTATACCCGAGCGCTATTTTAATGAAGAACTTCAGCAGAGAGAAGAAAATCAAAGTGCAAAATGGCATAATTGTAAAATAACACTCACGTTTGGACATGACTGATAGTGCTGGATCTGTATAGCCAGCACGGCTTCTCTGTTTCCCTCAAATTAGATCAGTTTTGAATTTCCGCCTGTGGTCCGGCAGCACAGTCCTGCAAGTAGAGACAGGTTCACTTTTATATCTCTGTCTGTGTCTCACATGAAGCATAACACCTACTTCCTTACAGTTTCTGCAAAGGCTCTTGGAGTGATGACAGAATGCTCTGAGTAATTTTTCAGAGAACATTACCTTTTAGCTGTTTGAGATATACTGTCAAAGCAGAGTTCACACCATCGGTGGCGCTTAGGTAAGTCTAAGTCTTTCTAAAATCCTTGTTCTCATTTTGGCAACATTTTCACAGATTAGTCCAAATGAGTGCAAATTTAACTGACTATTCAATTTTCACATTATTTAGTAGCTTGCCCTGCCAAAGTAACATTTAATCATTTAACAAAATAAAAGTAAAGAGGAACAATTTTATTTTCTTTGCTTATCTGTAGAGAATGTTGGACCTTAATTCTTTTTCATTTTGATGTAAGAATTGGTGAGTCAGTTCTTGGTTGAATGTATGATTGTTTAGGACATCGGGCAGTGCACTTTGTTTACAGTGAGTCATTTGTCTTTGTCTTCACACGGATTTAATTTGTTTATACAGGATCTTTTTTTTATTTTCTTGTCTGGAATTATCAGCTTGTCACTTTATCCTGGTCTTCTCTTAATGCTTTTGAGTTCATGTGACTGGTGACTTGTGATTTTACTCACTCTTTTGTGTGGACTTTGTAATTCACTCACTGCAATGTTTTTGAGTCAATTTACCCCCCCACATCCCTGGTATGGCTTCAGTGCTTTGGGTGTCTTGTCATTCTACTTAAGTGTGCCTGAAAGTCATCTCTGTGAAACATATCACAAAGCCCCTGATTTTCGAGACTTTTTCATAGACAGCTTCATCAGATAAGTTAAGAATGTTGAACAGTTTTTTTTTTTTTTTTATTTTTTTTATTACGTGTTGCACAAAACCGCATAATTCAGATGATTTCTACTTAAAAAAGCTGGGAACTGACTTTAGGAAATTCATAACTAGCGAGCTCTGTTTAAAATATGTTTCTTTGAACGCTCATACACTATTCTTACAATGTTATTTTCAGTTTAAAAATGGTATGCACTCGTTATTTTTTGAACATACTAGTAGAGACCAACCATAAAACGACATTCATACTTGTGTTCTGAGGTCATGCCCTGAAGGGTAAAGTAGTTCTTAGCCAATGATTGTAAAGAAAGAAATGATTCAGTTTTTGCTCATGAGTATATCCTCTTTTGAGATACAGTATGTATACAATAACACAATACCTCTAAAAATGTTTAGATAATGGTGTATGTGCCTGGGTAATAAGTGACATTTGGCACTAAGAATGAATTATATTTATACAAGATCTTCCATACATTATATTTAACAGTTTAATGTTAGTTTTAGACAGCTTGCATTGTTTTACCTCACAAAACAGTGTTTTTGTACAGTAGTTACCTGCATCAGTAGTCAGATCAGACCTGATGTGGTTTCTGTCTGTCTTCAGATTTTCAGTGTAATTAACATATTTTATTTGTGACAGTAGCATCCCTGTATCATCATTCTCCACCTCCTCTGAGTAACATGGGGAATTTCCAAAATGAGATCACATCCCTCTTTCCCGATGACCCAATATGTTCCCCCTTCCGCCACATTGCATTTAGTGTTTACTGATTATAGGTCTCATGGTGCAATGCTTTAATCTCAGCTTTATGCATATTACATTTGGTGTAGGGAAAAGGCACAAGTTCTCACATTTAAAACTAAAGTCCTTTATAATTACTATGACAAATATTCTATACAGGATTTATTTGCTGAAGGCACAAAAGAAAACAGAAACTGATTATACCTCTTTCATTTGTTGTTTGATAATGTGCCACCCTAGAGAAAACAATATATCAGAAGAAACATTAATGATTTTTCAACAGTTAGTGGGACTCAAAAAATAAATATCCCTACAAACGTATTTCTGAGTGATTGAGAGAGCTCTGTATGTTTGTGCTGTGTCATGTCCATCAGGTAGTGTCTCATGTCTTTATTTTCAGCATTTATACCTGCGTCTACAGTCTAATATCTCGTTATGCTCGGCATGTCTCCAGCTTTTTGACCAGCCTGGATGGGTACAGAGGAGAGGAGTCTGGTTCTGCCATTGCAATCTCAGGCCTTGTTGCCTCCCAAGCCCTGCCTACCCCCGGAACCAACGCCTAGATGTTCCCTGTGGCGGAGGGCCACTGATGTCAGCAGAAGAGAAGCAATGAAGCAAAATGAACAGAAAATCAGGCGCAAATCCCTTCCATCCTGTGGCGGTAAGACCATTCCAAGTCTTTTTGACCAAAAAAATCAACAATAACAACAACAGTCCTTCAATGCAGCTTAGTGGTATGTCTGGTGTCTTCATGACCTTAAAAGTCATCACAGTTCCAAAGCTCAGTCTGCAGAGGATCCCTCAGAACCATAAAGATCAGAAAGTGTTCAGCAATGAGATTTTAGCAAACCTTAGTCAAATTTGTATGAGGTACTGATTGGTCACTCTTTTACAGTAAATAAAAATCAAATGCTGTTCATATTCAGTAACAAATTTTAATGAAGTTATCGTTATAGTAGCATGTTAGCTCATCTATGGACCCTTTTGATAATTATTTGCATAATTACAACCATACTGCTGTCACTTCACAGCTGATCATGCCAAACATAATCAAATAATCTTTTCTTGACCCTGTTCTGTCTCACATCTTCAGATAGTCAGAGCTCAGATGGGGGTGGTGCAGAGGCTGGCAATCCATCAAATGAAGCTATGCCAGAATATTTGCCTTCATGCACTGGTGTGTGTCACCATAGCAAGCTCAGTGGAAATGGCGAAGGGGCATTCAGACAGGAGATTCCACTGCAGAGCCAGTCCAGACCACACCTGTCTCTCCACACAATCAGAGGGCAAAATGAAGTCCACCGAGACTACTGGCATATCCCCTTACATGGCAGTCAGGAGCTGAAACCTGGTCATGAGCTTCCTAAAACAGAAATAACCCCCATCAAATTTAAAAGACTGGGTTACACTGCACTCTGCTTGAAAGGAATAGCATTCATCATTTGACTGCAGTGTAAAAAATATGACTTATAAGGACAGTTTGACAGTAGATTACAAACCCATGAGAAGATGGAGTTTGGCTAACAATGAAGCAAATACTATTGTGTCTGTTTAAAAATATAGCTTTTAAGCAAGCGGATTAATACAGGAATAAAAAGGAAGTCATATAAAATTGAAAAAGTTCAAACAACTGTAAATTATGTGAACACTTCCCGGCAGAGAAAATAACAGATCCAGTCTTCGGTGTAAATCTTTCATATAAAATATGTATTTTCACTAGATTTCCAAGCATAATAAATTTTGGTTTTGTGGCCTAATCAGAGTATTTTGGAATTTCAAAAGTAGAAGCTACAGGATATTTCAAAGTCTAATTTTGTTATGACCAATAATAGAGATGAAATTAAGCCAAGATTGTTTAATTTTTCTCTATTGACTTTGTTAACTGCAACCCTGGTCTTACATCATCTGTTGTGCCAAATAGAAGTAGAAGATCAGATACACATTTCTCGCAGTCACACATTTAAAGAATGTGTATGACGAGCAAGAAGGGAGAGACTTGAGTGATAAAATAAACCAAAAAGGATATTTATCTTTGTTAATGTGGCCTGAAAAAGAATCAGAGGGCAATCACCATTTAATCAGACACACACACTGGCTGAGGCGAGCCGGAGTCTAACCTGGCAACAGAGGGCGCAAGGCTGGAGTAGGAGGGGACACACCCAAGATGGGACGCCAGTCCGCCACAAGGCACCCCAAGCAGGGCTTGAACCTCAGACCCACCAGAGAGCAGAACCCGGCCAAGCCCACTGCGCCACTGTGCCCCCGTCATTTAATCAGATAATTTTTTAAATTATTTCTGAAATATGGATAGTTTTTCACCCTAAAAGTCAAGCATAATGCAGGTCTTCCTACAGATAATTAAATTGCAATTTTCCATGTTTTGTGAAATATCTTGTGATCAGTAGTGTTGAAATCAATGTTTCACTCACTCACTCACTCACTCAATTTCATAATGTGCTTTTCCTTGTTAGTCTAAAACCTGTCCCAGAAGCACTCGGTGCAAGGCTTGGGGGGTACACCCTGGGCACACACACACCATTCACACACTCCAAGCAATTTGGAGCATCCAGTTAACCTGAAGTGTGTTTCTCCAGACCTTTGAATTAACGTAACCTCAAGCCATCTTGTATGGGTAATAAAAGGGAACCCAGGTTTAAATCCTAAATCTTACTCTCTCAGATTAAAATACTTGTAAGATATTCACTTTATCACCCCTTTGTGATTAATTTTCTTAAAAAAATATTTTCTCATACGGGGGTGCGGTGGCGCAGTGGGTTGGACCACAGTCCTGCTCTCCAGTGGGTCTGGGGTTCGAGTCCTGCTTGGGGTGTCTTGAGACGGACTGGCGTCCCGTCCTGGGTGTGTCCCCTTCCCCCTCCGGCCTTACGCCCTGTGTTACCGGGTAGGCTCCGGTTCCCTGTGACCCCGTCTGGGACGAGCGGTTCTGAAATGAAATATTTTCTCAGTTACTATTATATTTAACTTAGCCATAAAGCAACGTTACATCAGCTAGTCAGACCCTATAATGTCTGTACTGTTTTTTTCCCGGCCTGCTGTGTGATGGGACTGGGGTTCGAGTCCTGCTTGGGGTGCCTTACGACGGACTGGGGTCCCGTCCTGGGTGTGTCCCCTCCCCCTACAGCCCTGTGTTGCTGGGTTAGGCTCCGGCTCACCGCAACCCCGCTTGGGACAAGCGGTTTCAGTCAGTGTGTGTGTTTGTGTGTGTGTGTGTGTTTTCCCACTAGCATAGATGTTAGTGTGAATCTCTCTTTTTAAAGGGGAAACTAATGGATATACTGCCTGTGATGGAATTTTCATGGAAGTACATACATCACGGATGTGCAGTAATGGACACTGCACCTCATTAGTTTTGGACCACAGGAAATCTGGTGGGTTCAACAGGTTGATCCATGGGTTCAATATGTTGATCTCAGACCTTTGTTTTGTATTTTTAATTATGTATTTTGTATGTGTAGAATCAACAGTTATAAAAATGCAGATATAAATTCTGGACAGGGCCCCTGGCATTCCCTTGCAGGAGACACCATGAACATCTGGTGTCTTTGACAACAAATCTGAGAAATATCCCTCCAGCACCTGAGAAACCTCTACCACCACTAAAGCTACACAGCAGAGCCAAAATGAAACTTCCAGTAGAGGCCAAAGGATTCGGAGTCACCCATGAAAATGCTCTTCAAGGTATTGTTACAGAATTGAAGGAGAAATTCCCCAGTTACAGTCAAGAAAAAAGAGAGACACAATGTCAGAAGAAAAAGAGGGAAACTGAATGTACAGTTAACCTTGTTGCCAAATGGCCGTCTACAAGTAATAAAATACAGTCACCCAAGCAAAAAAGGAGCACCTCTTTGGCAGAACACCTACAAATCTCCTTATGGACCAAATCTCAGGCAGAAGAGGAAGGTAAAGAAGTTTTGGAAGACATTACCAGCAAGCAATCCCCCCTAATGGTAAGAAATCCATTAAGGATGTCCACAAAGGTATCCCAAGAGGCTTTGGAAAGTCCTCTTGGCAATGAGCTCACTTCTAAAAGCAGAAAACTGGATATACAGACATGTAAGGACATGCCATCTTCACAGAGAGAAACTAGCAGGGTATCCAGAAAGGGACAGCACAGATGGCTGAAGCAGTTCTGGCAGAATCGCAGCCTGGTGCTAGAGAGTGGGGTGCTGGAACATCTCAGTAAACAGCAGCTGTTGTTGCAAGAGGTAAAACAGTGATTTAAAGCATTTTTAAAGGTCTCCTTAAATTCTAATATCCATGCATAATCCATTTTTTGACCGAAGAGTTACTGAATCTTAAGTGTGTGTGTTCATCATGTGTGGCTCTGTTTTGGCAAGTTCTCTCTGGTTATAAGTAAAGCACATAACGTACAAAACCTGCTTGGTTGTCACAAATGAATGGTTTTCTTTGCTGTAGAGTATGTATGAGGTGGTGACCACAGAGTTCTCCTACTTGGAGAGTCTGACTGTGGCTGTGGACCATTTCATGGAGTCCCCTGCCCTCAGTCTGCTTCTAACACCTCATGACCACAAGTCTCTCTTCTCCAGCATTGCCAGGATAAAAGAGATTAGTCAAAAGTGAGTCTCCTGTGACATTCCTGACCACGCACCTCATCACCAACCTCCTCCAACTTGCTAGTATGTTCTGCATGCAGAAGTCAGCTAACCTCAACGTTTGAGTTTAGTTGATTGCTAAAGTGTTTCTTTTTTTTAAAAATTTAACCTAGATCTAAAGTCTAGCAGCTGTTCATTTCTGTATTTGCTGTAAAGTCTAACAGTGTTTTCTCTTCATGAATATACTATGATTAGTTTTTTAGATGCCATGATTAGGGAGCTGGATACTAGCCTGTTCTTCGATGTGTGTGTGGTCATCCACCGATACACCAGCCAACACTTTGGAGCCTATGTGGACTATGTTCGCAACATGTCCTACCAGGAGCACACTCTGCACAACCTGCGGTAGGAGACAGGTCTCTAGGCATGCACTTGGGTTGGAGGTATGAATGAGTTTACTAGGTGGTAGTGTCTATGCACAGGAAGCAGAACCCCCAGTTTGTGGAGATCTTGGATCAGCTGCAAGAGCACCCACTCTGCAATCGCTTACCACTGAAGTCCTTCCTGGTTCTACCACTCCAAAGGGTCACACGCCTCAAAATACTGGTGGAGGTAGGTAGGAGGCAAATAATCTCAGGAACTTAACTCAGATTTCATCTCTATCTAAAATGGTGTGTTATATCTCCTACTGCCCCCCCAAACTAAGACCCCAAGAATGTTTTTATTGAACACGGGATCATTTTATTTTTATTTTAATTTAAAAAAGGATATAAATCACTGTGTTTTGGGTATCAATATGAACAGTATAAATAAAAATGTCATGTTGAAATAAATAATATTGCACTGAATTATTTGTGCCCTAGTTTAATCATCTGAAGTTCCATCTTACAGCTCCTTCTCACCATGATGCACAAATACCTCAAAAGTAGCTATAACATTATGAGTTCACTACTGCTGAACAGTCACCAAGCTTGACATTAAACATTGAAGCATATTGCCGGCATTCTTTACCTTCAGAATATTCTGAAGAGGACAGAACAAGGATCAAAAAACCAGACTTCTGCTCAGATTGCCTTGAAGGAGATCTCCAAGGTATAATTAAGGGGCCATGTAGTAAACATTTTTCGTTAGTGAGTCATGCAATAAAGCTGCTGGAACTCTCTTTTCTTCTTCTTCTGAATCTCAAGTCTGTTAACATATGGTTTGGACTTTTGTGATCTCTGCACTTCAAATCAAATGCGATCTGCCAAAGTTCTATGTATACCTTGTCTGACTTAGTATTCAAGAAAATGTTTGCCAGTTTGCACATGTAAACTGTGTGACAGACATACCACTGTAAAGTATCTTAAAGAATAAACGTAATAATCACAAGTCAGTGTTTCTCCAGGACAACTTAACAACTATGCTACGCTAAAGCAGAAAGAAGAGACAGAAACTTAATACTAACTTGAGAAAAACAATCACAAAGTTATAGTCTAGTTTTCCCAATATATTTTATGTCAGTATAATATAGCTGATTGAATCTAAACTTATCTGATCATTACAGCAACTGTTAGTCATAATGATTCTTTGAAAAGCTTTGCTTTGGATTATTTACAAAATAAAACATTATTTACACTTTACATTCTGTAGTACGAGAACCTTAATGTAATGCAATATTACTTTTTATGGAATAGCTTTGTGGAATGAAAAACAAAAGTACTTGTCTATTCATACGTCAATTTTCAGTAACCATATATTATAGGAAATATCAGGCATATGTTGATTTTTTTAATTGGATAGTTATATTTGGGGGGTGCGGTGGCGCAGTGGGTTGAACCACAGTCCTGCTCTCCGGTGGGTCTGGGGTTCGAGTCCCGCTTGGGGTGCCTTGTGGTGGACTGGCGTCCTGTCCTGGGTGTGTCTCCTCCCCCTCCGGCCTTACGCCCTGTGTTACCGGGTAGGCTCCGGTTCCCCGCGACCCCGTATGGGACAAGCGGTTCTGAAAATGTGTGTGTGTGTGTGTGGTTATATTTCTATCTTATGAAAATGTTTTGCATGTTATGAAAATGTAAACCAGTTAATAGTCCAAGTATTTTATGAAATGCTCTTTTCTTTTGGAATTTGAAATGAAAACATGGCCCATGTTTTCTAATGCGCTCATAGGTGGTGGATTCCTGCAACAGGGAAGTGGGCAAAATGAAACAGATGGAGGAGCTTGTGCGCATTGCCAACAAGACTGAGTTTGAGTGCAAAGTGAGTTTTGTTTTTTGTTCTCTAAATGCTTGAAAACCAGGAAAGCCAGTTCTCTCTTGTTTAGGTAAAATTATCTTCCACAATAAAAAAACAAAACTTGTTCGCTGTATCAATATGCATGCGGCTGATGCCGTGAGATGTTTCTTATCTCAAATGTAAAGTGCACATTCAAGTTCATATAACCAATTCTAAGTGACAGAGATCTGAAAATAAATTAGGTGCACAACCTGTTTTCTGTTGCATTTCAAGCTTTCACTGAGTTCTTCAATATACATAGTATAAATGCACTGGGGTAAGGCACAGTGGGAAGCCTGTCAACACCAGTACTTACCATTGTCTTATCACTTTTTGCTGCTGGACAACTAATTACAGGCTCTGCCGCTGATTTCATCCTCTCGCTGGCTGGTGAGGCAGGGGGAACTGACTGAGCTCACGGACAAGGAGAACATCTTTGGCCAAAGAAAGTTGTCACCAGTCTACCTTCTGCTCTTTAATGACTTGCTGTTAGTGGCAGTCAAAAAAGGGTATGTAGAGCTCAGCGCTCCTTCTGGGCGATTTAGACCACGGGTGTCCGATGAGCAGCCCAAGGGTTACATATACATATACAAGGGTTACATCTGGCCTGCAGTTTCATGTAATTATCACTATCTAATATACCTGCCATAAATACTATAAATTTTATGGAAACACATGATAACAGTTATAATTAGACACACACCAAACATGCCCCACACCTAAAGTAAATACAGTAAATTAAATAATTTTCAAATTTGGACATGTAAGATTCAGTACGTCACTTATTATGAGTATTTCTTGTGCAGCCCTTGAACCAGTTTACAATAATTCACATGGCAGTTGTTATTGCTTGGACACCTCTGATTTAGCCAGTCAGTTTTAATACATTCTGAAGGATCAGAATGAACCATTATGAAAAACCTTGTGGAGTTTTTGTGAGTTCTAAGCTTCTTTATTTCCTACATCTTACACAACACTGTTATGTTATTTATATTATATTATTTATGTTCTTATATTGGATGTAGTCAGTTCATCACTTGCAACTTTGACATTTTCTTCTGTGAGATGAGTGCAACGTTATGTCTTTGGTCAGAGTGGACCGCTTTGTGGTGCAGGACCATGTCCACCGTTCTCTTATTGAGATTAGTGATGGAGAGGATGTTGAGTGTGAGCTGGACAGGACGTTCCGACTGGTTCTGCTGAAGAACCACAAGGGGAGCACATCTGAGCGCCTGCTGAGAGCTCCCTCCCTGTGAGTCCTCTTTTCACCAGTTATACCTGCTGGGTAGAATGGGCTTCATTATTACCTCTACCAATCCAGACTTTTTTCTCATAGAAAGTGTGACACACTTCCATGCATCCCTGTTCCCATCTCTGAGACCACTGTCATATTGTGTTCCCACCTCAGAGAAGAGAGGACCCTCTGGGTACAGGCACTAAGTCCACAGAAAAGAGGGGAGGAAGTGATCTATGAAGAGTGGGGTGAGTATCTTTCAAGGAATATGGATTTTTGTGTCACACACTTATACGTCTAACCAAAAACACATACACTTTCCTTTGTCCTTCACGTTTAAAAATTCTTTTTATCCTTTTATTGCTAAGTACTCATTTTACATAAAATGTCTTTGGACATGCTTACGATATTAGTATTTATGCTTTTCCCTCTTAGTTGCCTGAACATCAGCTTTCACCTTATTTTTGATGTAAAAACTACATGACTAAATAAATATTGTAATTACCTTTTTTACTGACATGTATGTACTGTGAAGAATGATTAAGCATAAATAATATGAAGCATTAAATATGTACACATTTCAACAATTTTTTAAAGGTTGTTTGATAGTAACCACTGGATATCAGAGTTGTAAGTGAAAGTGTGTAAACTCTCAATTGTTGTGTTTTTTCTGGTGATGTGAATGGTATTCTGCCCAGTAATAATACTGTTTTTCTCAGACTGCCCTCAGGTGCAGTGTACTGAAAGTTACTACACACAGCAACCTGGAGAGCTGAGTTTGCAACTGGGGGATGTCATAAACATAATCCAAAAGACTCATGATGGTTGGTAGTCAGGGACAAGATTACTGAAATGCTAAACGTTTCTTAAGAACACCTCTATTTTCCTGCTAAACCACAACCTTCATTTTTTGGTGAAGTTACAGAAAGCAAGTTGAATACTCTTACATACTTGACAAGAAAATGTATTTCACTGCTGTGGTCTACATCTGAGTTTCCCTGTAAATGTATGTATGATCAAAGTATATCATTTTATTGGGCATTAATAAATTTGAACTACATGAGAATTACAAATAATTCTGGAATATCTGGTCACCCCTCTGGAACTGATTATATAGTGCTACAGATTCACACCTGAGAAATACAGGTGGTGGTCAAAACACTGGAAAGGCAATGGAAAAAGGAATTTAACTTTGAATTAGCTAAATCACAATTACAAAGACATCTGTAAAGGTGAGTCATATTAGGCTGATTGTCCATTAGTAGTATGTGTCAGATATAAAAGAGGTCTGACAGTTAGTATCTTGATAGCTGCGTTTTCAAAGGAGCCTAGAGCAACTGACAGAGTTCCAAAGAGGCCAGATGGACAGTGCCTAAATTGCAGGTGCATCAGTCAGAAAAACTGTAAAAATTATTAACGTGTCAAGGGGAGCAGTCTCAAAAATAATGACCGCGTTTGCCTAACATGGACAAGAGGAACAGTGGTCACAAGTTGAAGCTCAGTGTATGGATAGACAGACACGTCACATGATTGCTGTTAAATGCCACAAAAGTACAGCCTCAAAAATTACCACAGAATTACGTGATGCTTGTGTTACTTCATTTAGCAGATGCTTTTCTCCAAAGCGACTTCCAGTGAACACTATGTAGTGTTATCAGCCCACACCTTATTCACCAAGGCGACTTACACTGCTAGATACTCTGCTTTGGAGGGGTGGAGTAGCAGTCATTAGTTTGATTGTTCCGCATGGTTGTATAATGGCCAAGGAACATAAGGTCATTTTACAGGACTAGACAGACCCTGTGGTGCAAATGCTGTTCAATATATATGTTTCCATTTTTCAAGATAATAATGGCCCCATGAACACCAGGGTGAAGTCAAAAGTTTTCCATAGCCTCCACAATCGCCAGATCTAAACATCACTGAACCTTTATGGGAATTTCTGAAGGGCAGATTGCAAAGTAGATTTCCACCTCCTTCATCACTCAAGAACTGCAGGCTCTTCTTCTTAAAGAATGTCATCATATCTCATTATACACACTTCAAAACTTGTATGACATCATTCCAAGAAGAAGTGAAGATGCTTTGAAGGGAAAGGGTGCCCCCTGTCTTTATTAGGTCCTTGATATTGATAAGTGTTTCTGTTATTTTGTCAACACCCTCTATTATATACTGTTGATCTTTTGCTCTTCTTTTTTGTACGTGGATGTACAGCATTTGAGATGTTTTGGTGTACTTCTTCTATGTCTATATATACTATATACTATGTATACTATACATCTATGTCTATCTATATATACTATGATCCAGTACAGTTCCTAAAATTAATATTGAGAAAAAGAATGCCTAGAAATGGAGAAGAAAATATTACAAGAAAGAATGCTTGGATTTCAGCTGATATTTACATATCCCTACTCACTTCTCCCATTCCACTTTATCTCAGGCTTCTTGGAGGGGAAGAAGCTCGTGGACGGGGAGCAGGGCTGGTTTCCCATTAGTTGTGTGAGGGAAATTGCCAATGAACACGTTCAGAGGCGGAACCTCCGTCAGCGCTACCATGTCCTGCAGACAGCCAGCCATCTGCTGAGTCGCCGCTATCTGCCGCAGGAATGCCGCAACACCACTTGCTTCTGATTGAGCCCTCGCATTCTGCGGAAAGCCGATGCCCGAACCTTTAAGTCTTGTGTATCAGTAGGAAGAAAATTTTTGCACCTAACTACAGTTACATGATGTAGCAGGAGGAAAAAAATGTAGCCATAGCCCTTCCCAAAACTTGTCACGGTATTTTGACAGTATGGGATAGCAATAATTAATTTGTAAAGCAACTCCAGAACCATGCTTGGTCTAATCAGCATCAGCAAATATAGAAAGTCCTTCACTTTTATCAATGAACCTATGCTCCTCTGCAGGAAAAGCTGGCAGTCTAAAAGTACTGTATTGCCTGTGTAGTTACAAAAAGGCCAAGAAGTAAAGAAAAAGACTGGAATTTAAATATATAGTATTGTAAAAGATGTCTATGTTACTGAGCTGTCAGAATGTATGCTTGTTTCAGGTTCTTGTGTCAGATTTGTTTCTGCAAAGCTTTAATATACAGCTTTACGACAGTTTTTATTGCGTGTATACATATGTAATACCGTGAACTGGAAAAATTATCATGAAGGGAATGACCAGCTTGGTAGAATCTGTTTCGGTCCCTTCCAGTCATCTTCCATGACGCTAGAGATTATTGTTCCTGAACTCAAATGACTCAGGAGACCAGAGCCAGAAAAGCTCCAGTCCACACGAAAGCCACACAGCTTTGCTTGCACGGTTCTTCTTCTATTCATCTTCAGCTGCTCGGCCCCTACACGTTTGTGTTTATCTTATTTTGCAATGTTTGTGTGATGCGGGCGTATAAAGTTAAACTTGGAGAGATCAGCACATTGTAACAGTTATCATCAATCAGAATCGAATGTCCAGCCCATGGCAGAAATCATGAGTCCAGCAATGAAAACACAGCAGAGATATTGCTGGACAACTCTGAGTGCAATCTGTCTCACGTTGAAGAGAAAAAATGTGTATTTCTTAATACAGGTAGCTCTTAATGTTATGGCCCATAACATGTCATGTAATTGTTTGTCTTTTTTGAAAAAAATATATTATCCTTACAGAATTGCAGCATATGCCTGCTCACGGACTTCATTTAACACGAATGATTTCACTAGAATGTGACTAAAACACATTCATGTAATATTTGCACACATATGTGAAAATATTGTTCTTAGTGTACTGGTAAGTGTGCTAAGCTTTAGGTAACTCTTCGGTCTTTTTTTGCCGAGTTAAACAATAACCAATCATAATAAAGTAGCTCCTTTTCTTGTTTGACCAATCAAAATCAAGTACAAACAGGCAAAACGTGACCAATTGCAAGTAAAATCAATTCAGCGAACAACCAATCAGAATTGGAGGGATGAAAGAGGATTATACCCAATCAGAATGCGACTTAGACCGTGGCAGTGGTTGAGATAGCCGTCCGAAAGGGTCACGGTGGAGGTTCGGGAATAAAACACGGATAAAGTCAGGTACGGTTTTTATGATTGAGTCATTTTTCTCTCCGTTTAGAGGAGTTATGTATCAGTGCTAAACTCAATTAATCGCACAAACTACCTCTTCATTAGTGTAGGCTTTAAGTTTACCGAGATAAAAAACCGAAGAAGATGGTTTTTTTTTTTTGGCAACTTTTTTCTTTCTTTGTTGTCCGTCGCTGGAAATTGCTCTGTGGTCTCTCAGACTCTCTACTCATACGCGACGTTTTCAAAAAAAAACATATATATATATATATATATATATATATATTTTTTTTTTCCTTGAACGTGAATTTAAGGAACCAACCGTTATGCGTTGCTACTACTAGCGAGCGTTTGCCGGATGAGCGCAAAGAGAGAGATGTCTGAGTACTACAGTACAGTACTCGTCGGGCTGAGTAACTCAGCATTTGATTTGGCACCTTTTGTGTGCATTCCACAACCGAATAATGCTTAATTTCGTACTGCCCGGGAATCTCGGAACGAGTTCCACTTCCACTGTTACAGTGGAAACCGAACGTGAGCGTAACTTCGCGGTGTGACTCGACTCGAGCACCTAGGTTTCTACATAGTACGTACGACGAACAGAGAAAATGCCGAGCCGAGTTTCATCTTACACACACAGTGCTTCACTCTTTTTTTACAGCACGGGATTCCAACTGTGCCAGTTGGCCGGGCAAGTCCTCCTTGGTTCGATGTAGTGTAGGCTGTTAATTTATGCTATGGGCACTCGCGTGTTTGTGTCGAGGGCGACCGACGACGGGCGATCGCGCTCTAGGTTTCTACATATTTCGTGATTGACCCGTTCATACACAGCAGGGTAATTTCTGTGTCACTTCGCTTGCTTGGTACGTAGCTGATCATTCAGTGGGACTCAAACCGGCGTCCTGCAGGCTGCCGTAAAGATCGATGGAGACGCTTCTAATCTATAAATCGACGTGGTAACTGGAGCACCGTGTTTTACCGTCTCTCTGGCTGCAGTTGGCAGTTTCATCCGAGGTGGACAACGCGTTGTGTGGGTAAACTGCTCGGGGCTGAGCGGGGCGGCCGAAGCGCCTTCGTTCGAGCGCCGCAGACTTGCTTGGGGAAGCAAATGAGAACGGCGCTGACTGAGCAGAGGGACGGCAGCGAAAGAAAGGCCCGCGCGACGCATTTTTTGGAAATAACTTTTAAAAACAAATTCTCTGCCTTTTTTCAGGTCCTAAGAGACGCTGTGTATGTATGTAATAAATATTCCGTGGCTCGTCCGCGCCTCACACAAGTTCACCGGCTTCGTCACGTTCATTTCTCCACACACACATATATATATATATATATATATTATTCCACATAATATTGTATTAAAACGCATCCTCGTTAAGTTTGTGAGCAAGAGAGAACTATTGCACTACTACATTCTTTTAGAGGTGTGAAATGCCTGTAAAGGGTGACGGTTTAGGGTCACGTGATGTGTAAGTCGCTCTGGAGAAGGATGTGCTGAATGAATAAATGTAATGTCTCCTTTCAAATTTACTGAGCAGATGCTTTTCTCCAAAGCGACTTCCTACGTTGTGTTATCAGCGCACACACCTTATTCACCGTGGTGACTTACACTGCTAGATACACTGCTTACATTGGGTCACTCATCCATACATCAGTGTAACACACTCCCTCTATCACTCTCACACTATGTGTGAACCTGAACAGCATATCTTTGGACTGTGGGAGGAAACCAGAGCACCCGGAGGAAACCCACGCAGACACGGGGAGAATAGGCAAACTCCACACAGGCTAAACGGGACTCAAACCTATGTCCTCTCCCGCCACCCGGGCGCTGAGAGACAGCAGCACTTCTCGCTGTGCCATTCCGTTTTATCTGTTTAAAACATGATGCTTCATTAATTTATGTGCAAAACTTTGTATTTAGCAGTTATATTATGTTACATGTACACCATAATTCACTGCTGTAACAGCATACTGTGGAAAAAACATTTGTATTGACAACCAATTTTCAAAGATGTGAATTATTTCCTTGTAAGTAAAATTTCCACATAGTGATTGTTCATTTAAACGAATATGGATTTGTTGAATGATCTGTAGTATGTTTTCAGTTGCTCAGTGTAAAGCAGCTATATTAAAAAAAAAAAAAAGCAAAAAAAAAATCGTGACATGGCTGGATATCATGGAACGTGAGGAAAACGCAAGGATGGACCTTGGGTCAGATGAAGTTGGAATTCTCACTGGAAGCCCAGAAGATGAGATGAAAATTTTTATTTTTTTTGGATGCACAATGTAAAGCTTGGATTCTCATGAAAAGACGGCAGTGCCTGCTAAAGTTTTATGAAGCTGTAGCACGAGTGGGATTTTATGAATAACTGGACGACTGAAATGGACAGATTCAATCACAGCGACTACACTCACTTCTCCCTAGAATAGTGAGAACGTTCGGATGGTACCCTGTCCGTGTGGTCACGTTGTCAACTTGACAACACTTAAGAGCAACGACAGTGGTTCGCTAGCTGAAGAAAATTTGGCTTTGATTCCTTTTGTTGGACTGTATGTTTTCAGGGTTCAGGTGGATTTTAAGCGAGCCATGGGTGACGTCGACGGCTTCTACCACATCCCTCAAACAGCTGGAGCTCGCCTTGGGTCCCAGTTCAGTGCTGGAATCAGCACTTTGGAGCCAGGCCAGAGCCTGAGCGCTGCCATGGGAGGCAGCGGAAAGGCACAGGGGAAGGGGCTTCAGGTCCGGGTGCAGGGTCTGGATGACACCCAGGAGTTTTACGACCTAGAGGTAGGTGACTCTGAAGGTATTTCCAAGGCTTTGAGTGAATTTGAATTCTCTGCTCCAGATGCTGACGTGCATTAGACGAAACATCATCATCATATATTGCGGGTGCTCCACATTCCATGCCGCTTGGCAGCCCTGCGTGCGTGCTGTTGTGCACTATGCAGTGACAGCTGTTGCTTGGATCTGGCTTTGGTTTCCAAATCCCTTCTCCTTTAAGAATGCTTACTCGGACCTCGTGGTGTTATTTTCCCGACGTCACTTTTCAGTGCTTGGTTCTATTAGCTCGCCGTAGTTCGACCACATGGAAGCAGTAGTAGGGAGGATGGCCACAGCCGTGATTCTTCAGCTCACATGCTGAGGGTTGAGGAGACTTAAAAATGGATCATCTGAGAGAGAAACGGACTTTAAAAATGATATGGTGGGACTGTCCTCTACACTTCGAAAAATTTAACACCCTTTATTTTTATAGATGGCATTTCTAACTTATTCATATGTTATGTCAATATGTGGGGTTATAACTGTTATCGTGTTTATTTTGGGGCTAAGTGGACGTATAAGGGTATTCAGCCTTGCGTGTTATTTGAAAATTTTTCAAAAGATGTCAACTTAATGTTCTATAATGAGTTGCATACGATTTCAAGGACTGAAACATATGCAGGTAGTCCCCGATTTACGATGGTTTAACTTACGATTTTTCCGACTTTGTTATGGTGAGCTGGCGATAGACATTCGGTAGAAACTGTACTTCGTTTTTTTTTTTTTTTTCTTCCCACCCCCCGGACAAGCAGTATATGATTTGATACTTGCTTGTGATGTTGGCAGCGGCAGCGATCCGCATCTCCCAGTCTTTCATACAGAGGTGTGTATTTATTAAATCTTTATTAGTTTTGTGGTATGTCACCCCATCGTAAGTTGGTGAGGTGAAGCACAGAGAAATTATGGGCTAGGTTCTCAGTTGTGCTTTGGAGTGTGTTTCTTAGTGAAGAAATGTATATAAATTTGCTCAGTTCAACAGATTTCTGCACATTAGTAAATAGTGTGTTTGTATGTCAGAGAAAATAGTTTTGGGTCACTTCCACATGTTACATTGACAATTTTTGATAGAAGACAGCAGAGATTTTAGTCCTGCATTTGTCTTGGATTAAATCCCTCCCCACCTTTC
This sequence comes from Scleropages formosus, assembly GCF_900964775.1. Taxonomy (NCBI): domain Eukaryota; kingdom Metazoa; phylum Chordata; class Actinopteri; order Osteoglossiformes; family Osteoglossidae; genus Scleropages; species Scleropages formosus. The sequence continues at coordinate 28,084,108 of NC_041808.1, forward strand.
ATGAAGTGTTCTATGAGGTAATATTGAAAATTTTTAAAAAAAAAAAAAAAAAAAACGTTGCAAGAACAAGGGACTTGCAGCAGACTCCTTCTAGGTTGAAAGATGGAATGGTCATTAAGATATTTAAAGTGTTCTTTACATTTAGATGTACTTATTTAGCAGATGCTTTTCTCCAGGGCGACTTTCAACGAACTCTACGTAGTGTTATCAGCCCACACGCCTTATTCACCGTGGTGACTTACACTGCTAGATACACTACTTGCGCTCGGTCACTCATCCATACATCAGTGGAACACACTCTCTCTGTTACTCACACACTATGGGGGAACCTGAACAGCATATCTTTGGACTGTGGGGGGGCGAAAGCAGAGCACCCAGAGGAAACCCATGCAGACACGGGGAGAACATGCAAACTCCACATAGACCGAGTGGAAATCGAACCCGCGTCCTAAAACTCCAGTTGAGTGCTTGACAAGGACTTCTTGCAATAAAGTATTATTAATTCCCTGAAGACTGATTTTGAAAACTGATAGTCAGTCAGTCAGGAGACAGAATGCCTTCAGCCAGAAATGTACATGTCAATCTTATGTGGATATATTTGACTTGAATTGTGATACAAAAAAAAAAAAAAGGAAAAAAAAACCAGACCAGTTTTCATCAGTGTTCAATAGACTGGTGCAGCTCTTCTGTTTCTATCCATTTATTCCATCTGTTGACTGTTTTTGTGTCTTTGTAGGGATAAGTTCAGTCCATCCTTGCTATTTTGGACCGCTGGTAATTCCGACCAGCCAAAGATATATATACAGCACGTTTGTGGCATAGGCTATGGGTGGCACACCCAGCAAAACACTGGGTAACAATCGCCCAAATAATCAAACAGCTCACATTGTGGGTTCTAATGTCTATTTAACTAACCCGCAGTTGAGAGAGAGCAAGGACAGAGGAGACTGCACAAACTACTGACTTAGAGCCCCTTTCATCCCCAAGTTAAAAATGGTAAGGATGGACTATTTGAATGCGTGTTTTATATAATATAGGTGCACACGTATATATTTCCCCTCGCGTACACAGCTTGTTAACCTTGTGAACCTTGGTGTGTCAGAGTGGTGGGCTGGGTGTGCAGGTTTTCCACAAGCAAACTGCCCTTCTGCCCCAAACCTCTCGCCACGACACAGAGCGAGAACCCGGTAACACCCACAGCCTCGTGCTCTTGCCTTCTCATTAATGGTACAAACGTTCTGCTAAACTCATTCCGCATTGGGAAGGCACCGGTGAGAAAGCTCTCGATTTGTGTTTGACTAAGTACGTTGCTGTGAAACATCTGGCTCCGTTACTGTACAAAGTTGGTTGTTTTTGCTTTGTAGCCAAAAATGTTGTGCCGTTGCAGTTTTTGTGGGTTTCAGAATTATGGCGCACAGATTTCTTAAATAAACATTTTGAACAGTTGAGTCTTCATTCAGTGCAGGATGTACTGTAGTGCTTAGGGCTGTTGTAATTAAAAAGTTTGCACGTTAGGGTCCTACTGCCGTTGTAGGAACCTTTGTCACGGAACTTACCAGAAGAGTTCTTAAGAATTCCTGGCCGAATAAATAGGTAAATCATTCTTGCTTTGGACAAACACGTGAACTGAATAACAAGTAACTGTAATAAATCTTCAGTCTAAGTACCATCGCTCCTTAACTTTAGATGGATAAACTTTTCTTTCATGGCCAACGCTCCCATTCAAATCGTGCGCCAGAGCATTGCCGGATGTACCGGCTGATGGGAATCTCAAATAGGAAGCATTGCTCCATGTTTTCAAAAGACGGTGGAAAAGTAGCAGGCAAAAGGCGAACAGGTCGCATACGATCCTCTGCCTTCTACGTCTACCAGTTCTGAGCCTGTCGCCCAAGTGCCACCAGCTCTGTTGTCCACCACCTCCGTGGAATACCTTTGGCTACATTTAATGTGCTTTTGTTGTTGTAGGATGAATAACATGACTTAAATTATGCCCTTGTTTACTTGCTCTGATCTTATGTTTGTGTTGGGTGAATTTTGTGGGGTAAAAGAAGGGACCGATAGTGTAGTATTCTCCAGCAACGTAGGTACCTTGGGTTACACCAGTAAGAATACCTCTTCACTCTGCTGCATTTTCCACTGTGATGTTCCATTTAAAGTGACTTCTGCAGTTTTGTTGGTTTTTTCTTTTTTTTTTTTTTTCTTTTTTTTTTTTGGTCGCTCTAGTCAGTATTGCAGAAAGCTTGTTGTTTGCAGTCCCTTTCTGTTGATTTGTTTTTTTAGTAGATGTGCAAGTTATTTTTTTCTTTTGCTTTGTCTCACAATGAATGTATGTTTGTGTACCACATTTGGCAACAACAGCAGCATGTTTTTCTTTCAGTTACGACTTAGTTATTTAAATGTTAATGATGTTTGCAGCGATGGCAGCTGGTGGACTTGTACGCAATGTCATGTTAAAATGAAAATGTTGCTGTCTATTTTCTGCATGCGATTCTTTTGAAAGGTTGCCGTGGGCCAAGTTTTTTAGCGACAATCACCTTTGTTCCTTATATGCAGACAAACAGGGAGTCACACATACGCACATTGTCTGGACCGCTTGTCCCATACGGGGCCGCGGGGAGCCAGGGCCTAACCCAGCAACTCAGGGCGTAAGGCTGGAGGGGGAGGGGACACACCCAGGATGGGACACCAGTCCGTCGCAAAGGCACCCCAAGCGGGACTCGAACCCCAGACCCACCGAAGAGCAGGACCTGGTCCAACCTAATGCGCCACCATGCCCAAGAGGAAGTTACCTTTGAAACTTTTTTTTTTTTTTCTCTCCCCCCCCTCCTCTGTGTTTTGTGATTTGTAAGTCAATACATCAGTGCCAAAGTGTTGTTTTTTCCAAACAATTCTCTAATCACGTTCACAGGCTGGCTGATGCTGTACGTATTGACAGTTCTGCAGTTTAGAGTTAAACTGGCTGAATGTGCACCTCGCCATAGCTTCAGTGCCTTGCACCATCAGTGTGTCACTGTTTCCTCTGGACCCAATGGACTGAGTTGGAGGAAGCAATAGGGAAGACTGACACAGACAGGATTTCCTGCCATTTGTGCAGTGAGAGAATGTTAATTACTGTTGAGATTACTGTGCTGGGATGAGTGCAGTCAGTTTTTGTTGAAATTCTGGAGCATTTCTTTCATATTACTTTACATTTAAATTTTTAATTTCTTTAGAAGACACCCCCCACCCCCCCAAGGAACGTGCAGCTTGTTGGCATACAAAAGTACATTCCGGAAAAGGCAAAGAGCTTTAGATACAGAGGCATGATTGTCAACGCTCAGTTTGTTTGTCTGTCTGATACCATCTTTGTTTATTCATTTCTTTTACTGGGAGACATTACTTGAGTAGCTGCCTTATTACCTAGAATTTTGTCTACTGAATACATTGTCTTTTCTGATAGAGCTTTTTATTTCTCTCTAAAATGTGCCTTAACCTGAGTTAAGAACAGTAGTAGTGTTTATATAGTTCCTGCGCACTGCTTTTTTTTTTTTTTTTTTTTTTTTCTTTTCTTTCCTCGGTCAGTGATTGGGGTGTGGTGGTGCAGCAGGCTCGGTCGGGTCCTGCTCTCTGGTGGGTTTGGGCTCAGAGTCCCGCTTCGGGTGCTTTGCCATAGACTGGCATCCCGTCCTGGGTGTGTCCCCCTCCAGCCTTGCTCCCTGTGTTATTGGGTTAGGCTTTGTTTTGCCGCGACCCCACTTGGGACAAGCGATTTCAGTCAATTGTGTGTGTTTCAGTCAGCGATGGCAATAGGGATATTCTCCGAGACAACTCATGAGATGCTACCTATTAAGGTTGAAAGGCAGAACTTCTAAATTTACCACTTTTTGTGTATTTCTCAGATTGCCAAATCTCTAATGAACAGGACTGTGGTAATGGCTCCTTGACCGAATGTCAAAACGACCTCCGTTACGGGGAAATGATCCTACTTCAATTGTGATGCTGAGCTGAGTGCAGCCTACACAGGGGTAAAGAGGAGTCTTGCGTCAGAGTGAAGGATTTGCATCAGTCTGTTATGAAGAGCCGTAATTGAGTTAGTTCATTGTCCTCTGCTCTAGGAAGAGATGATGTGAAATACCCTGGTCAGTGAGAACGCTGCTGTGCCAAATACAGAACAAGATCTAACGTCTTTAACAGATGGTGGGTTGTTGCTGATGTTGGTGCCTGTGACAGCAGATTTGTGTATTTGGATGTTAAAGCGTTGCACTGAGGGTACCTGGTAGCGTAGTGGTTCCAGCTGCTACCTTTATATCAGTTAATTTAGCTGATGCTTTTCTCTAAAGTGGCTTACAATGTTAAGGTTACAATTATTGCAGTTACAAGCTTACAATTATTTACCCATATATACAGATGGGTAATTGTAGGGTAAGTACCTTGCTCAAGGATACTACAACTGGAGGGGGTTTGAACCTGCAACCTTTGCATCCAAAGGCAGTTAAAAATTATCCAGGTGTATAACTGGGTAAATAATTGCTAGTGGCCTAACGTTGTAAGTCACTTTGGAGAAAAGTATCGGCTAAATGAATAAATGTGAACTACAAGCACTTAGTGTTCACAAAAACTACAGATTTTCTGCCAGTTCATGTAGTTTTTGTTTCTTAAAAGGAAAAAAAAAAAAAAAAAAAAAAAACTAATGTATACTTTTTTCTTCTCTTTAGCCATAGTCCCTTGCACAGTTATGTTTTCAGGCTGAGGAATGAAGTCCATTCACACTGACAGAAGTGAATGCAGGCCCACATCTCAGGTGTGTGTGTGTGTGTGTGTGTGTGTGTGTGTGTGTGTGTGTGTGTGTGTGTGTGTGTGTGTGTGTGTGTGTGTGGTTGCATGTTGTGACCCACCCTCAACCTTTGGCTGTAAGCTTTGAGTTTTCACCAAAAGCCAGTAGCTGGCAGTAGAAACCCATCACCTGAACCAAATTGGAGTGACTGATTGGACTCATTTTCTACGTGTTCGCAGTACACGTGTGCTGTTCCACAGTGGCAGTCGATAACAACAAGGCCAATGACTTGCAATTTAATAGAATATTGAATTGAATAAGGTTTATGTATGTAATTTTGATACCGATGGAACTGTAAGATGGTGAAAATAAAACTAATTTAAAATGAGTTATCGTGTAGCTCAATTTAAACAAACTTTGCAAGACTTTTTTTTTATAATTAAAGCTATATCTAAGAGGTTAAATGCATATATATTTTGTAAATGAATTGAAAGGTGTGTACAGTTAAGCGTTCGTGAATTGTGTAGTTAAGTTGAAAGTTGCCCTAATGATAAAAGAACTAGACATGCTTTTGTGATGAACCAGTTGGCAATCGGGGTCGAATAAGTAGAGTATATTTTGTTTTCAGTGTAAGAGGCTTTGATGTTTTAGTGTAGTTTGAAGTTAATGAAGAAATAACACTGTTAGTGTTAGATTGCAATGGATAGAGCACCCTGTGATTTATTCTTAAATTTATCTTCTAACTCGGACCTTTGCTTCGTATGAGAATTCTGGTTAGCCCAGATTTCTAGTTGCTTTTCCTGTTTATAAATATGTGTTTGTATGGACATGACTGCCACCAGCCCCTTGTTCTTTCACGCTGAGCATTGGGGAATGGCTGAGGGTGTCACAAGGGTAGGTAGGATATTTGGAATGGTAGGCACTGCACAGCATTACCGAACACATCAACAGTGTGACTGGGAACCGCAGGGGGCACAGAGAGGTGTTTGATGGTGTTCAAAGAGGCATTGTTTTCCGATTCTGTTTTCGGTAGAGGGGGTCTGGCACAGAAGCTTGCAGGAAAAGACCAGGGAAAGTTTTCCAAGAAATATTAACCCACTGCGGCAAGGAACGTAAGGGAAAAAAATCTGTTCGGGTTTAAAGAAATGCTAAAATATTTAATTATTTTGTATTGTTGCAATGGAAGGTACTGCGCATGAACAGTCTGTAAAATTACAGCTCTGCTGAGAAAGCAATTAGCTTGCGACAAACCTGTAGAGCTGAAAAGTGCTTCTGAAAATACACAGATGAATAACTATAGAGGCATATCAATGTAAAAGATAAGAAGCACTGTGTTCTGTGTATAGGGCAAGGGCCTTGTGGCATTGTGTGACACCTTCCACACGGCCTTTGGTCATGTTGGAATGAAATAGCTTTTACTGATGATTATCCACACGGGTCCTCTTTTTCTCAACTGGCTTTAGGTACCTGAAACTTTAAAAAATAAGAGAGAGACATTCTGAACCATTATGGGATGTTTGATACAGTCCCATGCATGCCTACAGTTCTGTGTCCTTTTTTGAATTATAATACCGTTTTGTGAATCCGTTTTTGATGCACACCTTCAGACAGTCAGGTTCTTACTCAGTTTTCATCACAGAAAGAAACGGTGTAGGCCTAAATTGTTCCAGTAAGTGTCACAGACTGAGCTGTGACAGGCAAGTTGGTAGTAAGGAATCGGTAAGATGCCAGCAAAATACCATAAATGAAGTGCTGAACCTTGTTGCCGTTGTTGCCTGTTCACATGCATTTCACTTTGTACTGCTACACTGCTTGTTTTGGTCCAGTATTCCATTTAACACTTTGTTTGAACTAGATTGGGTGCTGGGAAAGGCCTACCGGTATCTGTCTGTTTGTCATTAACTAATAATATTTCTTTTATCAAAGTATGACAAGTACATGCAATTGGTTGTGAAAAGTAAATGCATTTATTGTTTTTAAAAATCATTTCTGTAAACTTTTTGCTTACCATTCAGCTATCTGGCATTCTGTGGTGTTTGGTACCTTGTATTGCAAACCAGATGGAGTGAACCATTTGGGGTATTTCTAGGGGGGAGTCCTTGGGCACAACCAACTTGACAGGGGTGTTTTGCTGTGTAATGCGATGTGATAAATGTTTTTATAAGTTGTAACGTCGGGATATTTATAGTAGAAAATGTTTTGTATTGTTTGTATGTTTTAGTATTTATGCTGGATGTAATTTTTGGGGAAATGCACTTTGGAATAGTTGAGGCTGTTATGGTGTACCCAGAAGGGTGGAGTTACTGCTATATAAGCTTGTATTAGGTCACTAGTGGAGAGGCTGCCAATTGATGCAAACTTATGCAGACAGACTCTCATGCAGTAAATAGGAGAGCTATGCATTGCTGTTGATGCAAGGGGTTAAGCCCATGGTTCATAGGCCTCATGTTCTTTGTTTTGTATTTGGCTGAGGTTAATGTGTTTTGAAGAACACTGTTCAGTAAAGAGAAATAAACCATTTTTGGTCCAACTACTTCAATTCTCCTCTGTTGCCTCCATCTGTCGTCCTTACCTTCACAAACAGATTTTCTGCCCCTAAATCAAATTTAATTAATACAGACAGCACTTGCGACATTAACGGCAGACACTAAATCTAACACTGCATACATCAACACAATATGTGTAGAACACACATAAGAACTTTTTTTTTTTTTTGGGTCCATCTGTGTCTGCAGTTTGGGAAGTTTTTTCTTTTTTAAAAAAAAAAAAAAAAAAAACCAAAATCTAGCTTACGAATGAAGAGATTTCTCATCCCGCTTGTGTAAATTTGAGGACCTAGTGTACAGAGGAAGGAGCAAGAGTTGAGAACTTGTCAAAAACGTATGGGAGATCATGAGAACAGGTGAAAAGGGAGCAGCCTGAGGCAAGAGCATTTGTTGGTACAAGTAGAGCAGGTTCCACAGAGTGACCTCTGCGGAAGCCACACTAGATCTTGTAGGCTGTTGGAGTGGACAGAAGAGAGTGGATTAACTGTGTTTTGTTCATTTAAATAGAAATAGGAGAGGCTGGAGTATAGTTTTCAGCTGCAGCACAGAGAAGAGTTTTTATTTTTTGGGTGGGGTGCATTGAATGAGCCTTGTTAAAGTCAACAGGTACGCTACCTGTGCTCAGTACAGAGTTGTACAATGATACTGTTAATCTTTATTTAGGTGAGAAATGAATTGTGGAAGGATGGGACCCAGTGTTCAGGTAGCTCATATTAATTATGTATGAAACTGCAGAGCCCGTTATGAGAAAGGACAAGTAGGTATGTATTCAAGGCATAATTGGCTCCGAAGAGTATGTGAGTGTTTTAATTTGGAAGCAAGGTCATCGGCTGAGATGTATGACTGAGCGAGAGAAGCAGGAGGATTGAGAACACTTGCATGCAGAGAAGAGGCAATTTAATTTCCGTTCAGATGAGTCCATGGTGGGGACCATGATGCCTGGGCTTTTCAATCTGTGTGTAACCTAATATATAGTTGATTATTGTTCAGTCTGTGTGCAGTTTGCATTTTCTCCCAGTGTTTGCATGAGTGCTCTGGTTTCCTGCCTCAGTCAGTCCAGAGCCTTGTTGCGGATTCATATCGCCTGCATTTTTGTGTGTGTGTGTGTGTGTGTGTTTCCTCCTAAACAATTTGTATTCATGCAAAGCTGTCTTTAAAGGAAAGAAAGTATTCCATCCTGAAACAAACTGTCTTTGGCTTGGTTTTTGGATAAACTCAGTAATTGGATGTTCCTCTGTGGTTCGTCATATCCGCATGCTTCATAATAATTAGTGCTTTACAACATATGGAGATGTGTTTTTGCCATTTCAAGATTATTTAAAAGCAGACTTTTACAACCATTTTCTTACACTTGTGCTCCAGGCATAGTTGATGTTGGAGTTTGGGGGTAAAGCCGTTTTAAAATATTCCTACCTGTACAACAGCAGAAAGTTACAACCTTAGGTGAGTCTACCATGTTTCTTGGGTTATTCTGCACTGAGTGTTGGTGTATGGTTTTTAATGGACTTCAGTGTTCTTTCGAATGCATTAAGCTACCTAAACTGTCAAGTTGGCCTGAGATGTAAAAGCTGTTGTGACCTAAAAGCAGAAAGGACCTCAAGCATGCTGCTCATGTTTGTGGTTAAAACAAACCTACTTCTGCAGGCTCTGATTTACTTGCACTGACCAAGGTCATATTTATATTTTTCCTCCCCTATATTTAAGCCTTAACTTTGATCCTGAATTGGATTTGTATACTGTTATTAACATCTCTGACAACCTACTCAAAGCAAAGCTGCTGAACCTTTCTTTTCAGATATTTTTCTTTTCGCTTTTTCTGGAAGGTCATTGTGTACACTGAAGGCTGACAGAACACCCAGTTTTTTTGGTACTTTTTCTGCAGTGAAATAAGTACCATCTGGTTGACAGTCTGCAGGCTTCATGAAAGTACAATGTAATGAGTTTTAATGTCAAGTTTGTGCAGGAAAGTCTATGCAAGTGCAGCAAGTGTAGGTTGATGCATTAAAAAAAAAAAAAAATAAAAGCACATGTCATTTTGAATTTGTCCTTCAATCAGAACACCAAGTCCTGCAACTGTCACCAGTACATTGTAAGTACTCGAATTTAGTGGTCAGATGTAAAATGTGCTGAGGTCACTACATTAACATGGTGAGATTTCGGGAGCTGGTAAGTACGCTCTCAAAGTAGCGCAATGCATTTGCAGCAATACCGAATGGTTCTGGTCCAAGTAACCACACACATTGACTGAAACCACTTGTCCTGAGCGGGGTTGCGGCGAGCCGGAGCCTAATCCGGCAACACAGGGCGCAAGGCTGGAGGGGGAGGGGGGACACCCAGGACGGGACGCCAGTCCGTCACAAGGCACCCCAAGCGGGACTCGAACCCCAGACCCACCAGAGAGCAGGCACAGGCCAAACCCGCTGCACACCCACTCCGAGTAACCAACCAAAGTCTATTTTGCCACCGTTCAGTATCTCTGTGCGTGTTTGAGTGTTGAGTGACAAGCTGAGTAGTACCATATTAACGCTGCATTAAGAGTAAGCACAGGTTGAGTAAACCCAACATCTGAGCCCGATTAACCTCAATATTATCTGCTGCCAAGTCCGTTGTTACCAGCTGTTGGTCTGCACAAGCCACATTCGTCATATTTAACATCATGAGTCTCAGGGCTGTAGCTTGTCTGGCTTCAAATCACAGCACCCATATTTCCTGAGTTTCCACATTGAACCTGCTTGTTTTTCTTTATGGCATGTTAACAGCTCTTCTGATTGTTGAAAATCTCTGGACTGTAGTTCTAACGGATGTGCCGTTAAAACAAATGGCGAGAGCAATTCCCCGCTGATGAAAAAGTGTATCACACACAACCCAGTTTTCTTTATGAATATTATACAAATGTCAGCCATAACAAAGTCGGTTACTTCTAATTTCAATTAATCAGTGTCAGTATAGCTTCTAACTACATTACCATACCGTTTAAAATATATTGGCATGATGTTGCTGAATATGGGTTAATGTGTTCGTTATTTTGCATCAGTTGGCTCAACAGCTCTTAGATATTTTCTTGTAAAACAAATCCCAATAAATATTCAGTTTAGTAATATTGAAAGTTGTCATAGGACAGTAATTGACCTGAATGTATGACTCTTAAAAAGCATGAGTAAAACAGTTTAATATACCGCAATTGAAAATTATAGAAAGTTTACATACGAACATGATATCAATGATGCAGCGCATTCAAAATGCCAATCAAGTGCTCAACACTGTTTCATAACAAGAAAGAAAGGATTATTCTTGCGTCTCCTACGCGGAATAAGATGGGCCCCTCTTATGAGTGCACACTGCCTCTTTGTTTTTGAACAGTTGTAAAGCTTTCCAATGTAAGACAGTAAAAGCTTTTTTTCTTTAAGCTGAATGAAAAAAAAATTTAAGGGTTATACAGGCATGCAGAATTTGCAGTAACAACTGATCAGATGTGTAAAATGTTAAGACCTGGGTAGGACAAACAAAGTGCGGAGGACAGAGGTGAGCATTTTAAAAGGTCACGCATGCCATTAGTTCTTCATGGACATTCTAGAAGGCACCAAAGTGATGTAACTGCTCAGCCCAATTTAACTTTTTAAGGTCTGATCACAACAGCAGACCAAGAGCGGCATTTAGTATTTGCCAGTTCTGATTATTGCACTTTTTCATGTTATGACTGTAATGAAAATTTATCAACTAAACTGTGTTGAAAACTGCATTCCCTGCTGCGCACAAGGACCGCACATCCCTTCCCCTGTTATAAACCTCATTTGTGTAGTGCTTGGTGCGTGCAATATGCTATTTATCTTTGTGCCATTTTAACACAACAGCAAAATTTAAAAAAAAAAAAAAAAATGAACCCGCTTTATTTCTTTAATCGGTACAAAAGAAAAGTTTTACTATTGCGCTGGTGGCAGAATGACCAGGCAGGCCCACACCTCTCCGTTCCTTCTCGGGGGATCCCCAGACATTCCCAAGAGCTGTCATCCCTTCGTTGTATCCCGGCTCTGCGCAGGGGTCATCTTCCAGTATGTTAGAATTGATCTTTTTCCAGATAGTTTTGGGTTTCGGTGATGAGTCACAATAAAGCTTTCTGCACAGTTTCACCAGGTGTATCCATCACAGATTATGCACACATTTGTGAAAGGATGTGCGGTCGCGCTGATGTTCATGTGCTCACGTTGTCCTGCTTGCGCTGTGTCCCCGTCTCTTACATCTTCCAACTTAGCCTCAAACTTACTTATCAGTATGTTCTTAAAACAAAAACTATTTAAGGTTTGTGCACCCATTACTATATCATAACGTGTGTGGGAGGTAGTGATCATTATTTAAAAACTTATTAAAATACTCTATATGTATATTTGACACCGGAAATGTATGTAATTCTGTGTACAGCAGTACACGTTCACCATGCATGGATAGTGCTTCATACTTCATATTAATCCCTCAGCATTGTCCATGTATTAATATTTTTAATCACCCTAAGCCCCATTAAGCAGCTGAAGTGTTGTGGAATATTCTTTAACATCATATGCTTAGAGCAGTTTCAGCGCGATTAGTATTTTCCATGTTGCTTTAATTGCTTATAGCAAATGTCCATAGTTTTAAGGTTTGTATACTTTAATTGGCTCTGCATTTATTTGAAAATATTTTGGTTAATGTAAAGGCAGATTAGCAGTTTTGAACAGGGTTTTTAAAATGCCGCTGATTTTATTTTTATGCAGAATAAAAATGGCTCTGTGTGTGTTTTTTTTTTTTTTTTTTTTTTTTTTTTTTTTTGCACAAACTCCTGTTTCTTGACGTTGGCTTTGCTAGCAGTTACTAAAAGTGGCTGTTTAAATGAACTTTGACAATGTGTTGATTAATTTTGGTAATCAACCAATTAAACAAATTTGCTGTACTTTGTAGTGAAGTGGTTCTAAACTTTTTAACATTTCCTTTTCTTCGACAAATCCGAAGTTAAAGTAGTAACGTCTGCAGGTTTAATTATATTCATTCCACATGCAGGCAATAAATCGAAATATACATAAACTGTTTCTTAATGATAGATTGTGAAAGAAGTACTAAAAACCATTTACTCCAAATTGAAATACATCCTTCCAGAATTTAACTTTTTAAAAATAACAAACCCAGATGTTATGGCATTACTGCCGTTGAGTTGCAAAAGAGCTAACGTACTGTACCGTTATTGCGTGCATGCTCTGTTAAGTACTGATATTTGGAACAACATTTGTAAAACATCTTTTAAATGACAATTGTACGTTCAAGTGAAGTCAGTCACGCGTTCAGCTTATTGCTTATGAGAAAAATTGACTGAACACTGTACTAACCCTAATTCAGTTTAGATGCTATTTGATTTACTCTTCTACTGTAGCTTGGCAAAAATTGATTACTATACTACAAACTGCTTGAATGCAAACAAAATGTATTTTTAGAGAATTTTTGTCGGTAAAGATATACAAATAACAGTAGCAGTGTTTATAGACTCAACCGTGTGATGGGAGTTCAAAGCAGCCCACTGAACATTGATCGGCTGCAAAAGAAATAACACACAAATATTAATTTTCCTGAAATCATTTTGCCAGATTTCTGCACTTGTATTTCTTTTGCACATACTGAAAGTAGTGGAGTGTGGTGGGGGGGGCATAGGGAAGACCAGTAAAATGCAAAGTCAGTGGAGGAAACGCATCATGTTGCGCCCAGATGGTCTCCCGTTCAAGTACTGAGTAGAGCCCAGCCCTCGTAGTGTCTCGCTCATGTTCGGAACTACCGAAGCTTTCGCTTAGGGGGGGTTTCATAGCACATTTGTCGGCCAAGCTCTGACGTTTTCTGCATTTTTAACTTTGACTTGACTTTTTTTCGCATTCCCACTGCCCGTTCTAAATGTTTCACTTAGTAGCAAAAACGATTGTCTAGATGGCTTATGGGAAAAATGGCCTTTTATTTATTTATTTGGTTTTGAAAGTGAATGTAAAACCTGAATTCTAAATTGCCCATAGTGTGCTGCGAATGGGGGGGGTTGACTTATGTGTGGGGTGGTGTCTAGTCCAGGGTGTACCCCTTCTCAGCCTTGTAGCCAGTGCTTCTGGGATACCATGGCTCTGGTTCACCGTGACCCTGCTCAGGACAAAGTGGTTATTGAAACTGGGTGGGTATAAAAAATACCTGAGTGCTACTTACCATTTAAATTATGTGTGCTCTTTGAATTTCTACCTATGATGAGGAACTGTGAAAAGCATGGTCTGTGAGTAAATGGAAATTGATTGGCACATGTCAATACAGCTAATGGTGATTCACTCATACATTGGCAATTCCATAGAATAGGGTAGAGGGTAACCATGAGAAGCTCAACTTGAACAATCTAGGAGAAACTTGCTTTTTAACAAACTTATCAAAATCTCTAAATTTGATTTACCCAGCTCAATTAAAAAAAATTTTTCTGAGAACACCAAAGGTTGAATATCGGGCCATAATTGATTGATTCCTAACCAGTGCATGTATTGAATATGTTGCCTTCGCTTGGCGTGCCTAGATACCAAATGCATCTTCACTTAACTATCGATAATGCACTTAAAATTCTTAGAGACACCAGTTTATAATATTTCTTGATTTCTTTGTGTAGAGCTGATCTTGGGTACACATTTTTTTTTCTAATGCAGATAAATATCTGTGACACATTTTCAGATTGCTGCATGTTCACAAACGTACCCAGATATCAGACTTTTCAATGTCATTCATAAAAACTCACTCGCACTTTCCTGAAAGTATGACCTCCCTCTCTAACTTACTACACCCACTGAGTTTCTTTGTCCAAAAAAAACTGTGCTTAACCACCATTTGTGCTATTTGGACAAGACACCAGTCCATCACAGGTCAGTTAGTATTAATTATTTGGACTGATGCCTCTCTGCTGAAGAACTTGCTGTGTTTGTATTTTTCTGATTGCTGATCCATTTGCACAGTTGGATCATTTTTACCAACACAAATCAAGGGAACTGTGTCGCTCAAAGGTGTTACGGCAGAAATAGGGATTCAAACCCAGGTCCTGCAATGGCAAACTGATTGCTTCTTTGCCACCTGTTTCCATATTTTAAAATAGAAGTCTGTGTTTTTACTACAGCTATACCCAAGTTTTTTACAGAACCTAATGCAGTACACATTTTTAAATATTTTAGTAATAGTAATAATTCATAAATAGTAATACCATTCAAATTGTGATGTTAATGTTAAGAAAATAACTTAAATTAGTAGTTCAGTAAATGTTTTAATCATACCTAATGATAACTAATAAGTAGGCAGTGCCGAAATTGTACAATATTCAGTGCATATTCAGTATTGTACCTTTCCTAATTCTGTAATAAGGGTCCTCACTGGACTTGAGTATCTAATACCATAACCTTTTTTATTTACATTTATTCATTTACCTGATGCTTTTCTCCAAAGTGACTTACACACACATTGGCTGAAACCGCTTGTCCCAAGTGGGGTCATGGTGAACTGGAGCCTAACGCAGGGCGCAGGGCTGGAGGGGGAGGGGACACACCCAGGACAGGATGCCAGTCTGTTGCAAGGCACCCCAAGTAGGACTTGAACCCCAGACCTGCCAGAAAGTGAGACCCGGCCAAGCCTACCCCCCCCAGCTAACTTACAATGTTAGTGATTTTGTAATTATTTACCCATTTATACAGCGGGGTAATTTTTACTGGAGCAATTTAAAGTAAATACTTTGCTCAAGCGTACTACAGCTGGAGGTGAGATTCTCACTTGCGACCTTTGGTTGCAGAGGCAGTAGCTCTAGCCACTACATTACCAGCTGTTCCCTTATAGGCAGTCCCTGGGTTACAAATGCCCAACTTACGTACAACCCGTAGTTACGAACCACCCCCCCATAAAGCCTATTATATTAAAAATTTGAGTTACATACAATGGTTCGTAATAACAAAGGGGCGCTACCTTGGAACGTGCAGCAAAATGTGTGTCTACAGTGACTCGTAAGCGTGAGAGCCCGGGTAGGACAAAGACTTGATTCTTTTCAGTTGGACTGTCACGCTCACGACCTCACCCTGAACATCCACACCTGTCCAAAATCAGAGCAGCGGGGTATAAAGAAGCCGCACCTGCACACCCTGGTTGCGGAATCTCATTTGATAGTCTTGTTTCTCCAGCGCGCTCGAGTGAATCCACAGCAACCCACCTGTCCTTCCAAGTCCTTTGTTCTCCTCAATCCCCCATTCCCGTTCCTGAAATCCACAGCTCCCAACACTTGCATCGCTTCCTCGACTACGACGTCGGATTCTCTCCAAGACCTACGATTGTGCATCGACCGACCCATGCCTGTCCCCGTCCACGAATCTCATCTGCTTCCTTGTGTACCGACAAAGATCCCCCAATTGGGTCTCCACACACCTACACACCTACCTCAGTCTCCTACCCGCTCAGTATGACACAGACCACATTACTGTTAAGTGTCTTGTGTGTTACTGTTTTTGGGTTTAGTGTCTTTTTTTTTTTTTTTTTTTTCTTTGTCTTTACCCTGCTAACCATGACACCAAAGCATAAATGGGATGCAAGTGATGGTGATGCATCAAAAGGAAAATGATCATGATTGAAACTAAAGTGGAAAAATAAAGCGATCGGAAAAAGGTGAAATGCCAACGAACTTTGGAGAAGCGAACGTTAGGTTTTTTTTTTATATATAATACCTACGCGCACATTCTCTCCTCTCATACTGTAGTAACATTTGTTGTTATTCTGTGTCTATTATAAATATTGTAGTTATATTTATCATTACATTGTATTATTACTCTATTGTTATATTAAAGATGTTTTAGTGTATTCGGAAGTGTTTCTTTAATGCTTTTTATGCATAGAATGGTACACAATATACTGTATGCTAAAACAAATATTTGACTGACGTTAGACACAAACCGTACCTAACTGTTCTGGCTTGCGTACAAATTTGACTTAAAGACAGACTTACGAACGAAACTCATTCTTAATCTGGGACTGCCTGTATTATACTTACTACCAGTTCTTATTGTTGTTGTTTTTTCTGTTTTTGTTCAGTAGTATTTTTTTCCCCCCTGTTTAGGTTGCTTATTTGTTTACTAGCTGACATTTGTATAAATTAAATGTTTTATCTTAGGTCCAAATGTAATAAGTTTTTAAAATTAAGTTTTATTGCCCACAATGAGAACCAGAGAATGTCTACAGCTAAGTAGTCACTTTTTAGGTGTTCACTGTAAGAGGGTAACTGCTCTTTTTCTTGCTAACCCCTTGAAGAAAAGGGCAAAATTAGTTTTGCCAACACAAACCCAACTGTTCTTGGATGCCTTTAAAGCATCTTTTTACATTACCTCCAGATGTTTCCCCCTGTAATTTTCTTATAAAAAGCCGCTGCCTAAATTTCCAAACCACAAGTGCTGTTCATTTTCCGTAAATAGTAATTAGTCCAGATCGTAGAGCTCTTGTGCACTGCAGCTCTAAGCTGTGTTTGAACTCTCTTTATGGGTTCTCCTCTTCATTCCTTTCCATCAGCCGTTATAAGCTGTGTGTGCGTTGACAAACAAAGGCTTGACTGCCAGCGCAGTTGCAGCGGGGAAGCGGCTGAATGGGACGAGGTTTGCTCTTCACCCCAGTTACTTCCGATACCCGTTAACCGTGACATCGTAACAGATCGACCTGCTCCTATGTTTTGCCTTACTTAACCTCGCTCTTTAAATTCTGCAGCGGAACATGAGTTATGAGAGGTGAGCAGTGATGGAAGTGGGAGATTGACTAGGGCTGTTTGCCTTCACCTACAGAATTTCTCTTTCTTTGCAGGCAAAAGCTATCGGTCAAATGCTTCTCTCAGCGGTCTTCCAGAGGTCTAACCTCATTGAGAGTGATTATTTTGGCTTGGAGTTCCAGAATGTTCAGATGAATTGGGTATGTGCTTTCCACTTCTGAAGTATGCTCGCTTGAGTAGAACACAGCCTCTTAAGTTCTCTCTCTCTCGTGAGTCTTTAGCATTCTGTTCCCTTTCAAAGAGTTTCACAGCCAGCTGTAATGGCAAGGGAGCTTGGGTGATGACAGCTGAGTGCCAAAGGATGCTGGCCAATTGGTTGACTAGAGAACACACAAATGTGCTCTTGAAAAAATGCCACAATATGAAAGGGAGACCAAAAAAATTAATGTTTAAAGAACGGTAAGGATTTGCAGTAGGAGGCCATTCTCGGCCATCTGTAAAATGTTTACAAAGTTTTATTTTGGGAATCTGGTAGATCTTGATGAAGACATTAAATAAGCCTCAGGGGCCCACTAATTTTGTTAGGGGAAAAAATGTAAATTCAGAGCAGTTGGAAGTCACCCTTCAGATTCTGTTTACACTAGTCTGCTCAATTCAGTTCAAGAGTCAAGAGACATGAAATGGTTGTTCAGGTAACCCACGCACTGCATGCTGGGACAAGTGTAGTCACGCCGTCCCGGTTTGAGTGGAGTTAACATGCTGTATAGGATTGTGGGAGCTGTGTTCCTCTGTCGATATTCTGTTTTCACCAAAAGCAGCATTCGGTTCGTCTTCTGCTGAGAACTTGAACGGCGAATGGTGTTCAGACATGCTTTTCTCCTCGTTGGAGAATCGACAGCAGAAACCCGACAATATTAACAAACTATGCAATACAGTCAGCATAGCTACTGTTAAGTGTAATTTGTACCACATACCTGAAAGGGAAAAGTAAGGCTTTATCTGTTAGTTTTACTGTATGTTGAGGTTTTAAATGAAGGGATTCACTGCTGGAGTTGACAATTAACATGTTTGTTTTACCCGGAGTGCGGAGCTGCAATGCTGAATTACGATTTTTCTTTTTTTTTCTTTTTTTTTCCCCCCCAGGTTTGGTTGGAACCCATGAAGCTTATTGTTAAACAAGTGAGAAGTAAGAATAGACCCATTGTTCTCCTTTGGGAGTTGGATTGAAATCACTGTTATTTTGGAAGTTCTGTGTTGCTGAGTTCGTTTTTCCTCAGGGCCTATGAACACATTATTCCGACTGTCTGTGAAGTTCTTTCCCCCGGACCCAGGGCAGCTGCAGGAGGAGTTCACAAGGTGGGCTGCTGTTGTACCGTTTACCTGACCGTCCACCAACGTTTTGTAAGACAACTTCCAACTGCGCTTGTGACAAAAGTGAACTTCTCTTTAACTCATGCACTGCACATGGTGACTGTGTACCTCTCCTTGCCCCAGATACCTGTTTGTGCTGCAGCTGAAGAGGGACCTGATGGAGAACAGGCTTCCCTGCACCGAGAACACTGCTGCCCTTCTCATCTCCCACCTGATACAGTGTGAGTACCCACCCCACGCAGCTGTGTTCTCTGGAACACCTGTGAGATGGCGTACTTTTTGCAGGTAATACGAAGCCAACGCATGGTGAAAACGCATTTCTTTGAAAGTAGTCAGAGCTTTGCGACTCTGAAGGTTCTTTCCTTTGTCTGAAATGTGAGAATGTTTTAAATCTTATGCCGTGTTGTTGAAATAAGCAGGCTATAGTTTCGGCGATTATTTTCTTGATGCGCAACACTACGTGCAGACGTATCCTGAAATATGTGTGAGTTTCCTTTTGCATAATTGGTGAAGTTAATTTCTGAAGATCTGTTTGTAAATGGATTTGTTTTTTCTGTAAATAGATGCAATTTAATGGATTAAAAAAATTTAACTTATTAATCAGTCCTGTTTAAAGTACGTAAGCAGTTCAGTGTACAGTTTGAGTACATTGTACTGATCTCTCTATGGTAAGCACTGATTTTTAGATGCTGTAACTGGGGAGACATTACCGCATTGTGGTGTTCATATTTATATTTAAAGCCAATTGTGAATCTCTTTAGCAGTGTGTATTGGAGGAGCTTGGTTACCTTTAGTGTTGTATATTTTTAACTGTTGGGCAACAATGCAGAGCATTCATCAGATCCAGTGACTCCCACAAGAGTGCTTATTATAGCCTTATTTAGCACTTGCCAATAAGTATAGAGGGTTGAAGATTGCGTCCTGGCTTTCTTCAGACAAAACCTGACATAATGTCGATGCAGCAAAAGGAGACTACTTATCAGGCTTTCCCTTTTTTCTCCAGTATTTTCTTATTTAGTCTTTATTATTCTCCAGAGATCTTTTTCACAAAATCTGACTACTGAATTAAGGGATTCCTCGAAACGTCTAAAAATTGCCACCGTTCGAAAGGAATGACCCGACTTTGTCATGTTACTTGATCCTGGCTTATTTAAAGAATTTAGCTGATTGACTTTCTGACCGTCTGTTCATGAAGTAGTTACAGATACTGTTACTTACTTTCTGCATGTTTTTGTGACTATGGAGTTTTACAAAGCACTTTCCCTCTCACTGACGTCCATAGCGGAGATTGGCGATTATGATGACACGGCAGACAGGGAGTTCCTGAAGCAGAACAAGCTATTGCCCATCCAGGACCGACTGCAGGAAAAGATTATGGATCTCCACCGCAAACACCTGTAAGTGTGCCCTTCCCCAAGTCCGGTTCAAAACCTACCATTGCTCTCTGACAGGGCCTTCGGTAGGAAGCCATTGACAGTTTTCTTTGTAAATTTTCTAAAGACCTTGTATGTTGACGCTTTTTTTTAAAAAAAAAAAAAAAAAAAAAAAAAGTCTTTTGTTCTACACCTTCTGTTCTTGAATTTGGATGGATTTTGTTCAAAATCAGATTCTAAAGTAGTTTTCCATTCTTGAAAAATGGTAAATCGGTATCACGTGTGGGGAATGCTACAGAGGACAAGAAATGAGAATCACATGTTGTACAGTTTGTAATTTATTATGTAGTTAGACAATGGCTAAACCTTTGTTTCTGTTCGATACACAAGGATGCATTATGCTTTTTTTTCCTGCAAAGAGTTGCCCCTCTAGCGTTGGCCTCCAGATTTTTTCTTCCATCCTTGCATGAAAATGAACATCATGTTGGACTTTGGTTTCCACCTCAGAGTACGTTCTTATATGAGGCATGATTGTACTGTTGTTGTACTGTATCCTGTCCATGTTTTTCCATTGGTATTTCAGAAAACTGTTGAATTTTAAAAGCCAGGGAATGTTTCTGTTGCCTGATGATGCTGGATGAACTGTAGTATTGTTGACATGCGCTTCTATAAGATGTCCTCATCTGTCCCTGGCACTGCAGCTGCAGTTCTGACCTGGCAGCCTGCTGTAATCCTTCCTGGCTGACCGTGCGTCAGTGCAGTCTTGTCAGCCCGCTCACTAATCCAGGCTCATGCTTTTTTTTATTAGCTATACAGCAACAGAACGTGTAGTGTTCGCATGTTCGGAGCGGGGGTAAGCGGGTTTCTTTGCTTAAAGGTTGACTAAAAGAAGACCAACTACAGTAGATGTGTCGTATTCAATTTAACATTTGGTTATTTTTTGTGATTTTTCCATTCATGCTCTTGATTTTAAATTGCTAGCTCATTTTTTCCTTTCAGAGGTCAAAATCCAGCAGAATCTGATTTTCAAATCCTGGAAATTGCTCGCAAACTGGAAATGTATGGGGTGCGCTTCCACCCTGCTGCAGACCGTGAAGGTAGCAAAATAAACCTTAGCGTTGCTCACATGGGCCTGCAGGTGTTCCAGGTGATTTTGAATTTAATAATAATAATAATAATAATACTTTATGATTTGCTTCATCTGTGCTTGAGTGATTCTTTTACTTTGTGTCTTTGGTCTTTATTCAGGGTAATACAAAAATAAACACTTTCAACTGGTCCAAGATTCGCAAGCTAAGCTTCAAGAGAAAGAGGTTCCTGATCAAGCTTCATCCAGAGGTTCATGTGAGTATTGAAGGCCATCAGGAAGGCCAGATGTCGTCACCGGAGTTTAGACCCGAAGCTCAGCCTGCTGCTGTTTCCCCAGGGACCCCATCAGGATACACTTGAATTCACCATGGCCAGTAGGGACCACTGCAAAGTGTTCTGGAAGAAATGCGTAGAACATCACTCATTCTTCCGTCTCTTCGACCAGCAGCAACCCAAAGCTAAAGCTGTCTTCTTTAGCAGAGGGTCCTCCTTCCGATACAGGCAGGCATTGCTATCTCTGACCCATCTGTCCTGCACAACCCTTGATGGTGCACAAATAATGTACAGCCTGTCTGAAAGGGGAAGTGATGTAGTGTCGCATTTGTAATTGGAGTCCATGATGTTTATTTTAGTGGGAGGACACAGAAGCAACTTATGGAGTATATGAGGGACAGTGGTATTCGACGGACACCCTACCAGAGGTGAGCAGTTGTTTGCATTTGCCAAAACTCACCACATTGTTTGAGTCGAACTTCTCTTTCACAATAGATTTTACTTTCCCTCATTTAGCAGACACTTTTCTCCAAAGAAACTTACAATGTTAACCTACTTCCAAGTATTTACCCATTTGTACAGGTGAGTAATTTTACTGAAGGAATTCAGGATAAGTACCTTGCTCAAGGGTACTACAGCCGGAAGTGGGATTTGAATTTGCCACCTTTGGGTCCAAAAACAGTAGCTCTAACCACTATGCTACCAGGTGTTTTACATATACTTTTCCTTTTGTAGGAGGAACAGTAAGATGTGTGGGTCTACTCGCTCTCTGGCTTCTGATGTGCCAAAACAGGTCAGTTCAAGACAAGACTTTGATAGAGATGACACCATTTGGAAACAAGTTTGCTTGTAATCCTAAAGTTTTGCTTTCTCTATCTCAGAGCCTGAACTTCAGTGATAGCCTGAGGGTGCCTGAGTCTCCAAATTCAGTCTCCTTCCACTCCCTGCATAATTCGAGCCCTACCCCTCATCGAGAACCCCTTCAGCTGCAGCACCAGCCTTCCAAACAGTTGCAGCAGCCTACCGGGATACTCAGTTGTCCAAAAGAGGAATACTCGAAGACTGTCCCTCCAGCCCACACTTTCCAAGGTGCCCCTTGTCATTGTACAGCAGGAGACTGCAGTCCTTCAGTTTTGCCTTTTGAGTGTAGCAAATCCCACTTGCAGACTTTACTAAATGGCACTTGTAACGACAATGAGGTGGGAGGGAGAGGAATGAGGGAGAAAAAAGTGTTGCTCACTTCTGAAGAGTTGGATGTAGGGCAACTCGGAGCAAGGCAGGCACTCACCTTTTTGTGTAACAGCATAGACCTGAAGGTCAAAGAGGAGTTTATAGATGATGATGATGATGATGATTATTATGAGGATGATCCATTCAAAAGCTCACTTCTCAGTGGTGGTGCTGATATATGTGGTTGTGAGTTTGCAGATACAGGGCTTACACATGGATTCATGATGGTCAGTCCAAAGAAAACCATGGGTCCAGGGGGGCAGGATTTAAATGGGAACTCCAGTGTCTTCCCCTTAGGAGGGATGGGACATTCTGAGTATAGCTCCGTCATCAGCAGTCAGTCCAACTGCAGCTCGCTGGACTGCTTAGCCTTGAGTTCTGTATCAGATTCAGGTTTGGGTGTGCCCGAGTTGTCCCTGCTGGCCTTGCCAGATTCTGAAAATCCTTCAGAGGTTAGCTCGATGCTGAACTTTCCAGCATATTCGATCCGTTCTGAGGCCAGTTCAGCCATTCAGTTCAGTGACTTGGCAGAACAACTTGAGCAGCTCAGCTGCCCCCCAACAGCTACCGAGGGCTCGGATAGGGGCAGCTCAGACTTCACCTGGAACTGGGATTCTGATGATGCACTGCCCCCTGATCAGAATCTGTTCTTCAGTAACCCTCTGGCCACCATGAGCACTAGGGAGGGTTTCTAAATAGAATGCCATAATCTTAGAAATTAGGGCCTTCAGGACACCCCCCCAGGCCACTGGTATAAACATGTAACGACTCCTGTCATGGTGGGAATAAGACCTTATCTTTATTTCTGCATAGTGTTAGATACACTGGGTTCTCAACATGGTCGTAAAGTTGTTGGCGACCACTACTTCACAATCAGGAAAAGCACATATGTATGATACAGGTGGTCCCCAATTTACAATGGAGTTATGTTCCACGAAACCCATTGTAAGTTGGAAATATCGTAAGTCGAAAATGCATTTAATACACATAGTACGCACCTCTGCATGACCGACTAGGCGATGCAAATCGCTGCCGCTGCCCAGCATTGCGAAAGAGTATCACATTGCATATTGCTTGCTCTGGGGGGAAAAAAAAATCTAAACTCGATTCGCAGTCCAATTTGTACCGAGTGTCTATCACCAGCTCACCATTTCAAAGCTGAAAAATCATAAGTCGAGGCGCATCTGTATATAATACAGATGTCCCATGAGTTACTCAGTTAAAAAAAAAAAAAAAAAAAAAGAGATTTTCTGTAAAACCATTTATTCCGTTTTTATCAGCTACTTATCCTGTGCAGGTTCTGTGTGTTGTAGTGCCTACACTGGACACATACGGCATTTAGCAGGGAACACTGGATTGTAATACAACCGCTGCGTTGTAATAGTTTCATTATCTTTTGGTATCTTAAAGGAGCTTCTGCAGTATTGATCACCCTTTGGTAACTTCCCATTCGCTTTATTATCTATGCATTTAATAGAAGTGAATAGAGATGTATCAGTATGCTTGCAGGGTTGATTCTATAAAAGTCTTGGATTTAACTATAACACATAAAATCACAAGACATTTTAACATTTTTTATCGTTAAGCTACATTAAATTTAAAGCTAATTTTTAGAAAAAAGGTCAGCAGAATTGTAGTTTAATCACTGTTTAATCAGTCATCTTCAGTACTGATCACATCAGAGGAGCTCTAAACACTGAAAGAAATTGAATTATTCTAGTCCCATATTCCTACAATGTTAAGTTGCATAAATGCAATTGGTGTTTGTCTTTTTTTTTTTTTTTTTTTCCTCCCTTCAATAGACGACAAAAAAAAACAAAAAGGGGGGAAAATGTATCTTGGAAAATTTCTAACAAATATTTGAAACATGAGGACCCAATGCATAATGTTTTCAATATAAAACTATTTGTGTACATTATCACGTGATGTGTGGCTTAACAAATACAGCCGTCCCTCACACAACGGGGTTAATTAATTTCATCAAGTTACTGTCAGTTTGATCCTTTCACAATGGAGGTTCAACTATCATTTGTTGGGGGGGGAGAATAATTTCCTAATTAAAAAATATGATTTCTGAAATTTTAATCTTTTTTCTTTTTATTTTTTCCTCTGTTCAGCTTTTCCCAGTGCCTTTTGCATTTTTTCAGCCTTGTTAGAGACATTTTTTCAACCTTTTTAGGAGACATTTTCATAATTTTTCACACAGATGTTTGATATAACATTAATAAGATTATAACCTTTCCTCTGCAAACGACATGCAATTGCTAACCCCACTCTGTGCCTCTAATGAATGTTTGACTCTAGGTGACCTTCATTTGATTGCTACATTAAGGCTTTTTTTTATGTTAGCTGTCATAGTTTCCAGGGTAAGTTACAGGTTAATACATTAGAACTTGATGAATTAACCCTGTTTAGGGACTTGACTTACGTCAGTTGTGTATCTCTGTCTCAAGTCTGTTAAAGCAGCGGTGCTGCGGAGTGAAATACCGGTTGTGGGAGTAAAATGACATTGGATAGAATAAAAAATGTGCAGTATTTCCACAAGTGGTTTCAAGTTAGTGGGGGGCCTTATATACAGATGAGTCATTTTTTTGAGCATTTCATTGGATTTACATAGCCATTGTTTTTAATTTTTTTTTGACCAATCTCATTGGAAGAAAGGGTAAATTTTATAATAGACTTATTTGCTTTGTTGTTATAATTTTGACTTGGACATCATAGTGTCCAAGAACACCTACTGCCTTCACTGTTCAGTTTTAATATCGTGTATTCTAGACATATTTCTCCCATCTTCTTTAACAGGAAGGATTTTTTTTTTTTTAAAATGATCACATTTAGAATGCCCTCTATCTATTTCATTTCAGCTTCTCAGTACAATTTACATGATTTACTCTGTCCTTTTTTTAGCAGCATTCTGTGTTCCTGAATTTTATATATTGGTAGGAAATTGAAAACTGTCCTCATTCTGAACTCATATCCCTCGTATTTCATCTTGTAATTTTTCCTTATATAGTTTTCACTCATTGTCCGAAAGAGAATACACTGTGAGGGACTGTTCAGAGTCCTGTAATTTACTGGAGTAATGAATTACTATGTTTTATTTCAAGATGCCATTGTAAATGCTTCCAACACAGGCATCATACATAAAAAGGTATTTTGTTGCATGGTCTTAGAGGAGAATGTTTGCCTTATATTCTTATTGCGGATGACCTTTTACTAGCTCTGCAGAGGCTTCTCTATGTCTTTCAGCTGTAGCTTGTCTTCATACCAGTGCATATGAAGGCTCTTTTATACAGCTTTGCACCAAGCATCTGTGGAATTTTGCATGTTGAATGCTGCTCCTCTCTAAATTTTGACATTCAGCTGACTTTCCCAGCCTGGCAAAGTGTACAACACTAGACCATGTATCACTGCTGTGAAGCTGTTATGCAATCTATCCTTGCTTACTTCCTAAAAAGTTCTGTAGCCAATTACTGTACTACCATAATGCAATACACTAATAGTATTCTAGCTGTTTGAAATTTTCTGCTTGATTTTTATAATTGATGATGCACCATATTCTAAAGTGTTTAATGATTATATATAATCCAAACATTAAAGATAAAATCATTACAAAATACCCCTTTTTTTTTTTTTTTTTTTTTTTTTTTTTTTTTTTTTTTTTTTTTGCAATTGTGTGAAATTTCTACTCACTTAGGTTAATTTTTTTTCCCCATCTAATGAAGCCTCAAACCTTAAAATAAAGCTCTCAATGGGTGATTTTCATTTAGGAATTCCATTGAGAATTAAGTTTTTATCTTAATCAAGCAGATTTATTTTTTTATTACGATGCACAATTTTTGCTTTGTATTTCAACTGTTTATCCTCTTAATTTTTAACTTATTAAAGTTAAGATTGCAACTGATTCACTTACAGTAGTAATAAATCATCCTAATTTAGATGTGTGCAGGATCATTTTATGCATTCTTTCCATCCTGACCTTTCAGTATTAAACATGTGCTCTGTTCTTTGACCATACCTGTAAATCCATTATGGTTTTGAGAATATATATATATATATATAGGCTGTTTTTTACAGCAAGTATCATGTATAATGTGGAAAAAATATAAATATGAATTTCCTGTTTTATAGTGCAGAAGTTTGTGGTGATAAATGTCTGAAGTGTAAATTGCAGGAGGCGCATTCTTGTTATATAGCGCTCAGTTTTATATTGTAAGTAGTTTTATATTGTAATTCCTCGTGAGCAGGAGCTGGAAGGGTAGCCTTGGCGCAACCAGCCGATGAATGAAATTATAGTTTCTCTCGGTTCTGTGTTCTTCTGCCATTACGGTGCAAGACATACGCAGTGACCTTCTGCCGACTTAAGCTTCACTTTGGAAGTTTTATTCATATTTTTAGCCTGAAGGAAACTAGCAAGCACTTTCACGTGACTATGACTTTACCGCTGCAATGAAAAAGTAGCTATTAAAAGGTTTTGTGTCCGAAAACTCCTGTGCAATGCCAGTTTTGATCAGTCGTCCCAAAAATTTGCCAGCTTTTCAATTATTCAGCACAGTGAAAAATGAATGGACTTAACTGGACAGTTTTTCCTGGGTGTTTCAGTACAGCTCAGGCGGTGGAGATCTGCGGTCGGACAGAGCAGACTGAAGATCCTGTCTTGCAAAATGTGG
Organism: Scleropages formosus; assembly: GCF_900964775.1. NCBI lineage: Eukaryota > Metazoa > Chordata > Actinopteri > Osteoglossiformes > Osteoglossidae > Scleropages > Scleropages formosus. Next base: position 28,111,161 of record NC_041808.1, read on the forward strand.
GTGGTTCGCATTAGTTTCTCCATTCTTCGATTTATGTAATCAGTTTTGGGATCTGCAAGGTACTGTTATAATTGAAAGCCTATGTTTCACTTCAGTTTTACCGAATCAAAACGCAGAGCCTTTGAACTTTGTCTTAACCTACACATTTCTTTTGGTAGCCAAAATAGATGATTTGACTTTTATTTAGTTTGTGCTAAAGCCTATGGGTTTATAAGTATTGAAGGATACAATGGTTATAACATTTTAATGAATACGTTGTATGTCTAATGTTGTAAAACAGCATACACATACCTGTGTTTTGATTTTTTTCAAAAAAAATAAAATATTTTGAGTACCTTGGACTTGTTTAAATTCATTTGAATCTTTGTAGATATGAAGTTCAAAACAAGAACATGACGAAATAGCTGAGCTTTACACTTGGGTTATTTAAGGACAGTTTCTGTAGGAACTTGATAAATTTGATTTTTCTTTTAAAAAATTTTGTCTTTTTTAATAGTAAATCTAAAACGTGTACGCAATCAGATGTAGAATTCAAGGGATTTGTTTTGTTGCACGAATTGCTGTGTACTGTATGCAGTATGCGTTTGTGTTTTGTCAAACCTGCCAACTTTGGCAGCTAAAAGCACAATTTAATTTGACATGATTACATCTATTTTTAGTGAGTGGTATTGTTTATACAGTACATAAATAGAAATGGTAAGTGCAGCAGTATTAAGCGAAAAGACAGCTGGTAATGTAGTGGTTAGAGCTGCTGCCTTCAGACCTGAAGGTTGCAGGTTTGAATCCCACTACTAGCTGTAGTACCCTTGAGCAAGGTATTTACCCTAAATTGCTTCATTAAAACAACTTATCTGTATAAATGGGTAAATAATTGTATATAACTTAATATTGTAAGTTACTTTTCTCAAAAGCAACTTACAATATTATCAGTTGAATGAATAAATGTAAATGGACACACAACATAGCATAGGTGAATCCGTTCATTTCTGAAAGGCAAACCTGTGGCCTTAAATACTTTGTAAGGGCAGAAAATGTTGGTTAATCTTTTGCGCTAAACCCTGTATCTAGTTTGACAGCCTTTTAGGAGCAGGATACGTCTGAGTTTTTCTTTCCAGTTTCCATTTATGTTTTGCTCTGTTGTTGACCTGGATACACATCATTAAAGCGACCAGTGAAATAAAGTGTATGCCAAACCTTGACAGAAATTGAAATATTTTTGTGCTTTGGGAAAATAACACATTTATCTTTCAGTATATTATCTGCTGCAATTAACATAGTGTCACCATTTGGCTAGGAATTTAGAAATTTTTATAGGGGAAAAACTTAAGCGCATGCATTCTTAAATTGTGAGGGCAACTGATATTTGGGCAATGGGTGTGATTTATTGTACATTTGTAGTGCTTTGCCTCCCTAGCTTTTGCAGGTGTCAGGGACTTCCTGCAGTGTCCATAGCTCCATTCCAGTCATGATCACACTCTGTTTATTTGGGCTCCAGGCCAAGGAATTCCATTGCTATTCTCCACAAAAGCTGTGCTCCACCCCAGCTGCCTATCTGCCTCACACAGGGTACCAAAGTAAACTTTTCCCCGATCTATAGCCGCCAGACTAATGACATTCTTGATAAGCTGCTGTCTGGGAATTTAGTTCCGGGTCAGAAAGCCACCTCTTTCTTTTTTTTCCTCCTCTTTTCCCCCCTCCCCTCTTCCAGTTTTCTTGCTGTAAGGAGTAGAGTGTAAAGAGCTATGCCTTCAGTTTGCAGGAGATCTGTCAAAACAGTTCTGTGTGTATCATTTGTGACTTTTCTCTTAGAAACTAAAAGTCCCCTTTAGGTGCTTGCAAACTAAAGGCCAACTTCATCAGTCTAAATATCTTGGGACTCGCTTTGTTTTGGGAGGGGATGTTAAATATGTGAATTTTTTTTTTTTTTGTACTAATCTTCTGTAGTTGTGTTTAAAAATTTCTGATGGAATGTCTTCAGGATGCTCTTATGTACCTGAGACATGATGAAATGCATAAACTAGTTCACTGTTATGAGTATTAGATGAACCAGTTGTTTGGAGCTCTTCTTTATTAAAATCTTCTCTTTCGCAGGGAGCTCGCTGGACAGTGCTCAATCGCCACCCTTCGATTCAAAGAGCCCTCTTACCCTCTCGCCCTCCACCCAGATGTCCGCACTCAGCCTTCCAGGCCGGACACCCTCACCCCTGCAGAGCCCCATTCTAAGCGAGGTGGGCAGTCCTCGGCTGGGAGAGGATGAGGAGGGCAGAAGGAAGGTACGCTTGCCACATACCATCTTCCCCTACCAGCCACTGACACTTGCCCTATTCTTATGGCTGCTTCTTATAGTCAGTCTGGTCTCATCTCTGTTCCACTGGAGATAAATTCTTCTCTTATGCTATTCACTGAACTGGTTCTGAGAACATTTATGCTGTTTTTCTATTACTCCCAACACCCCCTACTTGGTTTAACAGACTACTTGCTTGTTTACAGTCTATCCTTGCAGTGCTATAAAACATGTATCGTGTTCTTCACCAAGGCAAGGTATAGGGTGGTCTTTTCGTTTCTGAGTACATGGAAAGTCATAATTTATTGTGAAAGGTCCTTGCTAAGATGACGCACATTATTTTTGTATGTACTTAACTTTTCTTGAATCAACATATCAGAAGGCTGTGATGGAGCCATATTATTCTTAAATTATTTTTAGAGTTTGCTGCGCTGGTATCTTGGCCTTATTGGTTTTTGTTTGATCTATTCTGTAATTCCAGTTGTCTTCAGAATTGCTTACTTTGGGTGGTTTGACGTTTTTAGAGGTTTCCCACCGACAAGGCCTACTTCATTGCCAAAGAGATCCTAACTACAGAAAGGACCTATCTAAAAGACCTCGAGGTCATTACTGTGGTGAGTGTCACAATACACACTACCTATCTTGGGGTCACAGTATCTGTTGCTGAATGAACAATTTTTCAGTCATATTGGTGTCCCTGTGTTCCGCAGTGGTTCCGCAGTGCGGTAATCAAAGAGAATGCCATGCCTGAAGGCTTAATGAACCTGCTGTTCTCCAACATTGACCCTATCTACGAGTTTCACAGGGGTTTTCTCAAGGATATTGAACAGAGGCTGGCACTCTGGTAAGTGTCTCTCCAACAGAGCTACTCAGGAAAATAAAATGAAAATTGAAATGGAAAACTTATCTGAAGAGTTTGCATTTCTCCATTTTTTGCCCCAGGGAAGGACGGTCTAATGCCCATGTTAAAGGGGAGTACCAAAGAATTGGGGATGTAATGCTGAGTAACATGTGTGCCCTGAAGGTAAGTATGACCTCACTTGACTGTGGGAAAGGAAAGATTATCCTCCATTTTGCTATCTTTATCCCTCGGTGGAAGACATGAGCAGCGTATGATAGTGCTGTAGTTCTTGTCTAAATTACTACTGTGTGTGTATGAATTATGGGAAGGATTAATTAAAAAAGCCAGTAATTTTTTTTTTTTTTTTTTTTTTTTTTTTTTTTTTTTTTTTTTTTTTTTTTTTTATTATTTTATATGCTGTGCAAGTGTGCAGTAGTTTCATGTGAGGCGGTGATAACAGCCATTTGGAACTGTGTTGAACTGTGTTGCCCCATGTAGGAATTCACCAGTTACCTGCAAAAGCACGATGAGGTTCTTACTGAGCTGGAGAAGGCCACAAAGCGACTCAAGAAACTGGAGACTGTTTACAAGGAATTTGAGCTGCAGAAGGTCTGCTACTTGCCCCTTAACACCTTCCTGCTGAAGCCCATCCAGCGACTCATGCACTACAAGCTAATTCTTGAGCGGCTCTGCAAGCACTATGCCCCCCACCACCGTGATCATAGTGACTGCAAGGGTGGGTGTAGCTCCTACTGCAATAGTCACAGCTGCACTTTAGTCACACGCCTAGCGATTTTCTCAGTTCTTTGTTCTGTAAGATTCTAGGAGACTGAAATCAAGAAAAGTTTTTTAAAACAAAAGTACAGCCTAAAGTAGATGGATAGTCTTGAAAGCTCTACAATTTAAAATGACCTTCTAGTTGCAGTGGTATATGGCTTCTTCCAGCCCACTGAAGCCACCATACGCTTCTATGACTTATTTTTGTCCTCTGTTTGTCCTTTTCAGAGGCGTTGAAAGTGGTGGCTGAGATGGCCGCTCAGCTCCAGAGCAGTCTCATCCGACTGGAGAACTTCCAGAAGTTGACAGAGCTGCAGAGGGACCTGATTGGCATCGAGAACCTCACAGCTCCTGGAAGGGTAGGTACAAACAGAGTTTGACGGTCCTGCAGTGTTCTTTAACACCGACACGGTGAGTTGGGCTCATGTAAGGAAAAGTTCAAGGAGATAAAATGTTCAATATGTCTGTCAGGCTCAAGTTTTATTTCCGATGTCCAGCAATTCATCCGAGAGGGCTGCCTCTACAAACTTACGAAGAAAGGGTTGCAGCAGAGGATGTTCTTCTTGGTAAGTGGTTTCTACGGATCGTCTGATCATTGGACTTTTTAAACCAATTTAGGTGTCAAAGATGGCTCTAATTAAAATGTTGTATTTGTAAATGTTTTCTTCCTTTTGTACTGCCAGTTCTCAGACATGCTCCTGTACACCAGTAAAGGGGTGACTGCCACAAACCAGTTCAAAGTGCATGGACAGCTGCCTCTACATGGCATGCTTGTGAGTATATTGGTCTGTTTATGTGCATCAGCCCACATCTGTCACCTCGCTCTGTACTAATGTACATCTCCTCTGTTTTGAGCAGTTGTATTTCCCTGATAATGTTGAACCGTGTCACCAAACTTGTGATGCACAAAGCGACTGAAAATTAAATATTTTACAGCACAGTTTTGGTGTTTTCTTTTTAAAATTTCAAATGGCAACTGCATTTCATGGTAAATTCTGCTTTTCTCTGCCTCTTCCTGAAGTTATTTTCATTGAGTATTTGCTCTTCTTTCTCAGCTGGTGAACTGATTAACTTGTGATTATATGTAAAATATTAGAATTATTTACAACTGAACATATGATAAGGCTGTTAGTTTTATTGTCATTATCATTATGATGCAGTCCATGAAATTCCAAAGGCATCCATTTTTGGCGGTTCTTCCATGACATGAGCTTAGAACACGTATGTGGTGAAGCAGGTCTTCTGGACATGAGTGAGCTATGGAAGCTCAACAAGCTTCCCTCAGTTTGACCATGCAGGGGCTCCTACTGTAACCTGTAACTGTTTCTCCTTCACTCCTGAATGCAGCTCATAGTTCTGGATGTGCCGGTGAGTAGTAATGCTAGGGGCTTTGTCATTCCAGTGCCTGAAGACACTGCTAATGCCCTATACTTATGTGCTTGTGTAGAACTGGTAGATGCAGGTTTTAGACAAAAAAAAAAAAAAAAATCTAAATACCTAAGTGCTTATGATAGAAGTCATGATACCACTTAAACAAAGCATATATTGTAGTTAAAGGTTTTGCATACATGCATTTTCAAATATCCTGACATTATTCAACAATTATGGAGGCCTAAAGAGGCTTAATAGGCAGTCACAAAACCTGCAATTGTTTAAGGGTTAGAATGTAGAATGTCATCACTGCTTATTAGAAAAACTGTGCTGGAAAAAGGCACATTATAGAAAGAGATGGATGACTTTGGTGATTTTGGTAGAGTGAGAAAAGTCGACATGTTCAAAGAGGTCTGGTTTTCTTTGTTTCTGATTTTATGGGCTTTCTTTCTTACTGCTTTTGCTTATGTAGTTTATATGTTGTCGGTATGTAGATTTTGTGAATAGCGGGGTCATGATAAATGGACATAACGCTGTCCTAGTGGTCTTCTGATCGCTCCAGGACAGTAAAAATGTCACGGAGACCTCTGCATGTTGTTGCCATTTTGTTCTTCAGTCACCTTAAAAGTAGCTTATATGTACCTTATACGTGATGTGAGTACTGCATACGTCACCTTTCTTTACATATGTCACATGGTCCTTATGAACAGGTCTCCTTCCCCACCTCAGCATCTTTGGTGGAAGAATGTGCTCTAAGCTTTAGTTTGTTTCAGCATCTTCTTTTGTTCTTTCAGCCTCTGTTTTTAAATACAAAAGTAAGATCTTAAGTCAAACAAAGCTCTTCTATCTGAACATGGTAGGCAGCTGAACGCACAGCAGCATTGAAATTCACCATTTCAATGTCTTTGTCCACCTCGTCCAGGTTGAGGAAAGTGAAAACGAGTGGTCTGTGCCCCACTGCTTCACCATCTATGCGGCACAGAGGACCATTGTTGTAGCAGCTAGGTGAGTGTAAGAGATCAGGTTATAAAGCTTCACACCCCAGACAGCTACAAGCACTGCTGCAATATCATAACAAGCATTGTTACGCGAACAACTGGCACAATTAAGTGTGGAAACCGAAATCTTCTGTCAATTTGAAATCTGCAGATTTGTTATTGCATTTATTAAGTTTGACTCCCTTTACCCCTGCTTTATGCTTCCAGCTCTAAAGTGGAGATGACAAAGTGGATTGAAGACTTGAACATGGCAATCGACATGGCCAAGAAGTCTAGAGAGAAATCTGAAATTGTTCTGGATCCTGGCCTCTGCGATAGGTCCAACAGTAAGAGTCCTTTTTTTTTTTTTTTTTTTTTTTTTTTTTTTTTTTTTTTGGAAAAATGTTGCTTATGTGAATACATCAGAAGTCTTTATACTGAAAGAATACTGAATAAGAAAAATATACTTTTCCTCCATTTAATTTGTGAATGCTCATAAATGTCCAGTGGTACACACTGGCAAACTGGTACCCAAAGACATTCAAATGTAGACTGAAGATCAGCATTATGGTGACATTATTTTTTGTAAAACACAGTAGATGTCTGCTGATCTCATTCTACATAATACTTTATAGTATGTAACTAGTCTGAACTATTTTGTTACTACACTACGATTTTTTTTTTTTAATGTCATAAGTTGAACATATGCCTGCGCTTCAAGGTAAATATGGGTTAGAACACTTTAATAAGGTTTAAACTGTGTTTATGTGAAATTAGTTTTCTTAATTAAACCCCAGAGATTTTTTTTTCCTATAGTCTTTATGATGTGAAAGATTTTTTTTTTTTTAATGGTATTCTGTTTTTCAAAATAATGATTGCTTTTGAACGTAATGCTCACAGGTATACGCACACACAGGTGCACGCACACACATAGTGGATCTGTAGAGTGATAGGTACATAATATGTACCCTCCACACTCCCTGCAGTGATGTAGTTAATCCCCCCTCCTTTCCCAATTCGCTATTCCCTTCATACTCCACTTCCATCCCAACCTCCTTCCCACCTCCCTAACCGCACCACATCCCAGGGTCCTCCGATGAAGTGTCTCTGGAATCGGAAGATGACACACACTCCTCCCGCAGCTCCCTGGACAAGCAGACGCACCACCGTGCCAACACCACCATGCATGTCTGCTGGCACCGCAACACCAGCGTCTCAATGTCTGACCGCAGCCTGGCCGTGGAGGTACCTTCCCTTCCCTGTCCCCTCACATCCTGCGTCCGTCCCCTTTCTTGCTCTGTCCAGCCCTTTCGCTCACTGTCACACTGCCCTGTACACACAAACCTTCAGCAATGCACACAAGAGACTCTTTCAGTATGGTTTCTGAATGTTTCTGACTCTACACTCTGCTTGTGCACCTTAATAAGAGGCTTATGATGGAAAGGGAAATGATGGCACTCTCTTTAGTTGGGCACAATTCCATTGGGTAGAAAAAGAATAGCGACTGGTGCAGGGTGGGTTTGTCTCATAGCGCCACCTACCGGATGATTTGAGCATGGTCCCTGTTCCTTGGAATAATAGGAACTCCTGTTCCTCAGAAGGGAATTCCAGAGTCTGTCTCTATTTTTTTTTTTTTTTAATATGTGTTCAATAGCACCTGTTTATGATGGCTGTGCAAAGGTACATGAAGGACTTCCCTTTCTCACTAACAGCTCTATGGAAATTTTCTCTGATCCATCCTACTCACTCCTTACTGTGACTCTAACGCTTCTGTCCTCTTTGTCTTCTCTTCTACTTTCTCCCACATTTTCATTTTTCTCCCTCCCAATGCTTTCGTTTTCCCACATCACATCTCCTACCCCAGTGCACTGCTCTCCAGCCGTGTCCCCGGAGCTGCCCCCTCGCTACCTCTTGGGTCAAGGCCAGAGGCCCAACACCATCACTCATGTGTGCTGGTACCGCAGCCAGAACCTCTCTTTCTCTGATTACCTGAGCATGAACCAGGTATAGCTGGTCCAAGAGCTACCGCTGCAGTCTCTCTAGCTATCTTGCACCAGAGTGTCAGCTTGATGTATTTGTTTGATTTCATAATTTTTACAGCTTGATTTATGTTATAGATCTACAGAATTTGTTTTAGCTCTTTTTTTCTATGCGCTTTTTTTGCTCATTTCTCTAATTTGGGATTCTGAAATACCTTTGTGGCCATCATGCTTGAGGAAAAACTATGATTTGTCCCAGTTTCGATTAATACACTTTTACAGTGTACCCACGCAGTGGTCCTCCGGTGAAGTTCAGTCTTGTCTCCTCATTCTAATTCTAAGAATCAGTAAGAAAAGATGATCAAGGTATTGTATATGTAAACACACTTTGACTGAGCCACACAGATAAGTGTTGATAATTCAAGAGTTTAGAAAACCAGCTTCATACAATGTTATTGACTGGAAATGCTTGTGTATAGCGCAGCTCTGGGAGCTGAACCAACTGTGGATGCAGCACCCAGGTAACCATGCTGTCCTTTTCTCCCTTGTCACCTTCCTCCAGAACCAGCTGTCTGGGTATCTCTTGAGAAAATTCAAGAACAGCAATGGCTGGCAGAAGCTGTGGGTGATCTTTACAAACTTCTGCTTGTTTTTCTACAAAACACACCAGGTACTCTCACTACAGCACATCCTCACCTTTGAAAGTCTAGTGTTCGGTTCCAGCTTAACCCAACTAGCCATTAGAGATTTAGGAGCTTTCAGCAGTTTAGATGAAAACAGTGTTACAAGTTTTGTTTAATGGATTAGAAGTTATAATATGAAAAGTTACATTATATAGATCTGAAGAAGATAGTTTAATCGTTGTATGAGATAGCTGTTGACCATACAGCAAGAATATTTCAGAACAGAATGCTGTATGAGGTGGCATTGTCTTGTCATAGCCAAGGGCATGTCATGACAACGTCAAAAGTGTCCTTAAAAACACTGGCTTCAAGACAAAGTAATACACAACATTACCATTACTCTGATTGCAGAAGTCATGCTTTGTATTATTTTGTACCAAAAAAAATGTTACAGTACAGCAGAAACTCTTATTTGACTCAGCATTCATAATGAGTGATGTACACAAGACAGCAAAGCACTTAATGTGACCCTTGGTTTCTAACTGTCCAACACTTAGTCTCATTGTTCTTTACGGTCTTTGTTAGAGAGTAAAAAGGCAACAGGTTTGAATTCTGCCTTCAGCTGTACTACCTTTCAGCAAGGTAGTTAATCCTGAATTGCTCCAGTAAAATTATCCAGCTCTAGAAATGAATAAATATTTGTAAGTAGATTGTGTGTTGCTCTGGAGAAATGTGGCAGCTAAATAAATAAATGTAAGTGTGAAAATACAGTGCTGTGAAAAAGTATTTGCCCCTTCCTGATTTTTTTTTTTTTGCATATTTGTCACAGTTAAATGATTGAGATCAAACAAATTTTAATATTACACAAAGATAACCCGAGTAAATACAAAATGCAGTTTTTAAATGACGATTTCATTTATTAAGGGAAAAAAACTGTTCAAACCTACCTGGCCCTATGTGGAAAAAGTAATTGCCCCCTAAACCTAATAACTGGTTGTGCCACCCTTGGCGGCAACAACTGCAATCAAGCGTTCGCGATAACTGGCAATGAGTCTTTCATATCGCTGTGGAGGAATTTTGGCCCAGTCGTCTTTGCTGAATTGTTTTAATTCAGCCACATCTGAGGGTTTTCGAGCATGAACGGCCTGTTTAAGGTCATGCCACAGCATCTCAATCTGCTTTAAGTCAGGACTTTGACTTGGCCACTCCAAAACCTTAATTTTGTTTTTTTTGAGCCATTCAGAGGTTGACTTGCTGGTATGTTTCAGATCATTGTCCTGCTGCATAACCCAAGTGCGCTTGAGCTTGAGGTCACGAACTGATGGCCGAACATTCTCCTTCAGGATTTTCTGGTAGAGCGCAGAATTCATGGTTCCATCAATTATGGAAAGTCATCCAGGTCCTGAAGCTGCAAAGCAGTCCCAGACCATCACACTACCACCACCATGTTTGACTGTTGGTATAATGTTCTTTTTATGAAATGCTGTGTTAGTTTTACGCCAGATGTAATGGGACGCACACCTTCCAAAAAGTTCAGCTTTTGTCTCATCAGTCCACAGAATATTTGCCCAAAAGTCTTGGGGATAATCAAGATGTTTTTTGGCAAATGTGAGATGAGCCTTTGTGTTCTTTTTGGTCAGCAGTGGCTTTCGCCTTGGAACTCTCCCATGGATGCCGTTTTTGCCCAACCTCTTTCTTATTGTTGAATCATGAACACTGATCTTAACTGAGGCAAGTGAGGCCTGCAGTTCTTTAGATGTTGTTCTGGGTTCTTTTATGAGCTCCTGGATGAGTTGTCATTGCGCTCTTGGAGTAATGTTGGTAGGCTGGCCACTCCCGGGAAGGTTCACCACTATTCCAAGTTTTCTCCATTTGTGGATAATGGCTCTCACCAGGTTTGCTGGAGTTCCAAAGCCTTAGAAATGGCTTTGTAACCCTTTCCAGACTGATACATGTCAATTACTTTGTTTCTCATCTGTTCTTGAATTTCTTTAGATCGCGGCGTGATGTTGCTTTTTGAGACCTTTTAGCGTGCTTCACTTTCTCAGACAGGTTCTGTTTAAGTGATTTCTTGATTTTTTCCCCCCCCCCACTTTGTGTGTGTGTGTGTGTGTGTGTGTGTGTGTGCGCGCGCGCAGGATGACTTCCCCTTGGCGAGCCTCCCGTTGCTTGGTTACACAGTGAGTACTCCAGCAGAAGCTGACAGCATTCAAAAGGAGTATGTCTTCAAGCTGCAGTTCAAGTCCCATGTGTACTTCTTTCGGGCAGAGAGCGAGTACACCTTCGAGAGGTACTTTTCTTACTCCCTACAGCAGTCTTTTAGTAGTCAAAATTCTGAGTGGGACACATCTGTTGTTAATTGATCAAAATCCTTAGTCTGAATTAGTCACTCGTATGTTTTGATATGATGTTATGGAAGTACGTGAACTAAGTAAGCCGACTTTCGTCTTGGAGCTATGTTGACAACACAGAGGTTCGATGAAGACTGAAGCTTCTCAGTGGTGCTGTTGTGTCTTGTCTTCAAGGTGGATGGAGGTGATCAGAAGTGCAGCCAGTGCTACAGGCCGCTTGAACCTCCTTGTTCCCAGGGAACCTCTGCAGGTGAATGGAAACTAGGCATCTCGCTGGACGGAGCCTCTGGAGATTGAGGCTGGGCCTCATAAACTCCTCTGGGAATTTTTTTTTTTTTTTTGTCTTAATATAATTGTTACTGATATTTTATCTAAGAAACTCTGCTGTCATAAGAGTACAGCTATTTGGAAGAACTGGATTAGACTAGAAGATTTTCTCTCTCTCTCTACTGAGTCTGGTTTGGTTGTTTAATGGTGGTGATATGCCATATTACTAATTTCTCCAGATGTTGTGTACCAGTCAAGAGCTTTGGCTGTGGCCCAAACAAAAGAATCCCACATGGAAAAAGATGTACCATATATCAAATTATTTTCGTGGAGTAATCTGAGGCTACAACATATTTCAGTGCGAGATGCAGTGATAAATGTACTATTATTATTGTTATTATTATTAATGTAGTACATTCCTCACATATTTTGGCTTGCATTACCAAGCAGTTTTGCCTTAGTAAGTTTACACCATATCAGAGGAAGTCGTAAGTCATCACGTTAGTTGGCCAGATGTAAACCATACGAAGAAATGGATATGCAAATCATATAACCAAAACAATAATGGTACATATCCCACCTGATTGGCTAAATCAGTGGCCTCTATATGGCCTTGATATTTATAACTGATGAATGTTAAGAGACTTAGTCATTGACTAGAAAATGAGCCCAACTCTCTGCGAGCTCCTCATTCGGCCTACAAAACCTTCCTCGTACCAATGTGCAAATATTGTTTTTCTAACAGGCTCGTTCATTCTGTCTGAACATCTGGCACCAAGTTGGGAGAGAAGTCAGCACTGTGCCATACGTATCTTAGTTCCAGAGCATCAATCCAAGTAGTCTAAAATGGCCTTTAATAGTATTATTTGACAGTAGTCTAATATTGTTAGAAGAAAATACTAGACCATTATGCATTGGTTTCTCTTTCTTGGTGAGAGTGGGCACAGGTCCCATGAAAGTTCTGGTTTTTGATGTGAAGCTTTACCATTATCATGCCTGACTGATTTCCACTGGATACCTATTGAACTGTGGTAGTACACAGTGTGCAGAGGTAAAAACTTCATTAAGCTGTAACAGTATTATTATGTTTACATATAGGTTGTAATAATTTTGTCAAAACATCACTACTGGAAAAACTCAAGCGGCTCTGCAGTAACAACTTTTTCTGCTGATCACATGTTGAATATATTATACTGCAAGGACAAAAAATCAATTTATATTTAGCTATAAAATCTACATTGAACTGCTAAAACATAAGCCAGAAATTAATTTTAAAAAGCTCTTTAGAAGAAGTGGTATACTATACAGTATATAGGTTTCAGTAATGTTCAAAAGGTTGATGTTCTGGAACAACATCATTACATACTCTGTTACTAAAAATGTAAATGTAGGCAAATAGCTAATAATAGTAATGATGCTTGAAAGACAGTTGTTAAAAGCCAGCCGGCCAGCCTGCCCATTACTGTTGTTTCCTCCTCACAACTTCAGGCTGAAGTCCTTCATATCCTTTTATCATCATCATGAAATTTCCAGGGTAGTTGGTGCTGCATCACAGCTGTTTAACTTTGAATCTTAGACATAGCCAAGCATTTTTCAGCCATGAAAAAAACTCCATTTAGCTTGGGTCTGTGTACGTAGCGTTCATTCGTTTTTTTTTATTCGAAATTGAAAAAACAAAATGTGAATTACGATGCCTTTATTCTTTTTTGTTTTAAAAATGGAAAACAAATTATGAATTATGTTTAACAGCCATTTTTTGCTCAAAATGTAAAATACTGAAAATATGCATCATTTATAGTTTCTTGCCGTCTTATTTGTTGACTTGGAGTTATTTTTGTTTTGTGTTATTCTTGAACAACCTGGATGTAAACGAATTGAAACCGCACATAATCCATCCGTGGTTTCATCAAACATGTTTGCTTCACTCCAAGTTATTCATAAGTTAATATTGATCACTACCTGCTTTTCAAAAGCAGCAAGAGTGACAGTACAGGAGGATGACATGTCCACCAAGAAAATTGGCAGGATTTTTCAGGTGCTACTTCTTAAGAATCTTATTATTAATTAAGCGCAGCTGTTAAAAGCACTGTGAAGTTCTAGGTTAGGCTACTTGTTATATTGGAAGTATTGTGCACTTTAGGGCATTCATCATATTTGGTATTGTGGGATTTTGATTTCTTCACTTCGTATGATTAAATGAAAAGAGAAAAATAATAAACAAGTCCTTTTCTTTTTTGTGTGTGCTCAGAAGCAATAAAAAGCCATTTTTCCTCATTTTTCTGCAACGTACACGGACCTAATTCGCATTTAGTTTTTCAATTTCGAATCAAAAAACTAATGAATGCTACGTACACAGACCAGTTAGCTTTCACTCAATTTAAATTTCAGATGGGTTGTGAGATTAATTTTGCAAGAATAATTTGTAGCACATGCCCTTACAAAAAGTATTATAAGTGTAAATGTGATCTTATAGCAATCCCTCTTTGAAGATGAGGCCACTACTACTAGAATCCATTAAAATACCAATACGGTCCATTATATGACCACTAAGCACCCTTACACTTGCAAAATAATATGGTGAAGTGTTGAGAGAAAATGGTATTAAAAGTAAAAACTACCTAATGCCAATAGAATACCAGCAAAGTCAAATAAAACCAATATAGCTAATGGCTCTAATGCTTCTAAAGTTTTTATTTTTAATAGCAGGGGTGACAAGTCAGGCAGTTCATCTGCATCCTCTCTACAGTGCTTTTGGGCTGCTCCAGCAGGTTTTGCATCTGTGCTGTTGTACAGGCTTGACCTCTTATGTATTTAGTGTCAAAATTATCAAAGTGGCGCGCTCCACCTTTTCTCCGGATGCTTTGGTAACTTGACAGATCTTTGAGGCAGACTACACTCATATAACTTGTTAAGTTGTGCTTCAGGAGGATGAAACTGATATGATCCATTGGACAAAGTATTTCTTTTTTTTTTTTTTAAATATTATAAAAACAGCCTTTTTTTTTTTTTTTTTCTTCCTTCTCCCCTGCAATGCCGCCACTAAAGCATCCAAACAGTAAGAATGCTCTGGCATACATTATTTCAGCCTCAGTTAAAATTCTTTTCTTAACTTCTAAAAACAATATTTGTTATACAGCTACAATATACAAGCACCCCATCCAGGGTATACCTTGCCTCATACTCATTGCTTTTGGCATAGGTTTCATTAAGATGAACAGTTATCAGTAGTAAACAAACCAATGATTATTTATGTGAGAGAGTGATTACATTTTCCAAGCATCATACAGCTTGTTGGGGTGTGGTGAAATTTATAGTAATTTGTCATTTGTAGTTTAATGTGCAACATAAAAATGAGCATACAAGAAAAAACATGCATTCATTTATTTATAAGTAGTGTGTTGAAATACAATTTGATTCACTTGTCCCATGCATTTTGTTTGAAAATATTTACATATGTTAACATACTGTATCATAAAGATACATGTTTACTATATGTGAATCAGAAACATTTGAAATGCATATTAAATGTTCTACTTCATTTTTCAATTAATATTGCATTTTTGAAATGGCCTGACAGTCACTGCTAAACATTCACAAATGTAAAAACACAGTAATTGTGCATTACAGCATTTAAAATTCAAAAAAAAAAAAAAGGTGAATTTTTTGAGTTCTTTGGTTGGAACTTTAATTCGACCTCAGTAAAAACGAGCTGTTAGCCCTGAAGTGCCACAACCAACTACAGCTGGAAAAAATGTTGTGCGATAACTGTTAACTGCACCATTCTGAAAACTATGCTATGAAAACCAATTGTGAAGTCTCACAAATGTTTTTTGAATTATGGTGGAAGAAAAAGATGGAACATTTTTGACCTGAGTAAGCTAACGGTAAACATCCACAAATTTAGAAACGCATTATACATCAGTTATAGATTGCTAAAAGCCGATATAAAAACATATTTGACCTGTTTTCTGTCCATCTCTCTCTAGTTCTGTCACTGTTTTGCTTTTATACTGCTTATAATGCTCTGTGTTCTTTAGTTATGAAAATCCAAAATGCTAATTTTTTCATCCTGTATTCTTGAATATTTGTACCTCTTCCTTACAGCATGGTCATACGTCTTTCAGACGCTCAAAGTTACTGTGTTTTCTATTTTTCCACGCTGTCACCTTCCGCGTTGCCTCTCTCTTCTGCCTTCCATTATCAGCAGAGGAACTGCCCTGTATTGGGTGTCATGTGGAAGAGGGAAACCTCTTCCTTCCTGCTTGCACCAAAATTGCCACTGGCATAGTACTGCCAGCTGGTAACTATGTGGGACTTATCAATAAAGTTTTTAAAAAAAAAATAAAATAAAAATTATACACACACATACCTACAGACATGATGTTAAATGAATCTTGGTAGAGTGCGTTATACAACTTTTCTCATTTTTATAAATAAAGTTCACATTCTGAGAACTGATTAGTCAAATTCATAATTTTTTTTTTTGTTTTTATTTTTTAAATGGATGAGCCTTCAGGGTTGTTTCAAGTATAAAGTTGTTTCAAGGTCTCCAAGAGCCTCCTTATTGTCACCATGGGTAGTCAGTTGTTTTTAATAAAATCAGAAGAGGGAAACCAAGAAAGAGCTGAAGTATAAATGTTACGGGTTTTGAAGTGAGTACATGACAAAGAGGACTTACGGTACTGTCTTCTTGATGAGTATAAATAGGTGGGCAAAGAATAGTGTATTATACTGTGTTTGGTGTTGGTCACACTGAAAGGGGAAATGAGCAGAGGAAGAAACCATGTTGATGACTGTGTCTGGAATGAAGACGTTTTGGTTTCGGGGAAGTAAATCGATGGGACACCTTTGGCTTTCAGCAGCAAGGTGGGGTATGTAATCCACAGGGGTTTTGTGCTGTTAAGGTGGAAGTTTAGCTACATGGGATGGAGCTCCAGTGTAATTTTACCCTGGAGTAGAGAAGCTGTGCATGCTATGGTGAGCTGGAGTTGCTGGAGACCATAAATTTTTTTTTTTTTTTAATTTTAAATGAACAAGTATTAAACTAGCTCCCAGGTTTAACTACAAATTGAGTGACATGGAGGAAGCAACATCATGTTTTCACTTGAGCATATTATGTGTTTGATTGACAGATCCAGCACAGTGATAGAGAGATTCTCAAAATACCTCCAATACCACAATTGCTAGTATTTTAGTCACAGTGCATCTTTAGAACATAGAAAACCCTATTTATGGTGTTTCATTAGATTATAATCCCTTTTTCAAAGGCTATTTCTTGGCAGAAAAGTGAGGCAATGGGGAAAAAAAATAAAAACAATTTGGGTTTTTATACCTGAAACCTGCCCTGCCCTCAATTTTTTTTTCTTTGGCAGTACACTTAAGAAGAAAGGAATAATTGGGAGAACAAACTGGAACAAGAAAATAGTGTATTAAAGCTCAGTGGTTACTTCACTTAGTACTCTAATGAGAGTACGATATACAGGTGGTCCCCGATTTACGATGGGGTTACGTTCTGCAAAAAATTCACTGTCACATACGTATGTTATAGATCATGGGGCCTTTATGAGCACAAAATATAAGTGAATTGGGAGAAGTGTTTGCACTGCAGGGTGCACTTGGTAATATAAACCTATCCAGATTTAGGAAACGGTAAGGTTACAGGTTTGATTGTGCGCTTATCACTGTTTATTCTTTCAGCCCAAAGATTTACTATTGTTTTCCCATTGGCCTGGGATACAGGTGGTCCCTGACTTACGATGGTGTTACGTTTCGCGAAACCCATTGTAAGTTGAAAATATCGTAAATTGAAAATGCATTTAATAGACATAGCCTAACATACGTGCGATGGCCATTACAGGCTTGCCACCTCAGTGTTTGGAAATTATCTTGAGTTTCTCCTCAAGAGTAATTGCTCCCCTCTTCTTTTTCCCCACCAGTAGGAGGAGACACAGACGGGTGTTTCTATGACATTATGGATGCACAAAACACAACCGCGTGACAGACTGGGAGATGCGGATCGCTGCCGTTGCCCAACATCACGAGAGAGTATCGCACCACGTATCACTTGCCCAGAAATAAATCATAATTCGAAGTATGGTTTCTGTTGAATGTCTGTCACCAGCTCACTACCACTCTCACACACACACACAAACACAGTCTGAAACCGCTTGTCCCAAGCGGGGTCGCGACGAACCGGAGCCTAACCCGGCAATGCAGGGTGCAAGGCCGGAGGGGGAGGGACCACACCCAGGACAGGATGCCAGTTCGTCGCAAGTCACCCCATGCAGGACTCAAAGCCCAGACCCACCGGAGTCCTGCCGGAGACCTACCGAAGCCCGCTGCGCCACCACGTCCCTTTGATCACTATCATAAAGTCAAAAAAATATCGTAAGTTGAACCATCACAAATCGGGGACCACCTGTACACATTCCTCATCTAGATTCAGGGGTGAAATATGCACATATTTTCCTAACTTCAGTAAGCATTTTTTCGTTTCTGGTTTTGCCTTTTATCATCGGACAAATATGGCCCTTACTTCTCATGGCACATCTTAAAATACAAAGGAGAACAACCACGGATGTTTCCTTGGAAATGCTTTTACGGGAGCCAGCAGTGCACCCCATTTTTGTAAACTGCATTGTGGCAAAGCACAGCTATATTCTGCATCGAGTAAGACGACTGGAATCCTCCTGTGTCCCTGTTCCCCCCCCGGGGGTCCCTCTTCTCCTTCACTGGCTTATTTCGTAATTGATCAGAACTTTGGTAATCAGTACTTTGTCTTCAGAATTTTATTTCTATTTATTATTTAGCATGTTGGCTCCTATTCCTGTATATCTTGCATGTAGTAGTTTTTACATTACTACGGTGAAAATGTTAATAAAATCCAAACTTACCTTTGTAAGCTTATTTCCTTTTTATTGTGCAAAAATTGTGCCTTATTGGTAGCATTCCAGTACCTCACCCAGCTTTTAACTGGGCAGTGATAAGAATGGTGCACATACACCATGGATTTTTTTTGGAAAATTGTTTGTCAATGTTCCTTCAGTTGTATTCCTTGAATCCAGGCCTCTTACTGTCTGTAGCTACCCTCTGACTGAGGACTCGAGTGTCTCTGGTCTTTTAGTTCACTATGTATCCATATGTATATTTTTTTGAAATTTGATCTGACACAATGAGTGGTATGTAGAAACAGCAGTACGGCAGCTTCTGTTCCATGCTAAGGTCATGTGTTTTCCATACCGTCAAAGTAAACGATGAGGAGGTTCTGGGGGGATTGGTAGCATCTAGGAACCGAGCCTCTATAGAAGAACACCTAGTGCTGCTGTTAAATATTGGTGGTCCTCGATTTACAATGGTTCGACTTTACGATGGTGAGATGGCGATAGACATTCAATAGAAACTGTACTTTGAATTTTGATTACCCCCCCCCCCCCCCCCGGCAAGCGATATGTGGAGCGATACTCTCTCACGATGCTGGGCAGCAGCAGCGAGCCGCATCTCCCAGTCTGTCACGCACAGGTGTGTATTAGGTGTATTAAATGCATTTTCAACTTGTGATGGGTTCCATCGTAAATCGGGGGCCACATGTATGTACTTTTAATGTTCTTTTGTCCTTAACCGTACCCCTTTAAGATAAATCCTTACATGAAGTTTGTCTACCATTTAGTAATAACATTCGTATACTTTCACACATTACAATAAACTCTTTTGTTTTTTCAGGTTTATTTAAACAAAATTGCAAGCATTGCTTTAGCCTAATTTACACATTAAAATCAGATGTTTTACAGACATGAATTACATCTGGTTGCAGGTTTCATCTAAGCCCCCCCCCCGCATTCTGAAGACAATGAGGCTGGAGTCCCTACACCTTGCTTTTATGGCAGTGTTTGAGTGCTTCCCTCAGGGCTTCTAACACCTTGTCAGCATTGGCCTTGTTGCTGTTGTACCCCATCAGTCCTACGCGCAGCACCTGAAGCACATGACACACACTTTTTTTTTTTTTTTGGGTCCACTTTCACTTTCTCTCTTATGACAAGTTTTTTGCACATCTTTCTTTCTTGAAATTTTTATAAGGCTACTCGCTAAACAGGTCATATGGAAGGACAGTGGCAAGCCTACCATGCCAGAGGATGGCCCCAAGCCTCCAGAAATCTCAACGTTGTGGTGTTTCATGGCATACACTGTGATCTCCCTCCAGTCATACCCTGGTGGAACTGTAATGGTGGTGACAGTTGGCAACCTTACGTGCTGCAGGAGACATATGCAAAAGTTATTAGTGCACCGTGGAAATTTAAACATAACGTGAACATGAGACCAGAGAACTGTTGGTGAACCTGAGTGGCGGAATTTATACTTTGTAATTTACATTTACATTTATGCATTTAGCAGATGCTTTTGTCCCCATATTCAGTTTACAAGTGATAAACTAACAACACAAGCGTATGTGTAATAACTTTAGGAGTCTTGCTTAAAAGCCTACCTTCTCTTGAACGAAAAGTTTAAAACCCATGCTTTCCAAACCCTTGTGTAGGTGTTCTGCTACCTCCTTGTGGCGATTCCATGAGTTCTCTAGTCCCTGTAAAGGCATACAGTCAATACCACAGCATCACCGCAAAGCTGGAAAAATTTCCACGTTAATTGCTGGAATAAATTTTACAATGACTATGCAAACTGCTATTACACAGAAATAACATGTTCATACGTAGTGTAAGGGAAGAAGTAACATTATACATGTACTGTGTATACATGTTTTTTGATCTTGTAAAATCTGTTTTTTTCATGTATACTGTCCAAGATTTTTAATACCACTTATCATTAATGGATCCAGTTTGTCGTTTATGTGATCTGCTGCATCTGGCCATTCTGTCTGCCCTAAACTGAGGCTGAATTTGAAAATTTGTTTGAGACTGCGAGATGCACTGCGTTGTGGAAACGGTGTACCCACACTCTCAGCCTTCATCTTACTGAAGCCAGTCAATTCACAATATAACAGTAAGTTCAGTCTATAAAATCATTTATATATATGTGGTTGTGTGTGTATATAAACAAATTAGAGCCTTCATAAATGAAATTTCTACTAATTTCTTGCCATTACTCTATAAACCCAGAATGTGTGCTCTGTGTGTGGTCTTCAAGTTATCAGTAGCCGCAGCGAGCGGGCCAAGGAAAATGTAAATAAATAAATCTTTAGCTGATTTTGGTATTTATTTATAATTTAAAGTTGAAAAAAAAGAAAAAAGTGAAAAATAAAATACTGTGAAATAAAAAGAAAATGGATTGTTCTAAGCTCCTATTCCAAATGTAGAATGAGGAAGCTTTTTAGATACAGCCCTGTGTTTGCTACTTCACCCATGTTTGCGATTCAAAAAAGCCTTGACAAACGCACTGTTAAAAAAAAAAATGCTTTGAGGGGGTAAAGGAATAAAAATGATTAAAACAAATACATTTTCTGGGGGAAAAAAAAAACATAAGAAACAAGCATAATGTTTCAACGTGTTACACTACTTGAGGGAGATTTCGGTTGACCGTGGGATAGGATTGGAATGAACTGCAGTTTTTCCCCATAAACAATAACAGAATAAGTCATTTCGTTATACAGTTTTTCAATAATTGGCCCATTTTCAGGAACAATTTAGGACTGGTTAATGGGGGATAGGTGCACATCATTCACTGTTGTGGAAAATTAGTCAGGAAAAGTTACAGAACAGTTTCATCCTCATACCATTTCTGCAAGGATAGCAAGGCTTTCCCTCAGAGTGAAAAACCCAGATATTGGTCCTGTGTGATGGTATCTGAAAAAGAAATCCGCAGAAGTGTGTTTAACGATGAGCCTTAAAATACTAAATGACATGAAATCATAAGATGTGTTGTGATGCAAGTCACTTGTCTGAAATGCATCTCTGTCAGGTAAAAACATTTTTCGTGGCAGCAGAGTGCTCACGTTCGTGTTGGTTTTCCATCGCAGCCCCAGTAATTTGCCAGCCAGCCCATGTCAAGGAAGTAGGACAGTGGCTTTGTCTTCCGGTGAAACATCTTCTTGCTGTTAAGGTGTTTTGAAGAAGTTAATAAAAGAAAAATGCATATGTACTTTTTCTAGTTATATTTCACAGTCTAGCCCCTTTCCCCACCATGCGCGCTCGCTGAAGGAAATGGGTGCAGTTCCAGGTGGTGAATTCAACACCTTCTGGGAGCCTGTGTACAGGATGTCAATGCCTGTGGGAACAGGAGGTAAAAAAATGGGTTGACAATGGATTCATCTCCATTAACAAAAGGTGTAAACTAATTAAAATCACAGTGGCTAAATAATAATCGTTGTCCCTCGTTAGCTGTGCCACTTCCTTGGATGTACCTTGCTTATCCATGAGTATAGGTGACCCACCAAGGGATGCAACAGCATCCAATAGGAACAAACAGTTGTGGCTGTGAGAGAAGAAAAAGACCAGTTCTTTTGTATGTTCAGTGCATCGTGTCATTTCACATATGCTTGTGTTGAAAGCCTAACCAGCGGTAAAGAATTAGAGTGTCAAGAGAAAGATCAGTGGCCAACTGACCTGTGACACAAATCTCCAATTCCATCCAGAGGGTGGACAACCCCTGAAGAGGATTCTCCATGTGTAAGAAAGAAGATGACGGGTTTGTGTTCAACCAGGGCCTAAAAGGAAACAGCCAGACACCTTGTCAGATACACACTTCCATCTTGAGTCGTTTGGCAGTTTGCACTGTGCTCGACAAACAGAGACAGCTTATAAAGCCTGGCATGAAGAAGCATCAATATGCAAGAATAGTGCTTCCGTTTAGCTATCACGTTATTGCGCAATACAATGAAAAATACACGTTGTTCCCAAAATGTACAACGTCAATGTAAACCACCATTAATCCTTTCCTGCAAAAGCACGCAAGTCTACCTGTTCAATTTCTTCTTTTGTGAAATAGCCACCAGGCGGCTTGACTATGGTGTTAACTCTGGCACCTGTTGGAATGCAGAGAGGACACACTGTGCCATTCATTTCAAATAACCATACTGTATATGAAAAGCAGTGAGAAGGTTCCAGGAACAAGTTCACACTATTCATCTTCATTCTGTTGCCTGCATGCCGCATGGTCTAATCAATTCAGTTACAGCCCCACAGGCCAAATGAATCATTTTTGAGGTATATACCGATCCTCTCTGCAATTTCAGCTGCCCTTTCTCCCCATATCCCGTTGACAGCAACAAGGACACTCTCGCCAGATTCGACAGTGTTGAAAATAGCACACTCCATGGCTACGTGGCCAGGACCACTCATGGCAAGAGTCATGTTGTTCTGAGTCTGGAATGCATACTGTATCCCTTTTTTGATGTCATCCATGATCTGCAAAATAAGAAAAAAATGTATATTGTGACAAATATATAGTACATATCTCTGCTTTAAAATGTAAAAATGGTCCAAAAGTGTGCAAAAGAACACTAAAGCAATCACACATTTATTTTTCCTAATGCTTTTCTCCAAGGCCAAATACAGTAATTTACCCAGTAATTTAGTTTTTAGTAATTACAGTATTTGTCCAGAATTAAAGGTACTTCAAGCTAACCCCTACACCTCCTACTGCCTCCTCTATTTACCTTAGCTTTATCTATTTTTATACATTTGATTACATACAATTTCTGTTGTTAGTGTTTCTGCCAATTTAATCTGTAACATTTGCTTTGCTTTTACAATATTTCATGGCTCAGTGACTCGAATGCAGTAGATGTAGGAGTCAAAAACAAGGCATTCTTTTCTCTTTGCTGTAGAACACATTTTCTTCAAACGTGCAATGAGTGATAATAAAAAACAGCATTTTAATAAAAATAAAAATAATAAAAAATGCCAAATTGCACATTGTTTCCTGTAACTTTAGACGTTCAGTTCTTGCAAAATGCATCCACCCCCTGGACTATCAAGGGACTGAACTGTCAGAACAATGAACATCTTATATGGGGAACAGGGCATGTGCACATTTATAGTATAACAAATTGTACAAATTGACATTGCATTCATATTACTTCACTTAGCAGACAAATTCAAAATAAACCATTCATTTGCTCTTTATGAGGACATGGCCTAATATTTGCTGTTAAATAATTTAAGTGAAGCATACTGGGAGGAGGAACCGAATCACAGAATAAAAAGGTGCCTTAATAAGTCTCATTTTCCACTCCTCTGACGGGTTAATTTTTAAATCATATCCAACAACTTCTAATTACTCTTAATCACATCTTTTACAACAAGATTAGGTTACTGCAAGATCAGCTTCATACTGTATGTTGTTAAGGTCTTAATAACATAACCATAAACTCATTTAGCAGATGCCTTTCTCCAGTGTACAACACTTTTATGCTTTAAGCTAATGAGCTATTTACTGTGATTCACCTCTTTACACAGCATGCTCATTTTTACCTCACCAGCTCATGGTAAGTACTTTGATCAGGGGTGCTACAGCAGGAAGGAGGGACGATTTGAATTTTAATTTTAATTGCTGTGTTACAACCACATGGGGCAGAGAAACAAACAGTACAGCAAAATCCTGAAATGTACTGCTTTGTTACCATTATATATATATATATATATATATATATATATATATATATATATATATATATATATATATACAGTTTCTTCTTCTTCTTATTATTATTATTATACAGTTTACTGCCTTTTCAGGTAAGGGGTCCCCTTGGGTCTTTGCATATTCAGCCAAGGCAGCGGTTAGTTGGTAACCAGTACGGTAAACATGAATTATTCCGTTACCTCCAGCATTTCTCCATGCATGTGGCCGATGATCTGCCTTGCCGCGGCAGCCAACACGCGCGGGGGCACGTTGGAAGGTCCGGGTCCCGACAGGAGGCGCTGCGGGGTCTCCAGGGGCCGGAGCAGGGAGGCCGGCGGCGGGATGGACACCGAGCCCATGGCTCTGCGGGAACGGCACGCGGAAGGTGGATGGAGCACGCGGGACAGGCAGCTGTGTGCGTTCACACCCCGAGCCAGAATGACACCCCTGTGTGACAGAGCTGTCAACATGGCCCTTTGCCTCGCCCTTTGCTCCAGCACTGTTTACCACAAAGCGTTCAAAAGTGGTCTTTTGTCATTTATTACTTAAAACACAGTGGTATCGGCACAGCTTTAGCAGGTACCCCGTTCCACTGCGGGACCAGCTGCAGGAAAGTGATCCTTTCCGAGGAATTTAAACATTAAATTCATTCTTCATTCTTTATGTAACAGTGGCAGCAGGTGTAGAACACAGCGTAATGCTTCACAGTACGTGGCAAACGCTACATTTACATGCCGTTTAAGCCACAGGTGTGAATTAACTCACTTGGAAAGTGCTAATAATTAACACGTTGTATAAAGTGTTAATAATTAACATGACAGAATGTGGGAAGAACAGGTTTTAAGGCATTGGGATATCTGGACTACTTTACCACACATTTAAAACAGCATTCAGCAAAGAATTTTTCATTTGACACTGACCTCTCATGTTGGACTAAAGGTACACATGTAACAAGATATATATAATGTCTATTGCAATTACACAGTATATACAGTATATATGGACAGTATATACAGTATATGTGAGGAGGTTTCACTAAATATAAAGGTTCACATACTTTTTCCATCAGTGGCTTTCATTGTTTAAACCACTTGTTCAAAGGATGTGACAATGTAAAATGTTGCGTGTGTGTTTATTATTGTGACTGATGAAGCTTAGATCATATTTTTGGACTTATTCATACACAAATCCAAATAATTCCAAAATTCTCACAGCTGTGTTACTATTATTATTATTTTTAAATTACTGAATTAAACAGTGAACTTGTACAATTAATTTATGTGCATGTTCATGAAAGACCAGGTTGTCACCTTAATTCACCTTAATTTGGTAAGGTATTTTTGATGACCTCTGTTAACCACTACACTGATATCCTGTGTGGCCTGTTTACATAATGTTTGCGTTTACAGGATAACGAGAGAAACCCACTTTTTTTCAGGGAGTAGATTGATTTGCAAGAGAACACAGTGTGTTTACTGTGTGTGTTCATGTGGGAACATTAACAGGTACACCAAACATGTTTCTTTTTTTATCTCTCTCACCCACATTTCTCACACCAACTTCAGCACCTGGAATAAAACAAATCCCTTTCAAATAGGAAATACGCTACTTTTTGTACATATCTTGCAAATATAATGACTTGTAGTGTATTGAGTAACAGTATAAAAGCCAAATTAACAAATTATTATTTAAGCTTACTGATCTCAGTTTGTATTGCTGAATTTCTTGATGTATTAATCAATATACATATCTAATTAGAGATACAAAATGATACTTCAATGCAAGAATGCAAATCCCTAATTTATTTCTGCATATTTCACATTCATTCGTTTAGATTTTTGACTGATTGAAATTGTTATTAATATTGTTTCCGACTTAAAGTTAATATTTTAAAGGTGTTCAAAGCCTCAAGTCTTTGTTTACAGCTGATGACACATGCGATACAACAAAAACACTTAAATGAGAATCACTTATAGTAAAACACAGTTATGTCCTCCTTCACAGTGATGCCTGTGATTGTGGCTGGCTGATGAGAAGGTGTTTCCCAAGAGGTTGAGGGGAGAAGAAGCCGTGACTGTAAATGATCCTCCCCCTTAGAAGGGTAGTACACACTTCCCCTCGAAGCTTGCAGCCAAGGTATGGTGTCAGCTGAAAGGAAAAAAAAAGACACCAGTTACAGCCCAAAATCAATGACAGAGCAGATATCAGTAATTGTCACAGTCGTTAAAAATCTCTGAAATGCTTCCACAATATATTGTTTAGGAAAGTCACCGACCTTATGTTTATGGTGTATACATGATGCTGTCACCTGTAATATACAATAACGTGATCATTTATATCTTCTTTTGATCAGTTAGTGAATGTACAAAACCAAAATTACTCAAGAATAAGCCCCCAGAGAAAGTCAAACTTTGTACGGTTAACAAGAGGATTTGCACATCTACGTACAAGTCCACCACACCAACTGGAACTGTGATTAGGTTTGAAACATGTGCATACTTATTCTTTTGAAAATTCGTAAATACTGTGAAATTTCATCAAAGTGTTTGTAGATACGGTGATAATGCAGTAAAGTGTTTGATCACGGTGTAGCTTGCCTCAGACTCCTTCTCAGGATCCCAGATCACAAGGTCAGCATCATGGCCCGGTAAAAGGCATCCCTTCTGGTTGCCAAGGCCACAGAGCTCTGCTGGCTTTTGGCAGAGTAATCGTACCACATCAGACAGGGAGAATCCTTTCTGACTAGCTGTAGTCCAGAACAGTGACAGACCTTCAGTGTAGACAAAATATATATATATATTTATGTATAAAATTCACCTTCTCAGAAAAGCAAATTCTCTCATGCAATGTGCTTGTATAAGCCTATACAGTATATATAAAATTGGAATTGCTGTGATATCACTATTTCAGTTGTCTTTCATACACACTATTAATAGTCTCTTGTTTTATTGTAAATGAACAGATTGAGTATTGACTATAAATGCAAATATTACTTTAGATATTGTAGGAGAGAAGACATGTTTCTTAAGAACCCATAAAGAAATTATGATGCTTCTTAGTTCCTCGGACAGTATTTTAGAAATTTCCTCTGGAAATTTTCTCTTCATTTACGTGATCAGACTTTGACCGTGTGAGGTACCCTGTTCTAGTCAATAATTAGACGGCTTTGTAAATAAGTTCTGCTCCGTCACGCAACTCTGCGCAACCTTTGGACTGAGATGGGAGCAAGTAAAAGGTCACATCTTGTATTTTTGGCAAGAGGGGCGAGGAGTTGACCTAGGCAAGGGTGATTATCTGTAACATTTGTGTGATATTTAAAGATCAGTGGTATAACATTGTGCCAACTTTCGGAGGGGAAAAATATTAACAATGATACTCAGTGGAATTATACTCAAATACTGGAGGAAACTTTAGACTTTCTGGAATGTTGGGGTGAACATGGCCCAGCTGCTCTGGACATTACTCCTGTGCTAGACATTACTGGAATTCATAGTTTCCTGCTCATCTCTCTTGTTTCTACCAGGCAACAGGCTAGTAGTAGAAACATAGATAAGTGCATAATGCAGACCCGGTCTTACCAAATTGCAAGGAAGAGATCCCACCCCAGGCTTGAGTAAAATCTCCAGTCTCCAGCTTCTTGAGATCTGGAGTGCAGGGGGAATGGTCTGACACCACCATGTCAATCTGTCCAGTTTTCAGTGCTAACCAAAGTTGTTCCTGGAAAAATGTGCAATTTGACATCAATTCATGGCAAAAAGGAAGCGCTGCCATACTGTCATAGTAGGTCTGAGTTTCTGAGTGGGTCTCAGCAACGAGCAGTATAAAGTGTCACACAAATGAAACTGTTCTTAACATATTCATAACTACTGAAATGGTTTTGAAGGTCAGATGTTCAGCAGTTCCGTCTTTGCCCTCTGATGGTGTACCTCTCACCTGATTTGCTTCTCCACGGATAGGAGGGCAACATTTAAACTGTGTGGCTCCCGGGGGGATGTGCTCAGCAGACAGATTTAGGTAGTGATGGGTGGTCTCCACAGTGAGGGGAGCACCAGCCTGCCGTGCCTCCTGGATGAGCTTCAGTGGCTGAGCAGAGGACAGGTGCACAATATGGCACCGAACCCTGGACAGAACCAAGGCCTCAAGATAATTTTAATGAGTTCCTGACCCACAAGCAAAAAAAGCCAAGCCAAGGCCAACTTGAACCTTACTGATACTGCAAGCAGAGCTGAGTGATGGTACGTATGGCCTCTATTTCCATGAGATCTGGCCTTGATCTCAGAAATGTGGAGTATTCACAAGGATCTGAAGGAGTTACAGAGACAGAATCAGGCCTGTCAATCCAAGGCAAACTCATCTAATCATTTAATCCCATATTTCTTCTTAAGGACATCCATTGAAAACGCTGGGAAATCTTCCCTACAGTTTTTTAGAATTAGACAACTGGGTCAACATTAGTGATGATCAAATTGGTGCTAGAACCTCACCCATAACCTCACAGTGACATAGCTGCATTCACCTTACCTTCATCTTTCACAGGTATGGTCTGAATTTCCCTCTCAGCATGAAACTAAAGAAAACAGCAAGAACATGTAGTGAGATAATACTGGTTAGTCTTAAAATCTGAATTTGATATTTCCATAATCTAATTTCTTTTGTTATATAATGTAACGTTTTACAGCACGGATTCATATTACATCAAGTAGAGTGATTTAAGTCCGTTTTCATACAAGTCATCTCAGTGTGTTTCTGGTGAATCAGCAAATATGATTCTAATGGGGCCAAAAATTAATACATTCATTAGATGGTTCTTTGACATGTGTCAGTCTTGAAAAATACATCTCAGCTGGTGAGGAAAAGGTCTCACAACCAGCATTTCTTTTATGAAGTTCCATTATACAAACATATGGTAAATATTAAATTAAATATAATGATGTTTCTCCGTTGGTTGTGTTTGCTGGGTGTTCTTTGACTAAATCATCCATTTCTCATTTGGCAGTGTGCTCACCAGGAGGACGCTACCGGTGCCCATCAGCTGCTTCATAGTGATGTGCAGGTCACCGTCAGTGACGTGGGGGAACTCATCCACACCACTGTGGATAAGAAAGCACTTAAAGCCAGCAACTCCTGCCTGGATCATGGGCCGCAGTTCCCACTGTGGAAACCAACACCGTTCAGGAATTCAAGTCACTTCTGATAAGATGGAATCTCGATTATTATGTCTGTTCCTCAAAGGATCTTTGTTCAACTCAAACAGGACCTGAACTAAAGTACATTTACACTGTAGATGTTACTCTAGTGTCCAGTGCAGAATATGGGCTTTTCACTGAAGTAAATGATAACAAAATATTACACATATTTGTCTTACATTATGAATAATTAATAAATACCTGCCCATGTCAAAGGACTACTGAGGGACAGCAGAACTATTCTTTGCTTAGTAGTTCAATTCAATGCTAATGTTCATCTCACTGAGGCATTATGACAACTATACATAGGTCCTTATGTATGAAGAAAGAGGAGCCAACTTTTTACTTGATTGCCTGGGACAACCCCTCCCCAGAATGCTGTATCCACAAAGCACTGTCCTTCAGCTGCCTGCATCTTCTCCCTGAAGCTCTCCAAGGTGGTTGTAGGGGGAATGCTGTTTCTGAGTGACAGAGTGTGAAGGAGCCAAAATGTTTAAAGGTTTTAACTTTCCTGTGAAACCATCTATCGGATCATTTCATTTCATAATATTAAGCATTTTTGCCAAACTTCTTTCACACAAATCTTTTACAGGTAAGAAAAAAAATGAATATTAGGGTTTGGCTTGATATTTCAACATGTTTTTCAGAATAATGAAGCCGGTAAAAGTATAATGAGGCACATAAACAAACTAGACTTCATTTTTCATATGGGCAAAGACATCCCACTGAAATGCAGCCAGGGGAAAACCAAACAGCTGGTACCCTGGTGGTTAGTGCTGCTGCCTTTAGATCCAACAGTAGTGGGTTCAAATCTCCCTTCAGCTGTTGTACACTTGAGCTAGGTAATTATCCTAAATTCTGGTAGTTAGATTAACCAATGAAATAAATAGGTAAATAGCTAGAAATAGCTTAATAATGTCAATCAATTGGAAGAAAGGTATTACATAAATAAAACTAACCTTCCTAATACACAAGGGGTTTTCCAACTTGTTATTTATACCTTGCTGGGTACGTCTTCTCTGCTTTTGCATATAACATAATTTAATAAAGCTAAATGAAGAAGATGTTTCTAATTAAATAAAATTCAATTTGAAATTAAAAAGCAAAACTCCGTGGGTCAAAATGAAGTGTAAGAAAACACACACACACACTTTCAGAACCACTCGTCCCATACGGGGTTGCAGGGAACCGGAGCCTACCCAGCAACACAGGAATAAGACCGGAGGGGGAGGGGACACACCCAGGACGGGACACCAGTCCGTCACAAGGCACCCCAAGCGGGACTCAAACCCCAGACCCACCGGAGAGCAGGACCCGGTCCAACCCACTGCGCCACCACACCCCCTAGAAAGATTATACTTTACTTGAAATAAGGTTACAGCACAACACCTACAGTAATAACCCACAGTGTGTACAGCAGACCATACCAATGTTAAAACAGATAGATTATCCCTTTTTCTCTCTTTTCTTGCCTTGAACTTCACATTTGATCTGTTTTTTTTTTTTTTGGCAGACATTCTAAACAAGTCTGTTTGCTTACAGGGGCATGTCCACTATGGTCGTGACCCCTCCTGCAGCTGCTGCTCGGGTTGCAGTCCAGTAGCCCTCCCAGCTGACGCGCCCTGGCTCGTTCACATGGACGTGACAGTCAACAACACCCGGCATGACCAGCTTGTTGCCCACATCCAGCACCTTCCAGGAGTGTGAAAGTAACTCAGAATTGTGACACTCCCCAGCTGGTGCTCATCCCTTCATTTTCCAGTCACTTGTCATGCAAAGTCATTATTCAATGAGCTAACAGTTTCAGCGCAATAGAGAACAATACCTGTTCAGACTATTCATAGTATATACAGTATAGCTGCTTATTGAGATGGAGTCATTGTATATGTCTTTAATTATCTGATATGCATTTTTTTTTTTTGTTTGCAAATTATCTCCTGAAGGAGTGGACAAATAATGAATTAATCAGAAGTATAGCAGAGAAACATAAATTGCTTGGTTGACACAGTCTTTTATGATACACTACAGTACAGAAATGAATGTTCTTACAAAGATACGTTCATACAATGGACTCTCCAGCAGAGGGAGAAGTTTGTACATTTTTACACTACTAAAACTACATTTCTTACCTTCCATTTGTCATTGAAGGGTAACTCAGAATCAGGGTGGATGCTGAGGATTTTCCCATCCTTGATGACAATGACTGCTGGACAGATGCTATTACCACACAGCACCCTTTGGCTCCTCACTGCATCCACTGTAGATCCAGGCTCCATCTTTCTATTGTACTCTTTTTTTGGTAATATAGTGTGTACTGGACTGAGCTTTGAGGATTTAAATCAAACACATTCTGACAATAAAGCACGTTTTGCCAGCTAACTCCTCCCCTTGAAAATCTTTCATAACAGTGTGTTTTGTGCGATAAGGCTTTGCTGACCTTTGGTTTTTTTCCCTCATTAGTGCCAGCACTGTGAACTTGAATCATTCCTGCATAATGGAAATGGCCCTCATTATGTTGAGGCCAGATGATACATTCAGCATCTGAATTTCTAATCCAAACTTCTGATTGAAATTAACCTGTATGGTCACTACTCACTCATAGATAGTATGCAGGATGTGTGTTGGTTTTAATAGTATAAGGGAAGGAATCACATCATTGTGTGGAATAACCAAAGAAATTAAAAATATAATTGTTTGCTTTTTGATAATCTAAGAGAAAATAATTTGCTGACAACGTATGAGACAAGCGGTTCAGAAAATGTGTATGTGTGTGTGTATAGTATACTGTGTTATATAGTTGCCCAGATATTATATTGCATTGTGAAAGTATATTACAATACATTAACTATGTGACTGAATTTCCCAGAACAAATTATCTGAACCTTATTAAATGGGATGAATTGGCAAAGAGTTTTCAAATTGCAAACCTGCTTTTGGTTAAGAAAAAAATTCAGTCGCATATGTATGTTACAGACCGTGGGGACCTTGTCTTAAAATATCAGTGGACTGGGAGAAGTGTTTGCACTACAGGGATTACTTGGTAATACATACCTTTCGAGATTTATGGAAACTGGGTAAGGTTACAGGTTTCAGATTTTGTGCTTATTATCACAGTTTATTCTTTTAGCCCAAAGATTTACCGTTGTTTTCCCATTGGCTGGGGATATATGCAATTTTCACATTGTATTCCTATCACAAATGGAATGTGAAGCTCATAAAATACACCTGGGTATTGACTGAATTTTATGAACATATTTTTAAGTTATTTTGCTGTTTTATCTTAACCCCTAAAACTGTGTCTATGCTCTTCCGTCAATTTCAGCCAGTGAAAATTATTCCTCATTTGTATATAATTCTATCTTGGATGTTATATTGATGGGGGCATGTTGGTGGTGGGTTCTGGGGTGCAAGCCCTGCTTAGGGTGGCTTCCAATGCACTGGTGTCCTGTCCTGGGTGTGTCCCCTCCCCCTTCAGCCTTGTGCCCTGTGTTGCCAGGTAAGGCTCCGGCTTGCCGCGACCCCGCTCAGGACAAGCGGTTCTTGATGATGGATGTTATATTGATCATTATTATTATTATTGAAATTGTTCCGACTCATCTTTAGAGCTGCCATTGTGACTGTGGTACAAGCCACAGATTAAATAAATGTCAATATAATTTTTCCAAAATCTTCACCTATTGTGAAAATATATAGAAAATCTGCAATTAATTTTCCATAGAGTCACATACTGTGAAAATATTTCAATCACAGACATATTAAGACTATATAAACAGCACAGTCAGCTGCTTTATGACAACTGGTCATTATTGGTTCAAAAGTTTAAAGAGGATCTGGCTGCATAGACATCCTTACCCATTTCATTACTTCTAAGAATTACTGTTATTGAATCATATTTGAGTATAGGTTTGAATTGAACAAAGGCTGTGTGAAGTTTTTATTCTCTCCCTGTGTTTGCATGTGTTTCTTCCAGTTGATCCAGTTTCCTCTCACAGTCCAAAGACATCCACTTCAGGTGACTCTAAACTGTTGAATTGTGAATATCCCTGCAGGGATTAATAAAGTGCCAGTCCTATCCTTTATAGTGTCAGTGTATGTGTGGCTACTCTGAAACAGACTGGTGTCCATCTAGGGTGCACCCTATTCGACGAGATGCTGTGCTTCTGGGATACCAGCAGACAGACACAACCCTCCCTGTAGTATGTCCTTCCTAACAGTAATTGTTGTTTAAATATTCAACATTATTAAAGTAAGAATAATACATACAATATTCATTTCACACACACACACACACACACACACACACACACACACACACTTTCAGAACCGCTTGTCCCATACGGGGTCACGGGGAACCGGAGCCTACCCGGCAACACAGGGCGTAAGGCCGGAGGGGGAAGGGGACACACCCAGGACGGGACGCCAGTCCGTCACAAGGCACCCCAAGCAGGACTCGAACCCCAGACCCACTGGAGAGTAGGACTGCGGCCCAACCCACTGCGCCACCGCACCCCCATATTCATTTCAATTCAGTTTAATTTTATAGAGAGCTCCTCTCACAAAGTGACACAGAGCACTGAACAAAGGATCAGAGGCACAATAAAAATAAAAGGTTGGCTATATTGTACATGAGATTACTACAATAACTATATTAATGATTAAAGCTGTAAGTAAGCCAACTGGCCACAGAGGAAAGGAACAAAAAGCTCCCAAGGTTCACCCTAAGTGGGAGAACAATCCATTGTGCACTACACATGTAGATTTACACACTACCAGAGCACTCAGAGTAAACCCATGTAAACATATGGAGAATATGCAACTCCTCAAAAATTGAACCAGATCAAAACCTCCGCCTAGTCCCTTCACTGTGTCACTGTGCCATTCTCTTACATTGTGTTACAAAGCTAAATTGTGTTGCTGCTGTGTTGTTTGCTTTTTGTGAGGAATTAAAAATACTACATATTTGTTATATTGTTGTCATGGCATGCAGGGGGGTGCGGTGGCGCAGTGGGTTGGACCACAGTCCTGCTGTTCAGTAGGTCTAGGGTTCAAGTCCTGCTTGGGGTGCCTTGCGGTGGACTGGCGTCCCGTCCTGGGTGTGTCCCCTTCCCCCTCCGGCCTTACGCCCTGTGTTGCCGGGTAGGCTCCGGTTCCCCGTGACCCTGTAAGGGACAAGCGGTTCAGAAAGTGTGTGTGTTGTCATGGCAGAACCTGGAAATCCAGCAAATGGACTCAGATGCAGTAGGAGAAATAAGCAGAGGGGCAGGCAGGAGAATCATCAGGGACAGGCACAGGTCAGTTGATCAGCAAATGTCATTCAGAGGGGCAGTCAGGGGTCAAAACCAGGAAAACAAGAACAAAGGGTCTGGGAGCCAGGCAGCAGGATAACATACGGATAAAGAACTCAGGCAAGGCGCTGTGGTTGCTCTGATGGAGGTTCCGCACTCAGGAGTGTCTGAACCGCCCTTTCATCCCATGCCTCCTTGATCAGTTGCAGGTGCAGGAGCAGGGCATGCAGTCATAGGTGTGACAGAACCCCACCCCCACGGATGGATCCTGCCGCCCTACGCAGCATGG
Organism: Scleropages formosus; assembly: GCF_900964775.1. Classification (NCBI taxonomy): domain Eukaryota; kingdom Metazoa; phylum Chordata; class Actinopteri; order Osteoglossiformes; family Osteoglossidae; genus Scleropages; species Scleropages formosus. The sequence goes on from NC_041808.1 coordinate 28,145,961, forward strand.
GAGGACAGTCACGGGGACAAGGTGCCGGGTGGTCCAGGTGGTCCCTGTGGAAGTTTGCAATGAGAGCAGGGTCTGAAATATCATGCACAGGTGCCCAAGACTGCTCCTCTGGCCTGTAACCCTCGCAATCCACTAAATATTGAAGGCCTCCATGCCATCGCCATGAATCCAGCTGTGTCTTCACGGTGTACGTGGGCCCTCTATCCACCTGTACTGGGGGAGGTGGAGCATCGGCATTGGTGTTGGTGGCCTGGAAGACTGATGTCCCACAAGGCTTCAGCAGGGAGACATGAAATGTGGGATGAATGCAGAGTCAGGGTGGCAGCAGGAGCTTATGTGTGACTGGGATCACTCGACGGAGGACCTTAAAGGGCCCGAAGTAGTGGAGGCTGAACTTACAGGATGGGAGATGCAGCTTCAGATCTCGAGCAGACAGCCAAACTCTCTGTCCAGGTATGAAGGAGAGGGTGCGCCGGTGCTGGTCTGCTTGCTGCTTGTACTGCTGGGTACACTGTCTGAGGTGGTCCCGGACCAACTGCCAGGTTCCCTGGCTTTCTCGGTACCAGTCTTCTACAACAAGTATAGGGCTAGACCTGGCGTGCCAGGGAAACAAAACGGGTTGATAACCCAGAATGCACTGAAAGGGGGACATACTGGTGAATGAATGGGTGAGGGCGTTGGGACGTACTCTGCCCAGGGCAGGAACTGGGTCCACTGGTGCTGGTTTTGGGAGCAGTAACTGCGGAGGAAGTGGGAGATGTCCTGCTGGAGCCTCTCGACCTGGCCATTTGCTTGGGGATGGTAGCTAGAGGTCAGGCTTGCCGACACGCCCAGCTTGTCCCGGAATGCCTTCCATACATGGGAGGTGAACTGCGGGCCCCGATCTGAAACGATATCCTCTAGTAAGCCAAACAAATGGAACAAATGTTGGAAAAGAGCCCTGGCCATCTCCAGGGCTGTGGGCAGCTTCAGCAATGGAATCAGACAGCACACTTTGGAGAATCGGTCTATCAAGGTGAGTATTGCAGTCTTGCCCTCGAATGAGGGGAGGGCTACGAAGAAGTCCACCACCATGTGGGACCAAGGATGGGAGAGCACGGGCAGAGTTTTCAGCAGCCCCACAGATTTCTGGGTTGGCGACTTAGTTTGAGAGCACGTAGGGCAGGCCTCCATGTACTCCCTTACGTCCTCCCACATCAAGGGCCACCAGAATCGTCCCTGCAGGAGAGAGAGAGAGGGTCCGACGCACCCTCGTTGGTCGGGGGGGACTGGGTTCGATTGCCTGGGCAGCCTGGAGATCTTGGAACAACTGCCACCTAACCAGGGCCACCACGTAGTCCTGGGGCAGCATTCTCAATGGATGGGTCACGCAAGCGTGAGAGGATGTCAGCCTTGGTGTTCTCTGAACCTGGCAAGAAAGACACAGTAAACTGGAATTGGATGAAAAAGAGGCCCACCTGGCCTGGTGACGGTTGAGCCAGCGCGCAGACTGGAAATACTCAAGGTTGCAGTGGTCAGTCAGAACAAGGAAGGGATGCGCTGCCCTCTCCAGCTAGTGCTGCCACTCCTCCAAGACTAGTTTGATTGCCAGCAGCTCTCGATTCCCTATATCGTAAATTTGCTCAGCTGGAGAGAGTTTATGCGAAAAATAGGCGCAGGGAAGGAGCCTAGGGGAAACCCCCTTGCCTCTGGAATAGGATTGTCCCCACTCTTACTACTGAGGCATCCACCTCCACCACAAAGGGAAGAGTGGGGTCAGGGTGGCGCAGGATAGATGCTGACGTGAACCAGCACTTGAGTTCCTGGAAGGCGTGTTGAGCATGGTGGGTCCAGGCCAGACGGGGCTTTTTACCTGCAGTGAGTGTGGTTAGGGGGGCAGCAACAGAACTGAAACCCCGGATGAAGCGGCGATAAAAGTTAGCGAAGCCCAGGCACCGCTGAAGAGCCTTCACTGTCTTGGGTTGTGGTCGCTCCAAAACTGCCCGGACCTTCTCCGGGTCCATCATCACCCCCCTTTGCTTAGGATGTACCCGAGGAAGGATGCCTGTGACAGGTAAAATAAACACTTTTATTTTTAAACACGGTTGCAACACTGCTCCAGAACAACCTGTTTGTGAAAGGGGAAAAGTGTTTATTATAGGATTAAAAGTGTTTATTATAAGATTAAAATATCATCAAAGGACACCAAAATGCATTCGTTGACAAGGTCCCTGAGGACAAGGTTGACAAAGGCCTGGAATACGGATGGGGCATTGGACAACCCAAACGGCATGACGAGGTACTCGTAGCGGCCTTTGGAGATGCTAAAGGCAGTCTTCCACTCATCCCTCTCTTTGATCCAGATCAGGTTATATGCACTCCGGAGGTCAAGCTTGGTAAACAAGGTGGCACCGTGTACTCGTTCCAAGGTGGCCGTGATCAGAGGTAGGGGATGAAGGTACAGGACCATGATAGCGTTGAGCCCTCGATAATCTATACAAGGACGTAGGCCTCCGCCCTTTCCCTGGATAAAAAAGAATTCAGCTGAGGCTGGAGATGTGGAGGGCCAGATAATGCCCGCCTGTAATGCCTCCGAAATGCAGTCTCTCATGGCTTTCTGTTCCGGGAGAGACAGGGGATAGACTTGGCCATACGGCGGAGAAGTGCCCGGCCAAAGATCAATGACACAATCCCAGGGCCGGTGTGGAGGGTGAGCCGCTGCTCGACTCTTACTAAAGACTTTGCAGAGGTCCTGGTACTCAGGAAGAACCACCACAAGTTGTGCCCCCTTCAGGCTCTCAACTGAGGTAGCCCGGCAAAGGAGATGCAAGCACGTCCGCACCCCTGAGTCCACCAAAGTACGCGTGCTTATGTGTTTTCTGGCCCATGCTATGACCACCAGTACAGTCAGCTGTAATTCAAATTGGTGTGGCACGCTGACCTGGGAGTCCGGGCGGGCTTTTCGTGAAGGGAGCAGTGGGCAGGAGGCTGAGAAATGGCGGGCGCACCACAGTAGAGGCACAACCTGTCTTGGAAACGCCATTGTCTCTTCTCAGGGTTCAGCTGGCCTTGTCCGAGCTGCATCGGTTCCTAGGCTTCCTCCGCTGGATCAGTCACCGGGATGGCAAGGGTACGCCCCCGTGCCAGGTTATCAATGGTAATTGCGGTCTCCAGGAACCGGCCTAAAAAGTCCAATCCTCCCCATGATAGACAAGCTTTGCCTGAACCCGGGGGTGAAGCCCCTTCCGGAAGCATGCCAGGAGGGAGGCGGAGCGCCAGCCGCTCTGCTCTGCCAGGATCCGGAACTCCAAAGAATACTCGGTGACTGAACAGTTGCCAATTGTGTATATTGTATCAATAGCAAATTATATACCAATAATTTTGTTTTGTAATGGGCCAGCACACTAGCAGAGCCGGTAGAACAATTCTTGCTGAATTCTTCCCAGCATAGCAGATGGCGCTGAAATCTCTTCTAATTTAGATTAATTTTTCTCTTGGCCTCTGACGGCTTTGTAAAGTAGTTCATCATCATTTGCTATTCATATGACACTTCTACAGGGCAGCTATTTTAATAATGCGCGCTAGAAAAATGGCGGTATAAGACAAGTTATGTTCTGAAAATTGCATGTGCGCGAAGCTCTTTGTATGCTGTGGAATGTTTTACGTTGCATTCAAGACAACCATCTGCCAACCGCATGTCCCGCCCAATGTGTTTTGTACGCAGGTTCCCAGTAGAGGTCCCTCTGTCCACGGTTCTAGGAGACACCCAACAGAGCTGTCGCCCACCTTCCAATCTGTCCAGCTTTTAAAAGCGAATGGGCTCGAAGCACTCATCGTGGAATCTTGTGTAATAGCAGGCATACTTTGTTTTTACCAAGAATGTGGTTGTTATGTGCAAAACTTTGGCTTTTATTTTTGGTGACAGTCACTGGTGAAGGACAACAGTGAGAGACCTGACTCTGGGAAGTGGATTCTCCTTGGCAGTGACATGACCTCTTTTGTCTACTTCTCAGGGTCATGTCCTCTCCTACTGAGGGGGGAGGTTTAAATAAAGGATGTCCCTCCTCCCTCATCCCTTTGTGCTGCCACAGCTATGTGCATGTTTGCAACAATCATAGCAACAGCTTTAGTAGCAAAAAGACCTTATGCTAGTGATTGAATTACCGTCATCTTGCATAAAGCAGTTTGCACTGCAACACAGAGCACCTAACAGCAGAGTGTTCACAACCTCTGCAGAGTAATATAAGCAGTGACCTTGTGATTTATTTCTTTATATCATAAATATTTGTGAGCCAAGGTTTCAAAATGTCTCCATGCGTTGTGCTGTGTACTTTTTCTCACACCCTATACTTACAAGGTAGACTCCAGACCACTATGACCCTGCACTAGACCAGTAGCTATTGATAATGAATGACTGCATGAAGGTATAACATACAATTTATAATAATTTATGTCATGAATATTATAAAATATTACCTGTGTTACTACTGTCATGTTCAAAATACCTCTTATTTTGGTTTTCTAACTAATGCTAAGGTGGCATTTTTTTGTATAAGAACTGATTATTTTTTCCATGAGGAACAATGTCAATTTGATCCCCTTACAACAGGAATTTTCTGTTAAGCAAGTGATGGGTGTACTGGGAGGCTCCTAGCCCTTGTAACTCACCTTCCAGTTCACCCAGTCATTAAAGAGAGTGGACTTGAGGCATTCATTGCAGAGTCATGTCTGACCACTAGTTCAGCTTCTGTTCCTGAGATCACCCCAATTACAGGATAATTTTTTTTGTTCATGAATTCCTCTAATGGGTTTCTAGTCCCTCTAAGTGTGTTGTTTGAACCTGTATGTATTCGCTGTAGAACTTGGGTTCACCTATCCTTTTGCGCTCCTTGTTACAGTACATTTTTCAGGTTTTGCATGTATTCAAAGAAAGCTGGATGACCAAGTGAAAAGTATGTCTGGTAGAGGCGTACATTCAGTGAAAACCTAATGCATTCCTGCTCTCTCATGTTTCAGTGCTGAGTATTAACAGACACTGGTAAATAGAGAGCTTCAACGTATTATGGCCATGATAATCCCCAAATTAAAACCCTGCACAGAAAAACAACCACAATGTGTATGTGTTCAGATCACTGTTTTCGCAGCTTCACATTCACGACAAAGTGTGCACTGACGTTAAACAGTGATAAAAACTCTTTTATCACTTCAGTCCAGCGCAACCTCATCTCAGGATACGAATAGGATATTGTTACTCTTGCAAGAGAATGCACTTGGGCAACAGAGGGGTAACAGCAGAGATGGGAGCATGAGGTAGGGAGATGCACACAGAAAGGGCAGAGAACATGAGTGAATTGTTTAATGAGGCCAAAACCTGACCCTTTCCTATCTGTCCCACCATGGTACATTCTGGAGCTGCCAGATAGACAGTCCCTATCCACTCCACCGTATTGTCAGTAAACCCTATTAACAATGGATTCCACCCAGCCTCACTCCTCTCTGCACAAACACAGTGTCATCATTTGACCACTCATTGTGACTCATATGCTAGCAAGTCTTCAAAGGGATACATTTTAGATATGGAAAAAGGGCAGGTGTATTTACTGTGCATTTTCAAATAAACATATTTACAGATACAATACAGTGTTGCATATTTATGTTTACATTATGATCAATTAAAAACTGTACAATGTTTTTTAAATATAACATTTTTAAAAAGGCCATTTTTCGCTGTATCAGTTTGGGTACCAAACAACTTTTTTATTCTCTCTGCTTTATCTTCAGCTTTTACTGCTCAACTAAGATTTGCTCTGCAAGAATGACAATGTGTACATGTCAGACTTAGCCTTGTGAGTATATTATGCTGCTTTATCTCTCATGGGATTTATGGGCTAAGAACATAGCATGAACCCTGCCAGAGAGATTTGCTTTTAAGGGTCAGACTGACTGGAGCTCTTGGGTTTGCAGTTGGTTTTCTTTTGTCACAACTTGAAAATATCTTCTTACTTTGGTGTGTAGGATAACATTGCTGAGAGGTAAAAAATGAAGCCAGTCATACATTAAAACTCAGTTTATGACACAGACTGTATACAACCTCATTAAGATGTAATGTCTGAAAAAAGATAATAAAAACATAAAAATTTTAAATAAAGATGCATTCAGCCTAATAGCTGGTGACTATGACTGGGATAAATAATAGCTATTTATTTCCTGTAACGCATTTTACATTAAATTACTCAAAAAATGTAAAATTAGAGTGATGAGAAGACCAGCTATCAAGCATATTTAATAAGTGGGCAGCTCTCCTAAGCAAAAATTGTGCAGTTTAAGGTTGATTGCAGAAAGTGGTTCTGGAATTAACTGCTACCATAAATGATATTTAAGGAATCTTCCTTAAGCAAGTTCTTCTGTGTTTAAGTTGTTTGAACATAAGAGAATAATGCTATATTTAACCTGAAAAGTATGCATGAACTTGCATTTCTCATGTTTTATAGTTAATTATAATTTTACCTTTTTCCAATTATAATGTCATATTAAATAAGGGTTCTTGATATTTATATATTCTATTTGAGTATGTGTAACTATATAACATGGAATAATCAATGACATGCAGCACACAATACATAAATATTACTAAAATTCTACATGTGCTGTATGTGTGCCGTGGACCTGCCTCACCATGCAAAACACCAGCTCAGTGAGGCATGTTTCATTCTGTAGACAATGTCCCAGGGGACACTAAGCTCTCTCTCTCTCTCTCTCACACACACACACACACACACACACACACACACACACACACACTCTGCCTCTCACCCCTCCTCCCTCCATCACCCCAGCCCCCCTCTCTGCTGCATTGATGCTGCTGCCTCCCCTGCGTGATGATGTCACACCCTCAGTGCAGCTCAGCATCCCTGTCTTTGCCCATCAGCAGAGCCATTTTGGCTTTGGAACGGAGGAGGACGTCAGCATCCAGCCCCTGGACAAAGTAAGCAAACCCTTTACAGTAGGCCTTGGGTGTTTTTCCGCCTGATGTCCACCTGCTTGACTTTGTGGGACGAGGGAGCAACATCACTGCGGAAAACAGCTATTGACGAGACAAAAGCTGCACTTGGTTCAGAGTAAATAAGCCGGCAAAAAACAAGAAAGCAGAAGGAGACAGAAAGGTGAGACTTGTCTTTGAATCTGGAACATGATTTTCGTGTGACATTTTTTTTTACCCATCCTGTGTTCAGTTCCATGGGCTGGATTCCTTTCGGGGCACATCTATCTTTGTACAGCCATTGAAGGGCCGTCAATAGCTCAATTCATGGCTGTGGATTGTAAACAAGGGCACAGTGACAGATGTCTTTCCGTACAATTGTGTGCGCGTGTGTGTGTGCGCACAAGCTTCAATTGAAAAACAGCTTTTAGACATCCAATCATGTCTGAACGACAGACCACACACTCATCTTATTTCGAAGGAATTCGGTAATCTTGCCGACACTGGTGTTTAATATTAAAATAGCACATTGAAAGTATTTACAGTAAAATGAGTACATACATAGCATATATACACCAGTGTTCTTAATGTGGGTTATTTTAATCTATTTATTTATTTTATAAACACCCTCACTGAATTACACATTGAATACTCACTCGAGAATTGCGGCTACACTAAAAGAGGGAAATATTGGCTTTTCTCAAAATATTATTATAAAATTTGGGTGGTTTAGGGGTACCTGTGTTTCTGTCTCACCTGAAAATGGTGGTGAAAACAGGGTACTGAAATGCTGAGAGGGGGTAAATGAGTAATGTACAGTCCTCGGCTACCCTCATTGTTTTCTTTTTTTTTTTTTCATAACTCACTTTGAGATTTTTTGTACGGTATACAAACGTACATCCTTTACTTAAAGGACCTGGGATGTTACTGTGTGTGAAGCTCCACCTTTCACTGGATTTACACTATTTTACCGTTTCGTGGGTTATTTCGCGGGACGGGATGCAAAATGGTCGCTTTTCCGTCCAGTCACACGGCGGTGTGTTTCCACTTACAGCTTCCACACAGTTGGTTTAAAACAATCCTCTTCCATAAATGAGCGGTTATTTTGCAAAATACTGCCAACACAGCTGTGCGGGACTCTCTTCATAATCATATTTCATTCGCATCGCTTCAACGGCGTCGATTGTTGGGGTTAGCGAAGTAAACATGGCTGTTTTGGTGAGGTTGTGGGCTTTCTAGCGGTTATATTCCGCCAAAGTGGGTGTTTAATCGAGGCGGGAGAAGGGATCGAGAGCGAAGTAGGAGACGCACCCTTTCGGCGAAGCCCCCGTGGGAAATGAGGGCGCAGCGCAGCCGTTACGCGCCGCGAGAAAATCCCGACTGCGCGCGCCTCACATCGGCACACGAGATGAGGAAACTAGCCGAGATCGTCGGGGTTAGAAGCACGACTTTTAAAAAAAAAAAATGGACGTTAACGCTGCGCAGTGACCCGTTTTCGCGTGTGGGGAGGAAGCGATGCGAAGAGGCTCGTTACGTAAACGCGCGCAAAAAAAAAGGGGGACTTCTTGTACGCGCTCGCTCGTCGCCATAATGAGCTCCTTGCGAGCGCGCGCTGGCGCGCGCGGCAGCTCTGTGGTAACGACGGTGCGTATTTGTCGCCGGTGACAGACAGGTGTAGCTGCACTTGGGCACCTCCTCTACATACCCATTTTCCGCTTCACGCTTTCATACAGTTTCGTTCAATAAGCTCTACAAACCGAGTGGGAAGATTCTTAGTGGGAGCTTCTCTGCTAACGAAAAGAATTAAAGAATATGAATCATGGGGGGGGGGGGGGATTCATACAGGCATCCCGGGAATCATATGCTCCTGCTGCTGAGTCTTGGAATTATTGAACTGAATTGAATGCAAACATATTTATATTTATTATACCATTTCTATAATCATACTATAGTAGGGGAAAATATGCAGGTGCTGTGTGTTAGGGCTGTCTCCTTCCAGTTGGTAGGTTCGAATCCCACTTCTGCTGTAACCCTTGCTTACAGTACTCGCCCTAAATTAATACAATAAGAATACCCTGTTATATAAATAGCAGTTGAATTATTGTGCAAACATTATGTCATCTTGAACAAAAGCATCAGCTAAATCACTAGTAATGGGAATAAATCTTAAGTACCTTTTATTACAGATATCTAGCTAGGATCAAATACAACTACTACCTTTTTTCTGTTGCTACATTTATTCATTTAGCTGATGGTTTTCGGCAAAGCGACTTACGGTGTTCAGCTGCTTACAATTACTTACCCATTTATACAGCTGGGTAATTTTACTGGACTGCTTTAGGGTAAATACTTTGCTCAAGGATACTACAGCCAGAGGCAAGGATCGAACCCGTGACCTCTGGATCCAAAACCAGCCATCCTCATCCCCATGAGGCATAGTTTTATGCAATGAAATTTCTACATAGGTTGTACCATCATGATATCTCTTTTTCTGAGCATGGCCTTACATGTCAACAACAAAGTGGACTGGTCTAACAACATGGATGCACTGTATAAGAAAGGACAGACGAGGCTGTACTTTTCTTAGAAGACTTACGTCATCTTTTACACTGTTGTGTGCGGGGGCAAACATCTCATGTGGTGAGACCCACAGACTCAACAAGCTTGTAAAGAAAGCGGGTTCTGTCATGGGGTCTGACCCCCTACTCAGTGGAGGAAATGGCAGCGTCCAGGAAGCTATTATTCATTATGGACAATGGCTCACATGTCCTCCATGAAGTGATTGCCGTGAGCTCCTATAGCCATCAAATTATTCAGCTACAGTGCACAAAAAAGTGCGTTTATGCATCCTTCCAGGGATGTGCCTTGAGTATATAAGAGTCCTTGCACTTGTTTCATTGTCTAGTGTACAGGTGATCTGTAAATCTAGATTTTAAAAAAAAAAGTGTTATTTGTTAATTATTTTATTTGGTATAATTGCACCTTATTGATGTGTTATGTGTCATGTGTTGATCTGCTCTGTGTGTGTGGTAACCTCTCTACAGGGATTAGTAAAGTACCATACTACATAATGTCCTATGTAGTGAAAAAAATCAGTTGAGTTCAGATATTACAATATTAAAATATGAGTTACTTTAGAGTTTTTGAGACAAGTAAATTTAATTGGTCTAAACTTGGAAGTATCTGAGAGCATTCTTTGTTGCAATAACCTCAAAACAGAAGAAGTTACAGCATTATATTTCCCTCTACTTGAATTGTTTCCTAGCAATCTTAAGGAATTCTATATGATTTAAAATACTGTATAGAAACTCTGACCTAATTCTTCCATGAGTAAGAATAACATTTAAAAAAAACAAATCGTTAATAAGACTTAGTTTTGCCAAGAAAGGTCAGTCCAAAGGGGTGGACATAAGCAGCTGTTTAAATGAATATTAAATTAATAATGCAAGATTTCTGCAGAACTGTAATATCCATTTAGATGACATGTTTTGAACTTTGAATACAAATACAGAAACCCCTTGACTTACAGAAATAGACCATTCTTCAGCCCCTTACGTAAGTCAAAAGTCACATATGTCAGATCCCATCCCCCCACCACCACCATTCAACATCATCACGTGTCATCTTCACGTGCTCCTTTATACATGCAGCATCCTTCACTATTGTATTGACAGTCAATACGGCTAAAGCTGGTTCCTGTGTATCACAGACGATAATCTTTGTCCACCTTCATGCTTCCTTATTATTTTCGATTTCATCTCCAAATCAATTGCTGTACACTTGCGAGACGGTCCTCGTTTTTTTTCCAAGTGCACGTTTAGCACCGGACATTGCGAATGATGAAATGGCTAAAAAATAAGCGAAAAAGCACTACGCTAACAAGATGAGATTTGTTCACAGCTCAAAACTGAGAAGATGCAGCTTCCTGCCTTGTCTGATTACGCTGTCTTGCGCTTAACTTATTTCAGATGTTTTGCGTAAGCACTATTCGTAAATAATGTATATGCCGAGAATTTTTCACGTAAATCTGGCTTTACAAAAGTCAAATTTATGTAAGTAGAGGAGTGTCTGTAGTAAAGAAATCTCTTTACTATTGTGTCTCTTATTAATGCTGGCCTGGTCAGAAAAGGTTTACAAGACGGAATTTACTTGAACAGTTACAAATTAAGCTTTTTCTTCCCAAAGAAAATTATATCAGCAGCATGTTAATATTTTGTGTTGCCTGTACATGTTGTTCAGAATATTTTTATGTCGGCAATATATTTCCAGGCTGCTTAGTCCCACATTCTAAATGGAAACTTATTGTGCTGAAAGAAAATGTCAACATTCACCAAACCCTGTTCTTTCCATTGCGAAGCAGCACGAGCTGTTCGCCAGGCTCTTGAACCCTCAGCCACCTCGGAGCACTCAGCCCGTGGCACCATGGCAGGTGCCTCAGTGAAGGTGGCGGTGCGAGTCCGCCCCTTCAATTCTCGGGAGATTGGGAAAGAGAGCAAGTGTATCATCCAGATGTCTGGGAACACCACCAGTGAGTACTAAGTTATGATTTTACTTTCTGGGCATCATTTTTAACCTTGTATGTCATGATATTTCTTTGCCTATGTGACTTTGTTGTTTTTTTTATGCTGGGTATCATTTCTTTCAAGTTACAGTAATATTTATTTATTAATAAGAAATAGCATGCATTTCTTCGCCAATAGGCACAATATTGCGATATTACACTTATTTGTCTATATGAAGATGATATAATATACAAAGAATGAGAAATCCAGAATCCAGAATAATAATATGATATTCATCCATGTTTCCGTTTCTGTCATGGTGAAGGGAAAATCTAGGGAAGTTTAATTGTGTTGTTTCTCATGCTCGCGATGAAAATGTGTGTTTTTCAAGTTGCAGTTTCATATATGTGGGTCATATTTGGTGTTTTTTTCATAAAATTTTCTCAAGAATTTGTAAAATTTGTCATCATCTGAAGGACTTATCAGCTTTTCATGGGTTTGTGGGAAACTGAGAAAAAGTCTGTATTTGCACATTTCAAAGGGCAAGCGGGTTCTCTGTTTACATTTCCTCAGAAATCTTCAGTTTTTTTTAATAAAGTATAAGTGCAACACATGAAAGAGCATAGCTTGTAGAACAATAGCAATAAATACTGATATTGATACTGAGATCACAATTGTTCTGATGATATTTGCACTGTGAATAGACTCATATCAATACTGTATATATTTCCCACTCAGAAGAAATCTGCTTTAATGATATAATGTCTTCAATTTTCAACAGGGTAATGTGCAGATTCTACAGTGTCTTTTGAATGATGAAAACATCTAACAAAATCAGTCGTTACTGAGAGGGGTTGTACTTGAAACACCTTTACTTTGTTGAAGAATAGAGAATGGTGTGAAATCAATCAGATTTATTTTGAAGGTGGTGTTGTTGAACTATTTGATTTCTTCAGTATAACTAAAGGATTAACTCTTGTCTTCAAAAGCACTGTAGTCAATAAGTAATAAAAGGCTAATTATAGTTGTAAAAGGTTGATTTCAGTTATTTAAGATGAGCTGATTCACACTGGGGGGGGTGCGGTGGTGCAGTGGGTTGGACCGCAGTCCTGCTCTCCGGTGGGTCTGGGGTTCGAGTCCTGCTTGGGGTGCCTTGCGGCGGACTGGCGTCCCGTCCTGGGTGTGTCCCCTCTCCCTCCGGCCTTACGCCCTGTGTTACCGGGTAGGCTCCGGTTCCCCGTGACCCCATATGGGACAAGTGGTTCTGAAAATGTGTGTGTGTGTGTGTGTGTGTGTGTGATTCACACTGAGTCCTAGCAAAGAAGTGATTAGTCTTCTGTGATTAATCCTTCTAATGTTTAATGTGCATAATTGGGGTTAGAGTTGTCCTTTTTTGTATTCAAGCCACAAAGTGTTAATTTTGGCATGTTGCCTTGTTGTTGCTTTTGTAAAAGAATGTGTGCTGTTCCTGCAGTTGTGCTTAATCTGCTTTTTCAATCACATAATTAATCTCTTACAGCAGGTAGCTCAAAAGCGGCACACTCTGTGTAGGGTCTGTATGCTCTTCCCTTTTCTATGTGGATGCCCTCTGGGTGCTCTGGTTTCTTCCCACATTCGAAAGCTTGTATTGTGTGAATGGGTGAGTGTGCATGTGTGGCTACCCTGCGATGGACTGGCATCCTGTTCAGGGTGTACCCCCTGCCTTGTACTCAGTGATTCTGGGGTATGCTCCAGACCACCACAACCATGACCATTACAATCCATTAGGGAAAGTGACTAATTAATCTCTGTTACAGAATAATAAGAAAATATTAAAGCCTTGTAGTGCAAAGTTTTACAGTTGAATTACATTTCTTTTGATTAAAATAAACTTGAATGTGTTAATGTGAGGGGGTGCGGTGGTGCAGTGGGTTGGACCGGGTCCTGCTCTCCGGTGGGTCTGGGGTTTGAGTCCAGCTTGGGGTGCCTTGCGACAGACTGACATCCTGTCATGGGTGTGTTCCTGCCCCCTCCAGCCTTATGCCCTGGGTTGCCAGGTTAGACTCCAGCTCCCTGCAACCCCAAATGGGACAAGCGGTTCAGAAAATGTGTGTGTGTGTTTATTAATGTGAATGTGTCTGTTGGATACCCTTTCTGTCATTTTGAAAAAAACAGAACCGCATGCAAATTATTTGTCAGTGATAGCTAACAAGATGACAAGGTAGGAAGAGTCTGCTCCATGTTAGCATTTATAATTGTCAATGTGAAATACTACATACTGAATCGGTCGCAGAGATTGAACCATCCACTTATCATCCAACAATTTTTTACTATGACTCTCACTTAATCTCATGATCGGAATACGAATCATAAGAGAGTGACCATGATATTTATTACTTTTGCAAGATCTTTCTAATAGTTAGAATGAAATTAGGCAAAACCACTACATCAAATGACAGTACCTGTAAAATTTCTTCAGTAATATTAATCGACATAATTTATAACCATACTAATCATAAATTTAGCATGAAACAATGTTTTCTAGCTTGTTGAAATATTATTCGCTGTATTGTTTTGCTCAATCTCTGGTGCCCTGTAGAAAGTGTGACAGGTAGTGTGACTGAGCACAGGTGACAGAAGACAGGAAGGCGAAGTGGATTCGGCTGGGTAGAGACAGGCGAGATTTGATTTCCTGTCTAACACACAAATGAGAGGGGCAAAGGAATGCCATCAATAATGGATGAACCTTTTTCAAATATTTAGTTTGGCTTCATTTAGCCATCTCCTGTCTTCACAGCATGTGGAAAGGAAGGTTCTTCTTAATGGTCTGAATTTATTCCATTCTTCACACCATTTTGAGTTCTGTACCAGGTTCTGAGAAAGCACAGCATAGGCTCCTTGAATATACATGGAATTAAGAAAAATGTTAAATATCCTCTAGTGCTGTGGTTCTTTCTGTCACTCGGGAGCACTGACCATCACGCTGCACACCTTTTATGTGTTGTTTCCAGGTGTACCTATTGTATATTTCAAACATGATGTCTTATATTCAGTGTCATGTATTTTTAAAAATGTATATCTTGTTGTTATTTTGGGGGGGGCGCAGTGGGTTGGACTGGGTCTTGCTCTCCGGTAGGTCTGGGGTTCAATTCCCGCTTGGGGTGCCTTGCGATGGATTGGCGTTCCATCCTGGGTGTGTCCCCTCCCCCTCCAGCCTTACGCCCTGTGTTACCGGGTTAGGCTCCAGCTCCCCGTGACCGCGTATGGGACAAGTGGTTCAGGCAGTGTGTGTGTCTGTGTTGTTATTTTAAATTTGAACACAACATTTTATAATGTACACTATGCTTGTACACTATACACTATGTAATGTACACTGTTCATGTACAATATGATCAGAGTATATGTACAGGAGGAGTAGCAAACATTTTGATAATGTTTGAGTGCTGGGTAAAGTACATGTCAGTTATTGTAATGCAATACTGTTTTGACATTATATTTGCCAATGTATACTTCCACTTTTCTCTTTGGAACAAGTTATCATATGATTTTAAATAAATTTATTTCAGACATTCAGTCTTTGAACAAAAAGTTGATGTTGGTGGTCAGTTAAAAAAATTTTTAATATATACTAAAAAAAATACTCCTCTTAAAGTGTAGTATGTTAAATGTAGGTTGTATTTCCCTATACTGTGCTCTTTGAACAATTTTATTAGTTTTAGTACAAGAACGTTTGTGCAGTTTGTAGAGCGCATGTAGTCGAATCCAATTACACTTTTTCTCAATTTTCAGTAGATATTTACATTTTTTTTTCCATGCCTGTTGCCAGGTTAGGCTCTGGCTCGCTGCGACTCCGCTTGGGACCAGCAGCTTCAGCAAATGTGTGTGTGTGTGTGTGTGTGTGTGTGTGTGTGTGTGTGTGTGTGTGTGTGTGTAATTTTAATTTGCATTGCTGCTTCATCTAAGTGTTTTCTATTACGCAATGTTCCCTTCAAATTCTCGACTTCACTGGATTAGAACTCTAAGGAGGAATCAAGAGTGACAGTGTAATGAGATTCTCTCCAGATTCATTTACATCACAAACATTTTCCTGAACACAGGCTTTGGGCATGGAAGCTAAAAATAAACACGGGAGCAGGAAAGGAATGAGAAATAGCTCACTTGGTGCCCCGATGTTTGTCAGGATGAACTGTGTTTCAGCACTTCAAGTCCTGTGCTACTTCTTTCATTCTGATCCCTGTGAATCACAGTACAGTTCAGAGCTGAGGTTTAATTCATTAAGAATAATATTTTCACACACTTGGGGGAATCTCTAAGATCTTTAATACTCTGTCATCACAAATGATAGTAGCCCTTTGAAGGGACTGTTGCTTTCAAGGTGTGGGCTTTATGCACCTCAGTTGTGTATAAGGTAATGTAATCATTCATAATATCCTGTTAAATTAAAAAAGTCAGGATGAAGGAGTTCACATTTCCTAAATTATACTAATTAAAGACAAATAATCTAATACTACATTCCATTCCCAGTCTAGTGAATGACTCACATGTACAGTAAGTACATTTATAAATGTACCACCCTTCCATTTTCAAACTATTCATTATTTAATTATGTAGCTGGGTTTCTCCCTTCTGAAAATGATTTTTCAAAATTGGGATGTCTGCAGAAAACAATTTTAAACTGGAATACTGAGGTGAGAAAGCAACAATATTCTTTCAAGTGGCTCAGAATTCCTAAGTATTCCCTCGTCTTTCACTACAGGGAGTTGTAAAACATTTTAGATTGAGAGCTGACGATCTTAAAAGACAATGCTTTCTAGTTCTTTATGACTGCTCAGAAAGGCCATTTTACCTGTATAACATGGAAGAGTAAGTTGTTGGAAAAAAAGGGTCTTCAAAGTTAAAAAATATATAAACTTCTAAACTGAAACAGTGGAAAGCAGTTACTAGGTGACAGTTATGGTAACATAGTGAATTTCCCTCTCTCACTTGACTAGACACATATTACTCACTGACAGTAGAAAAGCTGTTTTTAAAACAAGTTTTTCAACTGGTGAGTAACAGACCCCAAAAGTGCGTCAGTGGATTAATGGGAAAAGTATATGCAGCTAGTTCAAGAGATTCCAAGATTGATCATCAGCTTTGTTAGCTGGGTTGTGCTGTTGAGTTTCTTAGCAAGCTGGATATGTGGGGAGAAGATTAACAGACATTGACAAATGGGTTTATTGTCTGCTGGTGTGTTTGAATCATCCTAAAATGGGACCAATACAGTGTTAGTAAGGTAATGGCATGTCTTTTCCAGTGTGAAAATTTCCAGGGGTTTGGGCTGAGTCTTGGGAATATAATCTTTTGGTGGCTCCTCAACATCTGGAAGATAGTTATACTTCTTATCGGTAAGAATAGCTATACATTGTTATTGTGTGATAGTTATTGCAACGGAATAGTTACCAATACGTGGTATTGGACTCTAATGATATATAGCCTTAGGACTGCAGACACTTCACCTAGATAACTGCATTATTTAATTTTGAGCATTATCAGCCGGTGTATTAGATGTAAGATTTCAGATATTAGATGATGCCGCAAAGATTCGGAGAGAGGATATCTTTTAGCTCCATTATCCGATTAAATCTGCAGTAACAACAGCTGCGATTTCCAGATCTAATTCCATGTAACAGCTTCCCATGTGAAAGATTCTCCTCTCCTCAAGGCCTTCAAGCCCCCTCCCTGAACAACTGGCATCTTGTGTGATATGTTAAGAGTATTTTGTTCAGAGACTTTTCTATGTTCCAGCTAAAAATCAAATAGACTCATCCGCCAATCAGCAGATGGAGGTCTTGGTGACTAGAATCTGAAATAAAATGTGCGTCAATGGAGCCAATTTTCAGATTGTTCAGGGGCTTATTTGCACTAAGCTCTCCTGCTTTTCTCCTGTATGACCATAGAAACAGTATAGTGCTCACTGTTTCCACTGGTAAACATTATTGTTATATAAGCATTCTAATTTGAATTGTCCTTGGAGCTCCATCTAATAAATACATGACACTCTGCTTGGAATCTCAAACAAGAGACTGTATTACATGTAAAGTAAGGAAGAAATGAATTGATCCATGAGCTGCCTTCTTCCCTCAATAATCAGTTTTAACCCTTTTGAACTGGAATATACAATGTTCGTAAAAAGTGTTATTTTAGTATTGTAACAAAAATATCTATCTATCTATCTATCTGGCAAGACTAGAAAAATAAATGCTTTTGAGAGTGTAGTCTACATTTATTTTACAGTACTGTACATTACATTATTTAGTCTACAAATTCCTCAAGTACATAGCACAGTACGATAGTTATCCTATTAGCGACACAAAGAAAAATGACATAACTAAACCAAGCTACTATCAAGAGTACAGTACTGACAGAGGCCAGAAAAGGCCACTGACTGTCATGATAAAGTCTGAAGAAGGTCAAGGTGTCATGCAAAGAGGTGGGTTTTCAAGAGGTGCCTGAAGGTCAGATTGAGAGTAGGTCTTATGATGAGAGGAAGGTTACTGTACAGCTTGGAGGTGAGGAGGGAGAACAACTGATCTTTTGTGGTGTGTTTAGAGAGAAAAGGCATAAAGAGTCAGCAGGAACAGGCAGAAAAGAGGTTTGTGGTGGGTGGGAGAAAGAGATAAGTATCTGATGACAATACAGCTGGTAGCATAGTGGTTAGTGCTTCTCTCTCTTCATCCAAAGATTGCAGGTTTGATTCCTATCTCAAGCTGTAGTACCCTTGAGCAAGGTCCTTACCCTAAATTGCTCTAGTAAAACTACCCAGCTATATAAATGGGTAAATAATTGTAAGCTTGTAATAACTATAACCTTAATATTGTAAGTTGCTTTGGAGAAAAGTAATGTAATATGGTGCAGAGTCATGTAGGGGTTTGTATCTGTTGGAATGAGTATCTTCGGTGATAAATGCATTTTGGTAAAAGGCTGTATTTTAAAGTCTCCTGTTGGAAGAATTGTCATGGTTAATGACCTCTACTGTAAGGTGTATGGCTCGGTTTGTAACTGTAAACATTATTTCTTGGGTGCAAAAAAAAAAAGAATTATTGAGCTTGCAGCCCATTCAGAACTGCTGAAGATTAGAACTGTTTGTGTGCGCCACCATCCTTGGAATATGCCAACACTCTCAGAGGCTGGAGCCTTTGTGCCCAAGGACTGAGAGGATTGTTCACTTTCAAAGGACTGAAAGGCTGCGATTGTGAAAGTAGACTTTTTACAGATGCCTGATATTATGGAATATCTGGCGCCAGTCTATGGAAGTGGGCCAGAGGAGGTGGACGTAAAGAGCTTGTTGTTCATGCGAGTCCAACTGAAAAGGAAAGTGAGCTCAGGCCTTGCATGCACTCTGCGAACGGCTTTGTGCTTCACACTGGCTGCCAAACCCTTTTCCCACAAAATAAAGAAAGCAAGGATTCAGCTGCCAGTCGGGCTGTTTTTATCTGACTAATTTACCACCTTGCAAAACACCCAGGCAAAAGAGGTTTGTGAAGGTTATGCGTAATAAATTTTTAGGACAGGCTATTGCAACATTTATGGAAATATAACATTCTGAATTTTTCCAGTGATTACAGTGCATGGTGATAGCAGTGCGTGATGAGACCATAAAATGAGTCTTTCGTCAAAATCTGGAGTGTTAGACATTCATTAAATATTCACTGCATGTTTTTACCTAGGGACAGAGGTGGCACCTCTCACAATAAATGGGGGAATTTATCACAGCGTAATTGTAGGACTGTGTTGCGGTGAGGTACTATTAAGATTTCACATTGCATGATTGCATGTGCTCTTCCCACAGAAGAACTGTGAATGGTTCTTGAGAAAGTGTGATGGACCTTCTAGTGCTCATAACAGTCATGGGTTTCTTTGTGTTTTTCCATTTCTCTGTCACTTCTATCTGCAGTACAAGTTTTCCTAGTGTAAGAGTTGCTAATATGCTGGAAGTCAGTGGTACTTCCAAGCTAACTAATAAAAAAATTTCATCTGTCTGCTGTAAAGCCTGTAGCATTGAACTGATTGTGAAAGGCTCTAACTGGACACCATGAAGAAATACATGGGGTTGGACACAATCAGTGAAACATTAACTGGCAAACTAATGCAGGCTATCCCTCAGTTATAAGATATGTGACTTTTATTACAGTTACATTTATTATATTATCTTTAATTCCTGTCATTTGGTCTTAATGTGTAACAACTACTGCTCCATCAGTTTTACATTTTCTGGCTGGTCAATGTTTGGGTGTCTGGGAGTGATTGTATTTTGTTTACAAAACTTTTTTCGGTGGTTTTCTTCAAGTTACTTTTTATTTAAAATGTTTTCAAGTAAAAAAGTTTAAATGAAACAGCAAATAGTACACCATGAAAATATAATTGTAATACTGTACTGTATTTAAATTATTATTCCCCATTAGTATCATTTAGCATGACTAATGTGCAAAATTGCCCAAAAAATAACATTCATGGATATTAATTGTTAAAAAGGTCCTAATGGTTTATGTAATATAGTAAATTAGGTATAATTATGGGGTGCGGTTTGGCCAGCTCCTGCTCTCTGGTGGGTCTGGGGTTCAAGTCCTGCCTGGGGTGCCTTGTGATTGACTGCCATCCCATCTTGGGGTGTCCCCTTCCCCTCCAGCCTTGTGCCCTGTGTTGCTGGGTTTGGCTGTGGGTTACTGTGACCCCGCTCAGGATAAACAGTTTGCGTGTGTGTGTGTGTGTGTGTGTGTGTGTGTAGTATATAGGGATTTACAACTTGCAACAAAGTCATCAGAAAGGAACCCCATCGTAAGTCGAGGACCACCTGTATATATAAAATGCTGTATGCAAATATATACCATATACAGTGACTTATTTGAATTTTGAAACTTGAAGTAAACACGAACAATAAAGAGCTCCCTGCATAAAGGAAAACTGTTGACAAAGTGCACTAAACAGAGGCTGCCTTGTTAGCTTAGAGATGACACGTCGCTCATGCAAATGCTGCAGCTGATTGTAAAATGCTCTCTTCCTGTTACACAGAGAGCTATAAATGCACCAGTCCAAACCCATCTGCTACTGTAACTGCAGAGGTTGTAACCTCCTACGATTCATAGTTCAGTTTACTACAGCAGGGAACAGGTCTTGAAACAGACATATTGTGGACATTGCTGGCTAAATAAAGGTGCGGCTGTTGTGTCACTTTGTCTGCTGAGATGATCTGAGAAAGTCATGTTCATATCATCTGGCAATATTGAAAGGCTGTAAAACCAGACAAACTGACTCAGCTGAGACCGAATGAACAGATAGGCTTATCTGTGAATGTCTTTTGCAAATAATGACGAGTATACTCATCTTGGTACATATTCTTCTGATTTGTTGATGCTATAATAGAAAGTCATCCTGCCCCGGGTGTATACCGCTTATCTTGTGCCCAGTAATTACGGGACAGGCTTTGCAGCCCTGCAACCTTGATCAAGATATGCGGTTCCTGAAAATAAATGGGTGGATGGATGGATGGATGGATGGATGGATGGATGGATGGATGGAAAGCTTGTAAAATGTCTTTCTTTTCCTTTATTGTAAATTTTTTGACTGGATGTTGGTGGTGACCTGAAATCCTCACTAATGAATCAGCATAACTTTATCTTGTTTGTTCTCTGTTAAATCTTATAAATCATCATCTATAATCCGTATATTTATAGAGGATAAATTACATTAACTGTAGACTATATTGAACTCCTTTTTGGATAGTGTAGTTTTTGTCTTTTGTGTTGTGTATGTGGATGATTTGTCATTTAAAGCAGCTTTTTCCACATGTGTTGCGCATATGTTGTTCAAGCTGAGAATGGAATGGATATCATCATGTTGCAGGTGGAGCCAGAAATTCAGAATGATTTTGGCTGATTTTATTCAATATTACACACTGTAGAAATAATCTAAAAACAATAGTGATATATAGTTATAATAATAAAAGTGATCAATCATTTGTAATCCATCTAGTTGATTTACACTATTTTCAAGGACTTGTTTACAAAACTATTAATCTGATCAGGACAATTGTAATAGAAAATTGACTGCTGGAAGGAACCCTGAACAAGAAATTGTTGTGTGACATAATACATTCTGTATCTCCAGTGTAAATAACAGTGATGACATTGTTCATCGTTACCATAACAAAGAAATGAAAACAAGACAATAGCTTACATCTTCAAGGTGATAGCTGTAGCATTTACATTTACACAAATGGAAATCCATCAGTCCACCCACTATCAATTACCACTTGTGCAACTGCTGGGTCATGATGTCCTGAAGTATAATGAGGAAGCCTTGGCAGTGAAATAGGGTACTCCTTGGATATGCTGTTTCATTTCAGGGCAATCACACACGCTAAGGGAAATTTATAGTTCACCTGAAACACATCTTTGAGAGGACTGTGGGAGGAAACCCACTCAGAGGAAAGCTGCGTAAACACTGGGCAAACAAGAAAACTCCACCTAGACTAAGCTAGATTCAACTCCAACTCAAAGCCAGGGGCTGTGAGGCACCAGTGATACCTGGGACTGTGCTGCTGCCAGATGTCAATGAAAACTTTAAATGACTTTGTTTAGGGAATTTTAGGATGGGCATCTATCTGACCATTTGTCCCCTTGTTAGCCCTTCCAAGGTGGGTCAACCCTTACTCTTGTGCTCCCTTACATACCTTACAATACCTACTGTAACACCAGGATACATATATTTAATTGACATCATGTATTCATGTGCCCTCCGCATCGACACCCATTTCCTGTCTTTTTTCCTGTACATGCATCACAACCTATGACATCATATCTAACATGATGATGATGATGAGTAACACTTACAAAGGTGAGAACAGAAGGGAGTGGACACCAAAATTCCCTTTCATTTGACAAGTTGTGCTGAATGTGTAAACAAAGTCAGTGTCACAGCATTTATTTCACAGCGTATATTTTGCAGCAGATACTATATACTCCACAGCTTCAGGTGCATTATAAGTAACAGACCTTGCTTATAAATTCAATAAAAAATGTGACTTGTGTAAAAAATAGAAAATACACTCTAAAAATAGAGTAAAATGATCTAATTAAGAGAATGTGACCAAGATTCACATTCATCACACAGAAAAACCAGTTTCTCAGTCATATGCGGAATGAGGGTCACAGATGAGAAATAACTCACAAATAGTCTCTTTAGTGTTATAATAGTACCTAATGGTGGGTGTATTTAAGTGATAATCTGATGTCATTGAATTGCCCTCCTTGACTGCATAGCAATAGGCAATAGTGAAAGCTACATACTGTAATCAGCCGTAAGGAGTGGCACAAACATTTACTTATATTTACCATTTTATTTCCCCCATCCCCCTTCATTTTGTATTTGTCTGTACACTGAAAAAACAAAATGTCCTCTAGTAGCACAACACAGTTGGTGTGCGGAAGGCTGAACAGGCATGGTGTTGCGGCATCGGAGCATGGCTCTGCATTCAGTGACCTTCTAAAGAACATATGCACCTGTAGCTAGGGAAAATTGTGGGAAAAAAGCAGCATAATTTTTCAACGGCAGTTGAGCCTTTTTCTTATTAGGAAACCTATCATTTAAGAAATATTACAATATAATATGAAAAATTTTATTTAAATCTAAGAAAGTTTATTTCATATAAATATCATCAAACTAAAAATCCAATTCTGTGTCTATAAACTGTACTGACTGATGTAAGAATATTACTTTCCTTATTATATTTGACAGATGAGAGATGAGGTGACCGAATAAAATTAACATAAGTTCTACATAATATAGCATTACAGCTGTTCATCACTGTATTTTAACAGGAAAAAATGTTCTTGCCCCGCATCATCACCATAGGAACGCTTCACCTAGTCAAAGAGCAAGTGAACTAAGAAAACGCTCCATGTTTCCCAGTTGTAACTTCAACCCTGCGCTCTTCTGTTAAAAAAAAAAATAAAAAATAAAGAAGAAAAGCTAACACTGACTTTTTAGAAAAGAGGATGTCACTCAGGACCTCTTGTTCTTGATGTGTGTAACACTAAGTACTAGGAAGAAGAGTAAATTTGCTCAGTACAGCTGTGGACAACATTATTTGAACCCTGGAATCAGCTATTAACTTCATGCAATTTGCATGTGCTTTACATTCAAGGCTAATTTGCTCCCAACTTACCATGTTATACTAATGAGAACAACCATAAGTTAACATCCAGGTCAATGACTGAGGCTCAACCTTTATGCGAATTATTTCATTTTTACTACATATAAAATGGGGATTTTTTTTTTTTTACAATATACCAAATAGGGTCCAAATGTAAGTTCTCAAATCATTCTGGTTTTCATTTTAGAGAAGGAGACAGGAAATATCATTTTGAATGGAAACATCAAGTATAGAAACATAGCAGCATTGCCTCCAACAGCCAGTTAAACTGCAGCAGAGTCTTAAAATGTGGTTTCTTCAGTAATTAATATGAGCAGTGATGGTTTTACTGCTGGGAGTTGTAATACTGCCAGGACTCCTCTAAATACCATGAGTCATAAGTGAGCTGTGTAACTGAATCATTTTGCAAAAGCAATTGTCTAAATGCAAGGCATAAATCTGCAACTGCCTGTAAATTAGACGTGACGTATCGTTTTTGTAATGGTAAATTGTAGCCTAGGTGAGTTGTTCTTTCAGAGTGCAGATCCTCTTGTATTAAAGAAACAGTCGGTCAGTGCGAACAGCGTCTGCTCATACCTCCATTTTCTGGAATGTCATCCAGTTGAAAGATCTGTACTTCTATGTTTTAATGAAGCACTATTAAATCCTAGAAGAAGTAGCTGGATTATTTCAGTTTGTTATGCTCAAGGTAATTAATAGGATTGATTTCCATGTGTTCTGGGATACCAGAAATGGGATTAAACTATTGATTTTTCGGAGAAGGCTGCACCAATTTACATTTCATTCCAAATTGTTGGTACTGCCTTGTATCTTTTTGTAACCTTATCTTATTACTGTACTATAATATTACTGTCAGTAACCTTAAATAATTTCTGTGCTTTCTGAATTTTTTGCATTACTCCTGCTTATTTTTCAAAATTGTATTAAGGTCAGTGACAGCAATATTTCCTCTGGACTAAGTGTTTGGATGTGTAAAATGAGGATTTTTTCATTTCGACTTTGCTGTTGTTCCTTACTATAAGGAACTGCTCTTTACCTCAGTTGCTTTGCAAAACATCAGACTTCATAAATGAGTAACACATACAACTTGAAATGTGAAAAGTTCATGAATGCATTATAATTTATGATTTTGTTGTATGAAGTTTTTTATGTAGAAAACCTTTTGTTTTTGTGCTGAATTACTGTGAAGCAGCAGTATTAGGTCTAATCTCAATTTATGTACTTTCTTTCAGCAATTATCAATCCCAAGGTCCCTAAGGATAACAAAAGCTTCAGCTTTGATTACTCCTACTGGTCTCACACTTCAGTGAGTAGTTCTGACTCACAACCGAGTATGTCATCATTAGTACTCTATGACTCAGCACAAATTCTTGTATATTTTGCAATTTTTCAAATCAGTCGGGGACAATCCCATTCAAGCTTTACTACAATTTCATTCCTGATAGATATAATACTATATGTGTTCTTTTATGATGTTTTACTGTTCTCTTGATGAACACTGACACATTACAAATCATTAATTACATACTTAAGGTTTCAGTCACTAACAATATGAGAGTAGTACTGGAGTTATGTATTGGCTGAATACACAGTATACACTAACTACCAATGGTCATGTGGCAGCGAGGGCACAGCTGACAAAAATGGGTGTTCTGCTCTTTCTGCAGCCAGAGGATATTAACTATGCATCTCAACAACAAGTGTACAAAGATATTGGAGAGGAGATGCTACTACATGCTTTTGAAGGCTACAACGTCTGCATCTTCGCCTATGGGCAGACAGGGGCTGGCAAGTCCTACACCATGATGGGCAGGCAGGAGAAAGATCAGCAAGGCATCATTCCACAGGTAGAGCATTAAAAACCATGTCATTCTCTGCACTCTACAGGACCTTGATTTCTGACAGATAACGCCATTCCAGAGATTGAGATACTATGGCATGAGGGACTTACAAGCATTGTGTTTGGAAGAAGACATATTGAAGTATACACAGATTCTGCAAATATATATTGCACATAATGGTGTTATAACTTAATTTATTTATTTATTTATTTTATTTTTTATAGAGCGCTCTTCTCACGCAGTGACACAGAGCGCTTTAACACAGACATAAGGCAAGAAAAACAGATACAAACAAAGAAGACGGTCAACTTTAATGGCTACCATAATGAAGAAGAACTTAATCTGTTAAATTATAATCTGTAAACTCTTAACGAGTCATAAATTGTATGTTACATTCTCAATTTATAATCAATCATGCATTAGCATATATTTAACTTTGCAGAAGTTTCAGTATAACATCTGCTATGTATAACTTTGGTTTACTAGTACAGAGCAGTGAAGTTTTGCTTTCTTGCTTTCCTGTCAGCTGTGTGAAGACCTTTTCACCAAGATCAATGACAGCAGTAATGACAACAGCATGTCTTATTCAGTGGAGGTGAGCATGACCACTTCTGTTGCACCTTGAGAAACTGATCTATGGACTCCATCCCGGTTGGCATAACCAACATATCTGATTCTTCTTGCTCCATTTGACTATTAACCTTAGGTGAGCTACATGGAAATCTACTGCGAACGAGTACGAGATCTGCTCAACCCCAAGAATAAGGGAAACCTGCGTGTCAGAGAACATCCCCTGATGGGTCCCTACGTGGAGGACCTGTCCAAATTGGCGGTCACCTCCTACAATGATATTCAGGACCTTATGGACTCTGGGAACAAAGCCAGGTAAACTGCTATCAGCCATTTTGTGCAGAATTCTGTGTTATTATAGCTTTATGTGGGGTTCTGTGAGCAAAAGTCGACTCATTGCTGACCATTCGCATGTTTTTCAAGTATTAAGGACTTCAGAAAAGGTCTACCACCTGCTTTCTGTGCATGTCTTTGGACTGTGAGAGGATATATACACATATGGGAAGAAAACGCAAACTCCAAGGAAACAAAAGCCAATCTCAAACCTAGATCCAAAGCCACAGCTAAGGAGCTGTGAGGCACCAGTGCTGCCATTTAACCATATTGTTAGTATATTTATTATTTGTGTATATCGTATTCATTTTGATTTTCACTCTGACATGACGATGTGAACTTCACGGATCCTGTAGGTCCAGGAAATACTCACATGTGGCAATGATCAGTTAACAAAGAGTGTTACCATGTCTGTTATAGTACAGTCCCCACATACACACCATTTGGAATGTGTTTGGCACTGAGAGCAGTGAAAATTAAATTATGGGTCTGGCATGTAAACTAATGAGAGCCAGACATTACTGGAAGACCCTTGGCTTTATAATTTGCTTCGATGCAAACTGTTAGACTAACAAACAAAATTACAGCTTGTTTAAGTAGCTGAAAACTTATATTAGTTATATAATATATCGGTGTACAGCCTGTATACCAGAACAATTACTCATTTTATAATGGTATTCAGCAGCCTAACTAATTATAAAGCAGGCAGTTATTTCTTTATCTACCAGATCATCATAAAAATTAATATATCAGTCATATAGACTTTTAAAGTGTTTACTGTGAAATTATACAGTTTAAGAATCTTTGTTGAAAATCATCTGTTGTGCTCTTCTGTAATTTCAGTATTTATGCCTTACAAAGCAAGCATTTATCTATTTCTTGTCTTTGCTGTAATGATGCTATTGAAATCCCCCTTTTGATGTCACCAAGACTATACATTCCTGATGGTAGAGTTGCATCTTTTCTTGTGTATATGCCTGGTTGTGACCAATGTCTGTACTGTGACTTCAGGACTGTAGCGGCTACCAACATGAATGAAACAAGCAGTCGATCCCACGCTGTCTTCAACATCATCTTCACTCAGAAGCGCTACGATGCAGAGACTGACAACACGTCCGAGAAAGTATGTCCTGTTGCAATAGCCCATCTGGTCTTGTGTCACGGAGTTCACTGAATATTAAAGGTCACGATTGTTTACAGCGGGCATCTCTAGTTTTGTCATAATGAACTACACTATGTGCAGGCTTTTAAACAGTCTTTAAACATAACTGATAAGTGGAATGTTACGTTAGAAAATCTGAATAAAAATTAAATTAATAAGATAGAAATCTGCATGTGTAGTGGCCTGGTAGGATCAACATTTTAGACCCTGGAAAGAAAGCTTGACATTTACAGTATGTACACTCATTCATTTTTCTTAAAAGGTAAAGCAAAATGCTGTAGTTATCCCATGAGACCATTGTTTATTAGCTTGAAGTGTTTGTCATCAGTTTGAGTTATGTGTATATTTTACTCATCAATTTGTGTTGCAGGTCAGCAAAATCAGCTTGGTGGATCTGGCTGGGAGTGAGAGGGCTGATTCCACGGGAGCCAAAGGCACCAGACTGAAGGTGTGCAAGTACTGCTTTACAAGCCAGCAATAGTCTTTTATACTATGTATATTTTATTGAGGGACCTTTTTGTAAATCCTTTTTCTGCAGGAAGGAGCAAACATAAATAAATCCCTGACGACACTGGGGAAAGTTATCTCTGCTTTAGCTGAAGTGGTAAGACTCTTATTTTCATGACCCTTTGGTCTTCATTGTTAAAAAAAGTTTGTACTGCAGAATTATTAATGAAAATATTATATTGCTTTGCTTTCAGGATTCTGGACCAAACAAGGTGAACTGAAATGGTTATCTGAAATTTTTTCAAAGTTACAATACTCCTAAAATTGTAAATAACAATGACATCTTATTTGTGAAGTTGTAAAAAATATATTTTGTGGTAATCTGGAATGTATATTTTTACAGAACAAGAAGAAGAAGAAGGTGGAGAGTTTTATTCCATACAGAGACTCTGTACTAACGTGGCTGCTAAGGGAGAACTTGGGTAAAGTTCCTCTCTTCCTCTGTCTTCTGCACAACAATCCCAACTATTTAATGGAAATCCCTTTTTATAAGTGAAATATTTAATGAAAAAAACTATTTCTTCAATTTATCACCATATTTTCAGGGGGAAACTCTCGCACTGCTATGGTAGCGGCTCTTAGCCCAGCAGACATCAACTACGATGAGACTCTGAGCACTCTAAGGTACGTCCAAAATGCAGAGACACAGACATCAGTGATTCAACAATTCCTCTCTTTAAACACTAGTTTTCTTAACAAGTCTGCACTGAACTAAAAGTTTTGCTGAGTGTTTTTTGACTAATGAGTTATTGCTTATGAAATAATTAATACGATTGAGTGTTTTTTTTCTGCGGGGGTGCGGTGGCGCAGTGGGTTGGACCACAGTCCTGCTCTCTAGTGGGTCTGGGGTTCGAGTCCCGCTTGGGGTGCCTTGTGATGGACTGGCGTCCCGTCCTGGGTGTGTCCCCTCCCCCTCCGGCCTTACGCCCTGTGTTGCCGGGTAGGCTCCGGTTCCCCTGCGACCCTGTATGGGACAAGCGGTTATGAAAATG
Source organism: Scleropages formosus (assembly GCF_900964775.1). Classification (NCBI taxonomy): domain Eukaryota; kingdom Metazoa; phylum Chordata; class Actinopteri; order Osteoglossiformes; family Osteoglossidae; genus Scleropages; species Scleropages formosus. The sequence continues at coordinate 28,174,998 of NC_041808.1, forward strand.
TGTGTGTGTGTGTGTGTGTGTGTGTGTGTTTACCTAAAGACATTTTCAGCAATTTATACATCATAAACAAATGTTCATGTAGACCAAATATTTATTGCAGCTACTGCTCAAAATCTGCAAATGTTTGGTGCCTCTGTGAGATGACAGCAAGATCAAGTGTTTGCAGGCTACCTCACCTTGGTAGTCTTCACCTCCCACAGGTATGCAGACCGTGCAAAACAGATACGCTGCAATGCCGTCATCAATGAAGACCCTAACAACCGCTTGGTGCGCGAGCTCAAGGAGGAGGTGGCGCGACTGAAGGACCTTCTGTATGCTCAAGGCCTAGGAGACATCATTGAGAGTAAGAACCAGGCTACACACAAGACCTTTCCACCAAGACCCTGACATGGCTATTCCAAGAAGGCCAATACAAACACACACGAAGACAGGGAGAGGAACACAGTCTGCTGCTAAGGAACACAAGTAGACCATGAGTGCATACAAAAAATCACTTGCAGAGCCACATGGGAATGTACTAATACATAAAAGTACCAAGAGAAGTTAGATGGCTGCTGCATTGATCACACACCCAAAGCACCAAAGCAGAAACTGACAAACTGAAAGGTAAGCAAATTGCACCAGTTGAATCACACTATCCACTTACCCTCAGTATCTGGTTGCATCGTGGTTACAGCCTCTACCCTCCACTTGAAGGACTCACCTCCTGCTGTAGGACCACAGAGCAAGATTTTTACATGAGTTGCACCAGTATAAATTGCCCTACTCTATAAATGTGTGAAATATTGTAAGCTGCTTTAGAGAAAAGCATCAGCTACATGAATAAATAATTACACTGATCTGTTGCTCAGTTTGTAGGGGGTGTGGTGGCGCAGTGGGTTGGACCACAGTCCTGCTCTCCAGTGGGTCTGGGGTTCAAATCCCGCTTGGGGTGCCTTGAGATGGACTGGCGTCCCGTCCTGGGTGTGTGTCCCCTCCCCCTCCGGCCTTACGCCCTGTGTTACCGGGTAGGCTCCGGTTCCCCATGATCCCATATGGGACAAGCGGTTCTGAAAATGTGTGTGTGTGTGTTGCTCAGTTGAGGTACCTACTGTGCTTTCTTCAGACTTTGTCTTTCGCAAGGTTCCAATACATAATTGTTAGGTGCCTTTTGCACCCTACTACCTTCAGTGTAAAATTATAACAGGTAAATGTTTAACCAGTTAGTGAATTTAAATTAAACCTACAAGAAGTGTGTCAAGCAAGTAGGTGGCCCTGCTGGAGGTAAATAGTAAATTGATGTTTTTCCTGAAGCTTTTTCAGTGTTTCACACCATACTTTTCTGTCTCTATCTCTCTCTCAGCATATCGGGGTCCTGGCACCGAGATTGCTGGTTTGAAATGTGTGTCTTTTTTGCACTCCCATGCTTTGCAGCTTAGCAAGGACTTTGCCATATTCTCTGTAGCACCAGAGTCCCAAATCTTCAGAATGCTTTTAAGAAATGCTGGGGATTTAATTTGAATTTAGCCCAGCATGGTAAAAGACCAGATTTATTAGATGTTTGCTTTCCAACATTACAATACTCTCCTGGAGTTTGAAAAAGCAAGTAATCGTTCTATTTGATAAGAGAAAAGTCAATTAAAGGCAATGGAATCAGACCTATTGAAGGCAGTATATTTTGCATGTATCTATATTTCCCAAAGATGAGGTTCTGGAGAGATCTCCTTTGTGGTCTTTTGTTTAGAGACAAGAGGCCTGTTTCACTTTGACAGGGGAGTCTCTCTGAAGGAATGGTTCAGAGAACCCTGAATCTAGAGCCTGGACAAGGTGTGGCCACGTTACTCTGGTGCTGCAGGGTTGCTCTCATGACCCATTTATTCCTGTGCTTGGGCTACTGCTCAGGCCTGCTGGAAACATGGCGTATGTATGGGTCTCACTCAGATGCCCATCTCCATCTGGTGCACATGTTCCAGAAGGAGAGTAAAGTTGGATGGTTTACCCAAGAGCAAGTGTCTACTGGGAAATCTCCTTTCTGTAGAACATGCTCAGACATAAATATAGGTCTGATATATATTAATATATATACAGTGTTAGATCTATATATAAATGTAGATCTAATATATGTATATAACTTCAAGGAATTCTGTAGAAGGTAAAGATGAAAGAAGTTTCACAATCAAAAAACATTCAACAATGTATGGCAGTAAGCAAGTCAAAAGTCTGAGTACACCTGGGCACCCTGGGCAATACTTTTATGGGATGAATTGGACAGAAGAGTCAAAGCAAAGCCACTCACAAGCATCCTATATTTCTGGGTATTGCTGCAGAAATGCTGGACAGCTTGGAAGACATTGGTGGATTTCATCATGAAGCTTGTTAACAAAATGCCTTGTGAAAAAAATACTTTCCAGCAAGTATGCCCGGATTTATGACCGGTACTGTAACTGGTTATTGTTTAAAGTGAGCAAGTTGGCTTGATGGTATCTACTTAAGTATCATTTACTTATGGATGGCAGCAGACTCTGCACTTGTGTAGTTTACTGGTTTCATAGCCTCTGATGGTTGTCCAGGATTCCCGATTTTCCACTCGAATGGCGTCTGAGCGACCTTGCCTGCTTAGCACTCTGCTTCAGCAAGCTATACTGTACTGCTTAGCTTACACCTGGCTTCTGCAGATAAATTTTTCTGACTGGATTTCCACTGGGTCTGTAACCTGTTGCTACACACCTTGACAACTATGTACGGAGCTAATTACCTGGCTTCACCGATGAAAAATCCTGTCTTATGGTGAAATACCAAGGATGGGTGATTGCCTTACTAAATATAGTTTTAAGATTTGATGGATGCGAGATATGCTTCACAAGCTATGGTATAAGAATATATTTGATACAAAGGCAAGTGACTTCATATAGCTTGAAACCATGTCTTTTTTGGTAACTGAGGAAAATAATTTTAAAATATCGCAGGGTACCTCATCCTGTGAGAGCTTGCATCATTAATAGGAAATAAACTGTCTCTTTGTTCCAAGATCTTAAATCAGAAATAAGTAATGAGTAGAATAAATGTAAATGTAGTATTAAAAATAAAAATAAACTATACTGTAACAACAATATGTTCCAGAAACATACTTCATTTACTGAAGTATTACAGGATCTCTGCAGCTGCCTGCTGTCGTAGTTCAATAGATTATTAAATCAATGGATGTAACTGCAGATGGCCTCTGGAAAAAGAGCAGAACCAAACTTGTAAATGATTTTCCCTGCCAGTTTATGCTGAAAACAGGTGTTACTGAATTGTCTTCTGTCAGGAAGATTTTAACTTCAATAGTTCAGTTCAGTTCAATAGTAGAACTTAAGTGGGTTTCTCAGAAGGAATCTTACAGGGATATTAGCACTCAAATAAAATGTTTCTTTAGCCCTTTGGACATCATCTCTTTTTTTGGTGACAATATGGATGACAGTTTACTAGTTTTCGTTTATTGTATGTTTTCTTCTTCATACAGAGTGCATGCGTTTTATGAGAGATACAACTGAAGGTTGTGTTTTTATTGTTGCTTGAAATTTCTTGCGGTGCTACTGACAGTTGTGTAACTAGTATCCCTCTGAAATATATGTTTTCTCACCTGCACTGCTGCACTTTCTTTTTGCACTAGCACTGCTGAACCCCAAGGGGTATTTCAGTTCCTCTTTTCATTCTATCTTGGTTTTCTAGCGTTTAAGTCTTTGCTTTCTTTCTTGAATTTGTTTCGAACCACTCTTCTTTCTTCTTTTCTGTTTTCCTTGATTCTTCCTCCTTTTCTCTGTCCACTTCTATCCGTATTTCTCACCTCCCTTGATTCCCCACCCCTTCCCTAACCCACCTGCCCTTCCTCTGACAGACTTATCCGATTACAAGAACAATAACAGTAATGGCCAAGCTGTCAATCAAAGGGGTGATCTCTCCACAGTGACCAATGCCATGACAGGGATGAGCCCCTCCCCCTCTCTGTCCGCACTGTCCAGCCGAGTCGGATCCATTAACAGTCTTCACGATCGCATCATTTTTAGCCCCGGCAGTGAGGAGGCAATTGAAAGGCTTAAGGTTAGTTGTAGTGTGAACACCAATGATATGGCAGTCATCAGATGGCATGCTCAATCAGCAATCATAACACACACTTTTGGTCGTGTTAAACAGTGTTTGATATTATGCATATAATATAATTTATAGATGATCTCACAATGATACAATAAGAGTCACACTTTGTATGTGTGATTATGTTTTTTTCCATTTCTTTTTTCTGTCAGGAAACAGAGAAAATTATTGCTGAGCTCAATGAAACTTGGGAAGAGAAACTTCGGCGCACAGAAGCCATTAGAATGGAAAGGTGAGTTTATGTTGTCGGTAGTGTACCTGAATGATTTGAGGTGCTGGATTTTCTACTTCAGTTCAGTTTAGTTCATTTTTATGGAGCAGTCTTCTCAGACAGCGACACAGAGCACTGAACAAAGGCACAAGGCAAAGAAGCAGATAATACAGCTACTTTGTTTGGAGACATGGAGTTTGTGCTGTTGGTCTTGGTAGTTGAAAGGGGAGAACTTAAGTTTAAGGTCGATGGTTTTTCCAGCTGCAAGTAGCCTACAAGGTCATAGTTTAAGGCTGACAGATCAAGCTCCGCTCTCACTACAGATGTTCCTCGACTTACAATGGTTCCACTTACGATTTTTCAAATTTACGATGGTGAGCTGGCGATAGATATTCAGTAGAAACCGTATTACGAATTTTGAATTTAGATTTTTTTCCCAGGCAAGCGATATGTGGTACAATACCCTCTCACATTGCTGGACAGCGGCAGCGATCTGTATCTCCCAGTCTGCCACGCGGTTGTGTTTTGTGCATTCATAATGTCACAGAAATGCCCATCTGTGTCTCCTACTACTGGTGGTAAGAAGAAGAGGAGAACAATTACTCTTGAGGAGAAACATTAAGGCGGGAAGCCCATAATGGTCATCGCACTTATGCTAGGCTATGATGTTCGGTAGCTTAGGTGTATTAAATGCATTTTCGACTTACGATATTTTCAACTTACGATGGGTTTCGCGGAACATAACCCCATCGTTAAGTCAGGGACCACTGTACTACTCTGGTGCTTTGCTCCAGTAAGACATGGAGCTGTATAAATGGCTCAAATATTGTAAGGTGCATTTGAGAAACATATTAGCTACCCAAACAAAGTAATAATAATGTCACTAACCAGATATGTAATTTTCTAATAAATTGAGTCGTTGCAAAAGTTTTGGCCCTCTGGACAAATTACACGTTTTGTTGATTTTCTAAGTGAGAAGAAATTAACACGTGTTTTACTTTTTCTAATCTGTTAAATACCAACGATTAAAAAGTAATTGTGTATTAAAATTTGCAGCAATATGTCTTGTTTAAGTTTGTTTCCTGCCATTGCGGTGTTAACTTTTGCAAACGACTATATGCCCTTGCTTTAAAGATACGCTCTCATTTCCTATTACATGTATCTTAATGGCACTGAAATTACATTTTGATGGTAATTGGTTTCCCCAGAGAGGCCCTGCTGGCAGAGATGGGTGTTGCCATGAGAGAAGATGGAGGCACTGTGGGGGTCTTCTCACCAAAAAAAGTAAGATAGATACTCTTGGAAATGCACAAGTGTAAATGTAATGTAAATTACCTGGTTAGATGAGGGGTCTGAATTATAGTTACTCAGGAATAACTACTCATAACTATAATGAAAGGTGATGTATCATACATTATGTTTTTGTGGTGAACATGAGACTGAAGGGTCTGCAGTGTGTACCACTCCACATCCTTGCACTGGTCTTTCAGTTAGGAAGACTGGGAGTCTACAACTCATGGGTTTAGCAAATTTAGAAAGTAGTCATGTAGTTATAAGAGTTTAAAGAAAATACACTTGTTGAAGGTGTTAATTAAAAATTAAAGATGAAGACTGAATTTGAAAATGTCTGAGAAATGGACTGAAAAAAATGTTAATGGAAATTATACAAACACGACATGATTTGGAGGCTGTATAAGAATAAGAATAAGAATAAGAATAAGAATAAGAATAAGAATTGAAGCCACGCTCTAAAGGAAACTGTTGTAATTCTATTATTATATTATTGTTTCAGAATTCATCAGGATGTCAGTTGTGGCTACAGGCAATGGAAAAAAAAAATCTATTTTTATTTCAGCAGCATCATAAAGTAGAATTTAGGAATATGGGCAACATTTTACACCATCAGCCAACTAATCTGACAAGATTCCTTGAATTAATTACATTTTTGGTTAATCCACATATAGTCGTGCTTAATAATTTGAAAGCATCAGCAATTTTAACTCTTTGCGGTATTTTCTGGTGTCATGTAGTTTGTTTAATTTATTCTTAAGCCTGCACTGAGAAAGCCACAGACTGTGTTTATTGACACTGTGGGCCTGTTTTCCCCCAGCAAGGTTTATCACACTGGAGGTTTTCCGTGAGTCTTGTGAACCCAGTTTGTCCTCTTGATTTGCTGTTGATTTCTAGCCTATTTCTGTCCTTTTAATGGTCCTTCTCTCTGACATTAAACCTATCATTAACGTCAAGGTTTTCACAATGTTCACAATAACTGGCATGTATCCTGTGGCAATACATTTGCAGTACAAGGAAATGCTAACAAGAAGACAAATGATTAAAGGTTAAGGAAAGATATGGAGAGTCCATGGGGAGCTTTCTGATGATGTACCCACATAATAAACTGAACAGAGAGCGATATCAGTGTATGCAAACACTACATTGTTTGGAAGCAAGTAGCTGCCTTCCACTGAGCAATATCCAGCCTGAACATGGAAAAACAAACATACTAAAGAAGCTTCAATAATCTCTGAGAGGAAATTGAATGTCATTATGTTTGTTTCCTGATGTATTCCAATTTCCTCTTAATTAATGACACTCTGCCTATTGATTCTGTTACATTCATCTGAAGTCTAGCTCTACTTCAGCTTCCCTAACAATGTTGATTCATTATATAGTCTTATGTTTAGTGTTTGATTATACTCTAAATTGCTTCTGTGTATTATTCTAGGTGAATTTCTGCAGCATCACTGAACTCTGCTGTTTTTATGGGTTTTCTGGTCTTTGTCTTTCTTCCTTATGCTATTGTAATTTTTAAATAAATATATCTATAGGGAATTGCAAAGGGAAAGATACCTTGATGAATATTGACTAAATAGTCTTTAATATTTAGTCATCTGAAATTTTTGATCACTTGTGCACAACTTCTGAGTTTCCTCAATTTTTCTTTCAAGAGGTATCAGTTTTTCAGTTAGAACAGTCTACTCTGGTTTATTTTCATATTATTTTGATAATACAACAGACCATTTAAATTCCTTGATGAAATTTACAAGACTAAATCTTGCACATGATACATTCCAACTCCGAGACGGCCTTAGAGTCCAGGAAGAAAAAAGTATTAATTTTTGTTAAATTAATTTTAATTACTGTTAAAATGAATTACTGGAAATAGAGAAATTACAAAAAGACTCTTACTGTATAAAAAGACTAAATTACTGTAAAAATAAATTTACTGCATAAAAGACTAAATTACTTTTCAGACTATTCAGAGAAATAGAGAAATAACACAAAGCCATAATATTTCAGACTCCTCACCTGGTTAATCTCAATGAAGATCCGCTGATGTCAGAGTGCCTGCTTTATTATATCAAGGATGGAATCACAAGGTAAGAGTCAGAGTTTTAATTATAGGCAATTTTAATTAATTGAGATTTAAAAAGCCAATTAGCAAAAACTCTAGAAACTGTTACTTTGACCTAAAGTGGTTAGGTGTTTTAACAGACCAATGGTGGAACTGTCTCACAGGAATTCCAACTTTATGCATCATGGTGTTCTTTGTAATTTTATACAAAATAGTTATGTAGCATTGTCATCCACTTGGTAAGGCTACTGTGTACAATAAAAAAAAAAAAATAAAAACTCATGGAAAATCTAAAATTGGCCATGGCTCGAATTTCCATTCCATCATTATTTACCTCTTTTTCGTGAAAATGCTTGAAGAGTGGTTTTCGTTAACATCAGTAATGTAGTTCATGATATTTCCTTTCGTAGATGACCTCTGCAAATGTTTTCTTGAGATTTATGATTTTATCGTTTAGCAAAATTTGGATATTCTTTTCCTACAGTATTTTACAAGCATCCCACCAAATAGCTTTTCAAGCCATGATCAGTTTGGGTGCTGATCCTTTGGCAATGGCACTGTGCTGCTGACATACAAAGTTATGCTTTTCTACTCGTTTATGTCAAATGCTGTAGAATGCTATGACTTTGTCAGGGTTGGACGTGAAGATGCAAGCAGGCGACAGGACATTGTGTTGAGTGGACATTTTATCAAAGATGAGCACTGCACTTTCACCAGCACAACTGGCCCACTTGGAGAGGGTAAGTGACACTGCAAAAGACTAGTATCATCAGTAGCCCATATTATTCATATGTTTTACTGTTGTGGAGCAGTAAATGTCTGCAGTTTCTTGAGCACTTTAGGTGTGGAGTGTGCATTCTTACACAGTGCTGTCTTTGCTCAAACATCAGCTGTCGTCTTGGAACCCTGTGAGGGCGCTGAGACGTATGTCAATGGCAAGAGGGTTACAGAGCCCACCATCCTAAGATCAGGTGAGTCGAGCTATTTTGGAGCCCACTTTTTGTAAGATATATGAAATGCATGATAAAAGCTCATTACCTTTTTAAGCAAACAAGCTAAACATGGAACTTTATGTTCTGATTCCTGGTATGCTCTTCCTCCAGGAAACCGCATCATCATGGGGAAGAGCCATGTGTTCCGATTCAACCATCCTGAGCAAGCACGGCAGGAGCGGGAGCGCACACCTTGCGCAGAGACCCCAGTTGAGCCAGTGGACTGGGCCTTTGCACAGAGGGAGCTGTTGGAAAAACAGGGCATCGACATGAAGCAGGAGATGGAGCAGAGGTGAGAGACATTAGCAAGGGCTGGAGGAATACTCAAGGAATAGAGTCAAGTGCACAGTTTTCAGCCTCATTAAGACTCATTACTACAAAAGTAGAATCAAATCTTTTTTGTGTCTCTCCAGGCTACAGGAGCTTGAAGACCAGTATCGTAAGGAAAGAGAAGAAGCCAGTAACCTCCTTGAACAGCAGAGACTGGTAAGTTTGACTTAGAAGTTTGACTTTCCAAGCAGATAAAGAGTAAGTCATAACAAATCTTCCACTGTAGAACTAACTTTGTTGGTTCACTCTGCTCAAAGTATTAGTTCTTTAAAAGGCCTTATGGGTGATTTGGTCATTTTTCAGGATTATGAGAGTAAGCTAGAAGCCCTTCAGAAGCAAGTAGACCGTTACTACCCAGAAGTCACAGAAGAAGACGAAGAACCAGAGGAGGAAGGTGGTTTCATGACACAAAGATACTTGTTAATCGTTTATAGACTCGTAAAGTGGTTTGATGAAATTTTTTTTGGGAATAAACATAAGATGTGACATGCTTTAGTGTAGTTCTGAGATGGTGAGGATTTGCCATAATCTTTGGTATGAGAGGTTTTGGTTGTGACAGTATTATGATATTGAAAGAACAATTTTTGCAAATATAGAGCCAAAGGGTCCTCAGTTGAACAGCTGACATCAGTTGGCCCTGTCGTTTTTTTGGTTGAGTTACACTGGGTGACGCAGTTAGATCCTTTCTGACTGACATTGGGCCTTTCGACAGTACAATGGACAGACCAAGAAATGGACCTGGCGCTCTGGGCGTTCCGCAAGTGGAAGTGCTACCAATTTACTTCTTTGAGGGACCTGCTGTGGGGGAATGCCATTTTCCTGAAGGAGGCCAATGCTATCAGTGTAGAACTCAAGAAGAAGGTGAGCTAGGGTAATTGAGGTTCACGTGTTGGAGGACAACCATATGTTTGCATCTCAGAATGTGGTGACTATAGCTGTAATTACGCTGATGTTCTAGGGAAATGATTATTGTCCTGTCTTTCAAAAACACATGCTTCCCACAGGTTCAGTTCCAGTTTGTGCTGCTGACGGACACTCTGTACTCCCCATTGCCACCTGACCTCCTGCCTCCTGATGCAGCCAAAGACCGTGAGAAACGACCTTTCCCTCGTACTATTGTAGCTGTGGAAGTGCAGGATCAAAAGAATGGGGCTACTCACTACTGGACCCTGGAGAAGCTCAGGTATAAAGCATATAACTTTCAGGCTCAAGGTTCTGCAATCAGTTGCAAGGTGGCTAGAAATAGACAAAAAATAATTTTAATTACAGACTGCAAGGTTGATCCTGAAGCTCTTTATTTGCATCAGACTGTGTGGATTTTTCTTATTTGTTATTTCTGACCTCTTTTATTTATGGATTATTAGTTTGCCTTCGTACTTGTTACTTTGTTATCCTACTCACAGCTCAATGTTGTGCCTGCAGACAGAGGCTGGAGCTGATGCGGGAGATGTACGATCGTGCCGCTGAAGTGCCCAGCACTGCTGTTGAGGACTGTGACAGTGTGATGACAGGCGGAGACCCATTCTATGACCGTTTTCCTTGGTTCCGCCTGGTTGGCAGGTGAGTGGCAGCAGGGTCACAGGGCTGATCACTTTCAACAAGACAGCTGGTTTAGGTTGTCAGGTTTCATGCCTGAGCAGAAATGTATGCCTCCCTCCGTCAGTAAAGACAGAAGAGAGTGCTGTGGCCTTTTTTGCACCATGCCCTCTCACACAACTCTTTCTCAAATTGTGCCAGCAAAACAAAAACATATAATGCAGCTATCGGAGGGAAGCGAAAAACCAGTTTTAAAAATTTGCATTTATTTAGACGTTTTTCTCCAAAGTGACTTCCAGTGAACTCTATGTAGTGTCATCAGCCCACACACTTTATTCACCAAGGTGACTTACACTGCTAGATACGCTACTTACGATGGGTCACTCATCCATACATCAGTGGAACACACTCTCTCTGTCACTCACACACTATGGAGGAACCTGAACAGCATGTCTTTGGACTGTGGGAGGAAACCAGAGCCCTCGGAGGAAACCCACACAGGTTGAAGGGGGATCAAATCCATGTCCTCTCGCACCACCTAGGTGCTGTGAGACAGCAGCACTGCTCACTGCGCCACCATGCTGATTAAATTAAGCTTTGTGTTGTTCTTCTAAGAAAGTGGGGCTACATATTAGAAGCATTGTTAGAGTTTCTGTGTTTTAGTGTAAAATTGATATTTAGATGTTGACAGCTTAAACATGCTGGAGATCTGATTTTGTGTAGCTTTATTTCACTCTTCTGGTCAGCAGTTTTGTTACTGCAAGACAGCCACACTACAGTCTACTCCATAATAACACAAAAGTCAATGGTTTTGAGACAGAAGAGAGTCACATGGGGCTGAGTGTGTATCTGCACATGTGGCTGTATAGTAATATTATGGCACTAATTCACTTCCATGTCTTTGGTTGCATCACAGCCCTCATTTTCAACACATGCACAGAAAAGTGTATGGCCAATTTCAATAAGCCACTGCAAGAAATCTTTACTGTATATCCACCCTCTTCGTGAGCAAAGATTTTATTGTTATGCACATTATGCACTCCAAGCCCTACGGCAACAGTAAGCTTTGTAATGTAAAACAGGTTTGGTTGTCATTGGTTTACAAAGAATTTATGATGATGGGACAGCCCAAGTTTAATATTACAGAAAATTTATACTAAGATATGAATGCTATGATGAAAGATAAGCCATTAAGTCCATAAATCATTGCCTTCTGTTGTTGCTCAGTGGGGAGGTTGTTGTTTTACTCTGCCTTCACACTCCTTACCGTGGTGTTTTCAGAACTGTCCAGCCACCTATTTGGTAGAGAGTTTAAAATCTAACTCATACAACTGAAGTCATAAAGTGACAACTTTGATAATGGGGTGTGTTCTCAGGTTTTCTGATGGCAGCTCCAAACTCTGTATTTTCTCTTCTCCCCTACCTTTCCCCCATACAAATCCACTCTTCCGCCCCTCTTCACTCTTACCACAGGGCTTTTGTCTATCTCAGCAACCTACTTTATCCAGTTCCGCTGGTACACCGGGTTGCCATTGTCAGTGAAAAGGGAGAGGTCAAGGGCTTTCTCAGAGTCGCTGTCCAAGCTATTTCAGGTAAAGGTGCACACACGTTACAGCTTAAAATATGCTCATGGACCACATTGTGAAAATATTTTGTGGAAATGTGACAAGATAAAGCAGGTAGGAATTTCTCCCTATTTTTATGACTATTTTTTATGTAGTATTAGCATTAGTATTAATATTAATACTTACATATTGCTGTATATGAGATAATAAATGATAAATGTGACTTTGAATAGAACCAGACAAATCTGCAGTTTAGCTATTTTTTTCCTAAGTAGCAAGTCCAGATTTATGTAGATTTACTTTGACCAGGACAATTTATGTCAGGTATAGGAACACCAGTTCTGTTATATAATTTATAATAATGCTATGATGTTCAGCACTTGTTTAAACATTGGCATAAAATGAACAGGCTGCAGCATGACTCTGAACACATGACCTGTACTAATACTTGAGAAGCGATGTGAAAATGCTGTGTGCTTCCTTTCAGCTGATGAAGAGGCACCTGATTATGGCTCTGGAGTGCGGCAGTCAGGAACTGCTAAGATTTCATTTGAAGACCAGCAGTTTGAAAAGGTGAGATGTTCAGAACGGCAAAAAAGAAAAAAAACACTTGGGAAATTTTTTATGTATTTTGGTCACTAAATGCATGTGTCATTTGTACTAAGAAGTGCTCTTCATTGATCAGTTCCAGACAGAGTCCTACCCTGCAGCTATGTCTCGTTCTGGGACATCACAGGAAGAACTGCGTATTGTTGAAGGAGAGGGGCAAGCCTCTGAGATAAGCCCTTCTGCCGATGAGGTCAACAACAATACATGTTCAGGTAATGGATAAGGAGCACTGCTGATGAGGTGAGAAGTAGTTCATTATAAGGCCTTGTGTTGACTGAGTACCCTGTCTTCCATCACAGCCAGCGCAGAAGAACTGGACAGCACAATGAAGGGAAATCTTGAGGGATCCTTGGATGGATCCCTGGAGCACCTCAGGATTGGCAGTATTTTTACTTTCAGAGTGACAGTCCTGCAGGCTTCAAGCATCTCTGCAGAGTATGCTGATATTTTCTGTCAGTTCAAGTAAGTAGTGATTTGTTCAACTTTAGGTCAACATCAAACTGTAAAAATGTAGGGCTTTGAGCACTGATGTTCAAACATTGCACTCTCATCACTGTGTGTGTCCTGTCAGGAAGTGTGAGAAATCACAGAGCGAATTCACAGAGTTTTATTGTCACATGGCAGGCAGTAGAGAGAGAGCAATTTATGAAAAGAAAAGAGCTTTCATTCACAAAATGACTCAGTTTACAAAACCATAAATCTTTGACCAGTCCAGTCCTGTTCCTCTCTCATGTCTACATAAATGGCTGGGGGATTTATTGGTTGTACCTGGTACCTGTTTGGTCTCAAAGTGTGGCTGATGATTCAGCTGGTGCAGATGTGATCTGACCTGTGTCCTACACTCCTTTTCCTGTCTTCCCAGTACTTCATTTAACTTAAAATATCCATTAATTAAACCTCCCAAAACAATAGGACTCAATCTTACAGGTTTATTTGATCATCTGTCAGTCCATACTTTAACACTCTACAAACTCTGTCTCTCCAAGCTCAGTTAAATGTGTGCGATACAACAAGGAAGGTTAAGTATCAGTCATTATGGCAAATTGTTCTGGAGAAATGTGATTTTTAAACTCCTAAAATAATGCTTGAGATATTTAAATAGGGGGCACAGCACGGTGGCACAGTGAGTTGCGCTGCTGCCTCACAGTGCCTGGGTGGTGCGAGAGGACAGGGGCTCAATCCCCGCTCAGTCTGTGTGGAGTTTGCATGTTCTCCCCGTGTCTGCGTGGGTTTCCTCCGGGTGCTCCGGTTTCCTCCCACAGTCCAAAGACATGCTGTTCGGGTTCCCCCATAGTGTGTGAGTAACACAGAGGGAGTGTGTTTCACTGATGTATGGATGAGTGACCCATTGTAAGTAGTGTATCTAGTAGTGTAAATCACCTTGGTGAATAAGGTGTGTGGACTGATAACACTACATAGAATCCATTGTAAGTTGCTTTGGAGAAAAGTGTCTGCTAAGTGAATAAATGTAAAATGTAAATATGATGTCTGTGCAGAGACACAGGTTAACTAACCTATTAACCAGTGAATTTTATTTAGTGAACCTTTATATAAGGATAAATATATTATGATAAAATAAATGAATACATTAAAACATGCATTACACAGTATTGCAGCAAGCAGTGCTGCCAACTCACAGCGCCTGGGTGGCACAAGAGAATGGGGGTTCAATCCCTGTTCCGTCTGTGTGAGTGTTCCCATGTTCTCCCGATGTCTATGTGAGTTTCCTCCCGCAGTGCAAAGACATGCAGTTCAGATGGATTGGTGATGCTAAAGTGACTGTGTCTCTGTGTGTCTCTGTGTGTGTGTGTGTGTGTGTGTGTGTGTGTGTGTGTGTGTGTGTGTGCGTGCGTGCGTGCGTGCGTGTGTGTGTGCGTGTGCGTGCATGTGTGTGTGTGTGTGTGAGGCTATGCCACAGTAGACTGGTGTCCTGGCCAGGGTGTACCCCTTCTCAGCCTTGCAGTTAATGCTTCTGGGATAGGCTCTGGTTCACCACGATCCTGCTCAGGACAAGTAATTATTGAAATTGGATGGATGAACATTATTACAAGGGTTTTCCAAGAAGGCCCTCAAGTCAAGGCGCTTGGTGTTTAGCCATTAGTCACATAGGCACCCAAAAAACAAGCATGAGAGCAGTCACAGGGCACAAGAACCTAAGCTGAGACTAACCTGGATGAAACAGATTTAAAGACCCACAGCTGGCCTTAGCAGTTCAGGCCATTTACTTTCAAATAAGGTATCAGGAATATATGCTGTTACAATATATTAAAAAGAAATCAAAATGTATAATTATATTGATCTGTATTGATATAAACAAAAACAATATCTCTGCTTCTCTCCTCAACCCCAATGTTCCTTTTTTCAAAGCTGGAGGTAGCAACCTTAGTGCAGGGACACCTGTGTACACTGAGCCATATAGAGTCAAATAGGTTCAACTGGGCTTAGGCTGCCCCTGTAAAGACCTGTCTGTCTGTCTCTACTGAGTTTCGGTAATTCTGAGAAAGTCTAATTAACATTAACTCCAACTAAAAAAACTAAAGAAATTTAAATGGCGAAACAATGCAATTAAGGAAATTTAGATAACAAAACAAAGTCTATAACTGAAATATTACACGTAGAGAGTACCAATTGCTTATAACTTAGGCATTTGTATTATTTTATCACAAAGTGGAGAAAACATTATTTCCAGTGAAACATATCTTGAGTAGTGAATAGATTCGTGATTGTGTTGTCATGGAGCCAAAACCTGTCTCTTACTCTTTGCAGTTTCATCCATCGGCATGATGAAGCCTTCTCCACTGAGCCACTAAAGAACACTGGTCGGGGGCCACCACTGGGCTTCTATCACGTTCAAAATGTGAGCTAAAACACCAACATAAAGACACTGAAAGTAGTAAAGACATCCCAAGAGGATATTTATTTTTTTTACAATAAATAAATTAAGTTAGTTGGTTTTCAAATCATACTGCTAAAGAATGATACATATATAGACACGCAAGTCTAGTCTACAATGTAGTGTCATAGAAAGCATGTAGAACAATGCGTAATCCCATGTTATACATAAATATTAAATATAAATATTGCTGTGTGTCTGCTAGCAATTCTACTCTCCCAAGGCCATAGTGCAGGATGGTATGTTAATTTGTGTGATTCACTCATTTTTATTTATTTAATCTTGTTGTAATTTTCATTCTTTGGCAATTTGTACGTTTTGGTTATACGCATC
Organism: Scleropages formosus; assembly: GCF_900964775.1. Lineage (NCBI taxonomy): Eukaryota > Metazoa > Chordata > Actinopteri > Osteoglossiformes > Osteoglossidae > Scleropages > Scleropages formosus. Next base: position 28,190,932 of record NC_041808.1, read on the forward strand.
TTTATTTTATAAATTAAGTGCATAATGTACAAATTGCTATAAGGGCCATAGCAGGGTTCCCATGCACTGAATGACCTTCCTCAAGCAGTCCACTTCTGAAAGGCTGAAGTGAGACTGACGATTTATTAGGGGCAGCTGCTAACGTAGCAGTTAGATCTGCTTATTTTGGGCCCAAAGGCCACAGGTTTGAATTCCTCCTCCAGCTGTAATACCCTCAAGCAAGGTACTTACCCTAAACGTCCTCCAGTAAAATTACCCAGCTCTATGAATGGGTAAATGATTGTAAGTAGCTTAACATTGTAAGTGTCTGCTAAATGAATAAATGTAAATGTTCTGTTAGTGCCAACAACCTGGGTGTGCTAATAACGTTAGTGGTCTGAAGATATCTTGCAATGCCTGCAAAATATCGCGAAAAAATGGCAAACACAACAGACAAAAATCCAGCTATATTGAGCCAGCAGCATGGTAGCTATGTCAAAAGTACCCCTTTTTCATTATTGATCTGCTGAATTTTTGTTATTCAGGGCCCCATTCAATGTTATGCTCAGTTGAGCATATTATAATTTTTTTGAAAAAAAAGGATTTTTTTTGTGTTTTTACAGATTGCAGTAGAGGTGACAAAATCGTTTGTGGAGTACATAAAGACACAGCCCATTGTTTTTGAGGTGTTTGGACACTACCAGAAACAGCCATTCCCACCCCTCTGCAAGGACCTCATCAGGTGTTGTAGTCTCTAAAAAGCATTTATAATGAATCTTGATTGATTAAATACTTCAAACCTTTTCTTTACAATGTCTGACTTCCAACTTTTCTTCAGCCCATTACGTCCCTGTAGAAGGCAGTTCCCTCGAGTTATGCCCTTATCCAAACCAGGTAGGAATATAATTCTTCCCACCTAACACCTGCTTAAAATGTTTTTCCAAGATTCGTTTTCCAACCCTGCCTAACTTATAAGTAAACAATCTCATCATTGTTAGTAAATGATGTGATGCATTCACAGTATGCATTAATTTACATCTCTTCTTTGACAGTGACTTTTTTATTACAGTACCAAGGTTTCATTTGCTGTGCTTGTCCATTTTTTCATTGTCAGTGCTCTGAGTATTGCCTCCAGGCAGAGTTTAACTTTTTCCCAGGGTTCTGTTTGTCATCCGTGCTCATGTTGTTTGATGTGAATCAGCCGTCTCTGATGCCAACTTGGAGCAAGAGAAGACCTTGGAGCTGATCCGCCACCTGGTGCCAAAGGTTTTCAGTATGAGTTTCATGGACTCGCTGTCAGAACAAGCCCTATTTGCAGCGGGCCAGGCCTATTCCTTCTTCCATAAAGGGGAGGAGCCCAGTGCACTCCTAGCCCTGCCTCTCACTATCTATTCAGTGATGAAAGCTCAAAAGCCGGGTTGGTAATGTACATGTTGAAAACCAAAAGAAATCCTTTGAATTAAATTTTCATAAGCCATAAATCTGATAAGTTGCAAAAACTTGGAGAAGTTGACATGTGTATCCAAACTTCACATCCCTGCCAAATCCAGCTTCTTTTTACGCTACCAGTTAACTGATATTGGAGAGCTAAGCAGTATGTGGAAAAGTAACAGGGCCTTCACAAATGTAAACCAGCAACCCTCAGCCCTATTAGACGGCCAATATCAGGCACTCTGAGCAGCCAAGGAGTGGATCCCCTCCCTTTCATCTAAAAAAAATGATTACAGGTAGTCCTCGACTTACAGTGGGGTTGCGTTCCAACAACCTCGTCATGAGTCAACTTCATCATACATTGCAAACACCCTTATACTGTTTTATAAGAACCATAAGGATATATGAACAATTAACAGGCCTGAATGCTGTGTTGTATAATAAGGTTTTATGCTTTGCATTAATTTCACAAATTATACTGGTCGACATTAGATGTTACAGCCAAGCACTGGGACTCTAAAATAATGCTATAAGGTTACCGAGATAGCCGTCCTAAGTACAGATTGTTCTAAGTCATGGACTACCTATACTACTGCCAAAATGCTGAGCCAGCTAGTCACAACTAGGAACTGACAGAGCTCACGCTTGAATTGTGACCTGAGCTCTTTGGTTCACTCTGTGCACTGGAACATTGCCTTACCTGTCTGAGCCTCTTCAGACTCTAAATAACACTGTGATACACACTGTCAGATTCCTTATATTTAATTGTCTTATTTTTATTGACGTTGTTTATGAGATTTTTCACTGACTGGGGCAGCAGTTCTGTGTTCCTCAAGCTCTGATTTCCTTCCTGCTCCTTTTGTGCATCCTCTGCACTGAATCACCATCATTGTATGGACATGATGATAGGTGAAGTGTGATTATGTGAAAGGGGAAATCATCCATCTTAGACTCGTGTTTTCTGTGACTGATTCTCATCTTGATGTCAGGGAATGGTTCAGTACTTGTGCAATAATGTGGAAATTAGCGGAGCAATGGAGGTTTAGTCCTGCATGTGTTTACAGTCACAATCTGATAAGCAGTTCCTGTGAGTGCTCATTATAGAAGGTTTCAAAAAATGCAAAACCCCTTTCTCAGGATCTGGCCTATATTGGTTTCATGATCAATTTAATGCAAAATAAGATTATTTTTGGTGAAATGAGAGAATGGACTAATGTTGGTCATGCTGGACCTACGTCACGTGTTGTCATCCTGACCAACTGGTTCCTTGGTGTACGGCCACCTTATGATCTGGCAGCAACCTCTTTCTCTCCAATCACTCCGTATAATTCACTTTATTTGCCCTCTTCTGTGAAATGAGAGGCATGGTAGTATCCATGTTTTCTTGTATTTTAGATTTACCAAAACTGACACTGTCAAGTCTTTTCCATAGTACCAGCTACCAAGTTGAACACCCTAAGTCGCCCCACTGCTGGACCACGTCACTGCAAGTACGATCTGATGGTCTTCTTTGAGATCTGTGAGCTGGAGGCCAATGGAGAGTAAGTTTCCGTTCAGCATGTCAGTTATTTATTTAGGAAGCACTAGTAGATAATAATTAATTTCTGTTAATATACAGAACTGTGCAAAAGTCTTAGGCACTTAGATGTTTCACAAAAATTTTTGTTTTAGACGATTATTTAATTTCTTCTGCGTTAGTGTCAATGAGAAAGAGCATATTTTATATTTCCAAGCATTGCTTTTGCAAAAAGTTACAGTTTTACAGTAAGGGTTTTGTATGTTGTTAAAGAAAGCAAGTACACACACACAGTCTGAGACCACTTGTCCTGAGCAGGGTCGCAGCAAATCACAGCCTAACCTGGCAACACAGGATGCAAGGCTGGAGGGGACACACTCAGGATGGGACACTAGTCCATTACAAGACCTGCTAGACAGAGGAACTCAGCCAAACCCACTGCACCAAGCGGTTGTTGACAATGGATGGTTACTAAGCTTTGTAGGAAGTTTATTAATTAAGAGCATTATTTTTGGAAGCATTCTCACTTTACAGCTTTTTTTACCCAAGTGCCTAAAACTTTTGCGCAGTACTGTATATTGACTACTACAGTATTTACATTTACATTTACATTTATTCATTTGGCAGACGCTTTTATCCAAAGTGATGTACATCTCATAGAATACAATTTGTGCATTACATTAGGAGAAAGAGAGATATAGTTGCAGACGTGTGATTCTTAAGTACAATTAGTTTGTTTCTTTTCTCTATATGCACCAATGTTAATAACAGGAATAGCTGCATGAAACTCAGAATAGACAATTCCTGATCACCTTCTGACATTTTTTTTTCTAAAGATACACAAATATTTACGTACAATACAGGAGTAGCAGCTGTGTGAAGGGTTATGCGGCTATGATCATAAAGTTAAGGTACATGAACATTTACAGCTTACATGAGTTTAAGAGGTCATGGGTGAAGTGAGTTTTCAGATCCTTATTAAATGTGGACAGAGTTGCAGCAGTTCTGAGTGAGAGGGGGAGATTGTTCCACCACAATAGAGCCAGAACTGAGAATCTCCGTGTTTTACCTTTCGTGTGCGGGACCATCAAGCGGGCAGCAGTAGAAGAGTGAAGCAGTCTGGTTGGGGCGTAGCAGGTGATGAAGTCTTGTAAATAGCTGGGAGCGATTCTGTTGATACATTTGTAGGCCATAACCAAGGTCTTCAATTTGATCCAGGCCGCTACAGGAAGCCAGTGCAGAGAAACAAGTAGAGGAGATACATGGGAACACTTCAGAAAGTCAAACACAACTCATGCAGCAGTGTTCTGTATCAGCTGTAGAAGTTTAATGGCAGTAGCAGGATGGCCAGACAGAAGAGAGTTGCAGTAGTCCAGACAGGATGTCACCATGGCCTGGACAAGTAATTGGGCAGAGTCAGTTGTGAGGTAAGGACGGATCCTGCGGATGTTATGCAGGATGTATCTGCAGGTCCGGGTTGTGGCTTCGATGTGCTGAGAGAAAGATAGACTTGAGTCAATCATCACTCTCAGACTCTTAGCTGAGGAAGTATTGTATGTATTAGTTTACATGTTCATATAGACAAGGTTGCTATTCATAGGTAATGTTATATGGTCTCATACTAAGATATCAGCAAGGTAAATAATTATATAATGCTGAATTCAAGTAGGGAGGCACGGTAGTGCAGAAGCGCAGCAGGTTTGGCCGGGTCCCTGCTTTCTGGTGGGTCTGGGATTCGAGTCCTGCTTTGGGTGCCTTGTGACAGCCTGTTGTCCCGTCCTGGGTGTGTCCCCTCCCCCTCCATCCTTGCGCACTGTGTTGCTGGGTTTGGCTCCGGCTCACCGCGACCCCACTTGGGAAAAGTGGTTTCAGACAACGTGTGTGATGTGTGTGTGAATTCAAGTACAATTATCCTTATATATACAGGGTAAGTCAAAATTCTAGAACTTCCAAATATTTTTAAGATGCCTAATGGAGTGATCTAACCACTACCATTTCACATTAGACATTGCACTACAATGTGCTGTCCATTTTGAGCAAGGTGCAATTGTAGATGTTGTTCCCAGTCATGGAAGAGCATGGCCCCATTGGGGCATATGCTAAGAGCCAACCAGAAGTTCTTAAACGTGTTCAAACTGACTTAAAACATTTGCCACCATGCCTTGTTCAAAATGTATAGCACATTGAACACATTCTGTGAAATGGTTTCAGTTTATGCCTGTGTCACTCTCAGTAGGATTGCTTAATGTCTTCACTGTGACAGGTCAAACTTCATAACCAATAAATATATCAGAAACCTTCATAATTGAATGTTTTTTGAGATTTTAAACGTTTGCGGTGACATGACTCCCTTTCTATTTTTGAGCTGAATTCAAGATGGCAGAGGGGTGTTCAGATATGCCTCAACGATACATCCGTTGGTCAAACGTAAAATGGTAGTATTACATCAATCTGATAGCCTAGCAGCTAGAGATGCAGCCTTTTGACTCGAAAGTCACAGGTTCAATTTCAGTCTCCAGTTGTAATATGCTTGTACATGGTACTTACCCTAAATTGCTGCAGTGAAATTACCCAGCTTTTTAAAGTGGTAAATAACTGTAAGTAGCTTAATGCTGTCAATTGTTTTTGAGAAAAGTGTCAGATAATTGTAAGATTCTTAAAACTATTTGGATTGTTGCAGACTTTTAACTCAGCCTACAGAACAATGCAAAAACACAGAAAAGGATTTCAGCTGAATTCACAGACTACATTTAGAAAACTTCAGACAGATTAGTTAATAAAATCATTGAAACTCAAAATTAGAATCGTAACACTCTAGAGCTCAAAGACTGCTTTTCCTTTCCAGTTACATCCCTGCAGTGGTTGACCACAGAGGAGGCATGCCGTGCCATGGAACTTTCCTTCTACATCAGGTACATCCTTTTAAAAGTTCTCACTCCTGAGAAAACACAGAGGATATCAAAATTAAAATAGCATACACAGTTAAAGTTATTCTCTCTCCATATAGCTGTTTTATTATAAAATGTTGGTAAGAATTGTTTCCTTGAATTTTGCTGATTGGTGCTAGTTTACATTTGATAGTATATTTAATGAGCAAAAATAGGGCCAGTAGGTGGTGCAGTTGTTGAAGCTGCACCCTCTGGACTCAGTAGTTGAAGGGTAAAACCCCAACTTCTACTATAATGCTTTTGAGTAAGGTACTTAACTGCTTCAGTAAAAATTTCCTTGCTGACAGGCAGAACTGGTATCCTGAAGTCCAGGAGGTACTGAAGAGCTCAACCTAACAACAGAAATTAGTCAGATTCATAAATGGATAAATAATTTTAAGTGAGCTAAATTAATACATAGTAAATACTTGAGTTAATATTTCTGTAGTCAAATATTACTGTAGCAATAATAAAAGTTTTCTAAATACATCATAAACATTTTCCATTGCCAAGTTGTGCAGTCGTTCACCATTTGCAGGTCTCTATAAAAGGAGCTGGCAAACCCTAAAGGTACATGCAGATGTGAGATTGTCTTTCATCATTTCTCCACAGGGCCTCCAAAGGAGAATCACAGTGACCATAGTACACGAGACAGGGAATGACATTGAGTGGAAAGAAGTCAGGGAACTGGTTGTAGGTGAGTCATCATGATGGAACTGTAGTCTTATCATTGTGACTGTTGGCTTCCTGATGACTGGTGACCTTCATTGTCCATAGGACGCATCCGCAACACCCCTGAGGCTGACGAGACCATCATTGACCCCAACATTCTCTCCCTCAATATCCTGTTTGCAGGGTACATCCGTCCTATGCAGGATGACAGGTATGTGCCATAGTGTCTGTCAAATACTCATCCTCATACAAAGCTGATGGATCACCTGTATGAATGTAGGAAATCTTCTTGGATCGAAAGGAAACTTTTGCAGCATTTCAAAAATTTAAATGATATGTGCTGAAAATAATGCAGTTTCCCTCTGCCTTATTTTATGTTGCTCTTAGTAATTTGAGATGAAATATGAAACACATAATGCTTACCATTGACAAGGGACCCTATCCACTGTCATAATATGAATCTGCAGTGTCAACGTTTAAGTCACACCTTGATCTTAACCTGTAACTCCACCATCGTTACAATATGCAAATATACAAAAAGCTGTCATATTCAAAATGTTCAAATTCTCAACAGATTTATCATACAGAACATTTCTGGCATTACCTCAGTCCACTGCTTCTCAGGTTGTAACTAGCTTTTGTCAAATTAGCATTTCAGCCCAATGAAAGCGTCGTCGTGTTAGGCGGTCAGCCAAACCTCCAGGGGGAGCAAGAATGCTATATTTTCTTGTCTTATTGAAGCACTAAATTCAACGATCATGTCAGCTTACTCTCACGCAAAGGCTGCCAGTCAGAAGCAGCAGTTCAGAACCTCTCATATTTCCAGTCACATTGCCATGTTGCCATGGTACATTTAAGGTTGGGTACATGTCTGATTTTGTTTAGCTTCTGCAGTTTCAATATACAACACACTACTGAAATCCAATGGTCATCGCAACGAGACCCAAGAAAGAACGTAAAAGAGTGAAGACCTCAGCGTGAAAATATGGCCTAACCTGCACAGGATCAAAGTGCAGAAAGGCAAGCATGACATGTATAGCTGCAATGGTTATGGGCTTAAAATGCTGCAAGTGCAAACAAGTGATTGTGATGTGCAGCTGGAATGGAACTGATTTCATGCCACGATTTAGTTTGAATTTGTTTACCCCCTCCAAGCCCCTTATCCCTTTTCCCTCTTGCTAAGCTGGCAGAGTTGATGCTTTGCACAAGAACATGTGGTTTTATCAGTCTTGATGAAGGAGGTCACATGCTAATGAGAAGACAGTTTCTTAAAAGAGTTTTTTCAAATGTAACACCAAACCATATTCTTTGTTCACTGGGGGATTTTTTTCTTTAAAACATCTTGATGTGTCTGGCCAGTGTAGCATGTAGGTACGATAATAGAAAGAAGATGTACTAATTTATAATAACTGAACCACATTGTTTTTTTTTTTTTTTCCCTCAGCAGATAACACTTTTGTTGGTAGATTGATGGCAGCTGTGCATGAGACCTGACTGTTTCTATGAAATTCCCTGCCTCCCCCATGTTGGTTGTGCCACTTCTCCTCAGTGCTGGTCTGTGTTATGCTGGTGTGCCTTGCCACATCACATTCACCACCACCGCTTCTCACCCCTGTACATATGACTGTCACCGTTATTGTCCATCTATCCATCCTTCCATTCACCGAGATCCTTCTTACGGACCTAATAACTATTATGTACTGACTGAGAACCTGCAATGGAGAACATATTACTTACTGCATAATAATGGTCACTCACTTACCTTTATTTTTGTAGATTAGTAACCCATTTCTAACTCTTAATTCAAATGCTTCTAAGCACATCTAGGCCGCCATTTTTCCTGCTTCCTCAGGTTTTGTGGTTTTCATTACTGTTACATTTACCGTTTCTCACAAAAAGGCCTCTTGAGAAAATACCACTCTTCACCTAATCTCTTGAATTAACAGTTTTACCATCTCAAATCCACGTGTCCACAATGCTCCGGCATGAGCTCACTAACCTAAACTCATCTAACATTAACTTACCTCAGCTTTAGTCCATGCTTGGATTCACCTCCCCATGTTTTGGTCAGGAAAGACCTACTAGTATTTACCTCTAAGAAACTGTGAAATGTTTTTTGCTTTTTTTGTGGCTAAATAGATCTATAAATAGAAACCCTGTGACCTCCTCTCTGATGGTTTAACCACCCTGCTTTGCTAGTAACCCTTGCCCTCTGCTCCCTGCTTCCTTGCCTTGGTCAATGCTTCAGACTTGGGTTTGCTCTCCATGCCAAAAGAAGAAAAACAAGTGCGTGAGAAGAAACAAGGAACAGACTTGGACAAATACATTTTTGCCATCTAAGCCAATGGTACTCCCCTCTTGACCATTGTCAACCAAAGGTCGGCTTAATATGTTTGGTCAACCCTCTGGCCTTTTAGGCCTCAAAGGAGTGGAGTCTAACTGCCAGGCTCCCAAGGCTCGCGGGCCCGCCCTCAGTCATGCGCTGCCATCATCACAGGACATGCTGATGCTGACATTTCTCTCCCTCCAATCCACTAACAAAATGTTTTGTTTTGTTTTTGCAGACAGTTTCTTGATTCGGATATGCCTAGGTATTATTTTCAAATCCCTACAAGCTCATCTTGATGTTTATTTATTTATTTTTATTTTTTTTACTTCCCTCCATTCAACCATTTTGCTCATCCATTGCATCAGTCCTCCATCATATTCTCCCGTGTCTTAGACTCTCTGATGCGCTCACTGTCCTTCATTCCTGTCCTTCTGGCTCTGTCTGAGTCATATTTCCCTCTTGCTTTCCCTTGAGATGCTGAAGAGATGTGTTCCTAGGAAGACTCACTTTCATGTGTGTTTTTTTAGCTTTTGCGGCGCTAGTTGGTGGTAAATGGGGCTGCATGATTTGCTTTGCTTATTTGGGCTGTGGTTTGGCTGCATAGTGCTCAAGGTGTTGTAGAGGTCAACATTCCTGCTCTGTGTTTTTGCTAGCTATCTCAGGGAAACATTCAGGCCCAAGCTGAGGTTTTCATTCAAAGTAGAATGAGATGAACGAGATTTGTGAATTTCCATATTTTCACTGTTATTCAGATTCCCGTTTAATTTTAATAATGCTGATAGAAAATGCTAGTAGCGGACTGGTGTAGAATAGTGTAGAATATAGGCATAAATAAGATATAAATGCTAATTTTACACATTACAATTAAATATGTCATAAATTAATTAATTAATTTTACAAGTTAACCCTTTGAAAGTGTTTGTATGTGTATATTTCTGCATACCATGGAAGAAAAGTGTTTTCTTAACTTTATTTGGTTATTTAGTGGTGCTCAGATTGCAGTGAGATTAGGAATCCATAGTTCAAGTCAGTTAATTCATGTTATTGACTTTTCTGTTCATTCTTCAGGAATAAGTAAATTATCAATGATTATAAGACAAATTATTCACTGATCATAATTAATACTTGTATTCAAGTATTCATTTTAGCTATTAAATTAAAAATCCAAATCTAATATTTTACGAATGCTAAGTCATAGAATATATCTATGTCACCTCAGCAAAGTATATAATCATCACAAATCCATGAGTAAATAAAGATAAGTATAGCTATTGTCTGCTTGGAACCCAGGCAGATATTGAACCACTGAAATAAGTTTTTCACACATATCATATTACATCTCCAAAAGTGTATTTTTCAAAAATGGCATAGGACACAGAACATGTGAAGGTAAAATAGTTTTTGAAAATGAAATCAGTTTATTCTGAATGAGCAGGAAAACACTTCTTCAACATTCATTGTGGAAGAATCGCAAAGTAATGCACAAAGTGTCAAGCTTTAAATAATACGAGGTATTGGATTGTGGGGAAATTGCATTGTCCGCTGACATAAAAAGTTGATGATGGTTATTATCCGGGTAAATTTTGAGAAATGAAATAACTCAGTGTTATTTCCCAGAATTAAAAACGTTTAGCTTTTACTTTCGATGCAATATTTCACGAGTACACCTACTTTTCGTTGATACCAGCTGGAGAATTAAATGCTTATCATTTAAAAATTTTCCTTAGAAAACTTTATTCTGAACTCTACTCAGTTTGGCCGAGTGTAGGCTGTAAGTTTTGAAAACTCAAAAGGAAAAAACCATCAAATATGAAACAGAACACACCCATTGTCCTATTGTTTAAACTGGAACAGCCTGTTAGACAGATATATGACCCAGAAAGGAGAAGAATATGTTAGACTTCTTGTGGCTAATACTTGCTTCTGGGAGCAGTGATACTTTTATTTTCGTGAGGGACTTCTCAAGAAGTACAATGTTTAAAGTAACTGTGAACTTTTCATTTTGTTTTCCAGTTACTTTTATGAGTTAAAGATGACTGAAGGAAAGTATCTATGAGTGAATTATGAAAGTATGAACACAGAAGAAGACCTTTTATTCTAAAGCAATATTAGAAATTTTTTTTTTTTCAAATTTTTGTTGTTTTTGTTTTCTTGTCTGCACAAAATTCCAATGGTGGCATTCAACTGAAGTTCCCACATGTAGTGGCCCTTTAAAGAACATGATATTTTCACTTTGAATGGTTCACAAATACAGTGCCCTGTGAAGTGGTCTGAGGTCTTGTCCACAACCATCTCTTTGCATTCAGCTGTGAAAACAGCCTCAGGCTCGTTTCCTTGCCCAGTTTTTAAGCAGACTATTCTGAGTACCACTTTCATCGTGAAAGAGCCAGGCATGATTTCAATGCTAGTATAAAATATTTCCAGCTCAGTTATGCTTCCATTTCAATATTTCAGTAATGAACATTAACTCAAAACATTACTCGTCGTAATTATGAGTTCATTATACAATTTGCCTAAAAAAGAAATACAGAAAAACAGTTGTAAACTCAGATAATCAGATTATATTTGGTTGAGTTCAGTGCTGATTTTTCTTGCCCTAGCAAGAATTTCTTTTTTCTGGGCATGGTGTGTGAAGGTGCTTCTTTTGGAATCTTCTCTAGATTTTACTGAGCTGCCCCTTCCCTCAGTGAAAACAGCTATAGTTATCCACCTTTTGATTTGTTGAACGCCTGCTTTTGTCCTTCTGGGTGTTCCACTGCTAACTGCTGTCAACTGCCTCCGCAATATCTACTCGGATTCATCTCGCTCGTATTTAGAAGAAATATTGCAAAATTTAAAACCATAGCAGGCAAAGTGCCTAAAACTTGTTTTACAGTGCAAGTACTGGTCTGTTGACAAAAGCCTATACCTGAAATTGAATGGAAAACATACACATAATGTTAACTTACTTGTCTCCTGCAGATTTTGATTTTAAAACTTTCTGTTTTTTACCTTTTTCATGCTTAATTACAGCTGCTGTAATGGAACTGTAGATCGAGGGCATACTGTTGATCTGAGAGAACTACCATCCTGCAGGATTTAGCCACGGCTCTAGTTTAATATACCTGAATCACTGTATCATGGTTCCATGGAGCTTTTTTCTTGTACAATAAATTGTGTTGAAATACAGAAAAAAACAAAATCCTGCAGGATTGCACATCCCACTGTAGATCATTGAATGTTACTTATTAAATTATCACTGTGGACTTTGAGGCATCCAAAACAGAAAAATATATATATATATACTACCACCTGATATTGTTTAAACTTTAGAAAATATGGAAGTCCCTATTAATACAAGAAGATCTGAAACATGACAAATTTTGGACACCCAGAAAGAAAATGCAGCAGCCCCAGTAAGAAAGTCCACTGTCTTCACTTCTTAACTCTCACTTCCAATTCTTTTGCTGATTTCCTTCCTCCGAAAGCATTTCGTTGGGAAATGACCATAGGTATATCTCCCTCCTGTCCCGCCCTCCCTGTCAGTTTATCTATCTCATTCCTTCAATGTTTTTTTCTGTACTGATTTTGTTACTGTTGTTCACAGATTTTATTGTTGTAAACTTGGGGTCCTTAGCTGAAAAATATATTGCATGCAGTTACTGTGTCTTCTTCCCAGTGTTTTGTGATTGTTGTTCCTGTCTGTCTCATAAATGATATTTCCTGTAAATTCAGTCCTAAATTTATGTACAAAATGATGCCTTCTTAATGACCTCTCATAATTTTAATTTTTTACATATGTTCAAATAACCTGACTATTTAAATTAAATATTACTGCCATTCCATTGTTACCTACTATTTTTGTCATTTAAAAATAATTCTCCTGTACCAGACATTAAATACCTTCTAGCTCTGCTTTTTCAGTGACAGCAGCAAAATGCTTTAATCCACAGCCCAGAGCAAATCCTAAAAATATAGGGATTTAGGGAGAGCAGGTTACACACCAAATGGGATGCTAATCTGCAGGACAGCCGCACACATTAACTCACATATGCACATCCTAGAGATAATTTAGAGTCAATAATGTGCTTCAAACACATATCTTTGCACTCTGGGAGGAAACTGGATCACCCTGAAGACCACACAAACACAGAGAGAACACTTCAGACTTCACAGACAATGAAAGGAGATCAAACTGCCATCTGACCACAGAGCCTAAGCACCCTGAGGCATCCATCCTGCAAGAAAACTCTGTTGTAAAAAGTATTTGAAACTATCGGCATATTTACAGTTGTGGTACAAACTAAATTTTATTGGATGCCTCTCACTGAAGAACACTGCAGTATTTCTTTTTTGAGGTAACAATGTACTGGCAAACACTGAGTTTTCTTCCTGATTGGCTCTCCTTGCAAAGAAGCACACATAAAAGGAGTGAACTGAGGTTCAGACTCATGAATCATTCTGTATGTTTGCAAATGGATCCACAGAGCACCGTCTTATAGGACAGAATCATCTGCCCATGAGGGACACATAGACTACGCTATATGAGAGGTTACTTGGTTACAGGTTCTTTGAAATCAGCACACTTCCTGCTATAGCTCCTTCCAATGTGTGCTGTTCTACAGGACTTTTTTCCGCTTCGAAGCAGCTTGGGATAGTTCCATGCACAACTCCTTGCTGTTGAACCGTGTGACTCCTTATGGGGAGAAAATCTACATGACTCTTTCTGCTTACTTGGAGGTAATGGGCACAGCTGTAAAATACCATGATATCTGCTTACTTGCAACACTGCAGACTGCTCTTGTCCTCCATCATGCCAAGTATATCATTGTCATTATTTTTCAAATTAAGATGGAGAACTGCACTCAGCCAGCTGTGGTAACGAAAGACTTCTGCATGGTGTTCTACTCTCGGGACACCAAACTTCCTGCCTCCCGCTCGATCCGCAATCTTTTCGGCAGTGGTAGCCTGAAGGCATCTGAGAGGTTAGAGCGAATGTTGTAACTCAAATGGCTCTGCCTATTTCTGGAGAAAGTAGTGAATTTTGAGTCTTCTGGAACACCAGCAGTCACTCAGATGGTAACTTGAACCTGTTATGTTTTATCTTTAGTAACCGTGTCACCGGTGTGTACGAAGTCAGCCTCTGTCACCTAGCAGATGCCGGAAGTCCAGGTAAGAGTACCTTCTTTGGAGAGCTTTATGGTAATGTGTGCAGAACATTCATCCACTTCAGGAAAATTTTACATACAGTAGTTTTGACCTGAAACATGTATTCCTAAGGCATGCAAAGGAGACGCAGGAGGGTCCTGGACACCTCAGTTGCATATGTCCGTGGGGAGGAGAACTTGGCAGGCTGGAGGCCCCGCAGTGACAGCCTTATCTTGGATCACCAGTGGGAGCTGGACAAACTCAGCCTGCTCCAAGAGGTGAGTGACAGTAGTTCAGCTGTTGTTATTTATAGGTCAGGACAGGGATTTGCAGCTCTTGTTTTTTAGGATTGCCGTAGGACATCATTGCTTCACTGTAAGTTTAGCATTTTTCAAATATTTGTGTTGTGCTCTTGATACAAATCACACTTTAATTAAAATTTATCAGTGACTTATAGGGATGGGGTTGGTGGTTTTTTCCAGCTGCACAAGATTTGTATAACTATTATGGTTTAAGGTTTTTTAGGGTTTTAGTTTTTTGCTTCATATCAGAAAAGGCAGATGTTGTCAAAGACTAAGTAACAGGTCTGTGGCGGTAATAAGATGCGACGATCATATCCGAGTGAGTCATTAAGCATCACAGTGAGGTTTTTTCAGATGGTGTGGATGAAAGGGTGATCTCATCAAGACAGATATAGAGTGGAAGGTCTGAGGAAAGATTTGCAAAGGGTAGCTAGAGGATGTCAATTTTAGAGATTAAGTTTCAATCATTGATCAGACATCTAAGAGCAAATGTCTACGAAGACCCTGAATATCTGGCTTAAGATTTCAAAAGTGAAAGAAGGAAATGACATATGAATTGTGACAGCAACAGCCATAAAAGGAGATTAAGGTGCCCGGGGAGTGAATTTATAGTGAGCACAGACAAGGTCCCATCCCTGATCTCTGAGGTGCATTTGTACAGAGGAAGAAAAGAGAAGTGAGGAAGTTTTTTTCAAGAGACAGCGAAGGACCACTCAGAAGAGATATGACTTCAGCTAGTCTAATGCTGTGCCAAAGAGGAGAGAAAAAGAGAGTCATTAATACCTGAAGGTCTTCTTCAAGTCTGTAGGGAAAACGTCTATTCCACACTGCACATAAATTATTACCGTATTGGACTATTTTTTTATACCATGCTCTTCATATTCTATATAGTTCATAGTACTAGGCATGTTTCAGGTTTAAAAACAACTATGGGATCGCATCTCTATTTATGCTCTGTTATAATGACACTGCAGAGTGCTGTTTTAGGTAACACTCCATTTTATAGGAACATATCTAAGGCAATAATGAATATTACTGCATATCGTGATGATGAGAAGACTGTAAGGCAAAGTTAAATTCAAAAATTAAATTCAAAAGCAGAAGAGGACAAAGCAGCCATATTTTGTGGAACAGTAAATAACAATTGGGTGAGAAGAGGAGGCCAGTACCTCCACCTCATCTAAAAGCTCTAGGAATCTGATGAAAGGTGTACAGAGTCTCATTCAATACCAAATAATTACAAAGCAAAAATAGAACTCTATTAATGTTTGCAAATTTGTAAAAAAAAAAAAAAAAAAAAAAATATCACATTGATGTAAGTATTCAGACCCTTTACTTAGTACTTAGTTGAAGCACCATTGGCAGCAATTTGTCATTATGGGATACTGAGTCTAGATTGATGAAGGAAAAATTTAATTTTAAAGATTTTAGCATAAAGCTGCAACATAAAAAAATGTGAAAAAGTGAAGGGCTCTGAAGGGGGGCGCGGTGGCGCAGTGGCGCAGTGGGTTGGAGCGGGTCCTGCGGTTCGAGTCCCGCTTGGGGTGCCTTGCGACGGACTGGCGTCCCCTCCCCCTCCGGCCTTACGCCCTGTGTTACCGGGTAGGTTCCGGTTCCCCGCAACCCCGTATGGGACAAGCGGTTCTGAAAGTGTGTGTGTGTGTGTGTGTGTGTGTGTGTGTGTGTGTGTGTGTGTGTGTGTGTGTGTGTGTGTGAAGGGCTCTGAATACTTTGTGAATGCACTGTATAGTGATGGTACATTTTGCTGTACAGAAAAAATATCTTGACCTGACCCACTTAAGTTCAGTGTCTTCTAAGCTTATATAAGCAATGGTGCTTGCTTGCATAATGTGAGCAAACTCTTTGATTTAGAGGGAGATTTTTGGATGTTTTTTGCATGTGTACAGGTGGAGAAGACTCGGCACTACCTGCTTCTAAGGGAGAAGCTGGAGGCTACTTTGCTGTTGGGCCAAGAATCAGGGTCATCCTGCGGCAACGACGACCTGAGTGATTCATCCCAATCCTCATCTGGCGGTGCAGCTTTGGGGCCCAGCATTGCTCCAGAAAACCCCAGTGAGCGGCAGAGGGAGCTGGCTGCCAAGGTGTAGTAACTGATCTTCATAGGAACTGAATCAGTGAAATGTCTCCTGAAACTATCTTTAAGTCATCAGAAGTTGTCTGAATTTTCATGGGTTACTACTTCTGTACCTCCAGTGTCTGCGGCTTCTCACTCACACTTTCAACAGGGAATACAGCCATGTCTGCATCAGTGCCAGTGAAAGCAAGGTAACCCTAGGGTGTCAGACCTCACTGTTTACAGAGGTCCATTCAAAGAGCAATGGCAGCTTACTGGTTGTTCAGGAATGCTATAAGAGTTCAGTGCATTAGAGATAATCTAACGGTGAAGATATGATGCAACTCCTTTTTTTTGTTTTCCAGCTGTCGGAGATGTCAGTGACAATGTTGAGAGATTCTACCTCAGCATCTACTCTGAGCACCCTGACACCTTCCTCCACATGCCCCTCACTAGTGGAAGGACGCTACAGCAGCACTGAGCTCAGGTCATGTCTGTAGACAGCACATTTTAAAATTGTACCCTGCCATATTGCTGATGGCTAAAAAAATGTTTGTGGAGTTATACAGAACTATTATTGTTTCAAGGGTGATGCTTTTGTGTTTCAGAACTCCAACACCATGCTCCCGTTCCATCAGTCCAGATCCTGACTCGCTGCAGGACAGAGTGATAAAGAAGTCTCCAAGTGGAAGCCTAGAGCCCAAGACAAAAATGCAAACTTTCGTTCCAGAAATTCAGGAAATACGGGTTAGGTGAGACAATGTGGAACCTAAGAGCTGAATCTGGTGGAGCTCAATCTCTGGTGCTGGTGGTGTGAATGTCCTCGGTTTACTTTCTGTGTGTCTTGGAAGCTGCCCAGCGCAAACACTTTGTATTGTGGCCTTTTGTCATTTTGCAGCCCCATTGTGTCTAAGAAGGGATACTTGCACTTCCTTGAGCCACATACCAATGGCTGGGTAAAGCGGTATGTGGTGGTCCGTAGACCTTACGTCTATATCTACAACACCGAGAAGGACAGTGTGGAGAGAGCAATCCTAAACCTATCATCTGCACAGGTTGAATACAGTGAGGATCAGCAAGCTATGCTCAAGGTGAGTCACTTAGGAACAAAGGCAACTGAACTAAATTATCTGATCATAAAATATGTCCAGATACAAAAGCTGAATGCTCACCCACTTGTAATGTTTTTTCTCACTGCAGACCCCTAACACATTTGCGGTTTGTACTGAGCATCGCGGAATACTGCTCCAGGCCAGTAATGACAAAGAGATGCATGACTGGCTATATGCCTTCAACCCGCTCCTTGCTGGATCTATTAGGTAATAGAGCAATTCAACTGGAAATAATAAAATAATTAAAAAAATTGAAGCACAGTTAGTTTGCTGAATACCCCTGAATACCTGTTTTCACCTGCGCACATTACATAAGTACCTGCCTGTAGAAGTGAGTGCTGGAAAATAAAAAGGTGTTTGTGACAGATAGTGTGATGCAGATTTATGGATCTGTTAATAGATGGAGAGGAAAGAAGAGGGTCTAAATGGGATGCATATTGAGACCCTTCTTGGATACTAAAAGGCATTAGGCAGTTCTGAGGGAGTGAGAGAGCTCAGCTGTCCACATTGGAGCCAAAACCAAGAGCCTACAGACTTTCAATCTTGGATCACTCACGCATGACACCAACAAATGGCCAAAGATGAAGGAGCATAGTGGTTTTGCTGGAGTGTAAGGAGTGATCAGATCTTGTAGGGAGATACATGGGAACACCAGCAAGTCAATCACAACTCATGCTGCAGTGTTGTGGATCAAATGGAGAGGCTTGATGACAGGGGCCAGAAGACCAGACAGAAGGGACCCATAGTAGTCCAGACAGGATATCCACATAGTGTCAACCTAAAATTGTTATAAAGGAGGTATCTACAGGATTTGATTATATGTATTAGGGGAGTACCAGGGGTATAAGTTGATTGTACTTTCCAGAAGAGCTGAGTATGATGAGGGTCCAGAGAAGGTTTTTTGAAAAGATGTGGGCAGTAGAAGAAGTAATAGTAGAAAGTAGTGAAAGGTTTGTGGCAATTTTCGATTGCAGATTGTACTTTTTAATTTAATTTAATTTCAAAAAGTTCTGTTTTCAACAAAGTCACACAGCGCACTGAACAACTGAACACTAGTGATACAGAAGTGATGAAAGAAAACCAAGAGACAAAGCTAAAGGAATAAGTTACTTTTTGCTCAGGAAACAGCAAAGTGAAATGACAAGTAGCTCCAAAAATGCTGTTAAGTCTGTGAGACTGCTTTTTCCATTCCACAGCACAAAATTTGCTTCTGTTAGCACAATGTGTTTCTGATAACCATGAGCTGGTGGTAGGCAGACAGGATGATAGGGTTTAAAAGAGGGTATTGGTGGCACCATCTGCAAACAAATCTCAGAATTTTGTTGAGGTAAATATGATGGCAGAGGAAAGGGAAGAGGAAGGGAGGACTTTTAAGTTGCCAAAAGGATGCAGAGGTAAAGTGGAGGAGGAGTGATGATGGAAGGGTGGAAGGATGAACTAATGACCATTTTTATCCTTCAACATAAAAAGGAGTAACAAAGGAAAGCTCCAATTCCTGTAAAAAACAAGTTTGACATGGTTGTTGTTATGGTTGGCAGAAGACAGGGATGTAGAGAGCTAAAAGTATCATGGAACACGAAAAAAGGTTGATTGCCTTTCCTTTGAAAGAGAACTCATCAAAATGTCTAGGTCATCCAAGAAGCAGCCATGAGGGGCAGGAGGGTAATAGAGGACAACCACAAAAAGTGCAGTTAGGGCAATAATAGAGAAGATATACCAGGGTACTGTTGCAGTGGAATCTATAATGATGGTGATGACGATCACACTGGTTGCTACGCACAAGTTTCATGTCAAACATTTTTTGGACATAATACAACACAGAGAGCCAAAT
The DNA here is from genome assembly GCF_900964775.1 of Scleropages formosus. Taxonomy (NCBI): domain Eukaryota; kingdom Metazoa; phylum Chordata; class Actinopteri; order Osteoglossiformes; family Osteoglossidae; genus Scleropages; species Scleropages formosus. Next base: position 28,210,232 of record NC_041808.1, read on the forward strand.
GGGTAGAGCAAATCAACAGTGGCCTCCCTCACTGGACTCCCACAAGCAGACTTCTTTCTCATTGCACCATGAGATAGTAATAAAGTACTGAAGAATCTGAAATTTTGCACCTGTAAGGAAGGAACTCATGACATGCTTGGATTTTTGGCATGCTTTTATATTCTTACCTTTTCTTTCCCTGTCTTCAGATCAAAGCTATCCAGGAGAAGAGCTGGTCAGATGAGGATCTGAAAATGATATAATTCCCGGAGCAACTCTTGTGAATTACAGTAACACTTACTTAAAAAACAAAGACTAACCTTGTACATAGATCACTTGATCCAGGATCCTGATGCTGTGTTGATCCTGCAAACCCTTCCACTCTGCAGTAACTTGCTTCTTCTGCACATGTTTTGTTTATCATTACGAAACCAAAACTGAATGCGAGGCACGGTGTCCTTAATATTTGCTGTGTCTCAGAATTTGTAAGTCACTGAGGTGTGTTGCTGTCTAAAAAGGCTGCACTTTACGGGAAAAATCAGCAGCAGTAAAGTGAAGAGACATGGTTTTCACCTGTTTCCTTTCAGAGTAATTACTTTAACCAACTTCAGCAGTGTCATGGACTGCCCTTTCAGGTCCGGTACAGGATGAATTTCAGTCTTTTGCACATCATTGTACAAAGCAGCCCAGTAACACTGTAATTCATATTGTAAATGATGGTTGTGTTTCTCAAAAGTATGGAAAACACAGAAAATGAATACAAGGAAAAATAGCTCACTCTGCATATAAAACAGTCCATAGGATACTTGGCAGCACAGGCATCAGTATTTCCATTCAGAATAATTAAGTATTTATATATGCATAGAAAAAACATTCATGGATACAACTGATAAAATAGGTGCATTACAACTGACAAAGTCTTTGCACAGCAGTTTAAATTTTTTATCATTTTTATCATATCTTAACTTTTTGGACAGTGAAACATTCTAAAATTGATTTAATCTCCTGTGTCCTTCCGTGGAGAAATTCTTGTTTTGTTTTTGTGCTCCAAGATTTCAACACACTTTGGCAACAGTTAAGACTTTTGGCTTCGAAAAATATTAATCCCCAGTTGCTCCCATATTCACATTTTACATATCTGAAATATTTTACTTCTTGGTAACATTCCAGGTTGTTTCTCTCAAAAGGCAAAAGAATTGACTGTTGATCTTTGGAGTTGAAATACTTCAGATATTTATTAATGTGGTCCACTTGATTTTGCTTTTACTTTTAAATGAAGCACATTTAAGTATTTATTTAGTCACATATTTATAATTTTATTTAGAATACTTTTATATTTTTATGAAGTATAGAACATTTTCTGCATATGGCACTTTGTAACATTTCCCATGAAGTCTTAATTACTGACAAGGCTGCATAACCAAAAAATAGCTGACAAAATGTTGAGTTAATTCAGGGATTTTAGCTGCTATTTTGAATACTTGAATTAACATTAAATGCAGTTTTTTTACATGTCTCCCATGCTATTAATATCAGTTGTTAACCGTAACAATGATTCTGCAGCTAGAGATAAAAAAAAAAAATACATTACTCAGACCACTTCAAATTTTAATTTGGATTTGAAGACTTTTTGATTCAGAAATCATACATTTCTGTCTTAGAATAATTCATTTAGAGTAATTAATCTATTTTCAGTATATAAACATTAGATACTGTGCGGGATGAAAGTGTCTGTGTATACATAACGTGGCATTATGCCCCCCATTGTGCCCATTGCACATATAGTAATTTACATGAAATGCTCCTCAGTTGAGGGGGTGCGGTGGCGCAGTGGGTTGGACCACAGTCCTGCTCTCCGGTGGGTCTGGGGTTCGAGTCCCGCTTGGGGTGCCTTGCGACGGACTGGCGTCCCGTCCTGGGTGTGTCCCCTCCCCCTCCGGCCTTACGCCCTGAGTTGCCGGGTTAGGCTCCGGTTCCCCGTGACCCCGTATGGGACAAGCGGTTCTGAAAATGTGTGTGTGTGTGTGTGTGTGTGTGTGTGTGTGTGTGCTCCTCAGTTTTCTGCTGCTATATCTCACTCTTCTTATTTTATCAGACTTTGCCCCTTGGCATCATCACACAACATAATGTTCATTGTCTTGCCTACCATATGTTTTAATGCAAACAAACAATTTTTGTTTTTGACAATGAAGTCAGCTAGTTTTCAGTCTTGCACCTTATGTCAGACATTTGATACTGGTCTTAGCTCATAAATTCAGAATGTACTTGATTGTTCATCTCTGTTTGGTCATGATTTCTAATGTGTCTCCTATCCAGCTAAAAAGTTATATCATGCTTGATATGTGTGAAATGTGCAGATTATGCTTTCTAAAATCTTAATAATTATGATCCAACCTGGTCATTCTTTGGCATTTAACTTTTCAGAGGATGTGCTGTCAAAACTTTTTGGTGTAGTAAAGACCAGCAGAATTTCAGCATAACCCAATGCAGGTCAAAAGCATACTTTGCTGCAAAAATTTCAGAAAAGGGTCATCGTATTACTTTTCTCAACATGCAGTGTAATCTACTGACCCCATTGAATAAACTACATGATCTAATTTAATATAAAAAAACCCATACATTGATTTTTAATAACATATACAGGTGAACCACTCTGAAGTGTGCTCTTGATAAAGAATGTTTCTCGGATGTTAAAAGTGCTCAAAAAATTAAGCTTCTAAGTTTTAGTGCTGAAGTGCACTGTACCTCACTCAGCACTTTTTCAGAAACATTAGTTGTGAGTATTTTTTCGTAGCTTTACGTATCAGTTCAGGACCTCGTGTGTCAGTACGACAAACCGCACTTAAAATGAAGCAGGTTGTTATTTGTACATACCCTTGACTAAGCAGTCATTTGAGTATGGCCTGTAGTGACCTTGCTCACAGCCTGTTTGATGGAGTCCACTTTGACTGGATCTCCAGGCTTGTCCCAGAGCGCTCGAGTTTGGGAGCTTGCCCGAGGCCAACCAACCTACGGCGCATGCTCCCGAAACAGCACAAACATTGTAGCGCATGGGATATGCAGTGCTAAAACCATGGCAAACTGGAGTAACTAAATTAGTCTTGGCTACACTTCTAGTGAACATCTCCCACATGTATCTGAACATTGGTAAGTAATACCATGATATCATTTGAGGAAGTGGTTTTCATCTACAGTTGAGCAAAATGAAAATACTGCAGTATGACTACTTACTCAGGGACTTGGAACAGTGTCATCTGGCTTTATCTTTCACAAATATTAATATTATTACTTTATCAGTTTGTACTAGTTTTGCAAAGTGCTTGTACATTGGCAGCTTATCAGCCTTTATGTATTTATTTCATCTTTGGTTGTGCTGTTCCACTTTAGTATTTGTTAAACCATATGCAGTCTAACTAACGTTAATAGCCTAGAAAAGATCAATATCCTCAATCATATCTGGGAATATCGACAGTGTATTTTATGTTCTGACATAACGAACATATTAAATTCGATAAAATGATATACAGTAATAAAAGACGATTAGAAAAGTCCCTGCGAAACTGTGAATAATATTAGTGGTAAAAAAAAAAATTGTAATAAGTGGAAGTTTGTAGACAACCTAGTCTTACTGTATGGTGAAGTGTTTGCATGCGTCACTCATAGTTTTAGAGTTTCTTGTTGAAGATTCAGATATCTGAGTAAGATAGCATTTTTCTTTCGTAATTCTTTAAATGACTTGTAATGTATTCTCATTTTCAGTGCTTGTGATTTTGAAAGCCTGAATCACAATAAAGTGACCGCAAAAAATATCCTGTTACCCCATTATTACACAGGTAATGTGGGCTGGTCATGCATTATTTTTTGTACTTTACAGAATAACTGTAGCCAACCAAAAGAGATCATCGATATTCTGTCAGAAAATTATGTATGCCCCTAAAAACATTACCCTAAATTAAGCAAATAAAACTGTGTTTTACAAGACAAACATATTTAAAGCAACATATTCAACAGTTGCTTAAACTGGAGTTTGCAAAGGAATGCTGCTTAGTTTTGTGTCGTTGGATGCATCATCCAGTGGGTTGTACCTCACTCTCCATTTCCCCTCACTAAGATCATGCCATCCCTCAAAGCAAACAGCTAATTTTGCAGACTTGCTTTAAGTTTGGTAATTATCATTAATTATTTCTGTGCTTCCATATCGTAGGGGTGGTTTTTCTTCTTTGGAGCGCTGAAACAAAAATAATAAAGGTTTCATTTTTAATTTAGTTTTGCTCTGTATATAAACATGATTGCTGTGAACAGTGTATTATACAAATGTAACTTGTTTGTACCATCCTGAATGGGCAGTAGTTTAATCGATGTCTCAGTCTATCTGAGTGTTGGAGTAAAGAGTCAAATGTTTATGTACACATAACACATTGTCCCATCTCAAATAAAAGTGAAACTTACACAACACTTGTATTGTTCCTTTTATCTCTTCTTTTATGAAGCATAACATTAAGTGGGATTTGGTTTGGTGGCTGCTCGTGCACATCGCAAGTAGATAAAATATGTAAGAGTATCTCTGTATGCCCTGTCTACGACTATTTATAACAACGCGAAGAGCCAACCTCTTTCAGAAAACCTGTGATTTCCAAGTAAGCAACACAACTTAAGAGTGCCGTGTGATGTAAAATGCCATACAAATGAGTTGTGTTTTTGGGTCTATCCAAAACGAATGCAGAATCTAGGCCGTGGACTGTTGGCTCCCAGCACTTCAGGTAAAGGGTACCACAGCATAGGCTCCAAACCAGGAGGCACATGAACAGTGTTGTTCCTCATGCAATTACAATTTTAAACAGTCAATGATCAGCACACCACTCAGAGGAAGCACTGCTACTAAACAGCATTACTTTGCTGCACTTGACACTTTACTTTGATACTCAGATTATATTACAGTCAGTCCCCGTATTACAAACGAAATCCATTAAGTCTGTCATTAAGGCGAATTTATACGGAAATCGGACAATTGCAGATTTCATTGGGACAGAGCCTTTTACATGCTCCTTTATTTTCGCTTTGTCCTGTAAAATTTTCCCTATCATTGACCGACTGTTACCGTAGCCTAACGCTTTTCCAATGTTGGCATTTCACCTTTTTCGATTGCTTATTATGATGCCCACTTTAGTTTCAATCGTGATCGTTTCCATTTTCTTTGATGCGTCACCATCACTTCCATCACATTTTCACTTTGGTGCCATGGCTAAGAGGGTAAAAACAAAAAAATTAAAGCCAAATGTTGTGTTAATAGAAACGTGGTCCGACTGAAAAGAACTAAGTCTTTGTCCTACCAGGCTCGGGCCCACGAGTCAAAAAAACTGCTGTACATGTGCAATGTTTTGACGCGCGTCGCGAAGTAGCGCCTGTTTGTTATTACGAATCATTGTTTGTAACTCATATTTTTTATAGAATATATTTTACGGGGGTGATTCCTAACTACCGGTTGTATGTAAGCCGGACGTTCGTAACCCGGGGACTGTCTGTATATTTATATTTATTTATACCACGCCTCCTTATCCTAAGGACCTCCCACTATGCAATACAATAGTGCTAGATCGTTGGCTGGCCTTCTTATTTGCATTTATGATCCGATCGTGTGTATATTTGTAATGTTTATTTGTAGCACAAGAACTTGTCTTATATATTCGTATGAGGGAAGTCACACTACTATGCTCGCTACAATTACACAGTTCATTCTTCACGCTCTCCAGCCTGGTGTACTCGGCGCGTCACACAAAACAAAAAAAAAGGCAATGAGAAACGACAACACATACACTTGGGATTGAAAGGTGCACAAAACCACATTTCATGAGAGGTGTACTGTACACCTCTGTGTGGCGAGATGACAATGAAAGCTAAATAAACTGGCGTGTCTGCCCAGCAGATCGGCCCCCACTGGCATCGCAGGCACCTCCTCGCTAACCGGGAAGTGACAGCCGCCCGCAGCCTCGCTGACACGAGGGACGGGACGCAGATCTCCGTCCCAGACCCGGCTTCCAGTCCACAGCTCGTTAATAATCACTCATCGGTCCGCTTTTACAGCCGCTACCTCGCTGACAAGCACCGTCCTACTGGCTGTAATCGGCGAAGGGAGCACGAGCAGGTCGGTGCCTCTCCGTTTTACAGCGCAGATAAGGTGGAAGCGCTGCAGCGCGCGCAGACGCTCTCGCACGCGCACACGTGGTTTGAGAGTCACCGTTTCGCGCAGCTACTAGTCTGCGGGTTATTGCAAACTGGCCGTTTGTGGAGCAGTAGCGGATGAGCCGACGGATTAAAGTAGAGATGGTCGCGCTAAATCCCGAAGCTAAATGCGTGTGTGACGCGCAGCCCCAGGAAGTGCGCCGCGCTGTCTTGTTAGCTACAGCCAGCAACTGTCGGCCTCCACCTCCCGCCCTCTTTCTTTTCAATGTGTTTTCACTTCATTTTCACTCTGTAGCAACCGACCACCCCGGACACGTGGCGTATGTGTGTGTTTGCGTTTCAGCAGCAGCAGTCGGTGCCCCGTAACAGCGACCGTAAAAAAAAGGTGGCGTGTTGTGTGCTGCTAGTAGCTAAGCACAAGAGTTGGCTGACGTGTTCACCCTGCAGCGTCATTCCCACACATTCGCGCATATTAATTACTGTCGTCAAGTATCGTAGATCAGTACATATTGCGCTTAGTCGGAAGAATGTGTGTGAACAGTGTCAGTCAGTGTGTTGTACCGACTTATCTCGCTAACTGTACCGGAGAGAGAGTCAGTCAGTGACTGTCTACTATCTGTGGATGCAGCTCTAACGTTTGCTGGTTATTATAAAAACACAGGATTACTAACGAAAGAAAAGTGTAATTTTTAGCGTTACAAAACGCGGGAATATTTTAACATTTAAAGTATTTAAATATTTATTTAAATTAAATACACGGTTGTTGAGCTTCCTCAAACAGAAACGTACAGTGTGTACGTGTAAACTGCACAGATCGATCTCTGGGGGTTTGCATCGTTTCTGTGAGCTCCTGTGTCCCTGTGGGTTTGTTCCCAGTCATTTTTCCCCTGTGTGTGTGTGTGTGTGTGTGTGTGTGTGTGTGAGTGTGTGAGAGAGAGTAAAATATTTCCCTCTGATAGACCCAGGTGTACCCTGCCTCATACCCTATTCTACCAGGATAGACTCCAGACCACTGCAACCCTTCATTCAACAAGCACTTATTAATATGTGGAACTATTCGGTTCATATGGATTTATCCTTGCACAGCAGACACCCCAGGTGCTTAGGTCACTTTAAAGAAAGGTTATTCCTTGAGTAGGGCCTTGAAAAGTAACTGACACTTAGCAGATTCATGAACAATTCTTTTACTTTTTCATACTGGAAGAAAATCCAGTGCATGTAAGAGGTAGCCTAGCGGCGGACGCAGCCGCACTCGGAAATTGTTATTAAAAGTATTTCTCTTTTTCCGGTGTAATACTGCCCTTCCGTGCGGTTTTTGCGATTGTAAGAAAAGGGTTTGAATTAAAATGAAATGAACCAACGGTCACCCACAGCTCTAGATGATGGCAGAAGATGCTCATTGCTCCTGCGGGGACCTTGCAGCCCATGATGGTCGGGCAATCTCTGACTGTAAGGATCAAGACGAAAGGTGGGAGAAACGGAGAAAAAACATACGCTCGCACGAGTTAGGATGGGAAAAAAAAGTTCCTTTTAGATAAAATGCTGGTCCGTGGTTATTAAATTCTTTTCTTCTCTTCTAAAGGATCTACATGGACTACAATGCCACAACCCCTTTAGAGGCAGAGGTTATTAAGGCGATCACAGAAGCCCTCAGAGAAGCTTGGGGAAACCCAAGCAGCAGTTACTTGCCTGGTGAGAGTGTGACACGATTCAAACACAGCAGACATGGTTTTTACATCTGCAATTGCATTTAACCTAGAACTACCTGAAATGATCAATTCTTTTGTAGGAAGAAAGGCCAAACAAATTATTGACCAGTCTAGAGAGAGCATTGCCTCAATGGTAGGAGGGCGAGCAGAGGATATCATCTTCATGTCAGGTGGCACAGAGGTTTGAAATTTTGTCTTTTTCTTCATATGGTGACTTTTATGTGACATTTCCCTTCTTGTTTTATGTAGGAAAAGTTTTTAAATTCGCACTTAGGTCCCCCTATCAGAAAAATATAATGAACAGTTAGCATATGATTGATGTATCTGTCATCCAAGTTATGTTTCACTGAACAACTTCTCTTGTTTCACTTATCAGTATATTAATCACGTAACACATTAAAATATGATTTATATGCAGTATTCAGTCTTTTCACAAAGTAATTTCATGCCTCGAACTGTTCTTTTTTTGCTTTTTGATTTTAAGTTTGATCAGATATTTTTTCAGTTCAAGCAGTATAATAATGGGGCCTGACAGAGGAAAAGTGACACCATTATTGTTTTTATGTCATTTCCTGGGTGTTGAGGACAATAAAATATTCAGTTGCACATGTGAAAATTTCAAAAAGTTCAGTAAGTGGTTGCAACACCTTTAGCTGTAATGACTGCAACTAATAATTTTCTCTGTTTCAGATCATTGTCTTGCTACATGACCAGCTTTGCTTCAGCTCACAGTGGCCTGACATTATCCTTTAGAAATTTTTAATAGGAAAAATAATTTGTTGTTCCATCAATGATAACAAAGCATTCAGCTCTTGTGGCAGCAAACTATCCTCATGTTGTCACTCTGGCACCACCAATCTTGACTGTTGATAGGAGGCGCTTATAGTGAAATGTCATATTTGGGTTACATCAAAAGTAACAGGGCCCCTATCCACCCAAAAAGTTTTACTTCTGAGTCATCAGTTCACAGAACAACATTACGTCTGAAGCCTCGAGAGATTTCCAGGAATGTTTTGACAAATTGTACACAAGCTTTCAAGCTTTTTAATGAGAAGTGGTTTTCACCTAACCACTCTACCATGTATCCCATTTTTGCCCAGTATTATTCTTACTGTGTAGAACCAAAAAGGCTGTGTAACTATGCTGAATTACAGACTTCAACAGTTTTATTCCAGAGGTCTTCGGAAATGTCTTACGAATTCTTATGAATCTTTGTTTTCCGAATTTGACTTTTACTGGAAAGGATTGATGTAGTTGAATGTAATATTGGATATTGGTGTAAATCAGGTCTGACTGTATCCGAACAACTGGCTTTAATTGCTCCCTTAATTAGACTGATTAACATTAGGAGTACTTACTATTTTACCCTTTTATTGCCAATTCAATTTTCTTTCACACCAAGGAAATGACATAAAAACAAAACTGGTTTTTGCCTTTTTTTTTGCTTTCAGGCTCTAGAACAGACATAAATACATTTTCACAACTCTGCGTGTGTGTTAATGATCAGTTTAGCTATGAATGGTATTTTGTTTTTCATGTAATTTTTCACACCTGCACCATCCCTCTCAGGCAAACAACCTGGTGTTCCATACTGCTATCAGGCATTTCTGGAAGAGTTGCGGAGCAGCCAAGATCAGCGAACTTGGGGGAGAGCATCACAATGGAAAGGCCATCCTCCCTCACATCATCACCTCCAATGTGGAACATGACTCGGTCAAGTTGACTGCTGAGAGCCTGCTGAATGAGGGCAAAGCAGGTTCAGCGAACTTTCTCTGACCTCCCTCCCTTGAATAGCTGTTTATTAAAGAGCTTCATTGGTGGTTGACACATCTGAAGATGCAGTGTAGTGACAACAAGGTCATGACAGAAGAATTGCAACATCTTCTCTTGAAACCAGTTATTTTACATTTTTTTTCCATTGAAAGTCAGTATATTTGTGACTGTAATGTGGAAGATAATAGCACTATATTTACAGCTGTGTGACCTCATGAAATATATAAAGCCAGGACAATGGCGCAGCAAATAGCACTGTCATCTCATAGTGCAAGAGGGTGTAGGTTTGATCCCACTTAGTCTAGGTGTATTGGGTTTTGCCGTCGTTTGTGTGAGTGTCCTCTGGGTGCTCCATTTTCCTCCTACTGTCCAAAGATGTGTTTCAGGTGAATTGGTGACTGAATTGCCCGTGGTGTGTGTCTGTGTGTGAAAATACGTTTTATTGCTCTGGTGTGTACATGAGTGAATTACTTTAGGTACAGTAGTTTACTATAGGGCATCATACCATTGTAAATCACTTTGGTCAAAATCATTGGCTAAATGAGTAAATTTAAATGTGTATATATATATATATATATATATATACACACACACACACAAACATGGCCCTTCAAGCCTTTTCAGAAGCATCTCTAAGAACTGAGTCACTGATGCTTTAACCAGTAAGCCTGAAATCAACAAACCTTTTGGAATTCATTATTCTTATCTTTGCTGACTGATTCTTGGAAATGTGCCATTTGATCATGCTGACTAACTCATATTGTTCAATATAGTAATGGGAATGAACAGGAAAAGTGTTGTAGGATCACTTTGATATTTGTGTGTTTGAGGTCTAATGGCGTAGACCTTGAAAAGTTCTACATTTCATATGTTAAAGTGAGATAATCTTTGTTGTATTTCATTGTATCCAGACTTTTAGTAAAGGAATCTTTTGATTGTTTTCTCCTCTTTGTCAGTTGTCAGCTTTGGTTTTTTTTTGTAGACGTTACTTTTGTGGGTGCCTCCACGGTGACGGGACGCGTGGAAGTGGAGGATGTGCTGGCCGCCATTCGTCCAAACACCTGCCTCATCTCGGTGATGCTGGCCAACAACGAAACAGGGGTCCTGATGGTGAGGCACAGGGGTGGTTGGTGGCACGATGTGGTTGTCTTTTAAGTGTGAGAAAATAATACTGGATTTGATCTGTTGAGACAGTTTGAGGTTCTTTGGAGTCTCAATGGTGAGGCAAAATAAAGCTTAAAAAGGGTTTGTTACTTTAGAATTTCACCAGGTGTTGTCCATAACTGAGGTATGTACAGACTCAGAAGGGACATACAGCCACATTGGTGTATGGATGGTGTATGGATGACGGTCATGGCCCATGTGTCTTGTGCGTGTGCACTTTGTACTCGCCCCCCCTCAGCACGTTTCTGTTTCATCTTTTAATACAGACTCAAACTTATCAACTCGTACCCAAAACAAGAACCATCAAGGCCTGTTAGTCTCATATCCCACTGTGGAATTTTAGGATTTAGGGTGCTTTCTATTCTAATGTGGGGACAAGTGGTAGTGTAGTGGTTAGCGCTGCTGCCCTTGTACCCAAAGGTCCCAGCCTTGATCCCCACCTCTGGCTCGAGTACCCTTGAGCAAGGCACTTACCCAAAAATTACTCCAGTTAAAAATTACCCAGCTGTATAAATGGGTAAATAATTGCAAAATACCTTAACGCTGTAAGTCACTTTGGAGAAAAGCAACAGCTAAATGAATAAATGTGATGTGCAGTTCACAATATATACAGATGAATGAGAAGAATACAAAAGACACAAATGAATAATATTATGAATATACATAACGGGGGGGGGTGCGGTGGTGCAGTGGGTTGGACCGGGTCCTGCTCTCCGGTGGGTCTGGGGTTCGAGTCCCGCCTGGGGTGCCTTGCGACGGACTGGCATCCCGTCCTGGGTGTGTCCCCTCCCCCTCCAGCCTTACGCCCTGTGTTGCCGGGTTAGGCTCCGGTTCTCCGCGACCCCGTATAGGACAAGCGGTTCAGAAAATGTGTGTGTGGGTGTGTGTACATAACAGGTAAATAGGAGTAAATAATGAAGTAAAATCATTTTAAAAGTGAGTATATTTCTGATATTTTAGATTCGTGTTCAGACCTCCATTATGAAAACCAAGTCAATATTATTAATTAATAATGACTATTGTATCACACTGAATGTAATAGTTCCTCAAGTATAGCCTCAGTATGCTTTAATAAACTAAGATAAATCATCTGATGGGTGGTAATTTTTTGGGGGGCTAGTAAATTTCCGTGTGTTTCCTTGTAGCCAGTTAAAGAGCTATGTGTGAGAGTTCGGGCCCTCAACGCACAACGGCCCTCTCCCAGAATCTTACTGCACACAGATGGGGCTCAGGCCATCGGAAAGGTGCAGGTGAATGCTCAAGAACTTGGAGTGGATTATCTCACCATTGTGGGACACAAGGTTTGGACTTTGGCTCTCCCATAAAATCCTTAAATTATCTTTTTAATATTGTTGTCTTTAACATGGTACACTTTTGCAGTTTTATGCCCCAAGGATTGGTGCACTTTATGTAAATGGACCTGGCACCCTTACACCACTATTGCCAATGTTTTTTGGAGGAGGACAGGAAAGGAACTTCAGACCAGGGTAATCTTTAGCAGCAGCATCGTATGCTTTAGCGTTTTTTTAGATCATTAGAGTATTTTCACTCTCTTACTCAGTGCCATAATGCCAAAATGCAATAAAGCCGTAATGGATTTTAACTGTACCTAGAGGCTTGAATTAATAAAAGTATGAAATAAAAAAAACTTGAATTAAGTAATTAATGACTCCTCTAAATCTCCTCTAGGACTGAAAACACACCGATGATTGCTGGCCTTGGAAAGGTAATGAAAAATTCCTGTGTTCTTTTACTATGCTCAGAACTGATATTGATAAAGTGGTCAGCTTTAGCATGAATGAATCTTTTTCTCTCATTTAAATTGGCTCTTTGGCTGAAACCGCTCGTCCCAAGCGGGGTCGCAGCGAGCCGGAGCCTAACCCGGCAACGCAGGGCGTAAGTTTGGAGGGGGAGGAGACACGCTCAGGATGGGACACCAGTCCGTCACAAGGCACCCCAAGCAGGACTTGAACCCCAAACCCACCAAAGAGCAGGACTTGGTCAAACCCCCGTGCCACCGTGCCCCCCTCATTTAGATTACATTTTGTTTTATAAGAAGGAACTTGTTCAACAGATGAATATAGAATAATCTATATTATAATTATGAACCAAGGGTGTATGAACTGTAGAGTTTCAAATTGCGAGACTTGTTCACAGATGTCTTTTAATACCTGGCATCATCTAGGCAGCAGAACTGGTGAGTTTGCATCTCCATGAGTATGAGACCCACATGGATAGCATTAGACAATACCTGGAGCAGCAGCTGCAGGTTGGTATTTCTCTTTCTCAGGAAATGTTGGACAGAGAGCCAGTGGCTTTTTCCTAAAATGCCTTGTCCTGAGTTTTCCTGCTCCTTAAAGTGAAATTTGAGTAAACTGTGAAATTTAAGCACACCTTCCCTGTGTTTAACACCAATGATACAAATACATGCAGTAATACTGGTGCGTTTAATTTTCCCTTGATCAAATCCTTTGCAAAAAGCTGAAGCTTAAAATTCTCTCTTGTTCTTTGTCATCAGGCTGTGTTTGGAAAAGAGAAGATTCATTTCAACAGTCATTTTCCTGGTTCAGAGACTCTTCCAAATACCTGTAATGTGTCAATCCTTGGTGCAGGTCTACAAGGCAAGTAACCTTTAAAAAGTATTTTGGTGGATTATACAAGCTGTACTACAGATGACCTGCTTTCTGGTTTGTTTGTAATACTGGAACCCAGTCTGTCAGAATCCAGGAAGATCATGAACTGTGTCACACCTGTTTATCGCACCAGCTGTGCTAAGATAATGGTACTGCTCTTCCAGGGTGGAAGGTGCTCTCGGGCTGTCGGAAACTGCTTGCCAGCGTTGGAGCTGCATGCCACAGTGACAGGGTTGACAGGTAATTATTCAGACAGTGATGTGGGTATAAGATGTTATGGTTTTCTTATAAGTTCACAGTAGTGACGGGTAGCAGCTGGCATAGAAACCCTTGATCAAGGTACTTACCCTGATTGTTCCAGTAAAAATTGCTCCGCTGTATAAATGGTAAGCGTGGTAACATTGTGAGTCACTTTTTTATAGACCTTCCCATATCCTGCTGAGCTGTGGCATACCCCCGGAAGTGGCTGCCAATGCCTTGCGGCTCAGTGTGGGTCGGACGACAACCAAGAGGGACGTGGACCTGGCGGTGGAGGACCTTAGAGAGACGGTGTGTCGGCTACAGGGACAGAGCCAGTGTCCACTTTAGGCAGCAGCCCCCACCAGTATATCAGAAGGGTTTCAAGAGGGACAGGAAAAGTAAAAGGAAAATAATTCTGGATATTGAAAGCTCAACTGCATTATGCATATTAATTAATGAATATTTTTTTTGAGAATGTAATTTCTTGCACAGAAAGCATACATTTTGTTTCCAATTGTAGGTGGTTACTTGTGACTCTCCAGAGGCGGAAAGTCTCAGTCCTCAATAGCTGCTATGACACATTTCAGAAAGACCAAGTGATTTGCTAAATTACTCCACTAAAACAATGTAGAACCAAGGGAGGTATAACAGTAAATCATCTGTCACCCAAGGACTGACGTGTCCAAACCATAAATATATTTATTTATTGTAAGACCAAGACTTAGATGTGAAACTAAATAACTCTTGAATTGTTACCTGAAAATATTTGTGAATAATACTTCATGTTACCTGATAAGTTTTATCCAAATTTGGATGAGATGCTGTTACAAAATATCTGATTACATTTAACATCATTTATACTAAAGTGAAACTATACCAAGGAGAATAAAGCAATAATTGAAATACTTTTTTCGATTTGTTTCCTCTTTTCTTGTAACAATTTCCTCCTTTATTGTACAATATTTTACACAGAGTAGAACACTTTAAGAGGAATACTGTTGGAACTGCATCCTAATGCTGTCTTGTTAACATTACAACACTTGTTACATGTGTCACCAAATTAGAGAGGCTAACGCAGTGCTCGTTGATAAATATTTTAAAGTGTTGTAAAAATATCAGTTCACGTCATCCTTCCCCTCTCACTGTCCTCTAGATATCTCATGTTACTTTAATTTCCACGTCCTTTCGCCTCGTCCTCTCAGCTAAACAGAGAGTTACAGCAGGACTCGTATTTCTCAAAGGACCAAGGGCATGGGGGTCTCCAGAGAAACTGCTGCATGTCTCCTGGTTTCTTCCATTACTGTTATTTCTGATTGGGCGTGACCTTGTCTCTGGCCTCCTTCTCGTGGCCAGGCTAGCTGCCTGCCTCTTGGGTGTCATTTTCCCCGTGGAACACATCTGCCTCCATTCACGGCCACAGCGTTCAAGAGACCACGGCAAAAACAATGGCCATGGGGCAACAGAAGGCCATTTGGGCAGCTCGCGAAGGTGACCTTGCAGTCCTGAAAGAGCTGGCTGCTACCAAGTGCTTTGACGGCCACATCACGGACCCCCAGGGGGCTACACCTGTTCACCACGCTGCACGTGCCGGACATTTGGACTGCTTACGCTTTCTAGTGGACACTGCCTCTCTCCCTGGCAATGCAAGGGCCAGGAACGGAGCCACACCAGCACACGATGCTGCTGCCACAGGCCACCTGTTTGTTCTCCAGTGGCTGGTGGAACATGGAGCCTGCAGCACCCAGGTGAGTCTGGAGAGTATGGGACACCGCTGGTTGGTACCATGGGATCACAAGGTTGCAGGGAGGTACTGAAAACTCTGGGTTAGAGGGTACTGGTAGTGGTTCAGCAGGTGGTTAGTGCTTGGAGCTTCAGCAGTCTACTCGAACAACCCAGGTTTGAATCCCACCTTCCACTATAGTATCGTTGAGCACGGTACAAAAACTGTCCCAGTAAAAATTAGCGTGCTGTGTAATTGAATCATTAACTGTAAACAGGATATCTTTGAAGAAGGGTGTCATTTAATAACGGCTATAAGGGTCAGTGACGGAGACATTGTTGCCTGTTTTCATTCTATTCATGTTTTAAAGTAGTCATGATGTCACGTTGAAATACCAAGTCATATATATATATATATATATATTTCTTTTTTTTAAAGAATTTTTTGCATTCACATTTGTCGAATGTGTGTAGAGTAGAGATCAACATTATTTAGTGAGGTGAAAAGACCTTAATGGAAAGAATGAGGTGCAATGTGATACGGTGCCTTATGTTCTCACCCTTGCTGAGGCTTTGGCAGCTGTAGCTGTGTCCCTGTGAGCTACTTTGGTAATTGCTCGTACCCCTCACTTATGTACACATACATGTTTGTGGAAATCAAGTAAATACGAATGTGGTTCCTAGGTGTATTTCCCGTACGTTCACACATGCCCCTGCTGTAGGACCGGGACAACGCGGGAGCCACTGCACTTCACTTAGCTGCCCGCTTTGGGTGTGTGGAAGTAACACAGTGGCTTCTGTCTGTGGGAGCCCAGGCGGCAGCGGAGACCGACTGCGGGGTGCTGCCGGCACACTTCGCTGCCTCCAAAGGGGACCTCACCTGCCTGAAGCTGTTGGTTCGGGAAGCCTATGGGTAAGAGTTCTCCGCTGAGACAAGCTTCCACAGAGGAGATCAAATCTCACTCTCTTGCAATATTTAAGTTTACTTACTGAGGTAGGACTTTTCATAATGGAAAGTTATGTAGTACACGCGCATGAACTAGCTGCAAATATTTTTTACGCTACTGAGCAGCTTTCACACTTTATTTACCTTTAATACGCTAAAGCATATAACTAAATCTGGTTATAGTAACACACATATTGCTGGATATTTGAATGTGTACATTTTTTTCAAACTGTTTACGGGTTGTCCCCGACTTACGATGGGGATACGTTCCGCGAAACCCATCGTAAGTCCAAAATATCGTAAGTCGAAAATGCATTTAATACACCTAACACACACCTGTGAGACAGACTGGGACATGCAGATCGCTGCCGCTGCCCAGCATCGCAAGAGAGTATTGCTCCGCATATTGCTTGTCCTAGAAAAAATCATACATATATACACACACACACACACACACACACACACGCACACAGAAACCACTTATCCCAAGCGAGGTCGCAGCAAGCTGGCGCCTAACCCGGCAACACAGGGCGCAAGGCTGGAGGGGGAGGGGACACACCCAGGATGGGACGCCAGTCCGTCGCAAGGCACCCCAAGCAGGACTCGAACCCCAAACCCACCAGAGAGCAGGCACAGGCCAAACCTGCTGCGCCACCACACCCCCTCAGGAAAAAATCAAAATTCAAATTCAAAGTATGGTTTCTACTGAAAGTCTAAAAATCGTAAGTCGAATCATCATAAGTCAAGGAGCATCTGTGTTTCATTATTTTTTTAAACTATCACTGGCGTGGCTGTCGTGGATGTATGAGTGGCGTTGCAGTCCATTAAATTATAATAAAGATTTTATTACTTAATTAACCTTAATTGAAACAAATACTATTTAAGCACATGATTGCTTATAAACAGCAACAAAAAATATCCATCAGTCAGACTGGTTCTGTTTGCTTTTCCTGGAAAGGGTCACAGTGGTGGCAGATGGAGCAGGCAGGCCCAAACCTTCCTTTCCTAAGCAACAGTCTCCAGCTCTTTCTGGGGATCTCCATTTATGTCCAGCCCTTCAAACGTCTCCCAGGTCCTGCCCCGTTGTCTCCTCCCAGTAGGATGTGCCTGGTATAAAAAGAAAAAAAGCTGAAAAAGACACATTTTTTACAAAATCGATAAATTGAACAATGCTGAAAAAAAACTAAAAATATTTCAATAATTAACATAATATTTATTGTAAAGATTATGCAGATTTTAAAATTAAAATATTTGCTTATGATCACTGTCATATGTCAGCTCTGCATTCCAAAATTATGTTTTTGCGCTTGGCAGCGAAATCTTAATGGGTGAAAGATCACACAGGACTCACATTTTTCTGTTTGCTCCGTGTAATAAGTGCTGCAGTGCCATCACAGTCTGTCAGGTATATGGATAGAGGAAATTGTGCTGAAAAAGCTGTGTGCTCCAATGAATGGACAAATTGCACTGCATCTGAGGCTAATTGAATGTCCATATTCAGACTGAGAGAAAACAGGACAGGATGTGGTTCACAAGGACTGCCAGAGGACTATGGTTCTGTGCAAACTTTAAATAAACCAAATGCTGTTAATATATAAATAGGAATTATTAATAGGCCTAACAGAGGGCTGGCTATGGTTCGCCTTTCGATCACCACCAGTTGGCCGAACAAACAGATCTACTACAGAAAGAGGATCCTCCAGTGAGAGGTTAAAATCATACAGATTGTTGAAAGACATGTAGAAAGCATGTGACAGGTTTTCTTAATTAGATTTTTTTTTATTGTTTTAGCAGATGTGGTTGTGTCCCCTTGGGTCCCACCTTGGAGCAGTAGGTACCTGATACATCAGTCCGCCTTTTAAAACTTGCTGGGTAGATTAAATGTACAACAAAGAGGACAGAAGACATACATATGACCCAAAAAGACCTATACTGCTCCAAGATGGGGAAACAGACCCAGACAATTAGCTCAGTGAGTTTTTTCAAGGCTATCACAGTTTCTTTAATTCATTTAGCTGACACTTTTCTCCAAAGCAATTTACAGTGATTTACCCATTTCAGTAATTTTTAGAGAAGGAATTGAAGGTGAGTACTTTGTAGGTGGGATTCAAACCTGCAACATTCAGATATGAAGGTAGCAGCTCTAATCACTATGCCACACTTGCATTGTCATTGAGCACACACTTTTCTCCAAAGCAACTTCCAATGAACACTAGTGTTACCAGCCCACACCTTGTTCACCCAAGATGACTTGAGCTGCATGATACTCTACTTAACAATGAGTCTCTCTATCAATACACCAGTGAAACACACTCTTTGTCATTCACACACTGTGGGTGACTTTTTAGAGTCACCAATCTACCTGAAGAGTGTGTCTTTGGACTAGGGGAGGAAACCCCTGCAGGCATGATGAGAACATGCAAACTCCACACAGGCTGAACAGGGATCGAACCCACATCCTCTCTCACCACCCAGGCACTGTGAGGCAGCAGTACTGCTCACTGTGCCACCCTGCTACCCTGCTCCTTTGTGATTCTGTGAATCTTTCCTCCAAAATATTTTCCTAAGGCACTATTAATTGTATATAGTATATGCTGATATGTACATTTGCTGTGTCCAAGGTGTGTGAATCGACAGACAAAGATTGGTGCCACCCCTTTGTACTTGGCATGTCAGGAAGGCCACCTTCACATAGTGGAGTTTCTGGTGAAGGACTGTGGAGCTGATGTTCATCTGAGAGCCAACGATGGTATGACCTGTCTACATGCTGCTGCACATATGGGCCATCATGCACTGGTGGTTTGGCTGGTGAGTCTGTTGTTTAACTGGCGTAATTCCAGTTTGAAACCTGTAAAAAAAAAAAAAAAAAAAAAAAAAAAAAAACAGAGACACAAATTATGCTCCTGGAGAATAGTGATTCAGTTTGAAGGTTATCTACTTTCCCTTATAAACCAGTGTTCATCATTTGGCAACTTTTTCTTGTCTGTGTCCAAATGCTCGAGTCAGCTGTAATAGTAAATGACATAGTTTGAAGTTTTGGTTTATAAAGAGGTTTGTTATGGTTAGTTTATTATGAGATGTGTGTCGCTTTGGAGAAAAGCATCTGTTAGATGAATAAATGTAATAAAAAACATACCTGAAATAATTGGACAGTGTAAATTTGAATTTGATGCGATCTGGGCAAGTTAAATGGCCAAACATGGAGCAAAACAGAAATGGCTTTAAACAGAAACAGATTTATAAAAATTATTGTTATGCGATATTAAGCGATTTGATTTTGTCGAACTTTTTGATTCTAAAACTACTTAAGCTTTTTATTAATTTATACATCTTGGTATTTTCACTGGGTTAATTCATAGTGAGGGTCTTGCTCAAGAGCACAACAGCAGTGGTGGGAATAGAACTTAGACAAACAATAGTCACGTAAGCTGTAAATGGGTGTCCTTAAATGCTGTTGTGCTATTTTGAGAAACAAAATATTTAGTGAAGATCCATATGTTCCTGTGTAATTCATGTCTACCTACCTTTATTGTAGATTATTTTACAACCTCAATTCCAAAAAAGCTGGGCCAGTATGGAAAATGTTAAGTAAAACAAAAAGGGATAATTTGTACATTTACTTTGACTTGTATTAAAACAAAAACAGTATAAATCCAAGGTATTTTGTGTTTTACCCAATCAACTGCATTGTTTTTTAAAGGTATATGTTCATTCTGGGGGGGAATGTGGTGTAAGTTTAGCCGGTGCCCACTGTGTGGCGGGTCTGGAGTTCAAGCCCTGCTTGGGGTGCCTTGCGATGGACTGGCATCCCATCCTGAGTTTGTCCCCTCCCCCTTCGGCCTTGTGGCCTGTGTTGTCCGGTGAGGCTCTGGCTTGCTGCGACCCTGCTTGAGACAAGCGATTGTTGATGATGGATGAATGGATGGATGGATGGATGTTCATTCTGAAATTGATGCCTGCAAGACATCCCCAAAAAGTTGGGATAGGGGTAGTTTAGGACTAATAATGATGTGACAAGTTGAAATAGCAAGTCCTCTAGGTCTCACGCCCACACCATTAAGCCGCACCGACACACAAGGTTGCAGAATCTCATTGAGCTCACCACTTCTCCAGTGACAATCAGCAAAACCCACTTACCTCCTCGTCCTTACAGTCCCTCCCTGTCCTTTGCCCTTCATCCGCTGGTCCGTCATCTCGGTTGCTGATCTCCTGCTTTGTCTGATCAACTTCGCTTCCCAGTTTGTCCAAAGAACAACGTCTGCACCTCGAACGACCTTTGCCTGTCCCAAACTACGATTCTTGTCTGTTCCCTTGTCCAATTTTCCCAACATAAACGAACCTGCGATTGGGTCCTCACCTACTCCTCGGTCTCTTGTCCTCTTTCCTGACACAAGGTGATGTAAAACAGGCGAGGCAATTGTGTTACAGTACATAAGGAGCCTCCAAAAAGGCCTAGTCCTTCAGGCTCGCCAATTTGCCAACAGATGCATCACCGAATAATCCCAAACTTTGAGAACAACATTCCCCAAAGACAAATCGATTTAGTGCGATTTTGGGCATTTCACTGTCTACAGTGCACAATATAATTAAAAGATTATATGAAGGAATCCGGTCAAATCTGGCTGCGTAAAGAGGAAGGCCGAAAACCCCTTCTGAATATGCGTGATCTCCGATTCCTCAGATATCACCGTCTTAAAAACCATCATGCATCTGTAACGGACCTCATGACATGGGCTCGGAAGTACTGCAGTAAACCTTTGTCAGTCAACACCATTCCCCATTGCATCCACAGATACAAGTTAAAGCTTTACTATGCAAAGCAGAAGCCATACGTCAACACTGTCCAGAAGCGCCACCGACTTCTCTGGGCTCGGTCTTATCTGAGATGGACAGTAGCACAGCGGAATTGTGTTTTGTGGTCCAATGAGTCAACATTTCAAATAGTTTTTGGAAAAAACAGCCGCTGTGTTCTCCGGGCCAAAGAGGAAAAGGGCCATCCAAGCTGTAATCAGCGTCAGGTCCAAACTTCAGCATCTGTCGGGGTATGGGGGTGTGTCATTGCTCTCGACATGGGTAACTTGCACTTCTGGGACGCACCATACATGCAGAAAGATATACACAAATGTTGCAGCAACATAAGCGGCCATCCAGGCATCATCTTTTCCAAGGACTAGGGACTAGAGTGGCCTGCCTGCACTCCCAAGCTGTCTCCGATTGAGAATGTGTGGTGTATTATGAAGCGCTAAATACGCCAGCGAAGGCCCTGTAAAATTGTGCAACTGCATAATGGATGAATGGGGGACAAGTCTTCTTGCTGAACTTAACTAACTGGTGTCTTCAGTACCCAAACGCTTAACAAGTGTTATTAAAAGACATGGTGATGTTACACAGTGGTAAACACTCGACTGCCCCAACTTTTTTGGAACATGTTGCAGGCATAAATTTTATATATATCTTCATAAAACAGTGCAGCTTATTGGGTAAAACAAGAAATACCTTGTATTTATAGTGTTTTTGTTTCAATACAAGTCAAAGTAACTGTACAAATCACACCTTTTTGTTTCTATTAGCATTGGAGTTGACTGACACCTGAATTTGTTGATACATAAAGATATGTCAGCAACTAGAATGTTTGAGTTGACCTTTCTATGAGAGATTTGCAGTCGAAACATATTATTCTGACCGTGTTTGTTTTTCGAAAGGCTTCCTTCACAGATATCAGTCTGTCCTGCCAGGACAGAGAAGGGGCAACGCCACTGCATTTTGCTGCCAGTGGGGGGCATCATCGCATCCTTGAACGGCTCCTGCGCATGGGGGCCAAGGTCATTAAGGACTACTGGGGTGGGACCCCACTTCACGATGCAGCAGAAAACGGGGAGCTGGAGGCAAGAGTCGCGTATTTTTACATTCGGATGTCTTGTTACATTGCGAAACTTTCTTTGGTCATTGATCTGAAACTTGAACGTTTGACTTGCAATCTGTCCTGTTCTGTTAGTGCTGCCGGGTCCTGTTAGTCCATGAAGTCAGCCCTTTGGAGCAGGACAAGGATGGGTTTACAGCGGCAGACCTGGCTCAATACAACGGCCACTACGAGTGTGCCAGCTTCCTGCTAGCGGTAGAGAAATGTGTAAGAGACTTCTCCTTGTAAATCGCTGATTTGAAAGATTGGCAAAACATTTCCAGTTTTCTACTATTGTCTCTTTCCAGGATGCTCTAAACATCAGATCTTTAGATCTTCCCTATTTCCATGTTTCATTGCACGCTTGAATTGACGCGCTCCTTGTCCAAGTGAACTGGATGGCAAAACAAAGAGTGGCATACACAAACAATAAATCTTAGTATGTCTGCTTATAACATCACTGTTATACAACTTTTGTAGAAATACTTTTGGCTTTGGGCTTGATTTGACCCCTTTTGCAGTCGTTTGCATTCACAGTCAGTGAATATAACAATGTCTAAACACGGTCTCTTTCATTTTTCCTATTACCATATATTATGTCAAAGCTTGTTTAAGATTAATTTGCTCTCATTAATTAAAGGCTTAGAGGCAGAGTACTGGATAATAACTGTGGATAACAATGGATTAAAAAGAGCAGTATCAGGCTCCTGCGATTGTGTGAGAGGATGGTCTCAATGGCCGAGCCTCTTTTATTTTCCGTGCCTGGTACGCCAAGCAGGAAGTGAAGTAAGACGGTCCTTAGGTTGGGTGATGAATATTTCAGAGATGGCACCGTTCTGTACGTGTCGCTTGCCTGCAGGGTTTCTGCTCGCTGCCCAAACGCTGGCCAACTGTCCACCAGCTGGATTTTTTTCAATATTCTCTATAAGGAAAAAAAATGCCCGAGAACAGTGTCCAGACAAAACTTTCCAAACTTAAAGGTTTCCAGTCGCATGTTTACTTACATTTATTACACAGAGCTGTGTTTCTCATTGAAATTCAGAGTAATGCTCACTTTGTGTGATGTTTCTATGGGGTCGGCAAAGAAAAACACAGAGCTGTTAAGGATACGTGTTGGGTCACAGCTTGTTAGCAATCAAAGCACGCAATGTTAACAGCTCCAAAAAAGAGCCAAATGAATGTGTCAAAACTGTAAAAATAATTGCCAGTAACAAACACAGAGGAAGCACTGATGACTGCGCTGTTTGTTGCGGAAAGTTTGTGCAGTGTGAAAGGAGCCAACTTTTCAGTGTTTTTTTAAAGCCCGAAATATCTTTAAGAACATATGAGGCTTTTCCTCCTCTTTTCAATGTATGTGAACAGTCACACTTTCCACTGTCAAAGAATGCATTAGAGCGGTTCCTTTAGGGTAAAATCGCCCCGTTTAAACTCTGTCACACAGCACAGTACTCTAGACTAAGCCTGTTTCAGTGAAATGTGACCATATTTCTAATATTAATTGCACCAAAGAGCATAATATTGCATCCAGTTTGAATTGTTGTTCTGGAAAGGTTGCTGCTAAAATATGCAGAGTGTGTAGATGGCCACTATAGACCTCATTTCAGAGAGAAGTGGGTCTCAGTAAGGAGCACTTGGACTCAGGTGAAACCCTTCAGAGGAGCATCATGCTGACCCTCTGCGACTTTTCCCACCGTGTCATGACCCGGCAGTATTAATTAAATCACTCAAGTGTTTCTCTTTTATTCTGGCTGTCCATGGGCACACATTTTTGGTAACAGAACCTTCCAGTGGACAGGTCATGAATAAATTAGAACTGGAGCAGCTGGGTAACGCAGGCTAGCCAACCGTAGGAAATATATTTAATACAGAGAGGCTGATGGAAATGCAGTTTGCCCTGGCCCCTGGGGCAGCTTTAAAAATAATCTTCTTTAACAAAGAAGCTAATTAAGGGCTGCAGGCTGCGCCCACGGCAGGTGCTGCATTTCTAACTCTCTGGTGCGCTAAGGGGAATGATCAGTTACTCCCAAATGGCAGCTCACATATAGACCTGTGCGGCTGAGCTGGTCATGGGATCCCCGAGCTTCAGTTTCAGGGTTTCTGTCACCCCTGTGTTTTCACCGTACGATGACCGGAATGGGGCAATTTAATCTGACGGGATCATGCTGTACTCATGTATGTATTTAAGTGTATATTATGAGTGCTCCACAGGCTGGGAATGCCAATATCCTTAGGCATCATAAAATAAGTAGCAGTAATGTTCATTTTCTCCCACGGGTGCATGGGACATGTGGTAGAACTATGTTTCAAATAGTCCAGCTGACTGCTCTGTTCCTATTGTCCATATAGCATGTTCATACCGCCTGCTGCTCCAGTCAAGTTTACCGCCCATTAAAACAAGATGCACATAATAAAGCATAGATATCCAAGGATCCTTTCTCTGGATAAGAAACACAAAAGGTGTTTCTCATAATAGATTTTTATTTATGTAAGAACAATACTTTTTTCAGTGCTGAACAGGTGCATTTTAACTACATGTGCTGTACGTGTTTGACAGAGCTTTACCAAAGGTACACTGAAGTTATTTCATCTTTGTATTTGGCCTTCAGTTAATGGTTCTGGAAACTTGTCAGTGCAGATTTGTTCTGAGGAAAAAATCAGAATAAATCTGCACAATATTAGACTGCGAAATATTATCCTTTCTTATTCACTATGTTTAGCGGGTCTGTATATTCCATATTAACACCTTCATGTTCTGTTTATTATGCATTTGTATGTATATAACAAGCAGATTTCTATGTGCCAACATAATTATAATATTTTTGGCCTGTGAGAATTGTAATTTATCATAGCCACTATCTATCCATCTGTCCATTTTCACTTAGCTCCTGTCCTCCAGTCCAGAGTCTATCTCAGAATAACTGGGCACAAGGCTGAGGACAGGATGCCGGTCCGTCACAGTGTAATATAGCTACTAGATGGTATTAAATATCTGAATGTATGAGAATAATTGCACTGATGATACTGGAACTCCCATCATCAGTGCCAATTTAAAATACTTTACAACTGTTAACACACTGAACAGCATAATTCACCAGCCAAATCATTCTGGTCCTGGAGCCCAAGAGTCCGGCAGTTTTTAGGAAAAAAAATTTAATTAATGTGATACACCCAATACAGCTATATGGATAATTTAGTAATGTGCTTAAGAGCTGAAGTATAGCAAAATCTAGTATACGCTGGTCTTCACAGACAAGGGTTCTCTACCTTCCCTTTTATATATTACCATGAGGTGGTCACATGGCTTAGAAACAGGCACAGCTGTAATAAATGTGACATACATACCATACCATGCTTTTCCTGCCATTGTTTAAGTATGGCATGGCACCACTAACTGGAATGCTAGGGATATTTGATGAGGAAGAAATCCCTAGAAAAACCATGCTTTGTGGGAAATATGGTATAAAATCATTAAAAATAGCAGGGGTCAGGCTGGGTTCTCAAAATGTAAAGACAAATTGGTCTGTATAGTTACAGATCAGAAATTGATGTATTTTATCTCTCAAAACAGGTGTTTCAAACATAAAGGGCTTTTGCTGCCTATAGTTTAGGGATGCAGAGGTATTACTGTGAGTAAACTGTACACTGGAGTCATTGTTACAAGATCCTTTAGAGCTAATTGGAGCTTCTCCCAAGGTCATGCCAGATGGCTCCTTGGGTCCTTAGCTAATGAAGACCCAGGTGCAGTAGCTCCTACCTATTGTTCAAAAAAGAAACACAACCCATTACGGACATCCAGGGAACTTGATCAATGGCTCACAAGCCAGCATCAGGTAGGCAAAAATCAGTGTAGCTAGGCTATCAGCATTCCCTCCATTTGTTAATCCAGCGGTGTTTAACTGGAAAGATCCATTTCTGCATTGCCCTGCCAGTACCTGCCTCGTGATTTACAGGTGGATGCGATTAAACCGGCTGCATTAGCTCTGCTCTTCAATTGCTGCTACGAAATGAAGACGTGCTCAAGTACATAGGACATGGTATCAAATAGGCTTCGGGCTAGTTTGACAGCTATTCCTCGAATCCCCTTCCTCAACCAGTGCTTGCTTTGCATGTCAATGTTGGTTCACTCCTGCATCATTGACTTTTCTAGCTATTTAATCCCTTGCTTAATTATTAAAAGCATGCTTCGATTTCCGTTTATTGTTTATTGCCCTGTGATCCTTGGGCTTTGGGTTGAAATACTGATGACTCTGCCAAATGGTTAGAGGTTCAGCTGCTGCACATCTTAAGCAGTGAGTACTTCAGCTGGATAACTAGCACGGGCATCATGTCTCTTTCAGGCTGTAAGTACATTTTAAAGCTACTCCTCTTTCTTTTTTTGTGACCATTCTCAATGTACTGCCTTCATTTCTGTGGCTGCAGCTGAATATCTTTCTGTGCTAATGAGGCAGTAAACATTTTTTAGGGTGCTGGTCCCTGGACTTTTCTTTACCTCACTTATTTGCCACTAAAGTGATCTCACATGGTGTTTGGGGTGTATATTATGTACTGATTGAAAAATATTCAATCTTGCTAGATTGGGACATTCAAGGATAAAGGTTGGCCACACTTGTTCTAGAATAAAAATGTTTTTGAAATGTTGAGTTGCGCAAAACGTAGAGTTTCTTTCATGAATTAATTCCTTGCATGAATTTTATTGCTGGCATTTATTCATAGGCAAATTGTTAAATTATTAAAATTATATTGTATTTTTGCTGTGGTAAACTGCAGAGTTAGGTTTTTGCTGTCATTCAGTATATGAAGAAGATGGCAGAAAGACAAAGTTGGCACTAGAGGGAAAGAAGATAGGTTAGAATACAACATGATGGTTGAGGAAGCCTGTTGGTTATTAGGATCTGTAACTATTTACTGAGATTCAGTATCATGATTGAATTCTGCAGAGACTGCTGAAGGACTGTAATAGCACTTATATAGGGTACAGAGGGCCCCCGAGTTACGATGGTCCAACTTACGATTTTTTGACTTTACAAGAGTGTGATAGCGATATGCATTTAGTAGAAACTGTACTTCAAATTTAGATTTTTTTCCTGGGCAAGCAATATGCAGTGCAATACTCTTTCATGATGCTGGGCAGCGGCAGCAATCTGCATCTCCCAGTCTACCACACGGTCGCTAGTGTATACAACCGATACTTTACAGTGTTTTGTGTTGCCAGCGTTTTTTTGGATACCCCCTGTATCTACGTTGTGTTTTGTGCATCCATCATGTCTACAAACCTCCCATCTGTGTCTCCTGCTACTGGTGAGGAGAAGAAGAAGAAGAAGGCAATTACTTTTGAGGAGAAACTCAAGATAATTGTCCAGCATGAAGGTAGCAAGCCCGTAATGGCCATCGCGCGTGATCTTGAGCTTTTGCAATCAACGATCTCGACCATCTTAAAGCATAAGAAGTGATGATGTTCAGTAGGTTAGGTGTATTAAATGCATTTTCGACTTACAATGGGTTTATCCGAAAGTAACCCCATCGTAAATCGAGGACTGTCTGTAATTTGTAGAGATTATATACAGAATTATATAAAGAGGATTTTATTGCACATAATCCCATATTTTTCTCCCTGTGTTTAATCTGTCCATCAGTACATCTGCAGTGAAATGTGTTCTTTTTAGGTACTTTATGTGGTGTAATGGTATGACATCAGGAAAGGAGAAAAAAATCACTGTAGTATGGTTACTGAATTCTCCTTTCCTCTACTGCCCAGATTTCGAGTCCAGCCAGACGTGCAGGTTATTCAAGCATTGTTTTGACTTGACCGAAGATTTTGATGAAAAACGTTGATTTATTGTGCCACATAAAACTAAAAACTAGTAACAACTGTAACTGGATTTCTTTCAGTTTCTTAAACCACATGGGGGTACACTACCCTTCTGATTTTTCATGACAGGCTGGAAATACCAGGGTTTTCAGTGCTTTATTTCACCTCAAAAATTTACATGCATTTTCTCTTCATGGCATACCAGTTTTATAACATAGAACGCAACTAAGTGGAGTAAAGCATTTGAAAATTTCCAAAAGATATCTCTGCTTATTTTTAAAATCCTGTTTTCAACTACAACTTTGCTGTTCGCCATGTGACAACTGGCAAGTGTGTTGGTGACCCTGGCTCTGTTGTATGTTGTATAAAGGTCTCTGAATGTTTTTGTAGTGATTTTCAATGAAAGAGCCAGAAAATACTCTGCGAATCTTGAGTTTAGAGCAGGATCTTCTAATTTTTTTTTAAAAGTTTCATTTTGTAAGAAATTACTCTCAATGGCGTGTACAAACAGGATAACACTGTATTTAAAATATTTGCTTATATAAATGTACTCAAAGTCACTGCAGTGAACAGAAATTAGGGCTAGAACAAAATTATACAAACAGCCACTGTTTCATGTTTTATGACTGGCCTGGTGTTATAATAATGTTTTTGGCTGCTTTTCATACATTGTCTGAAGGCCATGTGAATTGAGGTTTATTCCCAGAGGTGGCCGCACATGTTTAGTTAACTCATTTAAAACCAGCTGCAACACTCTGACATTTAGTCATTCATTGCTGATTGTGTGGTATCTTGTGAGATGCCAAAGTTATTATCTGATGTTAGGGATTAAAGCATCAACTGTATCATTATAAAAGAGTTGATGAAGCCCATATGTGCCCGTGTTCCTGGAATTAATTAAAAATGAACAACAGGCACACTGCAGTCATGAAGGATGGTAACTGTTGTGAGGACATTGCAAAACAGACACTTTTTCCTGTCCATCCACTAATGTATGACCTAACTTCTGGGAAGTTCTTTATTTTCAGTACCAGAACAGTGTTGCGACATATTTCCTAATGCTAGAAAACAAAGCTAAGTACAAACGGAAATGCATGGGGCCACCTTATGGAAATAAAGCACATCAGCGCACTGTAGCATATCGTGGGCTTCTTTGATGTTAGTTTTTTTAATGTTTTCTTGGCACACCGAATTTGAACTGAACTGTATATGGAGTTCATTAGTACATTGCATTACTTTATTAGAAGATCTAAGTGTTTCCATATCTATGATTCTCTAATATGTACACTGTGGAAAAAGCTGTATTTTCAATGTAGCTCATCATCATTTGCCCAACTTTAGTAAGTTTCAAAAGAATTACACTACATTTTTGTTTTGCCTTGAACCCTTTGCTTGACTCTTTTTTTTTTTTGAAATGCATTGCAAATTTGATTTTCCATGTAGATTGTGTACTTTTTTCCTGCATGTATTACTCTACTTCATTATTGCTGACTTTTAAAGTAAAAGTGCATTCTCAGTGTGAATCAAGGTGTCCTTGTGTTTTCTCCAGCCCTCGGCTGTGGACAGATCCCTTTCTGAGGTTTACATTAGTGAAGAGCAAAGCAGTGGGAAACCGTCAGGATCCAGGCAGCCTAGCACTGAACCTTGTGGAAACTCCTGTGGAAGTCCAAAAATGGTGATCTTCAGTGTTTCTGTCCACAAGGCAGCACAAATGGGGGACCTCTGTTAGTTTTCTTTAATTGCTTTGGCCCAGTGTTCACCTTTTTCTACCTGCTGTTCTCAGCAGCCATTGAAGGAGAAGTCACCTGGACCCAGTCACCCACTTCCTCCCATGGAATTGCATTCAACCCAATTAGTGGAGAAATCAGACTGTAATAGCAAAAAATATGCCGAGGTGGCATCTTCTGGTAAGGAATTAATTTTGCTTTTTGTGAAACAAATTTGCACAGCTTCATCATTGTATTACTACTACTAAACTACTAATCTTATGCAGGTGTACAATTTTTGCACGTTACATGAACATTAAAACTACATTTGTAGTATTTCACTAGTTGTATAACTGAAAAATAGTTATGAAGATTAAGAGGCTGGATAGTTTATAAATGCATTTATTTAAAATAAAATTCCACTGCTCAGGCACATCACATGTTGCTCAGCATTTACTGAAATAACTTTTTATCCCTTAAAGCTGTGATCAAGACAGAGGAAGAGAAAAAATTTAACCCTGATATGAGAACCTTTAAGTCTTTGAAACAAGCAGGAATAACAGCAGTCTTCACAGGACAAAATGTAAGGATTTTCCCCAAATCATTGCATTTCGTCTTTTTCTTATATTTAGTCATTAAAGTAACGACAGGGCAGAAAAAGATCTACATGTGCATCTTGTATTCCATCACTCCACAGAAACCAGACAAGATGGTACTTCTACCCACAGAGGAGGCAAATTTATGTGACATTGACTATTTGGTGCCTACCACTGATGAGAAGGGCCGACCCATCGCCGAGTGGAAGAGACAGGTGATGGTTCGTCAGCTGCAGGCTCGACTGCAGGATGAGGAGAACCAGAGGAGGAAGGTACTGTTTTTGACTCGGTTGTGTACACAAGCTTAATCACTTTTGATGTTTTTGAAATCATCAGAATGTAATGACACCTTACTTTCAAGAGAATGTTCAAAATGAAATTCAAAATCTCATGTTAGAGAATACATCTTTTCCATCTTTCTAGCTTGTACATTTCTTTATTATTTTACTAAATCTTGGAAGATGTGAACATCATGTTACATATCACCTGTTCTGTTAAATGTCATGGTTTGCTTAGAGAAAGCTGCTTATCATTTTATTACCAGGAAAATGGGAACAAATATACTAAAATGGATAGCTGGAGGTACTCCCAAGCCCGAAATGCCATCCTTGGCCCTTTTGGGGAGATGCTGACTGAGGATGATCTCATCTACTTGGAGAAACAAATTGAAAATGTTGCCATGCAAAAAAACTGTGAAGGATATGAAGAGGAATTAGCCCGTCTTGCCAAAGAGCTCAGAACTATCCTGCCTGCACCCATTGTTAACCTCACAGTCAACACACAGTTCAGAAAGCCCAGTTCAGATGCCAATACCCCTCTGCCTTTGTGGTGCAACCGCATATCTGGCATTGTGAAGAGCATGTCTCTGCTCATGACTAACCTTACTGACCAGTCGTGCTGTAAAATGCAAAACACCGAACTTGTGTCAGTTTTCACCCAGATGCCAGAAAGACAGAGCTCATCCAGAGGAAGAAGGGAAGTGATTGAAAGAGAGATTCATGAATTTGGTGTTTCAGTGAGGAATCTAAAGGCAAACTTTGAGAGTCAGAATCCCACCTCAGTGAAAGAGAGTGATGAAGCATTACTGAAGCCATGTATGCAGGAAGGTAATGTTAAATGGACTGAGCAAACTTCTGAAGAGTTGAATGAAGATGCTGAAGTACACCAAACCAGTGATTCAGATCCAGGCTGTGACGAACAAATGCATGAAGTCATGGAAACAACCAGCCTAAGAAAAGAGCGAATCGTGGTCTTGTTTCTGGGCCACTGGAAGAAGTCAGCCTACAGTGTCACAAAAGGTAAAGATGCTGGCAGGAAACAGAGTTTAGATGGACTAGAAACAACTGACATGACTGACCATACAGCAAGAGGAAATGCATTCCAGGAATTTCAATCAAAGAAGAAAATGGAACATGGATCATTGAGCCACTTCTTTAAGCAAAGAAGCACCATAAACAAAATGATCTCTAACTGGAGGAACATGAACTCTAGTGTTCCATCCAGGCAAATTCGTCGTCTTCATCGTCAGCAGGTCACGTATTCTCCTGAGCAGTTTCTGCCTCGTGTACATGGGGCTACTGTTGATTACGATAGCTTGTCTCTGGATCTTTTTATGTTGGGATACTTCCACATCCTTGAACTTGACCTGCCAGCAGATGAAAGGAAGATGAGACATCTGCTCTGCTTCGAAGTATTTGACCACCTCGGCAGGTTCCCTTGGGAGACAGTCAGAAGCTTTCACAAGGCTGTCCTACAGGACATTGAATCCGGAAATCGAGAATGGAAGGATGGCTTTGAGGACATCAAAATCAAGTTCTTTGGAAATGCTGAAACCATGTCTGAGTCTCCTTCAACCACCCAAGAAACTTCGTTACCAGAGGTCAAACCGGTGCCGAAAGTAATTGTTCAGACACCTACCCCTGATGAGGACACTGCCTTACAAAGCGGTACAGAAATTTCTAGTTTCAGCAATGAGGAAATCTGCAAATATATAGACCGTAGCTTTGCTTTTTGGAAAGAGAAAGAAGCTGAAATTTTTGATTTTGAGTAGCAAAAACATTTTCTGCTTTTTAAGTATTTTCTATGTTTCTTAAATATCCCAGTCATCAATCTTTATTGTCAGCTGAAAAGGAACAATCCACAGTTTATGCAGTTGAACTGCAAATGTGTGTCACTGTTTTTTGCTGTTTGTGCAGATTCATATAATTTTTATTCTAATTTATTTTTATTGCCCAAGGTAATGCTGTAGAACTAAAAGTGACCACTTTATTTAACTGTTGAAAGGAATCATCAGTTAACTTTTGATAATGTGTTATTTTTGGTGAAGAATGTTCTTGTGATGTATCCTTAATGGTTATGGATTCATTTGTTATTAATTCCTATTTTGTAGTAAAATGGAGGTTCAGTAAAACACACCACATAAGAAAAAGAAAAAATATAAAGGGAGTGGAGAAAATATACACACATAATATATCAGTAACAAGGACCTAATAAGGAATAAGGCCACCTTTGCCTTCATAACAGCTTCAGTCCTTCATGGAATTTTATTTTACAATACTGAACTGTTTGTAGTTAGATATATCACAATTTGTGAAGAATAAAAGCTTCCAGATCTTTGAAGGATGGATGAGGTGGAAGTCTACTTTGCACACTGTACTCCAGGACATCTCATAAAAATTCAATAATGGTTAGATCTGGAGAGGCTATTGAAGGTAGTTGACTTCATCCCAGTGTTCATGAAACCACTTTTGAATTAATTTAGAAGTGTGTATGGAGCTGTTATCCTGGAATATTGTGAGGGAGCACTGTTTGCACCATTGGGTGCACCTGGTCCTGTAAAATGGCATCATATTCCTTGACTATAATGCAACTATGAAGAGCCATCATCGGACCTAATGACTCCCACGAGGTGGCTGCCTATACCAATACCAATCCTCCACCATGTTTAACAGCTGGTAACAGACATTGCGAGTTGAATGCATGGTGTGGTTTTCTCAAAATGTAATCCTGTCCAGATTTAGGAAACGGGGTGAAATATAATTTATCAGACCATATTACTTTTTTCTGTGACTCAAGCATCAGTGTTTTGTGCTCCTTACACCAGGTGATACATCTCTGATTGCTGGCCTTGGATATAAGCGGTTTTACCGAATGACCGAATGAATGGCCACCGTCCCATATGTTCAAGTTTTGTGAAGCTCACAATGTATAGTTTTTATTGAGCCTGGGTCACAGAGGTTCTGATTCAGTTCTCTGGCAAAATATGAGGCTTTTGTTTTGCAGCATTTAGCAACTATTCTGTAAAGTGTCTGTCTCTCAGTTACTGAGAGACAACTGAAGTTACTACTGAGTGAGCTTCAACTTGTGACCACTGTTTCTTTGCCAGCACAGTTTTCCCATGTTTTGTCAATTCTGTCATTTGTTAGAGACTTTTCCCCTTAGTTAAATGTTTTCATTGAGTGTTTCCATTATTTTGTCCAATCCCTGTACGTGAAGAAAACATTATATTAGATACAACTCTTATCTACTTAAGAATTACTATATTCATATGAAGTCCAAAGTACATAAATCAAGAGAAGTTGTTAATTAAGTTTGTTAAACAAATTAAAATGAATTTTATTTTAATGTATTATTACTAGGGGGTGCGGTGGCGCAGTGGGTTGGACTGCAGTCCTGCTGTCCGGTGGGTCTGGGGTTCGAGTCCTGCTTGGGGTACCTTGCGACGGACTGGCGTCCCGTCCTGGGTGTGTCCCCTTCCCCCTCAGGCCTTACGCCCTGTGTTGCCGGGTAGGCTCCGGTTCCCCGTGACCCCGTACGGGACAAGCGGTTCTGAAAATGTGTGTGTGTGTGTGTGTATTATTACTAAGGGGGTGTGGTGGCGCAGTGGGTTGGGCCAGGACCTGCTCTCCGGTGAGTCTGGGGTTCGAGTCCCGCTTGGGGTGCTTTGCAATGGACTGGCGTCCCATCCTGGGTGTGTCCCCTCCCCCTCCAGCCTTACGCCCTGTGTTGCCGGGTAGGCTCCAGTTCCCTGTGACCCCGTAAGGGACAAGCGGTTCCGAAAATGTGTGTGTGTGTGTGTGTGTGTGTGTGTGTGTGTGTGTGTATTATTACTCCAATAAATATAGTGACATCTAAAATGATTAGCATCCTCAGGGTTTTACTGGTTTTTCTTTACATATAAATATTAATATGTGAGAAATACTGTGTTTTCTTCAGCAATATAGGTGTTGGATTTCCTCTTCTACTTAATGAAAACTGATGTGGATGGCAATCCAAAGCCATTTCCCTTAATTTTCAATAAGCTTGGAAATCGCATTGGTTGGGATTTTGGACCATTCCTCCATTCAGAATTTTTACTCATCTTTGACAACCTTTGATCTATGCTTATCGACTGTTATTCTTAGTTCAGGCCACTGGAGAGCTCTAAGGGGTTTAAGTCTAGCGATTCTAACGGCCACTGAAATATGCTGATTTTGTTTTCTGCTAACCATCTCTTTGTTGACTTCAAGATTTGTTTGGGTCCATGTCATGCTAAAAGGCCTTCCTGCATCAAAGATGTTGCCTTCTGGCACTGGTAACAAGGTCTTCACCTAGTGTGTTGATACTTTGTGGAGTTCTTCATGCCATTGCTCTTAACAAGGGCCACACAACCACTTGCAGCAGAATATCCCACAACATCAATGATCCAATTCCATATTTAGCAGTGGGTATTACTTTCCTGCCACCAAAAACATTAAGTTTTGGTCTTATCCAACCATAGCACCCTGTTCCACTGAAAGACAGTGTTTTGCAAATTCCAGCCGTTTGCTTGTTTCTCATTGTCAGAAATAGCTTTTTATGGCAGCCCTTCCAAACACCATGTTATCATGGAGGTAATTTTTCATGTTTGACTCGGAGACTTAGAGACCCCAAGATTACAAAATTCACCGCAGTTATCCAACTGTTATCCTTGTCTTATTTCATGGCTTCCTCGCCATTTTTCCTCAGTGTGCATGTTGGCAAAAGGCACTTGCGTCCTCTTTTTTAAGCACCTTTTTGTGGTTTAGTACTTCATGATTATTGTCCCAGTTTTTCTAATTGGTATGTTTAATTGTTATGTATTTTTGTATAAATGTCCTCATTTGTGGAGATCACGTGTCTCATTTGAATTGTCATTTCTTTACCATTACTCATGACAATGGCTGATGAAAAGTAATTGTTACCCATTTGAAATGGGTTCCTTATAAATTAGATGAATTAGTTTTAGTTTGTATTCCATTTTTTATTTTCTGATACAAACAACAAAGAAGAGAAATGACACAAGCCAGCCAATGATTTTAAAACCTAGATTTAAAAAAAAAAACAGTCTTCATTGGTCATTTTTGTTTTCCAAGAAGTCTACACTGTGCTTTACAGAACTTTATTCAGTGCTCTCACAGTTTAGTTAGTCACTTGTCCTGGTCAGGGTCACAGTGCTATGGAACCAACACTGGAATCACTGGGTGCAAGGCTGAGGGGTTTGCACATGCAAACCTCATACAGACCGAGCTGGATTCAAACATACACCCAAACAGCCCATGTGCTAGGAGGCAGCAGTGCTACCCACTGCACCACCACGCCACCCTTTATTGAATATTCTATAGAGCATTTCAAATGCATGAGCTAAACCTGTTAAATTTATATTGGTTAAATTCTCAACACGCTTAAAACAAGCGATGTGAAAGGTTATAGGTAATAAACAGATTAGAATGCTGCTTTTACATCTATAGTTCACTGCACTTTTTAAATGTACTCTTTGCGTAGTTACGTTTACTGGTAGATTGATTCGCATTTCACCGACTGTGTGCAACACATTGTTGTGTCCTTCTGGTGCCCTTGTATCCTTTGGGCCCCCTGTTCTTGGCTTCTCACATGATGCAGTGTTATCGTGTTATCACATCACCAGTACTCCACATGGCTAAGACTCCCAGAGCGCATGTGCTGCTTTAGGAGCAGGTGTCAGGCTTAGAACCACACAGTTGGAATCTGACTTCAGTCCCAAGACTTGTTAGACCCCAAAAATAGCAGCATGAGCGACAGGCGGCCCCTCCAAATGACTCGGCACAAGTTTGCCTTCCTCACATTGTATCAACACGCTCAAGGCTCCTGGTCAGCTCAACTATATGTGATTGCTGAGCTTTTCTGCTTTTCAGGTAGGCTTCCTCTAGTTTCCTTCTGCTTCTTTTAACATTTAAAATCTGTCCTATACAATGTAGCACTAGAGAAAAGGCACATATACTGTTCAATGGAAAATATTTTCAGTTGTACTTTGTTTTCAATGTCAACCAGGTATTCTGATATATCAGATCTAGTGTTATAATGAACATAGGTTGTGAAATACACTTCTGTATGTATATAGGCAAGTCTTTTGTTTTTAGATGATGGCATATTTATACAGAGTTTCCTGATTTTCCATCTATCTTCTGCCCATTGTCATTTTACACTGGAACTTTTTATTAATAAATATGTTTGAATTCAGCCCTAAAGACAATTTGATTCAGTTATTGAATTAATTTTTTTCTAAACAAGATGTATTTTGAAGATAATTCTAGAAGTCATTCACCTATTGATTTCTGTCACTTTCCTTAAAGGCAGTGATGACACTTATCAAATCAGTGATTTTGGTATTAATTTCAAGTGAGAATTTGCTGTTGTCCACTTGTAGGTAAACACAAAGAGTCACTGTCTGGTCTTACCGGGGGGAAAGGTGAGAGATCGGTTGAAGGCTGGAGCCATGGTGCGCAACGTGGATGATCTGGACTTATGCCTGTCCTCACACCCTCAAACGATCCTTGAAGGCCTCAGGTCCTTCTGCTCTCATCCCAAGTTGATCGATCTGACCCTGAGTGTGAATGGGCGTGAGTTTCCTTGCCATCGAAGTGTGCTGGCCCTCTGTAGCCTCTACTTCCGCTCCATGTTCTGTGGAGATTTTGTGGAAAGTATTGCCGCTAAGGTGGAGTTGCATGATGTGGATCCTGATGTATTCAGCAGCCTCCTTGACTTTGCCTACACTGGAAAACTGACTATCAACCAAGAGAATGTGGAGGGACTCATCCGCACCTCCAGCCAGCTGCAGTTCCAGGCTGTGCGTGCTGTCTGTAGTCGCTACCTGCAGAATCAGATTGATGCCACCAACTGCTTAGGTATCCTGGAGTTTGGGGAGATACATGGTTGCCCAGAGGTGGTTGCTAAGGCTTGGGGTTTTCTTCGGGAGAACTTTGAATCTGTGATACATGGGGAAGAATTCTTGACGCTGGAGAAGGATAGGCTTGTGGCCTGCCTGTCTGCTGAAGGCCTGCAGACTCGGGATGAGTGCACTCGTGTGGAGGCAGTGCTCTCCTGGGTGAGACATCAAGAAGGCTCTCGTCTGCCCTGTCTCCCAGAACTTCTCAGTCTGACACATCTCTCTCTCTTGCCCCATGAGTACATCACTGAAATTCTTCTGAAGGACAGTGCAGTCCTGTTGTCTCGCAGTGCCAGGGAGGTTGTGGAGAGCTCTTGTCGAGAGGTTAGATCTCTGGATCTTGTTGAACAAAACCTTTTTAAACCAGAATTTATGATCCATGTTGATTTTCATATTAGAGATGGTTTGAATTAGAGGAACTGTAATCAATGTAATTAATGGTTTGGAAAGACCATCTTATAATCATTTTGCCATTTATGTAGAATTATACTAACTATTTATATTAAATTCCTTCATTTATTACATTAAATACACATAATACTAACCCCCTCAAATTCTTCTTGAATTTGATTTTCTGTTTTGAATAACATGTTATATTATCGGTGCTTTGTGGTTGAGCATTAATGTTTATTTCTGACTAGTGGAAGTCGACAGTATGTAAGTTAACTTTTTTGCTTTCATTGTCTTTGTATGAGATATTGGATTTGCATCCAGGAGCTTTAGTACAAAGAAGTTCCCAGAGTCCTCAACCAAACCTGCAAGAGGTCCTGTTTGTAATGGGAGGCCGGTCACTTGATGACTCTGATGATGAAGGTGATGAGGAAGAAGAAGGCAGGCCACAAAGAATTCTTCCAAGAAACTGTGCATTCTACAACACAAAGAGCAGTAGGTGACTTTTTCTTATTCCTTATTGAATACAGGGTTATAGGTATTAAAAATTTCTATTTTAAAAATCAATTTTTAGAAATATCTTTTTTTTTAAAATTTCTTTATATTTTAATGCAAAAATAATCTTCTCTTCAGGACAATGGCATCTGCTTCCTGATTTTCCAAATTACAACAAGTGGGGTTATTCTGTGGTCTCACTGAACAATGACGTGTATGTCACAGGTATGCTGAGTGGCGCAGCAAATGTTTTTGTTATTGCGGTAATTGTATAGCACTTCAAAGCAGAACCTGCCCTTTACAACCAAATTCCAGGAGACTTTTAAACTCTGACAATTCCATAGCTGTGGTAGTTATTATGTTGTGGTTTAGCAGTTGTGAAATGAGGATTAAACTGGTGTATGATGACTCCATGAAGACATAAAAGATATGGTACAAAATAGCAGTCATTATAAGAGCTTTTACATACTGATATTTCCTGCCTCAGCAACAATACTGCATTGCATGTAAGCAGTATCTTGGAGTAGAAGGATAGGGCTGACTTTTTATTCTCTATAAAATGCACCCATTTATTAACATGAACATGGGAACATTTCTTTGTTACTACAAATTAAAATGAATATATTATGTAAAAATAAATTATTTTTCTGTTTCCAGTACAGTCAGTTACAAAACTGATCCATTACACATAGCTTTGCAGAAAAGGGCAATTTTAAATACAGTATACACACACATTTTCAGAACCACTTGTCCCATACGGGGTCACGGGGAACCGGAGCCTACCCGGTAACACAGGGCGTAAGGCCGGAGGGGGAGGGGACACACTAATTAAAATTATATGCAAATCTTTATACAAGGACAGAAATGTCATTATATTAGAGAGAGATGTGATTTAAATAGGGCAGGACATTTTATATTATTTTTCGGAGTCATTCCATGGCTTGAAGACTCCTAATATTCTATGAGTTATTGTCACTGCAGGAGGTTCCCGAGGCTCTAGTACTCAGACTTGGTCGACCACAGAGACCTGGAAGTACATCACTCGAGAGGGGAAGTGGGTAACAGTGGCTCCAATGCTGAGGCCCAGAACAAACCACACCTCGGCAGCACTTAACGGAGAGATTTACGTCATCGGAGGTAACAAAACAAATAAGGTCCACTCCATGTGCCGACTTAGAGGTAACGGAATGGAAAAGCTCTGTAAACTCGTTCAATTAATGTCCTCTCAGTAGCTAAACTACCTTTGGGCGTTTCTTGAGGGACCTCTAAGGAAAATTAGGTAGTTGTTTGACTTGAGTAAAAAAAGAATTGGCTTTTGCCCATCATTTGAAAGTGTAAAGCTTTTGCAAGGGTTACTGTTGTAGAATATTAGAAAGAGAAAACAGATGTGAGCCAAATTTCAGTAGCATGTGTGCAAATAACAAGTCTGTTGGAAGGGTTTGGTCACTGGAGCAAGGCCAGGTGTTGCATATGATTGTAAACTTCTCCTTTTCCAGGCACTACGATGGATTGCGTGGAGGTCGAACACTATGACCCCTACAGTGACAGCTGGTCTGTCATAGGTCCCGCTCTGAAATATGTGACAAACTTCACTGCCAGTGCATGCAAAGGAAAGCTCTACTTGATAGGCTCTTGCGCTGTCAAGTACAATGTACTCACTTTGCAGTGCTACAACCCTGTCATTGGTAAGAAAAATACCATCATCTTGTTGCTATATGCTTAGTTTCTACATATGCAATATCCTGTATGAATCAAGGCACAATCTCTTCTTCCTAAAAGGTTATAAATTACATCCTTATACACATCCAAACTGTTTTGTCCAGCAAGAGTTAAAGATCTAAGTTGGCTAAATTTCTTTATTTATTATTACTCTTATGTTAATTTTTTTTAATTTATCTGTTGGTGTGGGTTATGAACTGTTTACTTGGTTTTACCAAATGTACTATGGGGAAGGTGAGGAGGTGTGGGAGCTGGGGCAGGTCAAAGAACAAGAAAACAAAAGCAGCATTCCCTGTGCTATTTTTGTTGATTAACAGCAACAAGCTATTTTTGTTTTTATTTTGTTGATATCTCTGGTGTATGTACTACCACGAAACATCCAAAAAAGCCATTGAATTATCTGGCAGAGTGGAGTCCACTGGAGCTTTTTTCGTAGAATTGACTTTCCTTGATGAACTTTTATACTGAACCAGTATAACAATAATAATAATAATATCATTACCATCATCATTGTCATCATCAGCATCACACATACCAGTATTCAAACATGCTTTAATGAACAGTCACATTCAGCAAAAAAATTCTTAAAAATAAAATCATTGTCAACAACTGCTTGTCCTGAGTGATGTCCGCGGCAAGCCAAGGCCATACCTGGCAACACAGGGCGCAAGGCCAAGGGGTGGGGGGCACACCCAGGATGGGATGCCAGTCTGCCACAAGGCACCTCAGGTGGGCCTTGAGCCCCAAGCTCACCACACAGCAGGCTTCAGCCAAACCTGCTGTGCCACCACACCCCCCCCCCCCCCATTTAAAATAATGTTTTACATAATAATAAATCATCAGAATCCTAGAACTGAAATAAAGTTTGATTTTTGTTTATGTGAACTAGTTTATATTATAGCTTTTCTTTTCCATTCTTTGCAGATGGCTGGAGCATCATTTATTCACCTTTCATTCCCAAATATCTATCCTCTCCTCGTTCTGTCAGTTTGGATGGTGTCATTTACTTAATTGCTGATAATACCAAGAAAGTGTACTGCTATGATCCCGAGGCTAATATGTGGGAAAAGGTCAGTTTTTTTTTTTTCTTTTTGGCAAAATTAGCACGATTATCTTGGTTTCACTCCTAAAAATTTTTATGTAATTCCATGAACAACTGTGTATTTTATTTCTTGTTTTGCTTTCTTTCTCGCCAGGTACAGTTCCTTCACACCCTTCATGAGAATGGGAGCATAGTGGCACTAGGGGGGAAACTTTATGTAACCGGTGGGCACTGGAAGGGCATGGAAGGAGATTATTGGGTTGAGGTGGAGGTGTATAACTGTGCGTCCAGTTCGTGGCATGTTGAATGTTTTCTGCCCAGGCTATGGTTCTACAGTGGGTCATGCTCTGTCTTTGTGGACCCCTTGCAGTGGTCAGAACCATTCCCGCCAGATGAAACTTAAGGGTGGTCACACTAGAAGAACAATGGAGTCAGAGATCATTGCTCTTACTGCTGTATCTGAAACTGTTAAAGATTAACATCTTAAAACTCTGGCAAAATAAGTAACCTCTTGGCTTAATTACCAGCAGTTTTTGTATTCGAAAATGGTGCTGTGTATTCATTGAAAATGTTTTCATGTTATCTGTTAACATTGTTTTCCTTTTGGTTAATTTTCAATAGTATCTTTAAAAAAAAAGGCAGCTTATTTTGTTAACATCGTTGAATATTTAGATTTTTTTTTCTGTTTTTCTTTTATTTCACCCCTCCTGAAACAAATTCTTTTTACCTTTAATTCAAGAGAGTTCGGACAGAGAATGTGACGTCACAGCCCGTTTTGTCTCTTCGCTATAAAATTGTTCTGTTTAAAATCTATGTGTTGTACATCACGCCTAACTGAAATGTTGACCTAGTGAATGAAATACAAAATAAAATGTAGAAAGAAACAGTAACGTCAAGTCAGGAAACCCAAGCGACTCGTTCGCTATGGGATACGCGCTAGCGTTCCGTTTCCATGGTTACCGCGCTGGTAGCGTCCCGTTTCTTAGCATCAGGCGTTCTGTTGCACTCGGAGCCTTGTGTTGTTCCGAACGTGAGCATAAACTCGAAAGAAGCGCATTTGCAGATGAATAAAATTAATTTAAAAATCTCATCTGAGCTGCTTAGAGAGGTTATGCTTTAGTTATTTTTTGTTTTGTTTTTTTCGCTCGTGCGCATAAGCCTTAAGGCACTTCCTTATAACCATATTTAATTTAACTCGATTAAGCTCAACAGAGACAGTCAAGTGGGTTTGAAAGTTCCTATGAGCTCTTGGGGTGAACCGTGTGAGCAGCCCATTGGATTGGAGGCTGTGATTCAGGTTAGTTCTTTTTTTCCAATCTGAAATTGCCATGTGCGTCTGCTTTCTGCGATTTAAAAACAGAACTGAAAGAAAGCTGAGCCCAGAGCCAGGTGTACACACTGCACACACCGTCTTACACGTCCAGATGACAGTAGAGTAATAAAAAACGACACTCGAGTACTGGAATACTTAAAAATGGTAATTAAATTTTGATTTAAAGTTTTACTTACACAAAATAGTCTGAAAGTAAAAAAAAAAAAAAACCTCAAGATTATTTTTATTTAGATTTTACATTTCAATAATATTCTGTTCACAACTTCTTCAATGTACAATATAGTTTTAACTCATGGAAAAGTCTTCAGTCCATTAAATGGTGCTGTCGAAAGACTGTTAGAATAAACAAATGAATTCATGATCACAGTCTGCTAAGCATTATTAACCATTATTTAGCTGTCGCTTTTGTCCAATTCAGCAGCTTACAATATTGAGTTTGTATGCTAACCTCTTTACTCATTTACCCACTTAACCAGCAGTGTTTTTTTTACTGTCACTTCAGCATAAGTACCTTTGGCTTTGATTCTACAGCAGGAGAAGGGATTCAAATCCCTGTGTCCTTTGATTTCAAGAGTGCAGCCAACGAGTGCTACACCTGAATGCCTCAAGTAAAAATTACCAGCTGTGTAAATGAGTAAATCGCTGTAAAACCTTAACACTGTACACTCAAGAATAGCATTAGCTATAAAAACTTGGGGTGACGGCTCTAACCACTCCGCTTACCTGCTGTCCCAAAAGAGTTACATCATTCAGTTGCCATTTAACTGACGGCCTTTATCCAAAGCAATTTCCAATGTTCACACATACAGCAGGGTACTTGCACTGGAACGGTTCATGGCAAAGAGAGTAGGGGACACTTTCAGTCCAGGAGTTGCACACTGCAGTCCGACTCTTACTAGTACTGGCTACTGAACAATGAAATACTGTAACTAATATAGTTGTCAGGCCACCACACGCTAACCAAACAGGGTATTCCATGCAATAGAGTAAATGAACACTTCTGAAGATATTCTGAAATTATTATATTCTGAATTCTGAAACTACACA
The DNA here is from genome assembly GCF_900964775.1 of Scleropages formosus. NCBI lineage: Eukaryota > Metazoa > Chordata > Actinopteri > Osteoglossiformes > Osteoglossidae > Scleropages > Scleropages formosus. The sequence goes on from NC_041808.1 coordinate 28,253,812, forward strand.
TGGCATATTCACATTGTTGTTTTCTCAGGAAAACCTTAACAAAGATATTGCATCACATTTATACAATTAATAAACATGTTGCTTCAGAAGGCCACTGGTCTCTGCCCTTTGGCTGGCCACCTCATCATTGTACAGGGACATCAGAATCTCTCTGTTGACATGAGCATGAATGCTTATAAGTGTTCCTGGGTTAAAGACTTCTTTTTAACTATTTTTTTTAAACTAAAAATAATATTTCCATATCTTGCTTCCATTACACTTCTAATAACACTGCACGCCTAAAGTCCTCCTGTCATTTAGTGTGATCTATCTTTCTGAATTGTCCAACTTTCTGCTAGCAGTGTACCAGGAAATTGCATTGTGGGCTTTTGCTGTAAATTATTGTGCAGCATCCTGTCTCAATCAAGTAAAACGGGACATCAAGGGTCCTTTTAGGGTTGGACCATGTGCTGTGGAGTCAGATTCAACCGTCATGGTAAGGAAGCGTAAAACAGTTGTTGACCATTGCATTTGTCGTCTTTGAATTGCAAGCGTTTAAGCCCTGCATACCATAAACTGGATTTTGAATGTACAATGAAGTGAGCAGTAGAGTTGGGAGGCACCGATGTTTCCCACTGCGCCACCATGCTGCTGTTTAGAAAGAGGAAAATGGCAGATGCATTTTTTCATAAAACTCTGGCATATTGCACAGATGACTGCCAGCATGAAATATTAATGAAACTATATTTTTTTGGCGACTATGTCCTTGAACTGCACAACTACCACAGTGGCTGCATGTGGCCTTAATATTTTACAATGTGCACCTGCTATCTCGCCCATCTGTAACTCAGAATATCAATTATTGTGGAGTTCTTCAATGCATCTTCATCCAGTGCTTTTTGCTTTGTAACTTTGAGTTTTTTGGTACTTCCTTTCTATTGTTTTCATAATATGAAATGAATGAATTCATATGAAAATCTTCTAGCTGTCATGTTTCCCGAAGGACAGGAGACTGGACTCAAGTGCAGGTGTGGGGTTTATTTAAGGCTAGACAAGAGAGGGGTCAGGGGACAGGCAGTGGTCAGTCGTGGCACGATCGTAGTCCGAAGGGGTACCGGGATTCAGAGCCAGAGAGATGAGAGCAAAGGTCAGGGAGCCAAGGGAAACCCCAAGGGGGTCTGGGACAGGAAAGGGTCTGAGTAAAACCATTAATGCAACGCACACACGGAAATAGGAGAGCAACATCCAGAGGAGGTCCCGCAATCTGTCCTCTAACAGGCAGCTCCTTTTATTGCCTGCTGCTGGGATCACAGGCAGGTGCAGGTGACGAGTGCCCAGCCGAGGGCGTGACACTAGCAAACCATAATTACATGATTATTACCAGACCAATCAGGCTTCACTTTCAGCTGCACCACTCTGGGAAAGGCCGTTCGTCACTCAGATTACTGCAAATAAAGACATGGCTGCAGGATTCATGTTGGCTGTAAAGGACTTGTGTGCGTGTCAGTCACTTCTGTGCCAAATGTATGTGTGTGTATGAGATAGAGCATGTTACCCCCAAGTCCGTTGCTCTGGCTGGCCTGTTGTAGCGGCCCCACAATGCTAATTTGCCCACTGGAAAAATTCCCAATTCCCCCAATGGCCATTCCAGCATTGGTTCATGGTAAGTATATTTCTTATAGGTAGTGCAGTGGCAGGAGCGTGATTCTATACAACCTTTAGGGTTAGTCGTTACTGATAATGAGTGAGATAAAATCCTTGCACAAAGTAACTCTAACTTTCCCATGAAAGAAATTGTAACTATATAATTATATCAGCTGCCAAAATTTACAAAATTGATTTTATTTGTGGAGGGTTGTACCTCCCAGAAAAACTTGTGGACTGCATGGATGTCTCTTGAAAAAAAGTGGTGCTATATAAAGGGGGCAGCTGGTGGTGTAGTGGTTATAGCTGCTCCCTTTGAACCCAAAGGTTGAAGGTTTGATCCCCACATCTGCCTGCAGTACCCTTGAGCAAGGTATTTACCCTTAGTTGCTCTAATAAAATTACCCAGCTCTACAAATTGGTAAATAATTGTAGGTAGACTAGTATTGTAAGTTGCTTTGGAGAAAAGTACCAGCTAAATGAGTTGTTCACTGATAGATTTTTTTTTGGGCTGGGGGACAATTTCCAGGACATTATGAATGACTTGCGAGAGGACATGGTGATTAGCTGGAGTGTCCCAGAACTTCTGAGAGACTTTAGAAGTTCATGTGGACCTTCTCCAGGTATGGGCCCCTAGAATCACCACCACCATTCACCGTACTAGTGGCCACTAGATAAGCAACATTATAATGATATTTTCATTTATATGGCTGGGAATTTTGCTGTAGCAACTCAGAGTAAATATCTTCATGAAAGAAAACTAGAGCAGGAGAAGGGACTGGACCCTGGAAGGCCACCTGCTGTTCCTGCTGCTTGTTCAGCGTTTCTAACTTTAAACTGTGTTGCTGAAAATAGTAGGCTTTATCTACTTCAAAAATTGTGGAAAACTACGGAACAGAGCAGTTGCGAGGGGGTCTTTCTGAAATGTCACTAATGGATTTTCCTGATGAGTGGCTCTGACTGCAGAAGCTGGCAGAGTCTCTGGTGCACTCTGGCAGCAGTGGGGAAGAAACATCATTGATGCTTTCGGAAGAAGGCCCTTGCCCATCTGCCGTGCCCATCCCTGTTTGCATCCACCAGATTGCCACTCACAACCTTGCTGAGCAACCTCCAGGTATATAATCTCTTTTCAGAAATCAAACCTGGGATATTTATGAATGTGACATAAATTTTATGTGCAATATTGTATATGACACTTGTTGGGTCGTTAGCAGTGTATTAACAAAACAAAAAATGCGTGTCAAACACAAGAATACTTATTCTGCTCTGATATATCAAGCTGGAGCTCATTGCCCAGCAGAGGGTTTTGTAGCCAAAAGTGACTCAGATAGTCATGTAAAGTCTTGTGCTATGGCACAGGTCAACGTTAAGACCGCAGAGAGAAAGGAAATAACGGAATTTGAAGCAGTGAAAAGCATGACCCTGCTGAGCAAACTGAATGGACATGCTTGTGTAGGTATGATTGTAAACCCAACAGTCTCTGTCTTAGTCCCTGGCGAAGGGATGCAGAGGGTCTCCTTGCAGGATGAAAACGGGCTCCTGAAGGGCCCGGTGTCTCAGACCCATATGGACCAGGACCAGCTCCTTGTCAAGCAGACAGCACTCAGTGACAGGGTAGGCTCACTCTCACTCCTGCCATTTCCTTGTTGCCAACACATCATCTCCAAGCCAGCTAAAACCACAGTCAAACATGAAGGAATCATTATGCAGCTTATAAAGGTCATTTGTTTTTATTAGCATAATTCTGGAGGGGAATCAACTGCCTTTCAACATTATGTAATGATACAGTGTACCCAACTGTAATTTGAATTCTAAATTGCTTATCTGCTATAGCTGTTCAAGGTGTGAGGGATTGGATTTGACTGGAAGGTGGCTTCAGTCCCAGTTATTACCAGGTAACCACATGTTCCAGGAGACACTGTTTTGGCAGTGTATAGTGTCCTCATCTGCCATGTTATTTATTAGGTGAGATCGGAGGAGCAAACATTCCTAATAAATTGAGAGCATGATAGAGCTCCCCTGGGCTTCATTGGTCACTGCAGATCCTGGAAATACTGGTGCCGTGTGCAAGAATGTTGAAGCTGAGATCAAGAAAAACAACCACACTGTCCCAATTGATTGGGAAAGAGCAAAATTGCTTTGAAATACAATATGTACACAGCAAACATTAGTTCTGTTCATTTCAGCTGAGGAGGGAAAACCCTTATGAATTGTATAAACATACACAGCAGTGAAGTTTCATGTAAAGTGAGTGTTTCCTTATGCAACAAGATGTATTTATTACTGTTTAAAGTTTGTTGGCTCTCATGAACTGGGAAAATAACTTTCTTCTTTTTTTAACTGGGAAGGGTCACCAGCTCATGTTTTGTTATCAAGTACAGTTTTTCATTCCTTTCTCCTTTTTTTGCCAAATTGTGTGGGATGAAAGCAAATTATGGGAAAGTTGGTCAATTCAATTTTTTCATAAGTGCTTAAACAATCCCCTTTTGGTAGTTTAAGCCCAAACCAGACCCCTGCCCATTCATTCCAGCTTTACCCTTAGCTGATTCCCTCCTCTCACCTAGTGGCTGCTGTATTTAGGGAAAAATTAGTAAGTCAGAAGACTGCTCTCCAGGGGTTTCCGGAGAAAAGGCTCATTTTTCATGCTGTACAAAGCAGCAGTTTGTGATAACACTGCCCCCCTTTTGCTGCCTAATTCCAATGAACTCCAACTGGTAATTTACTACTGGAATGTATTTTAAATTCCTGCTATAAATAAAACTTAATTGGGCTGGTATACAGAGAAAATTTATTTATGCTCTACATATTTTGGACAGGTTAGCGGAGATCCCCCAGAACGTGGAAGGGAACAAGTGCAGCAAAATATTTTTAGCAGCTATTTTCTGAGGCAACTAAACACAAAGAGCAAGTTTCTGACAAAACTGGTCTCAGAAACATGTTTGAACGCACGGACAGAAACCAAGAATCTGTTAATCTAATGGGGGCAGAGAATTTCCTAATTAGTGGAAGTCGAGACATTAAAATTCCCGAGTCTGAAGGACGTTTTTCAGCTTTACATCTTGTGCCAGCTGTGCTCATCAATTCACGTATATTGTCAGAAAGCATTTTTGCTGCGACGCTTCACTTTTTGGCACTGGGCTGACACGTTGGCGCTTTGCAATAACCAAGATCTTGGAGAGACTTCCTGGGGATAGCTGTCTGTGGTGTGCGCCCCGGGCCAGTGAGTGCTGCCAGATCTCTGCCCACCTTTTGCTCTTCTACGTCCGTTGTGTTCCACTCCTTGGACTTGCAATGCTGCAGGGAGAGCACCAGCTGCACACGATCCATTGCATTTGTCAAGCCTGGTTAGGGACCATGTCAGTTACTGCATCCTTGACTGCTCCCTGTAATCTTCTCAGGTTTTGTGTATTTAAACAAACCTTAGTATGAACAACTCACAGCTGAACCACTTACCTTCGTGAATTCAACCCAAGTGTCCATTCTTCTAAAGAGAACGGTGTGCAGCAGTACACTGGCTATATTTGTTGCTTTTTATTTGTTGCAGAGCGGTAGGTGTCAGCATGATGGGATTAAATTTTTTGAGAACCTGGAATTAAGTGCATTTCATTTTTGTGTTATAACTTTTTTTTTTCATTTGGTGTGTGTGTGTGTTTGAGTTTTATACTTCAGATGTTCTACCTTCAACAGGGATCTACTGCTCTGTAGGATACAAAATTAATCTTTGGGTGCCATCTTTCAAGCTTTTTGTTTGGAAGGAGAATTAAAAACTAGTTTATTACAATGTATGAGCCTCTTTTTTTTCTTTGTCTATCTTTATATCAGTTTCGAGTAAGGTCTTTAATAAAAGAAGGTACAAAGTCAACAAGAGAAAGCTTTTTTTGTGTGTGTAATTAGTTTTTATGGCTATAATGCAGCATTGTAAATGTATAACTTTTGGTCTGTGATCTGAAATCCTAAGCTGTGTGGTTGACATATTCCAGCAGGACAAATATAACTTTAATACTAAGTCAGTACTGAATTAGTATTGGAATAGGAAAAGATTTGCTAAAAGACTGTTGCACTACAGTTTTAAATAATATAAGAAAAACTGAAGCGTGTCATTAATGTTTGATATATTTATTCATTATTACTTGGTCATCCCAACAATTAACGTTCCATACCATACCAACTTTCACCATTCTTTCAGCGTATTAGATAACATCAGATGCTTTCTAGCAGATATGTTAGCAGTGGGTACAGTTATAACCCTTTGAATGGCTAGTGCTCCTGAGTATTACCATCTGGAGAACATCGCATTTCTCATTAATCTTGACTGAACATCCAACTTCACTCTTGTCAAAGACTGAGGAGACTTTAAAGGAATCTTGTGGTCTGAGGTAAATGGGTTTGTTCCCTTTGACCTCTTCAGCTGGAGTCTTTGCGCCAGATGTTGAACAAGTCCTTGCTATAGTTTTTCTTAATTAGTTCTGTGGATCGAAAATTAACTGGTTCAGTTCAGAATCTCCGATTTGGATATTCTCCCTTTGCAATTCAGAGCGCCGCTGCTTTACTCTGCTCCTGGGGGAGAAATGTACCGTTTTTTGGCTGTTGGGGAATTTGAGATTGAAGGGTTTATGCTGCTCTGTAGAGTCACCTCAACGCCTGGTGAACTGTGAAAATTGTCCATGAACCCAAATGAACCTTGACCCAGTTTTGGAAAGCTGGATAGTCTCAGGGGATTAGGAGAACAAGTTGGGGTGACCTCTGACCTGTGTGTTGATTTTGAAATTGTGCCAGCTTGCAGTTTCTCAAACAGAGCGACTGAGTGTGTACATTGTACAGCTCCACAGCAGCCTTAGTGAAGGCTCAGGCGAATGAATACGTTCTTAACGTTCATTGTGTGAAGAAAAAACACATGAGATAAAATCCCCCTTCCCACAGTAACACAATCATACAACATGACTGGGACAAAGTGCATTTAAAAGCATCATCTCAAATTAAATGAAGAACAAGGGTGATGTTAATGGATGTAAACACTTTTTGGGCCTGCTGTTAAATGATTCATCTACAAAACTATAACACACACCTGTCTATTTAAGATTTATTGTTATGGGATAATGCTGTTTACTTGGAAAAAGTCCTAGTGTCAGCTTCAGATCTATCTGAAAATTTTAATAACACTGATTTTTTTTTTTTTTTTCTTGGCCAAACGATTAGTTTTTTCCATGATTATTTTGAGAAACAATGTTAAACATTTTTCAAGGCCTATAAGCTGAAAGCGTTTTCTGGGATTTTTTTTGCTCTGTTGTTGCCCCAGTTTCACTTTCATGCCTACTTAAAATAATGCTGCATATATTTGTAAGCCATTCTAAACCCTTCATCCTAAACAAATGTGTTCAAAATTTGGACAGCGTTCATTTTCATTCCTGCCCCCCACTCAAGTCAGTATTAATCCAGCCTTGCTTTTGAGCATTCCTTTACTTTATACAGAAAAATACGTAAATGCAGTAATCCAACATGTGGAAATGGTTTGGAATATTGATAGAGAAATCATTCCCTGTTGGGACTGTTTTTGTGTGAATGGTTCTAAACAGACCATGGTCTTGTGACCTGGAAGGAACCTACAGGCTCAGATTCATAAGGCTGTTTGATTTGCCCCATGTCCCAAAGTACTCCCTAGGGTCCCCGGTGACATCGGTCTCTCTCACGGCACACACAAGCAGCACAAACTTGCTTGCGCGTGCGCCACGAGGGAGGCCGAGGCCCAGCTTGTTGCCCCGCGTTGTGTAATTCCCACTGGTGACACATAAACAGCTTTCACAATCAGCTGGGGTTCTGCTGTGGGGCCAGTGCCAGAGGCGCTGTTTTGGGGAGAGGGAGGGTAGATTGTTGGAGTGGGATAGTAAGGTACAGGAACGAGGGATTGGACATCCGCTCCAGCTGTGTTTAGGAATCTGACAGATAGTGCACACCATTAATTCCCTTTATTAAGCCTCTGGGTGTAGGCCAAGCCAGAGAAGTGAAAAAAATGGGAAAACGTTCACAGCTGTAACCCTTTCCATGCTGTTGGTGCTGTGAATGGGCCAGGTGCGTGAACATGCAGGTGTTCCTACCGGGACCTCACACACTTAGACTAACATTTTAACTAGATGAGTAAGTCGGAAAAGTGGTCTTCCCACGGAGCGTAATGACATCCGATGAGTTGGAACCGAGATCTGCAGTGCAACCAGCCTTTGACCTGCAATCACAACACACTTTGGACATATTTCTGCAAAAGGCAGGTGATTGCAGTTTCATTTTCAGAAATGGCTAATTACTGAATGTTGACCTTCAACTATTAACTTTCAGCGGGACGAAGTGACTGAAGAAATGATTTCAAAAGGGTTACTTGAATGCTTTGTCTTTGCCTAAACGATAAAAAAGAAAAATGACAGAAAACAATGCAAGCAACTTTGTAATAAAAATTGATTTAGAAAGGCGCCACAGCTGCTATTCTGAAATCGTAAGTCATTTGGTAAAAATGATAATAGTGGTAAGTGTAAAAATCGAATAAATGTATTATGTAACAAATCCCGTGAAAGCAAAAAAGGAAAAAAGCCGACTAAAAGCAGTATTGAGAAAGTCATGTGAGCACAAGGGTATAAATCTGCAGACATGCAACAAAGCCATGTTTGACTTTCCTCATGGGTACAAGAGGGTACTGGGGGTGAGTTGTGCAAAAGGAGTCTGTAAACAATATTGACTGGTGACTCGCTCTCTTTGGGGTGACAGTTAAATGGAGGGGGTGCTTTTTACAGCTGCCATATGTGAGTGATGCTGAATAATGAATTCAGGCTCAGCTGGCGAAAGGGTTGGTTAGATTTAATGGTGCGAGCAGAGCAAGATGGGAGGACCTCTGCAGCAGGCCATCATTGCGCCCCCTTGGGGCCTTTCTCCACAGAGCATGGCTAATCCAGACCAGCCGCGGGCCCTGGCTTTATGGCAGATCTGGGAGCAGGTATAAAAAAACTCGGGGCTGCTTAGAGTTGGCAAGAAGCCCTCATTGATAGCAGCCATGTTAGCATGTGACGCGAAACTGCCCCTGGCCTCTGGTATTGGACCCAGAGCTCGCAGGTTTGATCCACACCTCTGGCTGCAGTACCCTTGAGCAAGGTACTTACCCTTGATTGCTCCAGTAAAATTACCCAGCTGTATAAATGGGTATATAATTGTAACCTCAATATTGTAAGTTGCTTTGGAGAAAAATGTCAGCTTAATGAATAAATGTAAACATATCAGGGTGGAGTTAGCATTGTCTTTTGTTATAGGTGTGAGGAAGAAGGATGGAGAGTTGGCTTTTTACACCCGTTCACTTAAGGCAGCCATACATTGTATAAAACGGCGCAGTATTGAGATTTCACTGGTCATTGTACAGGACAAACTGCATATATAGTGTAAAACGGGGGAATTTAAGTCATCTATATCTTCTCCATGCACAAGTCCACCAGCATCTCGTCAACACCAACATTAATCTTTGTTTCACCATCATCATTGAGCTGACCTTAAATAAATTATCGGCGGTCTGTACACAAACCATGATGTATCATCTCGTGCACTTCAAGAGCCACCATCGTAATTGCTGGAGATCACGTTTATGAAGATAATTGAAATTAATGAATTCTTGAACTTGCTCTGTTTAACTTACCATGTCCTTATCTGACTTTCCAGCTCGAGGATTTCACACCAGTTGTAATTAGTCTGTATCTGCAAAATCGAGTCCAAGTCATGCAGAAATTACACATTTTTATCTGGTTTTAGCGGATGGAGGTTCTCTACAGTGCAATTTTTCTGGAGAAATACTGTCACGCTGTTGTTTATGCTTTCGGAGTGATGAAACACTGGATTTGACGTCCTGTAGCATCTTCCAAACTGGCTCTCGACAAAATCTCATCCATGGCTGGTATTTATCCTGGTGGCGACTGCAAACTAAGACTTGGCCAGGAAACTGCAGAATGAGCATTTTGCAAGACTACTGCAGAACACTTGAAAATCTTGGTGTCAGTGATTCTCCAGCATGCAGTTTTATTAGCACATAGACCTGTTTATTAAATAATATTAAATTATTCTCAAAGTTTACTAATGTAAAGCAATTGGTTGACATACGATTGATAATTACTGTTATATTAACACAAACGAGCTGATGTTGGAACTGCTGAACAATGCGCTTCAATCTGCACAATGACACACTGAGCTGCTTGTCATGTCAGGATAAAGTGTGGCCAGGGGGTGAAATCAAAGCATCTCACATGAAAAGGGGGTCTAGCAAAGAGGAAAAAGAAAGTGCATCCTCTTTCAACTCTGTGCTTTTAAATATCATAACCAAACTATCCATAAATTTATGACATGACTTTACTTTTAAGTTCAATGAAATGGAAAATCTGCACAATGGGGTGTTTTTTTCTTAGGGTACTATCTTCAGTCTGTGCATGATCACCAGCTTTACACCTTTACCACTTGTACCTTCTTAAATGAAGAGCATGCTTTCATCGACTTACTATCTTGAGTGATGTATTTTCCATTACTGAAATTTGCACTGACTACTGCCCTCGGGATATTTTTATTATTTCAGTAAAATATTTGGTGGGCATTTGGATTGTTATTAAGGAAAATGTAAGTGAACCCATGAGGAAAGACATCCTTTGACAGTTTGAAGGAAATATATTGTAGATATTAAATGCACCATCTGGTAGCGGTAAAAATACTGCCCTAACTGGTTGTTAGGAGGTGCAGCATTCTCTTCAGAACTGAACAAACGCATCCCCATGTTTGATTATATGAGCAGGACTGCTCACACACTGCCATATTTCTCACAAGAACCAAGCTGCTGTTGCAGTTGCTCACACATTAAAAGGCTTCTTTTAAGCATTTCTACGTTTCAGGTGCAATTCCACATCACCTCATCACTGACTTTTATCATTTGTCTGCATTCAGCTGTATCAGTGAAGCATGGTGCAATACAATTATGTTGCCAAACTGGTGTTACAAACTCAGTTTCTAGAAGACTTAAACATGTAAATGAAACAAAGCCCTTGAGTTTGGAATTACTCAGTGATTGTGTTGAACAGCTTGTTGTGTTAAAGTGGCGTTAAACACCACGCTGTCGTATGTACAAAGTTACGGAGAGGTTCAGAGGCGCAGGAAAGGCGTTTGAATACTTACGTGTGTTATATGCACGCACTGCATATTGTCTCTTTCAGAGTCCTTCAGCGAGCATACAGCCTTCTTACTTTGCTAATGTGAACTGCCTGAGAATGGTTTGCTAGTTCACTGCTTCTTGGCTGTGAATAGCACTGTTTTTAAAACCTCTGTAAAATCCTTGTGTGTCACTGCTGTGCATTCCAGGCTTACATTTAGTATGATTTGTTCCACCCTATTCAGCTGTTGCACTTATTGATTTAAAAATGCCAAAACTCTTAAAAACTAATGGGTGAAACACTCTTCTGTAGTTCCCAGATGTTTGCAGAAGTGCCTTATAATCCAGCCGCTGCAGATTTCCTTTTATTTTCACTATGTTCCTACTCCCTGCCTGGTCCCTAGAAGCTGTCACCTTAACAATGAGCAGTGAAAAATTACCTTATGCTCTACAAAGACTTCTACCCATGGAATGGGGTGCAAGTTTGTCTTTTTTTTGTAGTTTGTGGAACAGAACTCTTAAATGGCCATTTGCAATGTTTTATTAACAGGGATCAGGCTTTTGGCTCTAGCACCAAACAGTGAGGCCATTGTCCCAGCTGCTTATTGAGCCTGCTGGAGAGATTAAGCACCCAGAGCTAAGATGAGGTGGGTTGGGGGAGGGGGTGTCAATCTGAGGGTTTGTGGGGTGCTCCCTCTCCCATTCCCCCCTCCCACCTGTAAGGTATAAGGCAGCGCTATCAGAAGCGTGCAGCATTGCAGTCAATCCTCTCAGAACATGTGGTTTGTGTTAGTGAGGACAGGGGTATCTGGCACCATGAGGGAGAATGGGCGGAGAGAGGAAGAAAGGGGGTGGGGTGAATGGGGGGGGGGTCTGTGACTCTTTGGGTGGAGGACAGACACAGGAAGATGAGATGGGAATCACAAACGAGTCCCCTAAAGACCATCCAAAAGCAGACTTGGAGATGACCTCAATGCTGACCTCAAGGCAAAGAACAGTCCCTGCATCCTGGCCCTGTGATTCATCCCGCTTAATTTTCGGAACACAATTTTTAAAAACACATACGAGAAGGCCTGTTATTGGACCTTCAGTAATACATCAACCTCTTGCTTTCCTGAGGTTCTTTTGTACCTGTGAAATAGATTCTATAGTTCAAAACAGTGATTTATTAATAGGACTCTCTTCAGCTTTCTTAATTGTTCTTGTCTTTGCTCCAGATTTCACATTTTAGATGCTACTTAGATACATTACATATATATATATACTGTAGATCTACATTTGGGATACATCTGCCAATATGTAATCTTATGTGACTTGAAAAATCAAATATTAGCAGGCCAATAGAACTCTCATCATTACTCTCATCACTGAGTGTCAGAGGTTACCTCTCAGCACATGCTTCTTCCTTATGTAGGTAGAACAGTTGCTGGAGGTGCAATCTTGCAATGTGGCTGGTGATGGAACCCCCATGGAGCACCGCAGGCTCATGGAAGTGGAGAGAACCTATAAGCAGAAACTACAAGCCTACCAGGAAGGGCAACAAAGACAAGCCCAGCTGGTACAGAGGCTGCAGGCAAAGGTACCCGTAACCTACTTCAAATCATAGTGTTACTGTGACATGAACAGTTGCATTGCTTCTCTTACACATCTGTGTTTGCAAAATTTTGACTGTTGTTGTAGTTTTTTTGACATTGCATTTGAACAGCTTTTCAGTTGTAGTAGAGTTGGTCCCCAACCTATGAGCTTTCAGGTAACAGATAACAGATCACTATCGTGAACAGTAAGTTCTTCCTTCAAGAGTTGAGAAGGTGTAAAAGAAGGAAACAGGGGCTGGCCAAACCATACATGATCCTATAGCTTTTAAATCTCCCAAGTTCTCAGCCCATTAGTGAAGTGCTTCTTCTTCATCATCCTACACCTCCATGTATGTCTGGCTCATAGCTGATACAGAGATGTTATCTGCACTTCTAGGTAAATAACACAGAACTTTTTCGGCAGAGTGTGCTTGTATTTCTTATTCTTATGCTTGTATTGGGTATTTACGAATTTTGTCTGTTATGCGGGGCAAAAGAAGCGATCAAAGAACCACTGGTAAGCACCAACACCCTGGTCTGACCCTGATATTCTTATTTACACCATGTCTTAAATATTCCTGCCAGGGGTCTCCAAATGCCATGAGGCATCCTGGCTCACCAGAGGAAGAGGCTGTCTGTTCCCCTCTGAAAACCCCAGCTGTTGCCTCCCACCCTACAGAACTGTCCGGGATGCTAACATTAACATTACCTTTAATCATTTAACAGATGCTCTTCTCCAAAGTAACGTACAACTCAAGAGAAAACAAAAGAAAAGTGCACTTCACCAACAGAGAGGGATATAGACGCAGACATGCTATATTCAAGGAAAAGTTGCAATCTAATACCACTGTTTTTGCCAGTAATCATTAGGAGCTGCACATAGAACTGATGACGAGTCCCTCACCCGCTCCCTGTCACAATAGATTTAGAAACTTTTCGAGTAGTGAACCAAGTCTTGGTGCCATTTTAGTCAGGGGCCAATTGTACAAGAATGGAGCCTGAAAGGAAAAAGTGACCAGTATGTTCTTTATGTAATTTCATATACATTAGAATTACCAAGTGGGGGGGTGCGGTGGCGCTGTGGGTTGGACCGGGTCCTGCTCTCCAGTGGGTCTGGGGTTTGAGTCCCGCATGGGGTGCCTTGCAACGGACTGGCGTCCTGTCCTGGGTGTGTCCCCTCCCCTTCCACCCTTACGCCCTGAGTTGCCGGGTTAGGCTCCGGCTCCCCGCAGCCCTGTATGGGACAAGCGGTTCAGAAAGTGTGTGTGTGTAGAATTACTAAAAAGACCTGATCAAAAACAGATTTAAATATCTGCAAATACAGGTGGTCCCTGACTAACGATGGGGTTATGTTCTGCAAAAACCCATCGTAAGTCAAAAATGTGTTTAATACACCTAATACACATCTCCGAGTGACAGGCTGGGAGATGCAGATTGCTGCCGCTGCCCAGCATTGTGAGAGAGTGACAAATCTGAATTCAAAATTTGAAGGACGGTTTCTTCTGAATGCCTATCGCCAGCTCACCATCGTAAAGTCGAAAAAATTGTGTCGGGGACCACCTGTACACGCATACTTTTCCATAGCACTCTGTGCTAGATTAGTAAAGCACCTTATGCTTCACATGGAAGGAAATGGAGCACTGATAGTTTAATCTGACCTCTGAAAATATGAACCTCTCTTCCAGGTGCTGCAGTACAAAAAAAGGTGTGGTGAGTTGGAGGAAGAGGTGCTGGAGAGAACATCTGAGTGTGGAAGGCTGAAGCTCTCGGTAAGTCAGGATAGAAGGCTTGTTGGAATTGCACTTGCCACTTAACATATAGCTCATAGTATGAAAAACACACACTGAACCGCTTGTCCCATTCGGGGTCACGGGGAGCCAGAGCCTAACCCAGCAACACAGGGCATAAGGCTGGAGGGGACACACCCAGGACAGGACGCCAGTCTTTCACAAGACACCCCAAGCGGGAATCGAACCCCAGACCCACTGGAAAGCAGGACCCAGTCCAACCCACTGCACCACTGCACCACCGCACCCCCTGTATGAAAAACAAATTACCATTTTTCTCCATGTAAAAACAAAACTGTGAACGTCTTCAAGCGTAAGTGTATAGACCAATAAGTGTTTATTCTCTACCAGACCCAAAGTAAAAGGCAAAGCTTCGATACATATGAAACACACCCAGGTTACCTTTCCCACCCCTGGCAGAAATTCTACATACTCTGGGTGGGTCAGAATTTCACACAAAAACACATAAAAGTATTTGAGTCTTCAAAGCACTAACCAATCAGCTAATTTCAAATTATAAATTGTCAACCTATGTAAACACTCTTTTTCATGTGTTACTAGGAAAACTAAATAACACTGTGCTGTTTACACTGGAGCCGTTCATTTTCGATTGGTTGGCAAAATTTCTTACCTCGAGCCTGCTGTGGAGAACTCACTGATTCTTTTGGTTGAGTCCAGTTGCAGGCCCACTTAGACACATCGGCAGGCCACCTGCGAAGGCTGGAGCAGGAGTACAGCATGGACCTCCAGAGCAGAATTTGTCAGCGGGAGGAGGAGCAGAGGAGGTGGGCTGTGCTCCAGACAGCTCTCTGGGAAGCCAGTAATCCTAGTAATTGTACTGAGAAAGAGAAGCCAAACTTTGAGAATGAATGCCTTAATGGTAAAAAAAAAAAAAAAAAAACTTCAGTAAAGGTTCACCAGCCATTGAACAATAAATTGATAATGAATTAAAAAGACATGTCAAATAACTTCTTTTCTGAAAAACAAAACACAAGGGTTTTTGGGAAATGTGGCAAAGTCATGGTTTTGTTTGCTGTGGCCTGCTGTCCCATACCTACTCAAAGAGTGAAGTAGGCTGTAGGTAGGTCTGCCTTCCAGTTAGTCAGTCATTTAGCAGGCCTATTTCTGTCCTTCCTCTGAGGGTCTCGGTGGTGACCTCCACACCTGAGGCCACCCCTTCAAGCAGTGGCACTGTAATTAGAACAGGGCAGCAGATGCAAGCCTGTGCCAAGCCTTCTCCACTTAACATCCATCTTCCGTTACTGAGCAGTTTTAATCCGTCTTCCGGTCTCGGTTGCCAATGTATCCGCTGTCCCACAACATGACATAAGTCACCTGTCTGCATGACAGGTGAGTCCCTTTGATCTAGTGAATAACTTTACAAATCTCCCTGAAGCGTAACAGTATCCTGGTTCTGAAGGTCTCCGCTCGGTTCAGCCGCATGGCCGGCCAGACAGACATCCTTTTCACCTCGCTCACCACGACTTAGTAAGCAGCGTCTCGGATCATTTTCCGTGCCCTCACTTGGCCAGAAGCTATGCTGCTTGCTTTTTCTTCAGCATTTCTGTACTTGTCATAACTGTTCTTCTGCACTGTTGATCATTGCACGGCTGACATCCCAGTGTCGTGTCAACTATGTATGCATACCTATAATGGTCTTGGCAAGCAGACACCGCTCCGAAATTAGAGAGTTGATGTTGACCTTAAAAATCTGCCACTCATATGTAAATGCTGCTGACAGAGATGTTTATGAAGCAGTTATTCATATGGGAGTTAATACTGCAATGTCACGTGGGGCTGGGAACTAAAGAAGGGAATACAGCTAGAATCTTAAGTTTAACAGAGGGGCGACACGGTGAAACAGCAAGTAGCACTGCTGTCTTACAGCACCTGGGTGGTGAAAGAGGGCGTGGGTTTCATCCATGCTCAGTCTGTGTGGAGTTTGCATGTTCTCCCCATGTCTGTGTGGGTTTCCTCCGGGTGCTCTGGTTTCCTCCCACAGTCCAAAGATATGCTGTTCAGGTTCACACATAGTGTGTGAGTGATGGAGAGAGTGTGTTCCACTGATGTATGGATGAGTGACCCAGTGTAAGTAGTGTATCTAGCAGTGTAAATCACCTTGGTGAATAAGGCGTGTGGGCCGATAACACTACGTAGAGTTCATTGGAATGTAATGTAATGTAACAGGTAAGGGAGGCAGGTAGTCCCATACTGCCCTATAAGCAGACCACGTATTTCCTAGGTCTGCCAGCCTTGGTCAAGTTAACACCATGCTTCGCAAGCAGTTGGAGCAGGCAAGTGCGGCCAACAGCAGCCTAATCGAAAGGCTACGCAGGGCCCAGGATGAGGCTGACCAGAAAGACATGCAACTGCGCCGGGAGCAAGAGGTGAGAGTTACAGAGAGCTGGCCAGATCAGCCCATTTGTCAGAACAACAACCGCGATGTCTCTAAGCAACACACTCAGCTCCACAGCCTGCTTTGGCAGTCCCCGTTCTTCCTTTGTTTAAATTTTTGTTGTGATTTTCCCAGCAATCGTTTCCTGTGAAAACATTCCAGCGTTAAAAAAAGAGATTATTGGACAGTGCAACCATCTGGCAAGATTAAGACTCTGATGCAACATACTGTAAACGACCACCGCCTAGCACACGTGGAAGGGTTAGCGTGGAGTACAGACAACTCATGTATTCATGTAATCGGGACATACTGGTGGTTGCGTGCTAGTGTGCGAGGCTTCGGCCGTGAACAGCCATAGCTTATCTCCTGCGGGAACTTCTTCAGACCTGCAGGATAACCATCCCCCTTCCCTCCCAATCCCCCCTACTCCAGACATGTGTGTCTCGGCTGAGCCGCAAGCAAGCCCGCGTACGAGCTCTGTGGCGCCAGACAGCCTCTCTGCGGAACTGCTTCACCCAACTGAGGGCGTCTGCTGACAGGTGAGAATGGCATACTGCCAGCTGTCCTGGGCCTGGGATTACAGCATCGCGCCCCCCACCTCTCCTGGGTAATTTATAGCTCCATCATATCATCAGATGAAAGGAAAGCAGGTCAAGGAGTTGATATGTACCTTTGCTCCATGTTTCCCTCTGGAGAAATAATGGTTTAAGGTGCCTCTCTGTCCGCACTGAATCCATCCATCAGGATTGGGCCACTTGCTGAAGAATTGGTCTGTGTCATGTTTAAATGCTGGGATCATCATTGAGTAATTTGCTGTAATGTGAATTACTCAACACATTGACACAAGTGATAAGGTTTGAAGCTCTTTTTAGGTTCTCTTCAAAGGGTTTGTTTAAGGTCTTGGTTTTGAGTCTAATTGTTTTGGACACCTAAGCTTTCCAGTTTAAAACACTATTCCCTTCTGTGATATATTGATAGCCAACCGTAACATTGCAAAATAGCTGGATTTCCTTATGCGAATGCTTTAGAAATGTGGTGCCATTTTCAGCTGGATGTTTGCAAACTTTAGCATTGAGATGTGTATTGGATTCATGTCACATCTGCTTTCAGGAGTCTCTCGGATATGCGTATAGAGTGTGTCGCCGTCAGCCATCGCCTATATGCTGCTTGCAAGAGCCTTGAGGACCGCTTGTCTCTGCACAGCGCTCCTAATGGACAGGAGGTCTCATTGCTGGAGAAACAGTTGAAAGACAAGCTGAAGGAGGCCATGCAGCTGCAAGCTCACTGGGGTGCAGAGAAAGTGGAACTGAACAGCAGGTCTGCTTACCTCCTCCCAAGTTTCAGTCACCTTGATTTCCACTTGTATTTAGTGTTCACTCCCAGTACAGAAAATTAAACATTTCCTTTTTATGGACTTGTGCTAAGATCTGGCCAAACCAAGTCCATAACTGCTTTGATGTGCTCTGACAATGACACGTGGCTAACTTGCGATGATCTCATTGATGGCACCAGTGCTTTTTGCAAAGCTTTTAATAACATAAAACTATGATTAAGTCTTTTGTGTGCACATTCATAAGTCTTGAGCTCTGTAACTACTATTGCAGTGTTTCTAGTGCATGTTTCATTCTCTTTTTTCCAAACTGGACAGTTGGGTTGAAATTAAAAAATAGTGACTTATGCCCCATCTGTAAATTTGCTATTGCGTGTTTGGCATAATGTATTTACATGTATTGTTGTTGATAATAAACCTTTTAAGCTTGAAGCCAAAACCACATTCTGGCATGAAAATTTACAAGAATGTTTTCATTTGAAGTTCATTTGAAAACTACAGAGAAGAAGCAGCTTAAAGAATAAGATTGAATCATACTGATGTTGCTTTTTATGGGCATATAATGGAATGTCTTCTGAATGACATGATACACTATCGCATTCAAAGAGTATTTGATCTTTTTCTGAATTCACAGAGTTAATATTACAAGAAAGTCAATCCTATTGAATGATCTTACAATGTGTGATTGTCTGTGTTCTTTAGCCAAAAACTTTCAGAAACATTTTGCTTTCCTTTTACATGTCTCTCTATTGAAATCGTTAGATCTCAGACCAGCGTTTGACGCTATGCAATGTCATGTTTCATTGTTAGAAGAAAAAAATGTACCCTGGAAAGATCATATTGATTGAAGCTGTCACATGCGTTTCATATCTGATGCAATCAGTTGTTTTCAGCATTAACATTATAGCAATATAAATAATGGTTGGACATTGGACTTAGTAAGATTTTGCATAAATAATGCCAGCTTGTCACAAGAAGCAGGATCTCTCCTCCTAGTTCTGCATTTTCAGGTTGTGCTATAACAAGGGTCACATATTTTTAGATGAGAGCTTTTTTCTTCCCTGCTGGGGCTTTACCTTGTCAAAGGACAGTGGCAGATCCTAGTTTTAAGCAGGGGATACCCTTTACATTTATTTATAGAGTTGATGATTTTCTCCATAAGAATTTACAATGTTAAGGTTACAATTTTTTACCCATTTGTATAGTTGGCTAATTTTAGGGTAAGTGGTTGGCTCAAGTACACCCAGAGATTGGGCTTGTAACCTTTGGATCTAAAGGCAGCAGCTCTAACCACTACACTACACTACACTACACTACCAACTGTCCAGGTAATCTAAAGAGTATTGTTTTATAGAATCCTGGACTTGACAAGTACTGTGATGCAACTGCAAGGGAAGATCACAGAAAAAGACAGAGATTTGACCTCCCTGAAGAGCACTCTAGAAAGAATGGTAAGGCTGGACGAGGAAGGTACAGGGAGCCGGGATGTGATGGCTTGGTAATGTCTGTTAGTGACAAAATCATTTCTTTCAAACAGGAGAAGAGCAAAGCCAAGTGTTGCTCTGAGATGGAGGAGCTCCGGAGAGAGATCAGCAACTTGCAGCAGACCCTTAACAGTGTCACTCAGGTCAGAGCACGTCTGCTGTTTTCTGCCTAAAACTCAAGTTATTTGCTATTGTACCCTAGTTTTGCAAGTGGTTTTATATTTTCGGATATATAACCCCTGCACATTTTATGACTCCATCTAATGTAGCTTATTTAGTTCAACTTGTTTCAGTCCTTATACAGTTATAATTGTTATTATCATTAGTATGTTTCTCTCAGTTGGCTTGTGGAGACAGCGGTGCTTCTGAAGATGCTATAGAGGGACTGGACTCCCATCATCCTTCTCCTACCCATCAGCAAAGTAGCCCCTGCCTGTCTTATTCTGACAGAGCACTCATGGTGGTACAGAACACCCTGTCCCAATACAAGCTCCAAGTGCAGGTTTGGGACCCTGGCATTCTCTTGATTTCCAGTAACCAACAAAGTGCAGTGTTCTTTTGCCTTAATTGATATGCTGCTTCACACATACGAGTGACTCATTTAGATTTCACTTTGCACCACAAAATATACACACACACACACACACACACACACACACACACACACACACACACACATACACACACACACACACACTGTCAGAGCCGCTTGTCCCATATGGGGTCGCGGGGAACCGGAGCCTAAGCCGGCAACACAGGGCGTATGGCCAGAAGGGGAGGGGACACACCCAGGACGGGACGCCAGTCCGTCACAAGGCACCCCAAGCAGGACTCGAACCCCAGACCCACCGGAGAGCAGGACTGTGGTCCAACCCACCGCGCCACCGCCACAAAATATTCACACTGTATTCCAACTTTCCTGGGAGTATGCTGTTAAAGAATTTGTTTAGCACCTCCATTAATCTGCACCAGCTGACGAGATGTCTCATGCAGTCAGGTGTCTGCTACCATTGCAGGAACTCCACACGCAGCTGGAAAACACCCAGAAGCAGATGGCCACCCTGCACAGGCAGCTGCAGGAGGGAGAGGCAGAGCGCAAGGACATTATGCAGCGGGCTGAGCAGCTGCAGCAGGAGAGACAGCACTCAGAGAGGGCCTTTGAGGAGAGCTACAGGGATGCCCAGGGGTACCGTTCATCCCTGGATATCATGGCTAGGTACAACAAAAATACCATTCATTGCCAGCTCACTCGCTCTACCTTCAGAGTATAGTTGACATTTTGCTGCATAGAAAAATAAACTGTGTACATCAGTAAATGTATACATCAGTACATGTAGCATATAGCATATCTGATATACCCTGGAAAAAGTCCATGAGCATTTAAAATTGAGTCAAAGGAAGGCAAATGTTGTGTCATGACCAAATTCTGTGTAGGACCAATTGATATGTTCCAGTAAAACATTCCATTTCTAAAAATACAGTTATGTATACTTTTGTTTTTATTTTGCCATGTCATGATTCGAATGCATACACAATAAGTGTGAGGTTGCTATAGTGCTTGCTTGCACAGCGGAGGCACTGCTCCATGGGGGTGATATGCTCTGTCGCACAGTGAGAAAGGGGACTTGGAGAAGCTTGTTCTCAGCCTCAACCAGCAGATCGATTCCCAGAGGGTCGAGCTGGAGGCTCTGAGAAGCGGTGACCTGGAACTCCGGCGCCAACAGGACCTCCTGCTACAGCAGCAGGAGGAGCTCAGGAGGGAGTCGGAGCACTGGCGTGCAGAGGCAGAGAGGAGGTACGGCAGGGGAGCAGGTTGTGCAATCCGCCCCTGCTTTGTTTGCTTGTTTAGAGCCCTGATCAGCAACACATGGCATCTTTAGAGCCGTGCTTGGCCCAAATGACCTTGTATAAAAGTGGACCTCTCTAAAGTAAGCAATGCATTCTTTTTTCTTTTTGGTTCTCATCTCACTGCAAGGATTTTATTAACTCAGCATGGAATGGGGACATACGTTCCAGGAGCTGAGTGATTCAAAACCATGCATGCAGCAGTGTTTTGACCTTTTACTGTAGTGTTTGCTCATCATCCCCAGTAGGAATGAATGAAGACTCACAGTTTGTGTGTGTGTGTGTGTGTGTGTGTGTGTGTGTGTGTGCGTGTGCTTATGTTTCAGAGAGAGCAGTTTGGAACAGCTTGAGGATAAGTATTCAAACTTACGGAAGGAGCTGTTGGTCCTAAAGGAGAATCTGAGCCATGTCACACTACAGAAAGAAATGCTGGAAGATGAGAAGGCCAGTCTAAGTCAGACTATCAGCAAGGTACCATCTGTGGAGGATGCTGCCAAAGAATGGTATCATAAGTAACGGTATACTGGTATTCGGCTGACATTAGAGGTATTTATATAAATTAATACAAGAAGTGAGTCTGAAAAGAGATGTGTTCTGAAACCAGTTCAAGAGGGATGCAGCAATTCTGAGTGAGAGAGGCAAATCATTCCACCACCTTGGAGCCAGAACCGAGAACCTACAGGCTTTTGATTTTGGACTTTTTGTGCATGGGACCACTAAGCAGAAGGAGAAGGAGCATGATAGTGTGACTGGGGTATAGTGAGCAACTGGGTCTTGCAGGTATCAGGAGCAGATGGTCTTTTAGGCCACAACCAGAGTGTTGAACTTCATCTGGGCAGCTACAGGCAATCAGTGGAGAGAGATGAGGAGGTGAGATACATGGGAATACTTTGGCAGGTCAATCAAAACTCGGGTAGGAGCATTCTGTCTGTATAACAAGTTGGAGAGGTTTGATGGAAAACTCAAGTAGCCCAGAAGGCCAGACATAGTCTTGCTCTACTAGTCCAGGCAAGATATCTCCATAGCCTGTGCCAGAGGCTGCATAGAGTTTGTTTTCAGATATGGGTGAATCCTGCAGATTTTATGTAGGACATATCTACAGGATCCCCTGGTTATGGAATCAATGTGTTGAGAAAAGCATAGACTTGTGGTGATTGTTACTCCAAGGCTCTTAACCGATAAAACAGGTGAAATTAACAAGTTTTCCAGTTTGTTCAAGAGTTCTCAACAGGTGAATGGACCAGCTTGAAGGTGTAGGATCTCAGTTTTAGAGAGGTTAAGTTGAAGATGGTGATGAGTCATCAAAACCAAGATGTTCAAGAGACAGACAGCAATATGTGAGGATACATCTGTAGCTGCAGGGCTATCAGCAGCATAGCATTGATCAGAGAACTGATAAGGAGCAATGACAGAGCCAAGGAAAGAAGTGTAGATGGAGAAGAGTAGGGGGCCTGCACTGAGCCACCAGTTCAGAGAGGGGAGGAGAAGACAAAGAGCCACGGCAGAGCACCTGGTAAGATCTACCTGATAGGTAAGGCACAAGCCATTTTAGTGTCGCTCCTTTGAGGCTAAGCTGTGCAAGAAAGTAGACGTAGAATCTGCGTCAAACAGGTCAAGGAGAATGAGAACAGAGGAAAGGGAGGCCAGTCTAGCTGACTGGGGAGTGCATTTGACACTGCATGGAGGGCAATATCAGTGTAATGGTTGACTTTGAAGCCTGACTGATAAACATGAAGGAGGTTGTTCAGGCAATAATAATAATAATAATAATAATAATAGTTTACCAGTTTACTCGTATTTCTTGACAAATTCATTTTACATGTAATGTCACATGTGTATTCGTGATCCTTAAAGATGGGAAGAAAGATACCTACAGTTTGTCCATAAGCATCTGTAGGTGGGTCTAAATGTGCCTTACACATGTATACTGCCCACTACAGGTGGGATGGAACATGTTCAATGTTTATCTACTCACTCTTGCAGATTGAGCAACAAAATGCAGAGCAGGTACTTGCTGTCACAAAGATGCAAAGCGAGGAGGCAAGGCTCCGGGATTCACTGGCCAAAATGGGAGCCCTCACTGAAGGGTTAGCCAAGGATAAAGTGGAACTGAACCGCATGCTGCTGCAGGTCTAGTGTTCACCTGGTTTTAAATTTCCTTGTGTTGCAGTACTTCAGCAGAAATATTTCTTATATGAGTTCTATATCTTTTGCCTTTTGTGGCTTGTGTGTGTGACTGATCAGGTGGAGCGTGAGAAGGCAGAGTTAGTGGAACGTAAAAGGGAGGTGGAGCTGGCGCGGACAGCAGCCAGAGAGAAGGTCAGCCGGTTGGAGCAGGAGTTGCTGGATATTTCTGCAGAGAAACGGACTCTGGAGTCCTCCCAGAATCACCTGGTAGAGACCCAGCAGAGCCAAGAGGAAGAACTGAGGCTCTTGAAGAAGGAGAAGGCCCAAGCAGTGGAGCAGCATGCACAGGTCAGAAACCGACCCTAGATGGGACACGCTACAAGTCTGACACTTCGAGTTACACTTCATGAAGTTTTGACACTTAGTAAAAGACTGGTGCAACAGCGATGATTCCCTCACCGATTCAGTATTTGTGTCTGGATGTCACCTGAGCATTTCCTGAAAGTCCATGAATACTTCAACAACCCTGACCTACACAGGTCATCCCATCTATCTTATTATATTGCTTTTGAGTGACAACGTTTCATCTTAGCCTTTTAGGAACCACTCTGTATGTTATACAGTAACACCAACTGGCAGCGCTGCCACCAGGTATCCATATCTGCTGTTGACTCAGTGTCTATCAGCGGGTTAGTTCTTTACAAAAAAGTTATTTTATTTAGAGAATGTTTTTTATGATTCCATGCAAGTTAAGTTTTTTACAGTGGCTAGCAAATGAAAAAAGATAAGATACTTTATTGTCAGGGGGCGTGGTGGTGCAGTGGGTTTGACCGGGTCCTGGTCTCCGGTGGGTCTGGGGTTTGAGTCCTGCTTGGGATCCCCTGCGATGGACTGGCGTCCTGTCCTGGTTGTGTCCCCTCCCCCTCCAGCCTTGCGCCTTGTGTTGCTGGGTTAAGCTCCAGCTCCCCGTGACCCTGCATGGGACAAGCGGTTTCAGATGATGTGTGTGTACTTTATTGTTGTGTGAGTGTTGGACTCAAATCTCAAAATGTGAGTGTTCTGGTGGTGCATCAAAGAAGAAGCAAAAGAAAACATCTAAAATGAAAGTAATAAAAATAATACAGTATATATAAATATATGAAATAATAGTGCAGCAAGAAATATACTGTAGTATATTCCTATTATTATTCAATATTGGTATTATGTTAACATGAATAATGTGCGAAATGAGTGAAGAAAAATAACAAAGCTCTGTTATGCAACATAGCTGTCATCTATGTTGGTCCATGTATAATTGGTTATATATCCTTATGACTTGTATAACACAGTATAAAGGAACTCGAGACTCACAATTAACTCAGTTTACAATGATGTCATCAGGATGGAACCACATCCTAAGTGGAGAACGACCAGGACATTCAAGCAATATTTTCTTTTTAACCATATACAGTTTTGCCTGTATATACTATGCATACAGCTAAATATTTTCACTGGAACAATTCGGGATAAGTTTAATCTTCAAGAGTTCTACAGCAAAGCCCTGAGACTTGAAGATACAGCTTCATAGTTACATGTTTAGTTACAAGTCCATGTTCTAAACCCCTGTGCTACCAGATCTCTGTTATGTCTTTATGTATGTGTCTGTACACAGTAAATACTGTATATTCTGTCTTTGCTCTCAGTGTGGGTAAATCAGTGAATAAGCTGTCCAGAAAAACTTATAAACGCTCCATCAATGCCCACTTAAGGTTTTAAAACCCTTTATTAAATACATTTCTTTAAATGTCATGTGTGTTTTAAACTCATCTGACAGTTAAAGCATAGTTTTATAAAACATAATAAACCAATGTAACAAGTATCAGTTGTGCATTACAGTTAAAAACCATACCCCATGGTGTGTGTGTGATCGCATGTGTTACTGAACTGAGCATATGTATGTCTACATTTTACTGCATTGCATGTGTCTATGGTTGCATGTTAAATGGTATTGCATGCGTGCTCAGGCCAGCAGACAGAGACGTGCCCTGTCGGAGCAGTTGGCACTGAGCCGGCAAGAGATGGAGTGCCAGGCTGCAGCATTGAACAGAGCGGTCCAGGAGAGAGAAGCGTTGGCCAAAGACAAGGCCTGCCTGGAGGTCCAGCTGAGTGTGGCTGAGCGCAATGCCCTGGGGCTGGCCCAGGAGCTCACTGCTCTCCGGTACACATGCTGGGTTTCTAAGTACTCTGTGTGATTCCAGTCGTACAGCTATAATTACTTCTTTTTGCCTTTGGTGTTTTTAACCATTCGTCTCACTCTCTTGACTACTCTTAGTGTCATTTTCTCATCCCTGTCTCTTGGGTTCGGTTCATCCAAGTACGAATTATCAGTAACCATTGCAGAGGTCCAAAGACTATGCAGAAAATATAGGGTGCAAGTAGGGTTCTCCCTGGATGAAAATATTTTAATAAAATGGCTCACAGGCGTTTATGATGTAAAGAAATAAAGGTCATAGGATTGCTACCTATGTCTCACTCTGGAAAGCAAGTGGATTCACTGCACACTGTTGGAGGTGCTGTGTAGCATTAATGGCAAGTCTTATATCCCTGCTTCCATGGTAATACCCTTGATCAAGGTCCTTACCCTGAATTGCTCCACTAAAAAATTAGCTTGCCATAGGAATTGGTAAATCACTGTCAGTAGCTTAACAGTGTCAGTCGCTTTGGGGAAAAGTGAATTCTTACTAATATTTGTACTGAATCAACTATTTCAGTTATGACATTATTTTTACTTCAGTTGAGGGTTAGGGTTAGTTGAGACTGTTAAAGTCATAAGATGTCATACGAGCCTCAGCACCCACTCCAGGTCTAATATACGTAATAATTCGCACCCCTGCGCTTTCTCCCTCTGAGCACCAGGGCTGAGAAGGAGGCTCTAGAAAGTGCTGTGTTCGAGGCCCAGGAGCTGACGTCGGTCCTGGAGAAGGAAGGCGTGCAGCTCGACGCCGAGAAACAGGGCCTGCTGCAGGCTAAGGAAGCCCTGACACGTGAGTATCCCAGCAGCCCGGCCCCTGCATCAGCCCACCCGGGGACCATATTTCAGCGCTAAGCTCTGCAGCTGCTGTTCCGAGGGGTCAAGCAGCTCTCTGCGGAGCTGATTACCGTCCACTGTCCGGCTCGGGCCAAAATTAATGTGGAGGAATCAGTCCAATGATAATCAGGCAGGACACAGAGTCAGGGGTAAATAAGAGAGCTTTCTGGATTGCTTCAAAAAGCAATACCATACACTGGTTTCTCTGATCGTTTTTATAAAAGAAATTAAAGAATTTGTTGTGCAAATGTCTGTGTGTGTGAGCTCAGGTGAGATTGCGCGGTTACAAGGAGAACTGGAACTGCAGGCCATACGATGTGAGCAGGAGCGAAAGATGCTGGAGGGCAGGATGGCCCAGGCAGAGGAAGACGCCCAGCTGGCCCTGAGCAACAGTGAACGTAGCCACCGACAGCAGCTGGATGCTGAGAAGGTACAGCTGGAGTGACAGATTAGCCCTGTACCCACAGTCCCTCGCCTCTCGCAAATGAAGCATTATGGGGAAGCTGTGTTTGGATTTCTCGTGGTCGTCATTTGTCAGTGTTTATATACATTTTATGCTAGGCTGCTAACAGTGCTTTCTTGTCACTGAAGTTGAATTTACCAAGGAAACTATTTGTTTTTCACTTTCACTCCTACACACTTGCTATGAAATTGTGTGCAGGACAAATTTCCATGATTTATGTAAAAATTTCACTCAAGTTTGGAAAAATTTTTGGAGAGGGAAAACATCTACTGAGGGGTTGAAATAGTGCCTTGTTGGGTTATTCCACAAGGGGTGGAAATGTGGTTCTTCTACATGGGGTGGAACGAGGTTATTCCACAGGGGAGCTTGAAAGTGACTTTTCTATGGTGGGGGGGGTGGCACTTCCACAGTAGGTAGAAAGTGACTGTTCCACTGTATGTGGAAAGTAGCTCCACAGTAGACAGAAAGTGGCTATTCCACAAGGAGAAGAAAGCCAATGCTAACATGTGGCTGTAGCTAACGCTCCCCTGTGCTCTTCAGGAGCAGCTGCGCACAGAGCTTATTGCGCAGTCGAAGGAGGTTGAGCGCCAGCTGCGGCAGGAGTGTAAGGAGCTGCGTGTGCAGAGCCAGGCTGAACGGGAGCAGCTGCAGCAGGAGCTGGTCAGGTTGCAGAAGGAGCTCAAAGAGAGCCTACGACAAGCCGAGTACCACAAACAGCAGGTCTGTTCTTTGTTGAGCTTCATGATAGGAAACTCAAGGGCACCATGACCCATACTCATTGCAGAGTGAACAATGTTTTAAAATACAAATACATGTATCGCATACACCGATCAGCCACAACATTAAAACCACTGACAGGTGAAGTGAATAACATTGATTATCTCACCACGATGGCACCTGTCGAGGGGTGAGATATATTAGGCAGCAAGTGAACAGTCAGTTCTTGAATTTGATGTGTTGGAAGAAGGAAAAAATGGACAAGTGTAAGGATCTGAGCGACTTTGACAAGGGCCAAATTGAGATGGCTAGATGACTGGGTCAGAGCGTCTTCAAAACGGCAGGTCTTGTGGGGTCTTCCCAGTATGCAGTGGTTAGTACTTACCGAAAGTGGTCCAAAGAAGGACAACCGGTGAACCAGCGACAGGGTCATGGGTGCCCAAGGTTCCTTGATGTGCCTGGCGAGTGAAGGCTAGTTCGTCTGATCTAATCTCATAGAAGAGCTACTGTAGCACAAATTTATGAAAACCTTAATTCTGGCAATGATAGAAAGGTGTCAGAACACACAGTGCATCGCGGGACTGCGTAGCCACGGACCGGTCACAGTGCCCATGCTGACCCCTGTCCACCACCGAAAACATCTACAATGGGCATGTGAGCATCAGAACTGGACCATGGAGTAATGGAAGAAGGTGGCCTGGTCTGATGAATCAGGTTTTCTTTTAGATCATGTGGGTGACCGGCTGCGCGTGTGTCATTTACCTGGGAAAGAGATCGCAGCAGGATGCACTATGGGAAGAAGACAAACTGGCAGACACAGTATGATGCTCTGGCCAGTGTTCTGTGGGATGTGCTGGAAAAAATAAGTCCGATCCATGGAGGCCCCACCTCGCAACTTACAGGACTTAATGGACCTGCTGCGAACATCTTGGTGCCAGATACTACAGGACACCTTCAGAGGTTTTGTGGAGTCCATACCTCAGCAGGTCAGAGCTGTTTTGGCAGCATGAAGGGAACCTACACAATATTAGGCAGGTGATTTTAATGTTGTGGCTGATCAGTGTACACTAATACTATGTGTGTAAATGGGGACAGCTAATAGTATAATGTTTGAGCTTCTGTATTTGGACCCAAAGGTTGCAGGTGTGAATCCCACCTTCAGCTGTAGTGCCCTTGAGCAAGGTACTTACCCTGAATTGCTCCAGTAAAAAAAATTACCCAGCTGTATAATTGTAAATAGATCAACACTGTGAGTCACTTTTGAGAAAAGCATAAGCTAAATGGATGAATGTAAATAGAATCTATACAGATTATGAAACTGCTATACACATCCTTATTGCCAATAACTGCTTATCCAAGTCAGGGCTGTTCAAAGTCTATCCTGGAAGTATGGGGCACAAGCCTGGGAAGGGTGCACCCTGGACAGGTCACTAGTTTACTGCAGAATAGCCAGACATGCACTCACACGCTCAAGGCAATTTCAAGTTTACAATCAATCATTTAGCTGACACTTTCCTCCAAAGCAATGTATAATGTTAATTCACCTACAACTGCTTACCCATTTGTACAGCTGGGTAAATTTTAATGGAGCAATTTAGGGTAAGTATCTTGGTCAAGGGTACTACAGACAGAGGTGAGATTTGAACCTGTTAGTCCAAAGGCAGCAACTCTAACCACTGCACTACCAGCTGTACCAAGTGACTAATTAACACGGAATGCATGTCTTTGGACTGTGGGAGAAAACCAGAGCAACCCCCCACAGACATAGACATAGGCAGAACATTTAAACTCCACTCAGACTAAGCTGGATTCAAATCTGTGCCAAAATATCCAGGGTACTGTGAGGCAGCAACACAACCCACTGCCCAACCCTAACTGCTGTATGGTGCTGTGAAAAATTTATATTTATTTACTTTTACATTTATTCATTTAGCAGACACTTTTGTCCAATGCGATGTACATCTCAACAAAAGTACAATTTATGCATTACATTGAGAGAAGGAGACATAGCTACAGACATGAAAGTCTCAAGCAAACCTAATTCATTACCTACCACTTGCTGCATCAAGGTTCATCGAGCTAGTAGGTGCATAAAACACAGGATAGACAAATCCTGATACGCTCCCACCAATATTTTTTCTTTTTTTAAATATTATAAGATACACAACAAGCAAATACAATGCCAGAGTAGTGGCTGAATAAAGGTTGTATCTGGGGATGCTTATGGAATTACTATGCATGAACAGTTACACCGTAAATGAGCTGGAGAGATCTTGGGCGAAGTGGATCTGGAAAAGGTGAGTTTTCAGGCTCTTCTTGAAGGTAGACAGAGTTTCTGCAGTTCTGGGTGACAGGGGAAGGTCATTCCACCACAACGGACCCAGAACTGAGAACCTCCGAGCTTTACCTTTTGTGCGCGGGACCACTAAGCGAGCAGAAGTAAACGAGCGAAGGAGCCTGGCTGGGGTGTAGTGGTTGATTAAGTCTTCTAAATAGCTAGGAGCAGTTCTATTGATGCATTTGTACATAGTAACCAGGGTTTTGAATTTGTTTCGGGCAGCTATAGGAAGCCAGTGCATAGAAATGAGTAGAGGAGATACATGGGAGAGCTTTGGCAAATCAAACACAACTCATGCAGCAGCATTATGTAGAAGCTGCAGAGGTTTGATGGCAGTAGCAGGAAGGCCACACAGGACAGAGTTGCAGTGGTCCAGACGGGAAGTCTCCATGGCCTGGACAAGTAGTTGGGTGGAGTCAGTAGCGAGGTGGGGACGGATCCTATGAATATTATGCAGGATGTATCTGCAGGACCGGATTGTGGCTTCGATATGTTGAGAGAATGACAGACTTGCATCAATCGTTACTCCCAGACTCTTAGCGAAGGAGCTAGGCGAAATGAGTGCGTTGTCCAGTTTGATCGACAGGTCGTGACAAGAGGACAGGCCAGCTGGGAGATAAAGAATCTCTGTTTTGGAGAGATTGAGTTGGAGGTGCTGATCATACATCCATGAAAAGATGTCCGACAGGCAGGCAGTAATGCGTGCGGAAATGTCTGACACACCAGGTGGAAAGGAGAGGAAGAGCTGGGTATCATCAGCATAGCAGTGGTATTTGAATCCATGGGAGGCTATGACCGGACCGAGGGAGGAGGTGTAGATGGAGAAAAGAAGAGGACCCAATACTGAGCCCTGCAGAACACCGGTTGAGAGAGGCAGAGGAGAAGAACAAGAGCTCCGCCAGACCACTTGATAGGATCTGTCAGAGAGGTAGGATTCAAACCATCTTAGAGCTGCACCTTTGATCCCAAGCTGGTTAAGAGAGGAGAGTAGACTCCGGTGATTGAAAGTGTCAAACGCTGCAGACAGATTGAGGAGAGGGAGGCACCTCTAGCAGCTTGGAGAGCGTCAGATACTGCCAGAAGGGCAGTCTCAGTGGAGTGGCCAACTTTGAAACCAGACTGATAGCCATCAAGGAGATGGTTCCGGGTGAGGAAATCAGACAGTGGGTCACAGGCCGCCCACTCTAGGGTTTTAGACAGGAAGGAGAGGAGGGAGACCGGTCTGTAATTTTCAACCAAATTGGGGTCCAGGGAGGATTTTTTTAACAGAGGTGAAATTAGAGCAGTTTTGAAGGCAACTGGGAAACAGCCAGAGGAGAGTGAGGAGTTGATGATTGTAGAGATGAAGAAGGAGAGTTGCGGGGAAATGTTCTGAAGGAGTGATGATGGGATCGGACCAAGCGAGCAGGTGGTGGCTCTGCGCAATATCAGGAGGTTGGCGACCTCAGATTCGGAGAGCGGCTTGAAGTTGCAGAGGATAGCTTCGCAGGGAGGTCCGGCATGAACTGGGCAGGTTGATGGTGAGAATTTATCAGTGATCGCTTTGAAGAACAAAGCAAAGTCTTCAGCAGTGAAAGAAGAGGGAGGAGGAGGTGGCGGGGGACACAGAAGAGATGAGAAGGTGGCAAAGAGTCTGTGTGGTTTTTTTGGATGCAGACTGTATTTTGTTGTGGAAGAAGGAGGTTTTAGCTGAAGAGACAGCAGACTGAAAAGCAGCTAAGAGTGACTGGTAAGCATCCAGGTCTGATGGAGTTTTGGATTTACACCATCTTCGCTCTGCCGCCCGCAGTTTGGTCCTGTTAGCACGTAACGTATCAGACAGCCATGGGGTAGCAATGGGGCGTGCTGGTCTGGAAGACAGAGGGCGGAGAGAGTCAAGGGTGGATGACAGGGCAGAGAGGAAAAGTGTTAGTGGCATCATCTATTGATATATCTGAGAATTGTGGAGCAGAAGGGAGAGCGGCCAGAGTAGCAGCGGCAAAGCAGGAAGGCGAGAAAGATTTTAAGTTGTGTCGAAAAGTGACAACTGCTGTAGGAAGAGACAAGGAGTTAGTGGTGAGGGAGGGTTGAAAGGAAATGAAGAAGTGGTCAGAGACATGCAGCGGAGTGACAGAGAGGACGGGACAGCCACAGTTGTGGGAAAATACAAGGTCAAGAGAGTTGCTCGCTTTGTGAGTAGCAGGGGACTGGGACAGGCAGAGATCAAAGGACTGTAGGAGCAACAGAAGGCTGCTTCCATGAATGTCATTGACATGCAGGTTGAAGTCACCCAGAAGAATCAGCAGAGAGTTGTTCACTAGCAAAGAGCTCAACAAGATGTCAAGGTCATCCAAGAAGTGGCCAAGAGAGCCAGGAGAGCGATAAAGGACAACCACAACAAGAGTGATTGGGGCAGTGATAGAGACAGCATGCCATTCAAAGGAGGACAGATCATGCAAGTGAAGAGGAAGAATAGAGTATTCCCACCGGGGAGAGATGAGCAGGCCTGTGCCTCCACCTCTGCCAGAGGAACGAGAGGTGTGAGAG
The DNA here is from genome assembly GCF_900964775.1 of Scleropages formosus. NCBI lineage: Eukaryota > Metazoa > Chordata > Actinopteri > Osteoglossiformes > Osteoglossidae > Scleropages > Scleropages formosus. Next base: position 28,286,239 of record NC_041808.1, read on the forward strand.
AAGGAGTAGTTAGTAGAGAGTGCTGCAGGTGTGGCTGAGTTGTCTGGGGTGATCCAGGTTTCAGTTAGGGCCAGGAGGTCCAGTGAGAGATGGGAGGCATAGGCTGGTATGAAGTCAACTTTTCTCACAGTGGACTGGCAGTTCCAGAGTCCCATGGAGAAAGTAAAGCAAAATGGAAGGTTTGACAGGTGAGGATAAACCAGGTTGTTGTAGCAGCGAGAGCGCCCAGATCTCCGGCGGTGGCGAAATTGCACAGCTCGCCTACCGTAGAAGACTTTGATGGCCGACATGTTGGACGCATGATCCCTTGAGGACAACTGTACTAGTGGCCTCTCTCGATGGAATGACTCCCGCAGGTAGACTCCCTTGTCTTTGCACCCCGAGTCTTCGAACCAAGAGGTTGCTGCAACTGCTGCCACTACGGGTCACCAGCTGCTATTTAAACCAGGCTACTGCCTATCAGCTGACTTCCTAATCGAAACCGAAACTACATCAACAATGACGGCCAAAACAAACAACCAACCAGACACGATTACTTGAACCACGGAGTCACGCCCACTCCTGCTACGGGACACAGAAATGATCCGGAGAACGGTCGTCCTAACAAACCACTAAATACTACTTAACAAACAAAATAATTACAGTGCCACACAGCACTACACAAACACATAACACACACATTTTCTGAACCGCTTGTCCCATACGGGGTTGCGGGGAACCAGAGCCTAACCCGGCAACTCAGGGTGTAAGGCTGGAGGGGGAGAGGACACACCCAGGACGGGACGCCAGTCCATCGCAAGGCACCCCAAGAGGGACTCAAACCCCAGACCCACTGGAGAGCAGGATCCGGTCCAACCCACTGCGCCACCGCACCCCCCGAACACATAACAATTGTACCAATCAACCCGCACAGTTACACGACACGAATGCACAACAGCAAAAAGCAGTAGCAAAACAACTACACTTACCCAAAACACTACGAACAGCAGGGACACACCTCCAACGCAAAATATAATGCACAAAATAAAATTACAAGTAAAATTTTTGTCTTCACAGCTTTTTGATGTTAAATTGGATCAGATCTTGTTGTCAGTTCTAGTAATATATGAATGGTGTCTCAGAAAGTAAAAAAGTGAGACCAGTATTGTATTATTTGACTTTCTTGGTGTGGAAGACAATATGTGCAATTTTCCATCTATCCATTGTCAACAACCACTTGTCCCGAGCAGGGTTGTGGCAACCTGAAGCCTTACCCGGCAACACAGGGTGCAGGGGACACACCAGTCCGCAAGGCACCCCAAGCAGGGCTCAAACCCCAGACCCACCACACAACGGGCACCAGCTGAACCCACCATGCCACCACACTCCCTATCTGCAATCATACGAGTGGAAAAAATGAATTGCCCCTTTACTGACAAGAACTGGTTGCACCACCAAGACGAACTTGTTGTTCCTTCAGTGATAGCAAGGTACCCAGGTCCTGTGCAGCAAAAAATCCCCAGACAACCACACTGCCACCACCATGCTTGGCTATTGTTAGAAGATTTTTACTCTGAAATGGTTTTCCCAGGTGTAACATGGCCCATGGTGTCCAAAAAGCTCTAGTTTTGATTAATCAGTCCATAGAACATTTTCCCACAAGTCTTTAGAGGCATATAAGTGTTTTTTTGTCGCACTGCTGACATACATTCACATTCTTTTTAATGAGCACTGTTTTCCACCTTGCCGCTGTCATGTATATCCCATTTTATATAGTGTTTTTTTATTGTGGAGTCAAGAACACTGACTTCAGCTGAGATGAGAGGCCTTAAATTCCCTGGATGATGTTGTAGTATTCATTCAGACCTCCTAAATGATTTTACGCCTTACTGGTGGAGAGATTTTGGCAGGATGGTCAGTCCTAGGTAAATTATCCACTGTTCTAGACTTTTTCCATTTGACAGGAATGATTCTGGCCTTAATTTGATTGCGATTCAGACCCTTAGAAATGGCTTTGTAACCTTGCCCAAATGGATAGGCTTCAGCAACATTGGTCCAAGGGTCTTCAGGAATTTCCTTTGAACATGGCATAATGTGAATCTCTGTTTTGCCAACTTGATTTTTGGTCTTGAAGGATTAAGCAGTTGAAAATTATGTCGGGATGAGGAAGCCCAGATTTGGCCTCATTGTATTCAAACAGCTGATTCTAATTACTCCCTTGTTTTGGTAATTAAACTTAAGGAGCAAGTACTTTTTCAAACCTATGCACATTTCATTGTCTTCCAGACCAATGAAATGATATTGGAAAAATAATAGTGTCATATTTTTTTCTGTTCAGCTTCATTCATATACAACTATAAATTACAGAAAGATAACATCAAATTTAATATACATAAAAACAGCAAAAATAGAGAAAACTGGAATGGAATAAATACTTTGTCACACAATTATATATGTCTGGACTATTTTCTCTTCAGTGAGCACGTGTCAGAGTTCTGACTCTTACCCTCCCAGGCCCTCTCCCTGAAGGAGGTAGAGAAAACTGCCCTAAGTGAGAAGCTTACAACCCTTCAACAGGAGTTGGCTGCTGCAGGCATGGAGATGGAAAGGTTGCAAAGAAACACACTGAGCCAACAAGAACAAGACAAGGTGAGATGCGAGTCCTTGTTGTTGCTTACAGAAGTCCCTCACTGTGGACTCACCGTCATTCTAGGTCCTTTGTCCTCCTCCTGCCTACCATAAAAAAAGAAAAAAAAATAGATGTCCCTTATTAGTGACATAGTGTCATATCTATGTGAACAAATCTGAAATATTTGGTTGACAAAATGCAATAACCTCTTTCTTAGAAAACCATCTCAGACTTGAACTCAGAGGTGCAGGACTTGCACCTGCATCTTGAGGAGTTGCAGAGCTCCCAGGAGGAAGCAATGCAGAGGCTAAGGGTGCAGATCAAGGAAGAGGCTCACAGCAGGGAGTCTGCATTGCAGAAGGTGAGTGTCAGCCTGAGCCTGACACAGCCCACCTACTGGAGATGTTCATTCTCTGTGGATAATGCACCAATCCTGAGCACACCTCCACACGTCCCATTCCAGCTCATTTTCCTATCCAAAAACTGAACCGTAGATTATTAATGTACATGAGTCTGCATGTGGATCTGATATAGTGGCAAATAGCAAGACCTGTCAAAAAGACCACCCTGGCTGTTTCGGGAGGCTGGGGTTATCTGGATATCAGGATATCATATTCTCCCTTTTCTCACGGATTGCCTGAGGACAGCAAAAGCTTGGAGGTAAAGCAACCTTAATGGTAATTGATACCCTACTCCTCACTGGCCTTCAAAGAAGGTGAGGCTCTGGGGGGCTTCATGCAGAGCAGTCTTTCTCCTGCCTATCATCCACTTTGTCCCCACACCCCGCAGGGCCCAAAGGTTGTTTGTGTGGGTCCTGGGGTTGGAGGATGGGCTGTGTTGTCATAAGATGGATGGATTTGGGGGCGCCTGGAGGCGCGGAGGCGAGTAATGCAAACTGACGGGTTGTTTTGGTTGGCATAGTCCGCCTACCCTGGCCACACTGCAGGGGCAGTTGGAGTTGAGTTTGTACCAATTAGTACCAGTGCAGGGGAGAGCAATTTAGCATGATGCTGTGTTGATATTGGCCAGGTCCATGCTTTTTAACACAGTCAGGATGCCACCAGCTGCCCAGAGTACAAGGGGAGGTGAGGCACAGCGAAGGAGAAAGTCCAATTTCCTCCTGAAGAGTCAGCTTCTCTCCTCTCAGCCTTCGTTCCCCTGAGAAAACAAGGGTCACGTTAACATTTTTGCAGCAGCCTTCAGGACTGGAAGGCTCATCTTGGACTTTAACAGCATTTTACCCTGTTGTAGTATTTTTCTTGCCCCTGCTACTAGTGTGAATTTAATGACAAGTAGGATTTTTCCATTCATATCAACACTTTGGATTTATCACTGCAGATGTTTAAGCAGAGTACATTTGGCCTGTGCATCCTACTGAACCCCGGGAGAATGCTGGTTGCTTAATAATCTAACTGCAGTCCTTGTCACTGCAGAATGAATGTAGTGTTTTATGTTTTTTTAGTGTCTGTTATAGTGGTATAAATTCCACTGTCATGACAGGAACACCTTTGGTCAATAGTGATTAGTTTTAGTGCCTGTTCAGACTTCCCTGGTTGTTGTCTGATAGCTAAACTATCTGATCCTACAGCTACCCTGGGGTATCCAACCAGTTTTAACTTAATTATTTTGATCAATTGCCAGTTTATAAATGAATAATTAACAATGAATAAATTCAGTTCATCTGACATGAACCAGGAGGGAGGGATCTACAGAGTGAAAGTACACCAGGAGAGATGACTTCTCTTGACAAGCAAAGTTCTTGTTAACCCCTTAGGAAAACAAGCAGGTCATGAAGTGTTTATTTGCTCCCGCACAGCTATGAGAGGCTGACTCCTCTGGGGTAAGCCTTGGGGGAGGTCTGATCCATGCAGCAGAATGCCTCGTACTTATTCCCTTTCGTCTGCCTCTGGTTATAAAAAAGGCAGGATGGCTGGAACGGCGCTGGATTGTTTTTCTCACATTAGAATTTATGAGACGAAAACATCTTGTGTGGCCTTCGCACTAGATAGGCTTCAGTAGGTTGTGGTGGTGTTTATCCCTCCCATTTGCCAAAGGCTCTTCACATCATGTGGAAACAGCCTCTGGCCATGTTCCCTGCCCACTACCCGTCATGTCCACTTTTCCCCATCATTATTTAAGTTTTCCTCTGCACTCTGGCTTCACCTGCACAGCTTTGCGCCATTATAGAAATTCCCATTTCCCATTTCACTTTGCCAAGCAAACAGAATGTAGGTCATACAGTATATTTGTGTTCAAGAATAAGTGGGTTTTTAGTGTGCACCAATGCAATAAAGGAATTAAATCTGAGCACAGCATTCACAGTGTTTCTGATGTCTTGTCTGATATGTTGAACTCTGAATGTATTTTTATACAAGGTGGCTCTGTTGTTCCCCATGAGCATCCTGATGGAGATTGGGAGCGACATGTTCTTGGATGCTTCACCCATGTGTTTGAAGCTCCAACAGCTCCATTGTGGAGAATCCTAACCCTCTGTTCTTCTTTCCCACAGGCAGAGGCGTTGCAGAAGAAGCTCCAGGTGGAGGAGGAGGGGCGGAAGGCAGGCCAGCAGGAGCTTCAGGAGGCACACCGTGAGCTGCGGAAGTGTGTCCAAGAGAAGGATGCCCAACAGAACGAGGTGCTGGATTTGAGACGGGCACTGGGTGATGAGATTCAAGATAAGGAGGCCTTACTGAACTCCAACCAGGAGCTAAGAAGCTTAATCAAGAAAGCTGAGAGTGATCGTATCAGGTACAATGGAGTTCTAAAAATGACTCTCAACTCAATAAGCAGCTTTTATTCTCGAACGGATGGTTGCATGTTAAAAAAAAAGTTTTCAGGCCTTGATAAAATTGAAAAATATCTCTCTTTTTCTCCACAGTCTGAGACAAGCTCTGGAGGAGAAGGAGAAGCAACTATTGGTACTTGAGGATCGCAAGTCCTCCCTCCAGCAGGAGGCAGCAGAGCTCCGAAGTAGTCTGCAAATTCTGGAGAGGTCTCGGCTACAGGCGCGCAGAGACATGCAGGAGCTGCGCAGACAGGTTCATCACCTATCCATGTTTAGATCGTTAAGTTGGTCGTTAAGTTTCGGGTGCTAACATGTTGTAAATGCAAAAAAAATAATCTGCAATCCAGTATATTACTGGATGATCTCATTGACAACTTGGTACATTGTAGTTGCAGTTTCATGCCTTTCAGTCTATATCGTTCCATGGTTAGGTGAAGACATTACAGGAAGAGGTTGGGCAGCGCAGCCAAGAGTTGCAAGACCTGCAGTCGCGCCTGTCTCGGGAAGAGCTCCAGGAGGAAGCTTCTCGTCGGGAGGCTCTTGCCCTCAAGGAGAGGGCACTGGAGAGTGAGGCTGCCAGGGAGGCAGCACTGAAAGAGGTGTGAGCCTGCCACCCTCCACCTCACTGATAAGCTACCTGTCATGCCCTCCGCTTCATCACAAAAAGGAACACCTGCGACGGCTCACAGGGCAATCGTATAAAGGGGGAACTCAGAGCCCAGGCAAATGCAGAACTTAGTTCAGCCTTAGCTCTCTCGCTTGTGTGTCTTACCTTAGCTCCTGTCTTCCTCGATTCCCCGTCCTCATCCTCATCCTCATCCTCGTCCTCGCCTTAGTGCCCGATCCCCTTTCCTAGGTATCTACGTCTTCCTGGTTTGCATCGACTCCTTGCCTGTATCGTCGACAACGATTTTCGGATTCTCCGTTGCGACTACGTTTGCGCCTCATTGACCACTGCCTGTTTACTCGAGAATGTCTTTCGGATTTCCCTCTGAGAAGCCTTCTTGTGCTCCGCAATTGGGTCCGACGCTTCCGCTGTCGGAGGACACCATGACATTACCACACACTAAACATTTACTCTTAACCAAGGAATATAATACAGTCAATACAGAAGAGATAGGAAGGTCCTCTCAGCTGTATTGTTCTTCCCAAAATATATTCCTTCCTGCTTTAAAAGTTGAGAGGATTCTCTGTACAATGGTAGACATAGCATTTTCTTCTCCATTCTGTTCTCAATAAAATTTTTCTTTTTTGCAGTGCATAAACAACTTGCATTTCAGGTCACTCCCATTAGTTAGCAGCAAAACACACTAAGATAGTATAGGAAGAAAGTAGAGGTGTGGGACCACATTTACTCCATGTGTTCCATGTCTACAGCTCCTGTCTAGTGTTCCTACTTTTGGTGATCAGTAACAAGACAAGGAACATTGCATATGTTTATGGAATAAATTGGTCATAATCACTGAATTGGGGTTTGTAGAGAGACTATTTTTGTTTTCACTATTTTTTTTCAATTTGTTGCAATTCACACCCTCACTTGTGCTTGGTAACTGCCTGCCCAAGTCAGGGTCACAGGAGAAGCATAGGGCACAAGACAAATTGAGGGTATACCCCAAAACAGGACACCAGTCTGTCACAGGGTAAATTTTAATGTTGCCCAAAGTGAATAAAAACTTTTGAAATGAAGATTCTTACAAGTATTTCTATTATCTATACCTTTAACAAGGACATTTACAGAAGCTGATTCATGGATGCATTGAGGGATATCTGTCTTAAGCTTTTCTTAATTGTGTAGATAAAGTTCAAAGTAGCTTGTAGCTTATGAACATCAGATATGTTTTTCAGCATTGAATGGAATGTTGTGCAAATTATAAATTTTTATCTTCTATAATTTAGAACAAGTTTTGATTTTAATTTAGTTTTAAAGTTTTTTTAAAAATTAGAATTAAATCTTACACTGAAGTGTGTTGGCAGTGCATTGGAGGTTTTCTGTCTCACCTCCTATTGCAAAAATACAGCGGACACCAAGACCCTAATACATGGAAATGTTGTATAGTATTTTTATTTATTGTATCTTTATAATCTGAAATATATCCAGGACCTAACTTGTTAAAAAGTTAATGGATGTATGTGGTGTTCAGTTTTTAATGATTGCAACATGGTAAAAGTGGCTTTTGGGTTTCATATTAATTTAGATGCAAACATCCAGTCCCAATAGCATTCATAAATTGAGAATCCAGTCTATGATGGTGGGAGGCACAGGGGCATGGCAGTGCAGTGGGTTTGCCCAGGGCCTGCTCTCTAGTGGGTCTGGGGTTCGAGTCCTGCTTGGGGTGCTTTGTGACAGACTGGCATCCTCTCAGGGGTGAGTCCTCTCCCCATCTAGGCCTGTCCCCTGTGTTGTCGGGTCAGGCTCTGGTTCGCCTCGACTCCCGCTTGGGACAAGCGGTTCCAGACATTCGGCGTGTGTGTATTATGCCTTTGTGCTGTTACCCTTATTATGCTGTGTATTTTGCGTTATTCACCGCTCATGGAATGCAAATAGCAGTGCTGGAATCCAAGGGCAACTATGATATTCCTCACAATGCTTCTTCTCTTGATCCTCTACGCTGTTGGAGTACATTCTTTCTCCTTAGTCACCTGCTGTCTATTGGTCTATGCAGGTGACGGGGCTGCACAACTGCATCATGGAGCTGCAAGAAGCTAAGCGCCATTGTGAGGAAGAGCTGAAAGTCTCAAAGGCAAAGCTTCGGGAGTCTGAGAGAAGGCATAAGGAGGATGTGGAGCGGCTTGAGGGGTCTCTTCAGGATGCAGCGCTCCAGATGAGAGAGGTCAGCCTGAGGGCCAGCTCAGCTGAAGGCCGAGTCCAAGGCCTGGAAGAGCAGCTGGGCAAGGGAGACTCTGTCTGCAGGGAGCTGGAGAAGAGGCTGACCTGTTTGTCCTCCATCCTACGCTGTACCCTGGGAATTGGTTGGAGTGGCCGCTGTCAGGTCCCCAACTCCAAACGGGAAGCTTCTCCAAATAAGGGTACACCAAGTTTCTCTCTAGAAATATTATTTTCTTATCTATACAGTGCTTTCAGGACAAATGCATACATGCAAGTTTTCCCTTTTATACAGTTTGATCTTGTACTGAAGCAGTTCAGATGGTGTTCTTCAAATAGGGCAACTTTTTTGGCCTGGACCCTGTAACCTTCAAGTTTGTGGACAATGCCTTTATCTGTCATACATCCATCTGCCTGTTCAAAAAAATAAATCCCTGCAACAGAAAACTGTACACGTGACATTTGCAAAAAAGTTAATAATTTATCATTGCTTCATATCCTTGCTATGTTGTGGTCATACTTTTCATTTGTTCATTAGCTAGAAATTTACATTTGTAAATGTAGAGACAAGTACCATATATGACTGCTGCTGATAAAAACCCAACCAGTACCGGAAAAGAGACAGACCCTGAAGTATGCTAGGAAACCATATTTTAATTGGAAGAATGGGGGGAAATCCAAGCAAAAGTCTACCAGAAAGAAAGTGGAAGAGCTGTCTATACAGTATTTATCATTTTGGTAGCTAACACAGAATGACAAGCAAGCTCGAAATAATTGGATATCAAGTTAAATACACTGCTGGATGTTAAATTGTGGAAAGAAAAAACATTTCTGTTACACTATGACTGTTAATGTCATATTCTGTCCTTCCACATTGCCGAGCCTAAACACCTCAGAAAAAGAGGAAAGGTATTCTAGGAAAAAGCAAGTTTGGTTTTACAAAAGAAGTCTGTGTTAAGTGCCTTAAGATTACACAGATATTATTATATACGCTGCCCAAAAATGTTAAAAAAAACTTTTTATAGAAAACTGGATAATATGCTGTATAACCAGATTTAAACTTCTTTTGTATTGTTCTTTTTTTGTATATATATCTTTCGTGTTCCAAACGCTATGGACCCTCCATGCCTCACGGGGCCTTTGTTCGTTGCCACAGGACGTGAATGTCTGGAGAGGAGCACCACCTCCCCTAGCCGAGGTACCGGCCGGTCCCCGGTGCACTCAGTACCTACTCCACAAGCAGAAACATGGGACTCGGAGCTGGAGAGAGTGCAGGAAGCACTCCGCAAATTCCTACAAGAACTGCGGGATGCTCAGAAAGCCAGGGTGAGTGTGAAGCAGGACCTTACGCACAGGGTCACCTTGCCACAAACAGTTGTGATAGGAAACATACTGGACATAAGACTCAATACCTCGTAAACCCTTCAGCTCTTCCGTGTCAAAGGATGAGACCTCTAAGGGTTGCTGCTGGTCTGTTGTGTAGAATGAAGCTCAAGTGCAGGTGCAGAATCTGTCCCATCAACTGGAAGAAGTGCAGAGTAGCAGGGACAGGATCCAAAACCAGCAGCAGCTGCTGCAGAAAGCCCTGACCAAGGTGGAGGAGGGTGGGTATCATCGCTGTTCCTCATTCCGCAATACGGGTGGATCCTGGTTCATCGCCACATTTTTTTTTGTAGAGGGCATACACTCACAACCGTTACTTTGTTGTTTTCACACCCCAGACAAGAAGGAGGCAGTTGATCGTCTCAAGGTGCTGCAGACATACCTCGTTGCTCAGGAGGAGGCACAGCGGCAAGCGGACAAGGAGCGGCAGCACCTAAAGGAGGAGGTGGCCATGCTGAAATGCCGTCTGCAGGCAGCTGAGGCTGATGCAAGGGCACTGCAGGTCAGCAAGCTTAGATCTGATGGTCCCAAAAGTGGTAAAGACAAGGGTGCAGGAGGTGCAGACAGTTAACAAAATATGGCAAGCACATTTCCCCAAGCCATTCGCAGTGCTGCTCGGCATGCATCTCAGTGGTCAGAGAGCTCAAACCAGGAAATGAGCTAACCCAGGAATACAGCTCACTGATGAATAACATGCTAAATATGATGTAAATTTATTTGGTAAAATATTGCTTGTTAAACTGTTTATACTGAAAAATCTAGTTGTCATGTAACAAGAATTAATGGCATAGTTTTATGAAGTCATACCACAATAATGCCTTGTTTTACAGGTGTTTTGCTTATTGAGAGCTTATTCGTAAGTCTCTTTGAGGATTGTCATCTGTAGCAGCTAAGCACTTCAATAATCCTGCAAAGGATTGTTTGTTGACACTGATTGCCATGGTGATGATACTAAATCCTGAGCGCTATGGTGAGTTGACTGGTGAAAGAGGCCGTGATGCTGGTGTTGGCAGGAGAAGCTGGTGCAGGCACAGGCCACCGAGAGCATTCTGGATGCTGAGCGCGAGAGGCTGAAAGAGACCCTGGAGGCAGCGAAGGGCAGGGCCTCCCAGCTGGAGCTGCACCAGCACAGCCTGGACGGGGAGCTACAGCGGATACGGACTGTCGCAGCCGAGAAGGAAGCAGACGTGGGTGCGCTGCAGGAGCAGTTGGCAGCATTGCAGCGGGAGCTGGGGGAGAGCAAGGAGAGGTGTGGCACCCTGCGAACGGATGCTGAGAGGCAAGGAGCAGCACTTGCCCGTGCCGAGAGCAGGGAGAGCAAGCTGCAGGACCAACTCCAGAGCCTATCAGCCTCCCTGAATGAGGCTAGCGCCAGCGTCGGGGCTCTGCAGGAGCAGAATGCTCAGCTGCAAAAGGGCCTGGCAGCCAGTGAGCAGGAGGGCAGAAAGCTCCAGGTGAAGGGTCTTCGGTGGCCATGAGGGTGGCCTGCCAGAAACATTGTGTTAAAGGTTTTCTAATCGCAATCCCCAAGGTTCTCATTAATGCCACTGTCACACCATTTATGAATATTTTCCTCAGGCCCAGGATCAAGTATATATCTGTTAGTCACCAGTTGCAGTATGAACACTTCCAAATTCCTGTCACAATGAAAATGTCAACCAAACCACACACACACACACACACACACCCACACCCACACCCACACACATTTTCAGAACCGCTTGTCCCATACGGGGTCACGGGGAACCGGAGCCTACCCGGTAACACAGGGAGTAAGGCCGGAGGGGGAGGGGACACACCCAGGACGGGACGCCAGTCCGTCGCAAGGCACCCCAAGCGGGACTCGAACCCCAGACCCACCAGAAAGTAGGACCGTGGTCCAACCCACTGCGCCACCGCACCCCCGTCAACCAAACCAATCGATCAAGATAAATCAAACATCACAGATTAAACTGTAGATTTGTTACTAGTATTAATTCAAATAGCTGATCCTCTTCTTCAAACTGACTTACAATATTAAGCTGTTTACAGTGATTTTCCCATTTATACAGCTGTGTAATTTTTATTCCATTGATTCAGGGTAAGCACCTTGATTAAGAGCAGGAGAAAGGATTTTAACTCAGCTCCTTGACATTCAAGGCAATAGCTCTAACCACAACGCAATCTTCTGCCTTAAAAAGTTAAACGTAGTCACAGTTCTGTCACGTGAAACATATGGGCCTGGGGCGGCTGGACCCAAGCGCAGCGTCGTTCGTCCGGAGATGAGGGATGAGGCAAGTTCTCAGTGTCAAGGACAGGCGAAGGGTCGGTCAATCGGCGGTCAGGGTCAGAGCGAGGATCCATGGACGAGGTCTGGGGACTTAGCGAAGGGTTGGTCGAACGGCAAACAGGACAGGAATGAGGATCTGTGGACGTGGTCGGGAAACGAAGCGAAGAGTGAAAAACCAGAGGACGTGAATGAAGAGCTAGCGATGCTTGTGAACGAAGTGTCATGGGAAAGAGCAGTTGTCCCTGACGAGATTCCGCAAAGGTCTGAGAGTTGCGGAGCGTCTTTTAAAGGGTAGGTGCTGAACTGGAGTCAGGTGCTGTTGATTAAGTTGTGGGCGTGGACATGACAAATACAACATTGTGTAGAATAAAATTTTTAACCGAAATTGCAGAGTGAACTTAAAAAATGGAGTCAAATACATTTTGGTAAAGAAGGCAGCATCTCTACAAGACAGCATATATAAGAAGGATATTTGTATGCCAGGTCCAAACTCTTCCAATGAGTTCATGATAATGTAGCATTAATACTTCACGAATGTTCGTTTTTTATTTATAAATGGTTAAAAATTGAGATTAAGATTATACTTGTGAATTCCACATGATAAATTTACATACGTAGAAGTTTAGCTGTGACGGTTACATATATATATATACTGTATGTAATAAATGAATGATTCAGAGAATGAATGTTCAATGGATTACATCAATCCTTTGACCAGTTTGTACATTTTTCCCATCCTATTAATTTAGCTTTCTAAGTAAATGAGTACTATTGTACCCGATTAGTGCTTTTATGATTTGTGTTGCACCTATACAGCTTTTTCAGCTGAGATTTTTTTAGCTATTTACCTTTCCTGCCTCGGTCTCCTTGAAGGAGCCCAGCAACTGTGCAGTCAAATGCTGGTGCGAGCTCATTAAATCTCCGAGAGCTCCTCGGGAGAGCTTTCAGGGCTTAGTCTGGGGCAGCCTTTTGAAGACACTGTGCAAACACAAACAGCGCACATACAGCGTAAATCTCTCTTAGCTAGCCTCAGTCCTCTAGAGGAGGAGAAGTCTTTCTCCAGTCCCAAAATCTCTGAATGATAGTAGATAGGGGGGCACCAGGTGATGCAGCAGGAGCTGCCCCACCTCCTGCTGCAGTGCACTTCAGCAAGGTACTTACCCTGAAATGCTTCAGTAAAAATTACCCTGCTGTACACATGGGTAAGTCATTGTGAGCATCTTATCACTGCAAGTTGCTTTGGAGAAATGCTTCAGCTAAATGAATAACTGTAAATATGTGAAGAAGATGGGAAATATGCATACATCAGCTGGAATTTGCTTAGGCCTGCTTTCTCTTCATTAGGAACACCTGGAAACAACACAGGAGGCGCTCTCCAAGTGTACGAATCAGAATTATGGACTTGCGGTACAAGTCCACAACCTGCAGAGGTCCCTGGAGGAGATGGAAGAGAGGAGACATGAGCTGGAGGTTCAGACAAAGGCACTTCAGGAGGTGAGGCTGGAGATACAGAGATCAATGGAAGTGGTGAAGGGAATTCTGTGAGCGGTGGTGACATAACAGTGGAAAGACGGAGAATTTTGGACGAGTGAATGAGGAGAAGGTCTGGTGCTGGAAAAGTGTTGGAAAATGTGATGTCACAGTGATTTATGCAGCTTAGACAATGTATGCATCCCTGTTCATAGCAGTGAATACTGTACTGGGCAGCACGGAGGTGCAGCGAGTAACACTTGCCACCTCATAACACCTGGGTGGTGTGAGAGAACGTAGGGTTGATACCTGTTCAGTCTGCGTGGAGTTTGTATGTTCATCTCGTGTCTGCGCTGGTTTCCTCCCACTTTCCAAAGACATGCAGTTCAGTTGGATTGGCGACTTTAAATTGCCTATAGTGTGTGAATGTGTGTGAGGCTGGCTACCCTGTGATGGACTGGTGTCCCATCCAGGGTGTACGCCCCTCAGACTTCTGAAATAGGCTCTGGATCACTGTGACCTTGCTCAGGGCAAGCTGCTATTGAAATTGGATGGATGGATGGATGGATGGATGGATGACAAAAGTATGGTTAGGGTTAGAGACTGATCCTACCCATAATTCTAACCTCTTTTCATTCCACATCCTGCCCCAGACCCTGAAACAGAGGCAGGACAACGACAACGAAAGATCTCGGCAGCTGCAGGAAGAGAAGAACAGCCTGCGGGAGCAGGTGACCAGCCTGCAGAGCTCTCTGGAGAGGCTGCAGAGTGAGAGGAGCCAGCTGGGGACGGTCCTGGCTCATTTGGGCAAAGACAAGGCCTCCCTGAGGAAGATCTTGGACAAGGTGAACTAAAAGTGGAGAGCACAGAGGTGGTTGCTTGTCAAACTCCTATTCACATCTGTTCATTCTTATTCATAACTGTTCAGTCTTTCCTCGTCTACTAAAATAGACACTTTCAAGCAGCAACCCCCGCCATCAGATGCACATTTATATAGATCTACTAAGATTTTTCCTCTCCAACTGAAAGGAGTGAGATGTTTGTCTGGAGTCTTGGGGTTGTGTCTCCATCTGGTTGATCCAGCATCTGTTTTTCTTGTCTCCTACAGTACAAACTTCTTAATAGCATCCATGCACAGATATACATACACATGGATTCAGTTTTCTTTTATCTGTCATAACTGAAGGGAGGAAGTTGGTCTTGGGGTCTTGGGGGTCATATTCGCTTCACTCCTGAAGCTATTCCAGGGCTGTCCTTTCTGAAAAAGAAAGACCCACCGTTTGAAGTAAGCTATTTTCTGTCCCATTTCTCCAAGATGTATCCATTTGATTCCTTTTTCATGCCTTACGCTGATCCACTGTAATAAGGGGAACATAGAAATGTCCAGTGGAAGCACACGGCCATGCGAACCTCTGCTACATGCATTACCAGGGTGCATGTGACTGCGGCTGCTTGAAGTGATGGTAAAGCCATGTGTTCCTGATGCTGCGCTCTCAGGTGGAGCTGGAGAGGCTGCGGCTGGAGGAGGAGCTGGCACGTGTGGCTCGTGAGAGGGAACGCCTAGAGCAAGAGCTGAGCAGCATGCGGGCAGAGGTGCAGCAGCTGCAGGTGGGCTCTCGACAGATTTGGGGTGGGGTCCGCAGAGCTCTGGGGTTTCTATCTCCCCCTGCTCACCATGAAGTGCCTGGCTCTCCTTTACTGTACAGCTGCAGATTCAGTTTCAGAGATTCACACTTAGGGTTAGGGTTCCGATGATAAATCCAGCCTTAGTTATAGGTACAATGGAATGAAAGTGTGTGTGAAATGTGTGGGTTATCAGAATAATCATAACACGAAGGAATGCTTATAGCAATACAGCTTATTTTATGAATTCATGAGGAACTTTGCTAGATCTGGGAAAATCAGTGCTGCAGTAGTGTTGCTCTTTTTAATTTCTACATATTTTTAGAGCTTGTGAGAGCAATTTAGGTGGATTATCACATTTATTCCTTTGGAGGATGCTTTTCTCCAAAGCATCTTTCAGTGTTCAGCTACTTACAATTATTCACCCATTTATACAGCTACATTTTATTTTACTGGAGCAATTTTCGGGTAGGTACCTCACAGCTGGATGTCAGACTCAAACCTGCAGCCTTGCTGTTCAAAGGTAGCAGCTCTAACCACTACACTACCAGCTACCCCTTTTGCTGTATTTACTTTACTCACTTACTGTTCTTCAGACAACTTGGGAAAGTAAAAGACATTTAATTTAGCCGACACTTTTCTCCAAAGCTACTTACAGTTATTTATCCATTTATACAGCTAGGTTATTTTACAGGAGTAAGTACCTTGCTCAAGGGTACAACAGCTACAGGTAAGAATCAAACCTGCAACCTTTGGGTCTACAGGAAGCAGTCCACTACGCTACAAGCTGTTCACACATGCACATTATGGGGAATTTAGACTCTCCAATTCACCTGACACACATCTTTGCACTGTGGGAGGAAACCCATGCAAACATGGAGAGGACATGCAAACTTCGTACAGACTGAGCTGAACACAAACCCAGATCTGAACACAGTCCAGACACAAAGGTGCTACCAGCTGCATTGCCTTGCCACCCATCCTTGTATCTTCAGTTTGTGGAATATGAATTAGACCCTGGTACTCATGTGATGGTTGGGACCGGAATTAACTAGTTAACGGAGATGTCCCAGTCTGAAACGCAACATGCTGCACCCAGGCCAAGATCTCCCAGATGGAGCGGGCACACCCCCAGCACCTCCTAGAGGTGGAGGAGCGCCACCAGCAGGAGTTGGAGGTAGAGACCAGGCACTTGATGGCTGCCCAACAGCAGGCGGAGCACGCTCTGGAGGTCCGGGAGAAGGCTCACCGACAGAGAGTAACTTGCCTAGAGGAACAGGTGTGCCACCACTTCTGCCTGGGTCATTGGTCTTGTGCGATGGGACAACACTGACCAGCTGTCTCCCCGCACCTTGTAGGTGTGCATACTGAAGGAACAACTGGAGCAGGAGATGCGGAGGAGGCAGGTCTACGTCAGCCAGATGATGCAGCCAGAGATGTAGCTGGAGACCAGAGCCGCTCCGTGGTGTTGAGCAGGACGGTTCGGCTCTGAAAACGGCTCCCTCGGATCGCAGATATTTCTGCATGTCACCCTGCACAGAGATTTAAACGAGGAGCCCGTTGAACTGCACACAGGAAAAAGCACGTGCGTGCCGTGAGCAGCTTCAGCAGCAGGAGAGAGCGGCACATGGAGTCTTGGGGCTCCGGGTGAGGTCTGACGCAGCAGGAGTGCTGGAATTCAGTAATCCAGGCACATATTCACAAACAACAACAAACAAAGAAAGGGCTGTTTCCCAATGCATCCCTGTGGCACATTGTTTAAAGGACTCACTCCAAACAGTCACAGTAGTTAGAATTTAATTAATCTCTTTGTGCTGCTAGTTTTTCAGGAAATGCTCACCAGAAGATGGAACCTCATTGTTTTCATGGTTAGCACTACTGTGATTAATTCAATATACTGGTCCGAATAAATTATCATAATGAGTGTAGAGCACTCAAACCAGACTGCTCAATTGAAAGGATGACCTGTTTATCTTACAAATGAATGAATTAATGAAAACATTGTTAATCCAAGAGTGAAACTGCAATAGGTTGCAGCAGCATACACTGATGAAACTTGAAGCAAATAAGACAATAAACAAATAAACATTTTTAATAAGTAGATAAATATAAATAAACAAATAAACCTGTTTAGACACAAGAAAAAGAGGGTGAATGTCCAGGAAGAATTCTCATCTTAATGTTTTCATTTTAATAATGATTAGACATGGTGGTAAAAAAGTTGTTTCAGAGACAATTCAGAGCCTTTAGTAAAATAAAGAATAATTTTGTTTCAATGTAAAAGTAATGATCACTTTATGAGTAATAAAAGCAACAAAGAAGCAAATATTTTGTTGTAATTTTTTTCATCGTTAAATGGATCATCAGTAACTGAAACAAGCTGATCTATGTATAAGCGATTCCGCAATCTTAATACGGCTTTGAAAAGTTATTTGCATTGGTGCTGATCCCTCTAGTTAAATGAGGCTGAAAGCTGTGATCTTCCGTTTGTTCCTCACTTTCTCTCCGTCTCTGCTCTGTAGGAGATTCCACATGCTCTCCAGCTGTTCCAACCCATTGTTTGATTTGTTTAAAATAAGCATGTTCATTTATCTCTGGAAAGTCCTATATCAGATTCGAACCAGCACCTTGGGCTGCATTTTGACAGAAACCAAGTAAATTTGTGTTTTTTTCTTTCATTGCCAGTGTTGGGTACCCCATGTGTTTTGCAGTACAGTACTTACCTTAAGCATGCATAGACGCATCACTGACACGCCACTTTAAATGTGAAATGATCACGTTTGATGTCTTGATTTAAATGAGGCAGTCCCTTACAGTTTCAGTTGGTCATCGCGGTGTTGATGTGCACGTGTTTGTCCAGCCTGATCGGCCAACATGTTCAGAGATGCCTGGCAGCTTTACCACAGCAAGGGTTAAGAAGCGAGGGGAAAGCCTTGTCAGAGTTTCTCTAAAGCAGCCCTTTGATTATCATAGCTCCGCCCAGCGGTTATCCAGTTACTCGCTCCGCTGTGCTCATTGGCTGTCGGAATCTAATTATGCAAGGTAGTGAATCCCAAGAGGGCCGGGACCAAGACTGAAAGAACTCTTTTGGCAGGCAGAATAGAGCTTTTATTGAGGATATTTCTAAGCTAACCATCAGGGACCAAATAGCTGGATTGTAAAAATTTCAGAGCTGAATCACTCTGCTCCTTTTTTTCATTCTTTCGCTCCTTTCTTTCTGTGAGATCCAGCACTGCTCGCAAAGCACCCAGAAGCAAGCAGAATGCAAGGAATCTGCCCCCGGTTTTGGATTATCAGCCCCAGTAACGGGGCAAATATTTAAAGAGAGAGAGAGAGTTGAGAGAATAGCCGGAAAAAGATTTGAGAAGTTGTTGTGAAGGAGGTGCAGGGCACAGACGCCTCCTGTCCCTGGGTGTCAAACACCCCCCCGTGACCTCTCTGCCCTGCTCCCAAGATCCCTGTGAGGTCTCAACTTCACCTCTTGACTGGCAGCTGTGGAGATGAGGCTGGGAGACCTTGCATCCTGCCTCTGCGTCCTGACCTGCTTGGACCTTCTGGCTGTGGTGGAGACCGCCGTGCCCCTGGAGGACTTCTACCCATTTGGCCCAGACGAAGGGGACTCCCAAACCATGAAGCAGGATGATGGTGGCTCCGGGCTCGTGGAGATCTCCGTAGCGATCCCTTTCTTTGGTGACAGGCACACAGGGCTCTATGTGAGTACACTGTGACTTTCACAAGGGAGGGCATTCGTGCGGGGAGACCACCTCTGGTAAACAGTGTGACCGCGAAGTGGATACCGCCAGATCAGATTGCACAACCATGTGGGGACATGGCCCCGGCAGCGAGGCGAGCGCCCGCGCTCCGTGGGTTTCGCAGCCTGATGCTGTCAGCGCAGGTGTAGGACGAATGCATTTTTTCCTCCGGCAGCTGGAGCTGCAATCCCGGTGGCGTGGCGTCGCGTGGCTCTGCTGCTGCGGCCGAGTAATCCTGTCCGTGATCACAGGTGTGCAGAGGTGAGGCTAGACCCAGCGCCAGCTGCACAGCCAAGGGCTGTAGAGGAACAAATAGGGCTTGAATACATACATACGGACACACACACATATACATATGTATGTATGTAAATGTTTGTGTGTGTGTATATAAATATATGTATATGTATAAAGAAAGAAAGACTGAAAAAAATGGCTTGTGATGCTTTGGCAATATTTCTGTGATACTGCGAGCAGCTTTGGAACTGCATGCGCACAAGTGAGGGATTTTGACAGGGCTTGTGCAAACCGCAGCGAAGCGTTCTTTGATCTAGGCTTGTCATGTATGAAGTTCAATTCCAGTGCGCTGGAAGCTGCAGACTGTAAATCAACACCACCTGCAGCGCCTGTGCATCCTCATTTACCCTTAGCAGCCCTCTCTGCATTTTAACACCCCGTGGCACTCAGGAGACCGAGGCCATAGGCAAGATCGGGTTGGCGGTATTGGCACAGCCCTGGCATGGCAGAGGTCCACCTATGTGTGGTCCTCTTGAACATGAATGCTGGGGTTATCTGACAGCTTCAGACAGATGTGGTAAAGTGCAATTCTGCATCTCTTTCC
This sequence comes from Scleropages formosus, assembly GCF_900964775.1. Classification (NCBI taxonomy): domain Eukaryota; kingdom Metazoa; phylum Chordata; class Actinopteri; order Osteoglossiformes; family Osteoglossidae; genus Scleropages; species Scleropages formosus. Next base: position 28,305,791 of record NC_041808.1, read on the forward strand.
CTCTTGGTGGGAAAACAGAACTCGCCTTGCCAGGGAAATATTACATTCTCTCCAAATGCAGGGTAAAATCATATGCAGTAAGAAAGGGGGGCAGCAGATAGAGTAGTGGTTAGTTCCACTGCCCTTGAACGAGAAGAACCCAGGTTTTAATCCCCTTCTGCTGTAACACCCTTGAGCAATGTACTTACCGTACAATTGCCCAAACGCTAACCGACTGAATAAATGGGTAAATCACTGTAAATAGCTTAATGTTGTAAAAGCGTCAGGTAAATTAAGAAATGTTAATCATATGATGCCTGAAAAATTATGACGGGATGAGGCAAGTCACAGAAGGTGGCAAAGATTTGACACACAATGTGAGAGACGTGGTAAGGATGAGACAATCAGACTCACTGCACCGTTCTCCCCCGGTGTAGTTCCATCTGCTCTTCATGAGGGGTCCAGCGGAGGTGATTGTGAGTTCAGTTTTACTCCAGCTCTCAGCCTGCTCTGCAGCCACTGTCACACATTCTGCAGCGGACGTGCCTGGAAATGTGGTCAGATATGTTTTATGTTTTCGATTATACTTGAGTCTTTTGTGTGCAAAGCAGATGTGATCCCTGACACAAGAAAACTACTTTGAACAGGTGAGATTTTAATAATCAGATGAACTAGGTGAGCGTGCAAGGATAATTTCTTCTGGGACGGCTTTTCAAGCCTTCGGGCCGGAGTGATCGGAAGACTCCCGAATCGAATCATTAAAGGTAGACCTTGTGCGGTGTCTCATGGTATTACTGTTAGCACAGCGCCTTGAATTATAGCGACACACTGAATTACTGGCTCCCGCCATTCTCGGTAGTAGCCCACCAAGCTTTAAATCATCTTCACGCTCTCTTTTCTGATGCAGGCAGGGCAGCTGCCTTCTCCTTGGGCTGCAGTAACCTGGAGAACACAGCTGCTCCCCGGACCCCCAGGTCCAGCGTGGCTCTTGGAGGTCCCCTGGCCCGAACCCCTCCCTGTGGTTGCTGCGCTGCCCTTTGTTTTGTTTGGTGTCTGGGAGTTTTCACATGTTGCTGAGACTTCTCCTCCCCCTCAGATAACAGCGCAGGGTCTTCCCTCTGGACCCAGGCAGCTGTTGTATTCGAGCGAGGAACAAGCCCTTTAACAGAACACAGATGCATCTGCAAAGTGTCTTAGGAGCACAAAACAATACACCTTCGGACTAACTAATCTTACGCATGTTTGGACTGAACGGCTGGGATGGAGCAATCTGACACCGACAGGAAAACCTGAACTTCAGTGGCAGATAAAAGGAGTAGAAAAGCTGAAATCACCTCCTTTTGAATGAACATTTCACATATCGGTCGAGTCGTGTTCGCCTAATACACTGAAGAGACTGGAGTTGCGCAATATTTTGATTTCAGATTGGGAAGACTGGGAAATGTGTTGCATGCTCTGTGTAGCAAAGATGAGGGAAATAATGCTGTGCAAATATTGTGCTTGCGAACACCCTCGATTCCTTTTTCAAAGAAAGATAATCGAAAATCGAGCAAAGACAGGATTTGGGAAAGCCATGGACGGACTCTCCTGTATGCTGTACAGTCTGCTCAGGCTCATCTGCTGCATTTAAACTCACATTTGAGCAACTGTCAGGAGCAAATCCCAAGCTTTACTTCAAATATACCAGTTTAGCACATACAGTATTACAGACAGTGTACTGGAGTCCAGTGCACTGCTTAATTCAAGTCCGTGTTATTTTAAGCTTATTATATCTCGGCAAAATTCATCTGAGAGGTATTGGAAATTAATTTTCCTTAGTGAGTTGAAAGTTGTTTACTTAAGATCAGCTGCCTGCTTTGTATATTATTGCGAGATATGCACACGGTTGACAGGTATGGATTCGGCATACAACGCGACCCAATGTGACTAGTTGCCATAGTCAGAACTTTGAAATGTCCTCTTCTCAGACAATTAAGCAGGATACAAAGCGAACTGGGGCAAAGGTCCTGTGGGTGGACCTCGGACACTGTCCTAGGGTTAATTTAATAAAGGAGATGGGTGAGAGGGCCTGTAAAAGCTCCCCTCTGACAGGCAAAGTCTGATGTTTTCCCAAGTTGATCCTTGGGCACCTTTTTTTTCATCTGGGGGTTTATTTTGGACCGAGGTTTCCCAGATGAAAGTTTATTTTAGTCTATAAATTACTTGGCTCCAAAGAAAACTACCCAAGGAAAACCCAGGATATTTCCGGCAAAGAATTCCCAAAAAATAACACGGGGTGCTGGAGTGTGGGTCTCCCCATCCCATGGACGATAACAAAAGCTGCCGCACCGCTGAGGTGACTCGGAGCGAACGCCTTCTTGCTGCTTTCCCTTCCCCATGCTAACGGCACGCTGGGCGCCTACAGGGACAATCTTTGTTTTCCGCAGAGACGAAAACAGAGCATACCTTAGCTGCGACAACCTGACGCCGTCTTCCAACAGTTCGGAAAACTCGAGTCGAATAAAAGTCGGCCTGGAGGCGTCAAAACCTTCCCGAAGACGCCATGTGCTCCCTGTGCACTTACCGCGGTGGCACTTTTCCCCGCTACGCAGGCACCTGGATGAGCCGTGCTGGCCAAGCGTGTGTATGCACTGCAACAAATTGGTGTTGTTCTTTAGCTCTGGTTACCTCAAATTGCACCAGCCTCAGTTTAAGAAAATACTTGGAGACTGAGGAAAGTCTTTTTAACCTTTTCCAGATGCTCTGGGTGATGGGATTAAAAGCCAAAACATATTCCAGCATTAGTGCACGATCACTAATTTAACGCTAAGAGCTATTTCCTGCTACTCGCCTTACCATGCAGCGGAGGGCGCTGTAGTATCTTAGTCCAGCCGTGCGGTAGAATCGGCGGGCAGCTGGCCCCATGTTAACATTTTTCATGTTGGGGCCGGAAGAGAGAGCCATAAAAGTGTCACATTGTGTACGAGCGCTCACCGGTAAGCGAGTGGGTTCGGCGCAATTACAAATTCCAGCTCTAGTGCTGCCTTTGATTTCTGGGTCCACCATAACAAACACTCCGTGTGTTTTGACATGGTGAACACGCCAGGGCTTTGACAAAGAAAAGGTGTCCTGGAGCCTGGGGCAGGGGACAGTGCCGGGGGGCCTCCTCCGCTCGCACGGTGACGGTGGCGCTGTCTCGCCGAGGTGTCCGCTGCGCTCATGGGTAAGACTGGTGAAAACGCCCTTAGCTGAGCCTCCTCCCTTGCCCTGTGGGCTTTGCAGTTGATTTCCCCCGGAAATGATTATGTTCTCACAGTGTCGTGCTAATGCAGAGCGAAGACTGCGGTTACATAATTAATCGAAGCCTCGCGGCAGGCCAAACACAACTTCCTCAGCTCTTTTTACAGGAAAAGTCCTCCAAATTACGGTTTGCATCAGTACGAGGAATTACAACTGTCTGTTTGGTGCTACTTTTCACCATCCCGTGCTCTGGGCCTTGACTGTGAAGAAGCAGATTATGGGAAACAAGATAGGCGGCCCATAAGATATTTTATTAGTCTTCAGTCTCCACCTGCAGAAGATAAGCAGGAAACATGACATGAATGAGCGCACTGTCCCGTCAATGGGCGCCAGTTTCACCATGTGCTTCCTCTCGCTCTGTTTTTCCAAGGATCCATTACTTGTGTACAGGCTCACATGCAAGTACTTTCCAAGCTAAAATGCGAAATTTCTGGCTTTTGTAAGTGAAAAAGCAACACATATCCTAATCTTTTCTGCTGTACCACTCCTGAGTACATAACACGGGGACTTTGGCGTGCCTTTCAGGACGACGCTTTGAAACTCTGCGCGCAGCATATTTATGTTGAACTTATTTGCTGGCAGTGTTTTCTGCATTTCCATCTCATTTCCAGTTTGTCAAGGGAAAAGAGCTCCCTGCACACTGGTAAGTGTGGACTGTGGAAGACTGCTTTCAGTGGCACGGTACAGTTTTGATCAACGGTGTGGTGGGCCAGCAATGGTGGAAATGGTAGCTTTGCGGTTACTTTAGCGTTGGCAGGTGCTTGTGGATTTTAGAGAGGGCCGAAAGGTCCAGCCCTGAAAGTAACTTCCTGGTGTGGTGGTGAACGATGCTGGGGCAGGTGTGCGTAGGTTTTCTTAGCTGCCCCTCTATGCCGAAACAAGGGAGCTGTTTGTTCTAGCAGGATGTGAACACATCCGCAGTTTGCAGCCTGCCCCTTCCTTAAAATTGCAGCCACGGTGCACTGTGAACCACCCTCTGTGCACCTTCTTCTATCTGCCTTATATACAGTGCTGGTTAAAGTGTGTGAAAATAAATGCATAAAATCTAAATGTTAACTCTTAAACTTGTAAAATGAATAAATGATTATGATTTACACACCTGATGCTACTTACCTATTTGGTTTAACCAATGCACCTTGGGGTTCACTTATTTTTGAACGTGCATTATTTATGCTTTTCTTCTACACATATAATTTCCTCAAAAGGAATTGGTCATTACACCCTTGGTATGGGAACAACTGGTAGTGTAGTGATTTGACCTGTTGCCTGGGGCTCTAAGGGTTGTAGGTTCAATCCCCCCTTGGGCAGTAGTACCCCCAAGCAAGGTACTTACCCTAAATTGCTCCACTAAAATTACCCAGCTGTATAAATGGAAAAGTAATTGTAACCTTAACATTGTAAGTCGATTTGGAGAAAAGTATCAGCTGAATAAAGAAGTCCATTATGTTAGACAAGAAAGACTGGTTGTGATTAAATGAGGATTTTACGGTGAAACTAAGAGGCCAAGGGGTTCACATACTTTCAAACAGTGCTGCATGCTGGCAGAAGCAAACTTCCATTCTCACTACCTTTAAAACTTCAAATACCATTAAACCCTACTGATCATATTGTGGATAGTACAGTTATAATAACTTGTAAACATTTATACAAATTTTAACTGAGCGAATGAGGAATTCTATGATATTATGGGTGAATCATAATATTCAGTTTTTTTTAGTTTATGAGGCCTTTACCTGGTTTAGACTGAGGAGGTTGCATGATGGAGATTAAATTTTGTTTGCCAGTCACCTTGGAAACACGTTGAATTTTGGGAAATCAAACAAGAAATATGTGAAAATATCAAAACCATATCAGCCAGAAATTCTTGTGAAGCATGTTTGTGCTAGACGGTAAGGAGTCCATGTAGGAATTCGACCCCCTATTGATATCACAATGTGGTTCTGTGTCCCAGGTCAACAACAACGGCCTAGTGTCTTTCCTAAGAGAGGTGTCCCAGTTCACTCCTGTGGCCTTTCCCATCGCTGGTGACCGAAAGGTGGTCGCACCGTTCTGGGCAGACGTGGACAACAAGCGAGCAGGACAGGTCTTTTACAGAGAAACCAAAGACCCAGCCATCCTTCAGAGGGCCACTGATGACATCCAGCAATACTTCCCAGAGATGCTCAACTTCACAGCAACATGGGCCCTCATTGCAACCTGGCACCGAGTCACTTTCTTTGGGGGCAATTCTTTCACACCGGTAAGGTCCAGTAAACTTCTGATATTCTCGTTACATCACACTGTAGTTTCTTACACGAGCATGAAAATGTTAAGAAGTGGTAGCTATTGACTTCAGTGTGCTTTTGATACTGAGAAAACTTTCCAGATAATTTTGAGGATTGGCTCTGCCTGGCACTGCTCAGAGCCTGTACCCTGTAAAGTTACATGAGTCCAACTTTCCGCAGGTGAACACATTTCAAGTGGTCCTCATCACAGATGGAGAGCTGTCCTTCACAATCTTTCACTACCATAACATCACTTGGACCACTGGGATGCATGCTAGCAGTGGTGGAGACCTTGCAGGACTTGGTGGGATTGCCGCACAGGTAGGATTATCTGACTCCCCTTAGATGCTAAAACATGTAATAGATGGGGAAAAACAAGACAGCGTCATAGTTCGAAACCACAAGTTTTTACTCTGTAGGAGTAAAATTTGAAACAGATATGTTGATATTGTTTGTATTCCACATTTGGCCATGATGCAGGGTTGTCCCAGGGTAGCATAGGCTATGGTTGGTCTTACATTTATTTATTTAGTAGGCACTTTTCTCCAAAGCAACTTCCAATGAACTCTGTGTAGTGTTATCAGCCCACACATCTTATTCACCGTGGTGACTTACACTGCTAGATACATTACTTACGCTGGGTCACTCATCCATACATCAGTGGAACACACACACTCTCTCTGTCACTCGCACACTATGGGGGAACCTGAACAGCATGTCTTTGGACTGTGGGAGGAAACCCACGCAGACACGGGGAGAACATGCAAACTCCACACAGACTGAGCAGGGATTAACCCACGTTCTGTCGCACCACACAGGCGCTGTGAGACAGCAGCGCTATTCGCTGTGCCACCATGCCACCACAAGTGCTTCCATTTTGACCATTGATTATTAATTCTCACAAGTCCTAAGGTTGGGATGTTCCAAAGCCTGTCTTTAAGGCATAGGGTATGAGACAGGATATAACCAGAATAACAGATGCCAGCAGATCACAGGGCAATCACACATACAGTATATGTACACTACAAGCAATTTAGAGTCACCAGTTCACTTACAATTCATGTCTGTGGATGGTGGTAGGAAACCAGAGTGCCCCCTTTGCAAATGTGACTACAAGTAATTTGTAGATTTTTGACCTGACAATTTTTTTTTTATGCTTTCTCAAATAGTTCTTTTACTTTTACCCTAGGAAGAGTTTGACCGCTCTACTCTCCTCTGGCGTTTTTTTCCACTTGATGAAGCCTAATTTATTTCTTGGTTTCCAAATTTCACATTGATTGCCAGGTTGTCGAGTGGTGACTGCTGGCCTAAAAGATGTGTTTATTGATTATTCAGTTCACAGCAGTTTGGAAATAGGAAGTACTTACCATGAAACCTAAGAAACCCAGGGCAGAAACTGAGAGAATGAGATGGCTGTTAAAGGACAAGTGTCAATAAAAAACTGTTTTCCCCAACAGTTTTCTATTAAGGCCTATGTCGGTTGCTCCTCTTGTTCATTTTATATGGGAGTCTTCATGTCTTCTTAGGCAGGCTTCAATGCAGGTGATGGGCGGCGGTACTTCAACATCCCTGGCTCTCGCACCGATGATGTGGTGGATGTGGAAGAGACCACCAATGTGGGCTATCCTGGGCGCTGGGTCTTCCGCATTGATGACGCCCAGGTCCAGGTGGGAGGCTGCAACAACTCAGGTAGGACTCGTACAGAGAGGGCTATGGGCTGGTCTCATGCTGTGGTACCCATCATTACAGTGTTGGACTGAAAGTGTACAGTGAGATGTTTCCCAGGCCCTGTTTCACAATTCACAGTAGTCAACTGGTGCAAAAACAAATAATTATAATAATAATTCCCTCTTGTTTACGCTTGTTTTTTTTTTCTTTTCACTCTTGTTCATGGTTTCAACTGGCCTTTTAGTTTCGAGTCACATTTCTGCCCAGTTTTCGTTGTCCCCATTCTCATGAGCTTTGTTAGTGAACGCATAATGATGTGGTTTGTGGAGCTAAATGATGCAGTAAACAGGATGGGTTTGCCTTGCCCAGAATACATGGCTTCCTGTTTATTGACAGTTCTCACAGGTCAGTGACAAAGAGCACTGCACTGCCTTCTTCCTCCCCCAGCATCAGTGTGCCAGAACCTGAGGCCTTGTCTTAATGGAGGCCGCTGCATTGACGACTGCATCACGGGCAACCCGTCCTTCACCTGCTCCTGTCTGGCTGGATTCACTGGCCGCAGGTGTCAGATAGGTACGTGGTTTCCTTTCCTGTGTTTCACGTCCAGCTTTGCACCACTGATGAACTGTGCTTGTTCTCATGGCTCCTGGGTTGGACTTGTCTTCCCAAGGAACACTTCCTTTTCTACTGCTGGACCTGCCTACCTGAAGTATAAAACGTAGCCTTTTCCAAAGGACCTTCCAACATCTCTCTTATCATGGACACTTGAATATAGACTATAACAGTACCAACCTATAAGCATCTTTTTATTTATTGACATGTCCTTGTCTTGTCTCTCTTCAGACGTGGATGAGTGTGCCTCGTACCCCTGCCAGAACGGGGGCATCTGTACAGACCAAACAAATAGTTTCATCTGCCAATGCCCACTTGGATTCAAGGGCCATCTGTGTGAAATAGGTACCCCAGGATGGGTGTTTTTCCCATCCTTTGTGCTCCTCTAAGGCATTGTACATGTTTCAGCTCCTTTTTTTCATCCTTACTATTCACCATTTGAGCCACATGGCATCTCTAATCCAGGGACATCATTATGGCAAAGCATGAAGAGATGATATCTCACAACCTGCTGATCTTTAGCTGTTAACCTAACTCTTTACCTTTTAACAAGGCACTTAACCTAAATCACTTCTGCACAAATACAAAATATGCAAGACAGATGGTGTGCTTTGGATGAAACGCCTCGATGAGCACATAAATAAAAATAATGTTAGACTGCCGTCCCTTTGAACCTTCTGCATAAATAGCCCTCACCCAGTTACCTCCTGCCTTCCCTTCTCCACCCTTCCACCAAAAACAGGTGGAATTGACCCTCATCCTTGCCTGCTCCCATAGACCAGTCCGTGGAAACATATTAAGGCTCCACTAATACTTTTCACAGCCAGTGGTGCATTCTTGCCGGCTATAGGGAGCGGCATGGCGGATATATTAATCAGCTGAATAAATAACCCGCAGCTCTGTGTGTGTCTGTGTGTGTGAACATATTGGTCTTTGCTGCTTGCAGACGTTGATGAGTGCCATGAAAGACCCTGTCTCAACGAAGCAGAGTGTCTCCAGGGAGTGGGCAATTTCACCTGCCTGTGCAGAGCAGGCTTCACTGGCACTCTGTGTGAAACAGGTGAGCATGCAGCTCGCGTCACATGGAGACAGTTGGGTCACCTGCCCCAGGAGACATCCCAACATAACCAGCACATGTGCGTCAGTGTCACAGTTTTATTAGTCTCTGCACGTGTCCTCAGTTTAACACCTACAGAATAGACATGCACTCATGCATCTCAATCTCTTTTCATAAGTCTTCTACATGTGCAGCATGTTTATCCCCACTATTCCCCACTCATCCCCCTGGTTCTAAAACCAGGTAATGACATTACTCATTCCCCTATTTCTTATGAGGGTCTAAAGGCAGTAGCTCTAACCACTACACTACCAGCTGTCCTGAGTTATAGTTTGTGTTTAACTTCAGTTTTTTCTAGAAATCAATAGAATTATTGATCAGTCCAGAAATAGGCTAAAAAATTTATTTCAGATACCTCATGAAGGGTGAACATGAAATTGTAGAAAATAGTCCAGAAAAATGATTTCATGAAGTAAACTTATTGTGATTGTGTGCATGGATGGGCTTGAGGAAGATGAAGGCTAAATATCACATTTAAACTAATGAATACTGGCAAAATCAAAGCATTATGATGCAGACACAAACATGTGAGTACTGAAGCAAGACGATGGAGTGCCAATCTGTGACTGGTACTATGGTACATGGTTCTCACAATGCAGTGTCTCATATTTTCTCACATGGCTGCTTGGTGCAATTTTCAAACGGGGCCTCAGTTTATTGAACCGGATCAAGCGCGACAGTCTTGGACCAGATAAAAAAAATCCGAACCAAATAACAATAAGTGGTATTAATAATCTTGGACCGGATGTGTTAAAAACCACACGTCAAAAGACTGCATAGCTGGAGATGAGTGTACTGTCGTACCAGTTGTATTACTGGGAACCACTTGTATTAAAAGCCAGACGCCCAGCAGCTTGCTACAGTAACATTGCAACACTGATCTCCTATGTGTTCAATAAACGTATACTGTGTTTAATATTTAAAAAAAAAAGAAAAACCCTAAATATGAGGCTTATTTAAAAAAAAAAATCAGAGCTAATTTTTTTCATTACAACTGTGAAAATGATTGATTTCTGCTGCACTGGCTGTATTGGTTCAGATATCAACGAGTGTGACTCTCAGCCCTGTCTTAACGGAGGAGAGTGTGTGGACCATGTCAACAATTACACTTGCAGTTGCCTCGCTCTCTACACTGGAAGGAACTGTGAAACAGGTAGGTCCAGCTCCCTGCTTACCTGGTGAGCCTCATCACCGTAGCTGTCACTCCTTAGCCCTTCACTGCGTTGCCAATGACCATCTTTACCGCATTTGTGCACTTCTGTTTTTCTTTAAGTGGTTTATGGTGTAAATGTTTACATAGCCAGCAAGTTACTTTCCTCTCCTGTTTAGTTTCCTGTAATGTAACATTTTTCCAACTGGGACAGGCATGAAACAAAATGTGAATAAACTCACAAGCGGGAGCGCTGTGGCTGTGGCTGTGAACCACATGTCGGAGAGATCCTCCCAGGCTTGTGGTTCAGCTCCTTGGCATCTCCCGTTTTTTGGCCTTGGTCCCCTTGGGGTGGTCAGCAGTGGTCAGCAGTAGAGCTACTGCGGTGACTTTTCAGGTGGAGTCTGGTCCTGTCAAAAGACTGGCGGGATCTCTGGTGATTAGGCCAGGTGGTCACACGCCGAGGGACCTGCCGCATGCCTGTAGAGCTGCGCACACACACTTTCCGAAACCACTCGTCTTCTGCGGAGTCGCGGGGAGCCAGAGCCCAACCCGGCAACGCAGGGCGTAAGGCTGGAGGGGGAGGGGACACACCCAGGACGGGACAGCAGTCCGTCCCAAGGCACCCCAAGCGGGACTCAAACCTCAGACCCAGCGGAGAGCAGGACCCGGCCAAACCCGCTGCACCACCGCTGCCCCTCTCTGTAGATCTGCCCATGATTTAATTACTTTGGTGCACAGTACATTCAAGACACATAGCGATCTTAATATTTAACCCAAGATCTTGCTACACATATTGCTTCCATCTTTGTTTATGTTAGAGCTAAGCTTGTTTGTGTTGCCAAATAGCCTTGCATGCAAAATTATCATTTGGGGAGGAGGGGAAATGTACTGTAAGTACCGCAACTTTCTTTGTGTTTTTTTCCTTCCCTTTCAGAACTAGAGATCCAGACAAACTCCTCATTAGCTGAAACAGAAACACCAACAGGCAAGTACTGCGTGTTTATGTATATGGTATAGATTTAGTCTTTAATGTATAGCTGATCTCATTTTTCAGATTTAAAACTGTTTAAAACAATCAGTGTTGAGTCTTTTTTTAAAAAAAAAAAAGCCACTTCACAGCCACCAGACTACTGTAGTTTTTTATTAGCACAGTGCCATGGGGGTAAAGTTCAAACATTACGGTGACATGGAACAATATTGAGAAGATGCGTTTGAGGTTTTAAACACTCTTTACAGCAAGGATAATGTGTTTACACTAAGATCAAGGGACTGTATACTGAATTATAATCCTGTACTCATGTAAGGCACTGTGTCTGGAATCTTAGGATTAGTCTGGGAGAAAAGGTTTCTTGAGTATCATCCTTTTACTTGTATTCTGACTGTAACTCTTAACCTCTGACAGTGTCTTGTGCGGGAGAAGGCTGCGAGAAGCATCAGAAATGTGAATACATCAGTCCTGGGAAATACAATTGTACATGCTTACCAGGTTACTACGGTGACAACTGTGAAGGTGAATGTGCTGCTACATCCTTACAGTAAAAAGTCCTAATGTCTCTGGTTAAGCATCCTGAGGGTGTCAACATGATTCCACAGGAATGTGGAGGTGGCTTTTGAAGTGGTTTCAGGGAAGGTGCTGCTGTGATAATGGATGACTTTAATTGTCCACCATAATAGAGCCTCTGATAGTTAACGCTGGAATCCAGGAACAACAGTATGCTTGATTCTGTAAATAATTATTTTATAGCACATTTTATAAGTTTACCAACAAGAGGAAATGCTTGTCTAGACTTGAAAGGGCCTTTTTAATGAGGCAAAGCAAATATTCCTAATCCAGTTAATTTCTGGAGGCAAAGTCAGCAAAGTATGCATGGCATTACGCTCTCTGATTTGTCATCTGTTCCTTTTGGGCCGTACTTTTGTCTCTGCTTCCTGGTACAGCTCCACTTTTTGAAGCAGCTGCTTATTGCATAACCACTTCTGAAGCAATCTGTCCAAGAAATATGTTAAACCTTATTATTCTTCCTGAACTGCCCTCCCGGTCATGCAGCTATATTACCGTCTCACATACTGCATGTGGCCTAGGCTCTGTTTATTTATCGTGTTTGTATTAAGAATATAGCTGTGTATTTTTGAACTCAAGCCGGCCCGCTCTCAGGAATGAGTTTCACCTGCTGAAACCATTGTCCGTGCGAGTTCTCCTAAAGCCCTTTAACAGCGTGTGAGCCACCACAAACCCATGCTACTCCTCACCCTTGAGCTGAAATAACTATCAGCGCTTATATAGGCTCTCTTAAATCTCCGGAATACCTTCCTGCCTGGCTCACTTGGACGGCATCGTGGAAAAAGGCACCGGGTCCTCCAAGACCGGGTGGGGGGGGGGGGGGGGGAGGTAGCAGCGTGGCGACAGGACAAGTGGAGTGCCGGGCCGGCAGCGAGATCAAAGGCCCATGGCTTGCAGAGAGCCAATGAAAGCTTCTCTGCAGAATTAACAAACCATTAATTGCTCCACTACTCATACGTTCTGATCAACAAACATGTTCTACATTATCAGAAAAATAATATCCTCATGCATTTCCTTGGGCTTCAAAAGGAAGCAATTTAGCAGTGATACAGCCACTTCCTTTGATCGGCTGCAGTTACGGTCGGGGTGGGGTGGGGTGGAGGGAGAGGAAAATTAAAACATACTGGCAATTTGTATGGCAGGAACACAAGGAGATTTGACACACAATCACCCAGTCCGGTGAAATATGTGGGAACGAGACACGGCTGTGAATGTGGAGATTTTTTCTTAAATGTTTTAGAGTCTTTCCACTTAAACACGAATTTGGGCCATTCATAATATGTCACTTTGCCCCAGTAAAACTGATGCTCATTTGTAGGATTTTTAAAATATTTCAGTTTTTCCACATATTCAGTCATATTGTGGTATTACACTGGCATGAGTGATGCTTGTACAGAATGGCTTATGCATATGTATCGCAGAGTAAATACATCCACTAAAGTCATTTTAGCGTAATCGTATACAACTAGAAATTTCATTTTTTTTTCTATTAATATACAAGAATCCTTTTGCCTTCCTCCTCTTTTTAATATGATTTACATATAAATTTTAATCTTCATACCAAACTTTATTGACACTGCAATGTGTGTGCTTTTCTGTGCAGAGGAATGTCTGTGCCAGAATGGGGGTGTATGTGTGGATGTGAACGGCAGCTGTGACTGTCCATCTGGGTATACTGGCCTCTACTGCCAGTTTGGTAGGTATTTACTACAAAATATATCAAGACAACATAATGTATGATAACATAAGACAGCATCATTTTTGTGGTCATGTTTGCACATGAACTTGACACGGTGGATCAGAAATAATGTGAAAGTATACAGAACAAAATCAACAGAGATAGGGTCCATATCTTAAGTTTCTTAGAAGGTTCCATGAATAAATACTAAATAATGGGCATTCAGTTCAAACATTACTGTATGATTAGTTGCAGGGATGTGAATGTGCACAGTGAAGTAAAACGGGTAGAGTTGGAAATAGTTGCAAATAAGCAGGTTTTGTTGCATTAAATTAGTTTTGCAGTTAGATGACGACAGTCATCTTAATGTTCGTCCAAAGCGTAGATATGAACAATTACGAGTCCCGTCCCCGACCTCTTCTTCCCCCCCTTCTGTGACATACAGACAGACAGACAAGTTTTTGAGGGACGCTGCTTGAGGGAAAACTTTTTGTGCCGTGTTCTTTGGGTTTTTATTGCCCTGTATCACTTACTGGGTGCATCAAAAGTTACACTAAACTTTTGCTTATTGCTGATGGAGTACAATAACTGTGTCGTATTTACATTACTAGACATTGTGTTGTAAGTCATCTCTGTTAAGAAGAAATTGTCTATTAGCTCGGATACTCATATTTAAGGCAATACCAGCCGTATCACCTGTACTAGAGCCAGTTTTTAAGTTTCCTTATCCATCATTAAATTTACCTGATGATTTTTAATGAATATGCAGTTGTTCCATGTTTTAGCGTGTAGCATTAATTTCTTGTTTGCTTCTATGACCCTTCACATGTACATTACTCTTCTTTCACTCTTCCCCTATCCATACTCTCTGTGTTGTCCAAGAGGTCACTCAGACCCCCTGCAGTAGCAATAGGCCCTGCCCGGATGGAGGACCTTGCTTGGAATATGGGGGGAGGTACCTCTGTACTTGTCAGACAGGCATCAGTGACATTGACCACAAAGACTTCTACCCTTATGGTAAGCACACAGATGGACTCCCAGCAAGCATCAACCTCTAGTTATCAAAGTCTGCATGTCCATTAAGTCCTTTTAAGTCATTGCTTTCATTGTAGGTAAATGAGAAAGTTGTTCTTTTCCATCACTATTTTATTAATTAGCTGATGTCTTTATCCGGCGCATTTTGCTCATTTACAAAGGTCGTAATTCTGCTGGGGCAAGTGCCATCCGCCAAGGTACTACAGCAGGGTTCCTGCTGTAACTTCAGCCCACAGCTTTCACTTCACAAGCATTTGTCTTTAACACATTTATTGCATCAGCTGCATTTACTCTATGACAAAAAATAAAGTAAGAATTTATCTGCCTTTTGTAACTTACCCTGAGGCCTTGGTTTCAGTTGCCCATCAGTGGCATGATCAAGTCTGTGTGTGTTTTTCAGTACAGCCCAGATCAGTCTGTGATTCATCTCCCTGCCTGAACGGAGGCCTCTGCTATGAGCGAGACGGGGGTTACACATGCGAGTGCCAGCACGGCTATAGGGGGAAGCACTGCGAGAAAGGTAATACCACCGCTGGTGGTTGCGAGACCACCGGAGGAGGCATCAAACAGACTTGGGGGGTCTGATCTCCACGCTGCTGGGAAACTGTTCAACTGAGTCACTAACAGTGTGGTTAGAAGATGCTGTCTTACAAAATGGACCAGTCAGCAAGAAGGCAGGTAGAGAAATTAACACCATGGGTTTGTCAAGATTGGAGTTTGGGCCCCTTCCTTTTGACAGCTTCCACTACTATAATGAGAGTGTTCTGAGATGCAGTACCGGAGTTATACCCCGAGACGCACCCATTCAGGTTACAAGAATTTAATTTTACGAGGGGTTTAATTTAATACTTGCCTATTTTGGCTTATAAGGTGTTTCTTCCTCTTAACAATCACAGAATTTGGATTTCGCAGACCTCCCGATACTAGCTGAGTGGTCCAGGACCAGCACCACCATGGAGTCCTCTATACAGTTGTTTAGCTCATGCTGCATAAAGTCTATTACTTTTTGTTTGCTAGTTTCGCCTGTTATAATTTCTGTAATCAGAGCCCCATTCGGTAATTCCATCCAAATGATGCCCGCTTGTTCTGTGAGTGCGAAATCATTTGCTGTATTCTCATTGATTTCTTTTGTCATTACCGCTCTATTTTTTGGTTAAAATTTCCTGTCATATGTGTTTATGTTTTGTTTGTGAGCATTTGTTCAGCGTACAGTACATAATAAGTACGAAAGAGCCGAGCAAGCTGAATGAGAACTACATCTTCAGTTCATGACAATCTTGCAATGGATTTTTCAGGAAAATACACGGAAAGACTGTATTTATGTTCAATTTGTATGTATATAATTAAATAGACTAATTTTACAGTTTGGCAAGATCATGTATATGTACTTGTCTGCGTGCCTAACAGGTAAATTATTGAAGTATAACTGACACAAGGTAAAAGCTGTATTAGTCATTTCTGAAATAATGCACAAACTTCCAGCCATCCATCCATTGGCAGCATTGCAATACAACATAAATAATGGAAGAAAACAGATCAAAATCTGGCTGAAATTTCCTCCCTAAGGTATTTTACCCAATGATTATTGTCCCATCTCTCCCCTCAGTCAGGCTCAGTATCTGCGCATCCAGCCCTTGTCGCAATGGCGGCTCCTGTAAGGAGGAGGCAGGCAGCTACTACTGCGTTTGCCCCTACAGGTTCATTGGGAAGCACTGTGAAGTTGGTGAGTTCTGATACTCTTAAACCCAAAAGCCCTCAAATGTCTGCATGCATAAAGGCACCACATAGTAGCCACCCCCGGACTTACCTAAAGGTCAGCGCCAATCAACTTGCGTTGTGGTCGCAAAGATGGGGCAGTTCTTTGGAATACATTTGACGTGTCATTCAGATTAATTTGTTACTTGTCACAGAGGTCAATGGCGAATTCATGTTTGTTAAATATGTGCAACGATCTTGCCTGAGTCATTTTATTTACATTTTTACATTAGTTCCTTTCCAGATAAGTGATCTGCTGATGTAATTTCACATTTTTGTTGATTTATGGTCATTATAATTTACCAAATAAACAGCTGGCTGTTTAGTGAAAAAAAGAAAAATTGTCTGAGAGCCTTTGCTGAAGAGCCCAGTATTCTGAGTTTTCAACTGACAACCATTCCAGTTGTATAAATGGACACATCACTTAAGATTCTTGGTGCACAAACATTACACTCTATGTCACTTTGGAGAAAATCATCAGGTAAATAATAAGTAATAAACAATAGATGATAATAACAAAAAAATAGACAGCAAAACTTTAAAAAAATTTTTTAACTGAACTTTCTTCCGCAATACTCGTGTGCTTTGTTTTTCTTCAAAAATAATAACACATAGAATTAATTATTCCAGCCTGCTGTTACTGCTGTTACAAATGCAGATGTTTCTACTGACTAAACAATTGTAACTATGAGCAGATGACAAAAATGTGATTACTCAGTGATTGACAACTATAGAAACACAACCCTCTAAGGCTGCCACTGCACATAGTATCATGTAGTAGTCATGTTCCCCTTCCTGTACGCACTAATGAGCTGGCCGCCATGTGGTCTGTACAACAGGGAAGCCTGACCCATGTTCATCCAGCCCGTGTCTGAACGGAGGCACCTGCTTCCACTACATTGGGAAGTACAAGTGCGAATGTGCTGGAGGATACAGCGGGAGACACTGTGAGATCAGCAGTTCACTTGAAACTATGACAAGTAAGTAGACTCTCTTGGGATTTTTTTTCCGTACACAGCTTGGGCCTTTTACTGCAATTCCAAAAAGTTTGAATGACTCTTCAGGAACATATTTTTAAATAAGTGAATGTACTTATATGGGGGTGCGGTGGTGCAGCTAGCTTGGCCGGGTCCTGCTCTCTGTTGGGTCTGGGGTTTGAATCCCGCTTGGGGTGCCTTGTGATGGACTGGTGTCCCATTCTGGGTGTGTCCCCTCCCCGCCTCCAGCCTTGTGCCCTGTGTTGCTGGGTTGGGGTCCGGTTTGCCGCGACCCCGCTTGGGATAAGCGGCTTCAGCCTGTGTGTGCATGTCTGTGAATGCACTTATTGATATTGCCGCCAGGTGGAATAAATCTGTTGGCAAAGGCTGTAAAGTGCGTTAGTTTGGGTGAGGTTGCAAGCACAAATAGGGTAAAACTGAATCCTGTTGTTTAGCATTGTTGCTAGGTTACAAAAACATTACTTAATAATTGTACAGCTACCTCCTGAGAATTGAATTGTGACTGTACAAGAATATAAAATAAGTTTTTGTACAAACTGTTCTTTTAATAAACGATAAAGCAGGTTATGCAGTTGAAATTGTTTATTTTTAATAATTTAGATGCAGTTCGAGTTTAGCACTTTGCTTATTGATGCTTGCTTAGTCTGAAGGCACTCGGGTGTCCGAGACCCGTTTAGTCAAGGAGATAGTTATATTTATCTGCAGGAAACTATTTAAGACCAGATGTGTCCTTCAGACTGGTCTGAAGTTACATTCAGCTGTGCTTTCATAGATGACTATGTAAACCTTAAGACCTTGTTTTCGCTCATCCCTTGTCTACACTTGTTCTAATATTTTGAAGTTCAATTCTACCCATGGAGGACTACACCTTTTTACACGGTATTGTTTCAACTGAGTGTGAGAACCACTACTGATTAGAAGTTTCAAAACAGAAGTTCAACAAAGATATCATTGTGAATATGTAGAATTTCCATGCACTCCAGTAATAATATACTTTGATAACTGGGAAATAACCATCGGACATTTAAAAAAGAATGAAGATTCTCAGTGCTTCTTGACATTCATACATTTTTGATTATCCTACAAGAGGCTGAAGAGAACGATAACTGCAAAAGAAGCATGAGCAAATGATGCTGAGTTTGAATTAATGCTGCAAATGTGGATGCAACTTTTGTTCTGCAAATATAGGAAACAAATGACATATAGAATTCTCCCCAGCACCCTTACTGCAATAACAGCTCCCACAAAACAGTGCAGAGTTCACAATCACAGGGTTTCTCCACAAAGCTCATGTAGACCTAACCCTAACCCTAAAGTTTGTAAATCCCCAAGTCGCTACCTGGTTCCTTCCAAGGGAACTGTTCCACTCTTCATTTAGAACAAAATCCTCATTGCTGTACCTGAATCTGTGGTCCAAAAATCTTCTCCAACACTTTGTTATAGGCTTTTCTGTCAACAATAAGAGTCCACTCCCTTGAAAACTAGAACACATGGAATATCATCTATCCCCCTTTCGAAGATGGTGTTATCCCATGGCTTGCTGAAGAAGCATGTTACTTAGGACGCCTCAACGTGTTAACTTACTGAAAAAGCACTTTAGCTGGGACCCCCCCACATGCTTTCGGCATTTCTGGACAAATTGCACCAACCCCTGCTGCCTTTTCACTGCAAAGCTAACTCACTGCAGCAGTAACCTTGGCCCAAGAGATGGACTGAGATCCTTCAAAAGTTTCAACACTGCCTCCTGCAAGGTGAGTGTATAGGTTGGCTTCAGGAGTTTCTAAAAGTGCTCCTTCCCCCTCCTATCTTCTTGCTCAGAACAGCTTGGCCAATATTCTGTTTTCCTCTCCTGTGGGCCCAAAGAATTTGCTAGAACCTCTGCATGGATGTCTAACAGTCACTTTACATCGCCTCTCTGTACTCCTTTTAAATTCAGGACTTTGCTTTTGTGACTGCTGCCACCATGGCTTTTTCAGTCTGTCAATACCTATCTGCCACATTCAAAGTTCATCTTTAATCTGACAGTTTCTTTTACCATTGCTGTACACCAACAATTTCTTGAATTTCTGCCATGATGGACACAGACCACTTACCAACTACATCTCCTCAGAGAATCTTCTGTAACAATACTATTGAACAGTGTCCATTCTGACTTCATTCTCCAAACTTCTCCAATCTTTTTCAGAGATGAATTCTGAAGTCATGAATACCACCAAAATAATTATGAATTATCACATCTAACCTGTAGTGAAGAATTTGCATCCTGTTGGGTACAATTTTTAAAAATTGCCATTTCCACAATCTTTTAATTGATCCTGACAGTTGATCAATTCATCCAATTAACATGTGCAATGTTCATCATCTTCCAGGATGGCGACAAAGCAGGAGGGGTCAATTAATGTTCTAAAGAGTCGGGAATGATGTAAACTTTATACCACAGCCATCTGAGTCATAAGATGTCAACCAAATTAAGTGGTTACGAGAAATTCTGGAGTGGCGCCTAACAGCATATTCCAACACCATCAACAAAACACGAAATGATGGAATAGCTCATGGAAGAATGGTGTTTCATGTTCCCAGTAAAGTTTCAGATAATTGTAGAATCTTTGCCAAGGCACACAAAGCATTTCTATCAGCTTGTGGTGGTCTAATACCAAATTAAGACACTTTATATTCATGCTTCCTTGATTTTGGCAATTATCTGTATTACTAAATAATGAATAATAATGTGTCTTTAATAATCACATTGTAGGATATCTATCCACATTAATACAGGCTATTAAAAAATCTACACACCACTTTGCCTGCTCACTATCTTAGTTGAAAAATGAAATGACAAGGAATCTCTGCAAACAATTTGCTGAAAAATATAGCATTAAAAAGGACTGAAATCAAAACTGTGATTTCCACAAGAGTTTTCTACATATTCGTATTATAGCTTTTACTCTACAGTGTGTATATTACAGACTGGTCAGTTCAACAGAATGTTTTTGTGACTATATAAATGGATATATTTTTCCTAGACATATGGTTGGTTAAGAGACTGGAATTTTATCCACTCTCTCAATGCTGATGAAAGGAGTTAGACATAATTTTGTTTTTCAGTCTCCTCAGTGAGTTTCGATCAGGGTAAACCTCTCTGTCGACGTACCCCAAAATAGTATTAATTAATAGGAGCTCCCCAAACTATTTTCACAAACATCTTCTTCACAAACTTTCGCCTGGGGCCTGATGGACCTACATAGGACTGGCGGTCCAACATATACATAGACAAATAGTGCAGAAAACTAGCACAGTCTCTCCCACCTTAAACAGGTCTTTAGTTCCTGAAAAACTCTTTGTAGAGTGAATACAACAAAACAGAATAATATAGACAAAGAAATCAAGTAAAACAATCCAAATGAGTCCACACTAATCAAACTAGTTGACATGTTTTGGTAAATATGGCCATGATTACTGGGACTAAATGGAACAAGCAACCAAGGGCTAAAAGAGGGGTACAGAATACAGGAGCTCAGTTATAATTGCAAAGAAGACCTCATGGTGGCTGACCTGTTGAGGGGTGCAGTGGAATCCAAATCTGAAATATATATGAGTACAAAGAAATGTTTTGTACATGAAAGTGGGTGAATTTAATAGAATTATTTGTAACCTTGTTAAGTTGAGTGCTAAGTGACTTAGTGTCAGCATCCTCTGTATTAGTTTTTGCAGTCTTTATGAGTAAATCAATTTGAATTGACTTCAGCATAAGACAGCTTTAAGAAACATCCTCCTGAGTCTGAGTGTATTTATGCAAACGGAGTTCCCGTGTACCTGTTCCAGACCTTGACTGCGGGCCGCCTGTAAAGGTGAAACACGCTGATGTGCAGTTCTCCTCCAGCTCACCGGGCTCCATGGCGCTGTACACCTGCCACCCGGGCTACACGCCTCATCCCCGTGCTACACAGAGCATATGTGGGAGCCAGGGGGCCTGGAGCCAGCCTCCAGTCTGTGACGGTAACATCCCAGCGCTCAAACACCCCTGCAGCTGATTTACCGCCTGTGCGAGGGTGGGGGCTCTTAAACATGTCACGCTAAGTTGTGAAAGGTCACAGGCTAAGGGAGCCATGGAGGCCCACCAAGGCAGTAAACTTGGGGGCATCAGAGGTGAAGCACTGCTGCTTCTGACACGATGAAATTTATGTTTCTCAGATTCAGCAAAAAGTTCAACTACAGCAAAAGTCTGACAGAGAATGGCTATTGCACTCAGTGGTGGGAAAATAGCACAGAAAGCTTTCTGTGCACGTAAATGTGTGACAGTGTCTTCTTATTTCTCCTAAATACAGTTAACTGAAGCTCTTACATGCATTTTGAAAGCCAACAGTCTGTACCAATAGGGAAGCTAAAGATGTAGAAATTGTGACGTAAACGACATGTAACCTGAGAGAGATTCTGTAGGTAATCCTCGTTCACTTGCGGCACTGCGGTTAAAATGGGTTGACACTCACATTGTCTGCTGGGTGCGTGAGTGACTTGTCTTATTTCCCAGAGATCAACGAGTGCCTGTCACAGCCCTGTCTCAATGGGGGCACCTGCCGGGACCGTGTGGCCGCTTACATCTGTCAGTGTGAGGAAGGGTTCAGTGGACCTCGCTGCCAAACAGGTTAGGAGACACCAATTGTGGGGCTTATTGTGTGTGTGTGTGTGAGCCTGTGCATCTGTGTGTGCTACATTACTCTAGTATACAGGTGGTCCACGACTTACGATGGGGTTACGTTCCCCGAAACCCATAGTAAGTCGAAAATATTGTGAATCGAAAATGCATCTAATACACCTAATACACACCTCTGTGTGACAGACTGGGAGATGCAGATCGCCATCACTGCCCAGCATCACGAGAGAGTATCGTACCACGTATCGCTTGCCCGGGGAAAAATCAAAATGCAAAATTCAAAGTACGGTTTCTGCTGAATGTCTATCGCCAGCTCACCGTCGTAAAGTCGAAAAAATTGTTAGTCGAACCATCGTAAATCAGGGACCACCTGTATAATGGGACAACAATTGCTAGCAGGTCAGTGAGGTGTGTCTAGCAGTCTAAGTCTATCTTATCTCTCTTACTGGTGCCACGTTTATATTAAAATGTGTTTATGGGTCACTAATGATACAGTTAATGTTTGTGAGTGTATCGTGTTGATGCTGTACTGTATGGTGTGTATGTGTGTGTGTGTGACAGTAATCCAGCATTGTTCAGTTTATGTATATGGCACTGATCTCTTATACTGTATGCATGCATGTTTCTGTGTGTGTTTCTGTGTATGTATGCGCATGGGCATGGCTGCGCACACATGCAGATGAGAACGAGTGCCTGTCAGAGCCCTGCAAACATGGAGGAACCTGCGTCGATCAGCCTGGCTCCTACTATTGCCACTGTGCCCAGGGTTTCACTGGTCATGACTGTGAGACAGGTGAGACACATGCCACAGGGCTGCATGATTCCTTTAACTGTCCTCAGTAATTTAGGAGTCCCTTGGCTTTAGATCCACCTAGTGACCTTAAGGGATATAGAAATTAAATTCTATTCATAAAGACTCTTTAAAGCCAAATGATCAGATCAGATCAGTCCTGGATTCATCCATTCTGTGGAAATGACTCCCAATGGCTACACAACCCACTGGCCATGTATGGATATACTGTATATGAAGCACAATATGTATGATACACATACACAATACATATAGAGTATCCAGTCATCCATCCAATTTCATCAACCCCTTGTCCTGTTCAGGATTGCGGGAGTCTATTCAGGAATCGCTGTGCACAAGGCAGGAGGGTACACCCAGGATGGGACTTCAGTCCATCACAGCGTAGCCACACACACGTTCACACACAATGTTATTATTGCAGTTATTGACCATACACCAATCCACGTGAACTGTGGGAGGAAACCCACACGGACAAAGGGGGTGAACACACAAACTCCACACAGACCGAACCGGGCTCAAACCTACGCCCGAGCAGCTCAGCACACTTTGTGGTATCTCAGTGCATCGTGTCTCTTTGCTTTTGTTCAGTTGTAATTGTTGAACATAACTGCTTTGAGACATGAACAAATAATGTTTTATATCGGCCATGGCTGCAGCAAGCGATGCTAGCATTTTATTTTACTACAGGCAATAATCCTGTATCTTCATGTGCATTCACAGTTGTGTCTTTTTTATGATTCCAGAAGAGGATGGGTGTGAATTAAACCCTTGTTTGAATGGAGGGATGTGTGTCGGCTACCGGGGGAGTCGTCTGTGCGTGTGCAAGGAGGGTTTCATCGGCGAACGGTGCCAGACCTGTGAGTTGAGGACATGGATGTATTACGCTTGGGCTGCATGCACTGCCGGACCGCTGTGGCATCATTTGCATATTTGGAGCAACCTCTCAGCCCAACGAAATCCCTTCCCATGCTTCTTGGTGTGTGTCTCGCCCTAGTGGAGAATCCCTGTGCACTGCAGCCCTGTGGAAACCGAGGCTTCTGCCGCAGTGACAGGAGGGGGAACTACAGCTGCACCTGCAGGGTCGGCTACACTGGCAAGGACTGCGAAAAAGGTCAGTGCCACCATCTGTCCCCCGTACTGATTTTCTGCTGCTACTTGAGGTCATTATGAGAAACCCAGCTTGTACTGTTCATGGATTTTTAAAAGTGTGCTTTGGACTATAATAATAATAATAATAATAATGCTGACCTCATTATTAATCACTTGTAAAGCTGTTGTTACAAAAAACACAGGTTCCTCAGATAAAAAATTCAGCTGGGACCAGAAGACTTTTTGTAACTTGATTTGTTCATAGATCTGTTTTTACAATTAATCTGCAGTCAGATAAAGCGTATTGATACAGATGTCCCACAATTTGTTCGCAACTTACATTCTGTAAAATTTTTCGATAAAATTTCTCAGAAGATTTACCTTATTGTTTTTATTAACTTCAAGAGTAAAATGAATTTAACTTTAAATTTATTCTTCATATAGCAGCAAAAGTTGTGTTTTTTCCTAGTTCTGTCCTACCTACTAATATAACTTGAGTGCCTGAATTTGGCCGGATGTATGAAGTATGTGAGCTCACCCTGACAAAAATGTGCTGTTTGGATACGGTAAATTGTCATCCCAGCAGTAATGTTAGCTGAGAGGAACAGTGACAGCTTCTACACAAGGTCTACACTCGACAGCCTGCTCACCACTACAGGGCGACTTTGCTTTTGCCCCCAGACCTGTTGCCACCCTCTGGCCTGCATGTAGTTCGGGTGGAGGAGACAGAGGTGGAGCTGCACTGGGACCTCCCGGACGTCCCTGAAGGCCTCATTAGCGGCTTCGCTGTCACATACGCCCCGTTGGGCCGCGGAGCCCGCAAGACCGACTTCCTGGACAAGCAGCAGTCTGGGCACTTACTACGTGGCCTGGTGCCCGGACACCTGTACAACATCTCCACCTTCTCCATCAAGCGGAACGCCAATAGCAATGACATCAGTCAACCTGCCGTTGCCCTCATCCGGACCAGTGAGTCTCCAGCGGGCTTCTTCTCCTGCTGGTTAAATCACACTGGGGCCTTTTCAGGCTGGACTTGGAGCTCTAAAGCTGAGACCATGGGACATGCAGAGTGACTTTCACTGATTAGCACTGACTGCCCCCTGGTGGTTGAGCAAAAGCAAATGCAGCAGGAATCGCCAAGAGAAGAGGTTCTTAGCCCTTTCCAGGCCAGAGACCTCTGTAAAAATCTTATGAAAGCTCAGGACCCCCCTCCTACAAAAATGTCCATAAATAAATTTGGAGACAATATTTCACTGAATTTATTTCACTGAAACTCTTTATATTTTATTTTTTTAGTGAGTTAGACAGCGTGAACCATCCAGAGACCCAAGAGGTCCATGGACCTCAGTTTAACAACCTCTATCGGAGGGTAGGGGGGTGCGGTGGCGCAGTGGGTTGGACCACAGTCCTCCTCTCTGGTGGGTCTGGGGTTCGAGTCCCGCTTGGGGTGCCTTGCGACGGACTGGCGTCCCGTCCTGGGTGTGTCCCCTCCCCCTCCGGCCTTACGCCCTGTGTTGCCGGGTTGGCTCCGGTTCCCCGCGACCCCGTATGGGGCAAGCGGTTCCGAAAATGTGTGTGTGTGTGTGTGTGTGTGTGTGTGTGTGTGTATCAGAGGGTATCTGAGCTGCTTAGTGGAAGGACCTGTCAGGTTCCTGTGAGTTAGAGTTTTTGAATTTAGTGATGAAAGTCAGCACTGAAGTGCCTCTTGCTTCAAACAGTGATTCACTACGTGAAAAGAACATAAGCTCCCTGTAATGGTGAGCAACATCCATACCAAGATACAACTAAAATTGGCCACTATGTGTATTTGCTGAATCAATTACATTAAGTTGAGACTGTTATCTAAAGCAACTTATAATTATTTAGCCATTTATAGAGCTGTGTAATTTTAGTGGAGCAATTTAGGGTGAGTACTTTGCTCAAGGGTACTACAGCTGGAGAAGAGGCTTGAACCTGCAACCTTTACATTCAAAGGCAACAGCACTCACTACTACACAACCAGGTGCTTTTCTTCATAGTGATAGACATCTCATAAAGCAATACAGCAGTGCATAACACCAAAAGAAGATATTTGGATGAGGACTAGTAGGAGCAGATCCGTTGATGGTTTGTGGGTCATAACCAGAGTCTTGAACTGGGTTCATGTAGCTGGAGGTAGTCAATGGACAGAGAAAACATGAGGAGATACATGATATGCATCGTATCTATCTGTCAAGATGGATATAGCAAGTGGAATAGGTTTATTATTGTGGCACTTCGATAGCTACCAAGTGGATGGACGGATGCATTAAGCTTGTAGGATAAGACCCCTGACTTTCATTTTATAGACTGAAGCCATGAAATTGTTCACAATGTCACCAAAGTCCATCTTCAGTGGATGAGCTCCACAGCCTCCCCTAACAGACTGGCTTTCCTTTACTATCTCATTGTCCTACAGGACCGCAGAAGGTGAAGCAGCTGCAGGTGGTCAACGTCTCGTCCTCACAAGTGTGGCTACGCTGGCTCCTGCAGGTGACCGGCCACTCGATTGTCAGCCAGGTGCGCGTGTCCCTCGTCCCAGCGGACGACAGCGAGACCCAAACCGCCCTCCTCAACACGAGTGTTACAGAGTACAGCTTCAGGTCAGAGTCCTTTTTTGTTATGGTAGGAATGAACATGTTATAGAACGTAGTGATCTGTGTCGTAGCGTGCCATGCTAGGGGTAGGGGCACGGTACGACAATGTAAATGCTTCGTAATTTGCATATGGCGGGTTGAGTAGTGCAAACAGGTGTGCAACAACTGAGGGGACTGTGGGTGTTGGTACTGGAGCTAATGCCTCTCCACGCTGTGGGAAGGCTGGCTTGGGCTAGTATTTAGTATTAATAGATGTCAGTTTTGGGGCTCATCAATGAGTGGAAAATATTTACCCTTGAAGCGATGTTAATTACGCCTTGAGGTTACGAGAATTCACTTTACAAAGGGGTTTTCAGGAACAGATTACCTCCATAAGGTGGGGGAACACTGTACAACATCGCTAGTTTGCCAGTCCTTGCACTGTCCCTATTACTGAATTAGCCACTGTAAACGTCTCTTAACTGTATGGATCAGTGTATGCGCATATATGTGCCTTTCCAAAACAAAAAGGACCGTAACATGTACTGAATTCACTGAATCAGAGATCATTTTTCTTCTTGTTGGTGTTGTTGTTGCTCTTAATTATGTCTCCCACAGTTCGTTGCTTCCCGGTCAGCTGTACACTGTGGATGTGATAACCCAGAGTGGACTAAGACCAGAGGAGCTGCCCTCCACCAGCCATTCTGCTGGACCCCTGCATGTCTGGACAAGTGTGTATTTCTTGTTCTCAGCTGGTGATGTCACCGCTTCTGTGGAGTTTTATTGCTTTATTGGCATGACAATAACAGTTACAGGATTGTTGTCATCGTCACCATCACTGGTAACAAAAGAAATATTAATGGCAGTTTTGAAGAAAACAACAACTAATAAAATAATTTCAATGTCATTATGTTATTAAACTGATGCACTTTATTACACAATTACACACCCGATTTTCAGACACCCCAGTTCCTCGTTTGTTCCTGGAAATCCATTTATTAGGCAAAAATTTGTAAATTGAAAATTTATGAATAATGCCAGTATTTTTTATGTGGACAAATTTCATTCCAAACATGACCCAAGTACTCCCAGAAACTGCCCAAAAACCCCAAACACAATAAGATGTAATAAAATACAGTAGTGTACAAATGAACAGTACATATACTGTATGTATCTATGTACTGTATGTATTCATGTATGGTTAAGAGAAAGGAATGAATATTAGACAAAACTGCTACAAATGTAAAAGATTTCTCCTATTTTTTCATAAATTATGGTAAAATTGTCATAAATAATTCTAAACATTAATGAACACTCAGGCAACAATAACTAGATAACTACTTTAAAAAACTAAGAGCCAAGAAGATGACCACCCTTTTTGGCACCTTGAATAATTTGTTAGCACCAGAAATATTAGCTGCACTTGCTTATTTATACAAAATTCATTTATATAAAAACTGAACGAAAACAGCTTGTGTTCGAACAAGCATTAGAATGTCTTGTGCTATTTTATGTTCATGAGATCTGTCTGCAGGGAGGCGTGGTGGGTTGGCCCTTGTCCTGCTCTCCAGTGGGTCTAGGGTTCAAGTCCTGCCTGGGTTGCCTTGTGATGGACTGGCGTCCCATCCTGGGTGTGTCCCCTCCCCCTCCAGCTTTGCACCCTGTGTTGCCGGGTTAGGCTCCGGCTCCCTGCAACCCCGTATGGGACAAGTGGTTCAGACGATGTGTGTGTGTGTGTGTGTGTGTGTGTGTGTGTGTGTGTGAGATCTATCTGCCAAAATTGTCACAAACTACCTTCCACCTATGCTGCCTAATAAGTATTTAATAACTAATAAGCAATTAGTTATAAGTGAACCTATATTTGCTGCTAACTTGATCAAATGGCACCTGTCAAACATACAGGTGTTGGGACATTTCCTGCTTTTATTCAGGTGCAGAAAGGGTTGCTTATAGACAGTTTGCATGCCTGGTTACTGTTTGATTGAATTGGATTGAATTGAAATATGCTTGTACACCAAATACAGATCACGTAAATATTTGATTAACAGACATACCAAGTTACAGACTGTGATTTCATATCACCTATGAAACCATAGCTGCATGGGCCATACCTTTTAGACTGAGGTAAAGCCATATTGGTGACAGCAGGAGAGCAAGGTCAGAAGAGGCACAGAAGTGGTAACCAAAAAGCTGTTGCAACCCTTATTACACATGCGTAAAGGCTGAATTAAAAGTGAGCCAAAAGCGGAAATCCTCTGTCTTGTGTGAAATGATCTTTATACCTAATTCACAACATAGACACACACTCATACACATGTGAATAGCTCCTGTCTTTGCACTGTGTTTCACAGGGCCCCTGCCCCCTCAGAACCTTTCCCTGGCGCGTGTCACTGCCACGTCAGCCCAGGTCACCTGGGAGCGCCACCCCCGGAGCATTCCGGACGGCTTCATGGTCAACGTGACCAGAGGTCTGAGCACCAGGAGTCGCTATCTGCCCAGCGGACAGGCGGGCTCCTACACCGTGCGTGACCTCGCCCCCGGACACCACTACCAGCTCTCATTGACGGCTATCTGCAATGCTGATCGACAGCAGGTCCACAGCGAGCCACAGCATCTGGCTTTTACTACCTGTGAGTGCCCTTTCTCCAACACACCTAAACTAAGTTATGGGTGCAGCAGTGTTAAGCTCCAAATCTGAAGTATTATAGCCTATGGATAAATAAAAAATAATAAGAAATTTATTATCCATAGCATTTGTTATATATATATATATTATAAAAAATTATACATACATTATACATATATATATATACACACACACACAGAGACAGAGAGACAGACAGAGAGAGGGGGGGCAGCATGGCGGGTTTGACCAGGGCCTGCTCTCCGGTGGGTCTGTGGTTCAAGTCCTGCTTGAGATGCCTTGTGATGGATTGATGTCCCGTCCTGGGTGTGTCCCCTTCCCCCTCCAGCCTTGCACCCTGTGTTGCTGGTTAGACTCCAGTTTGCCATGACCCCACCCCCCACTTGGGACAAGTAGCTTCAGACAATGTGTGTGTGTGTGTGTGTGTGTGTGTGTGTGTGTACATATATATATATATATGTATATATATATGTGTGTGTATACATATATACATATAGAGAGAGTGTCAGGGCACCATGGTGGCACAGCAGTAGTGTTGCTGTCTCATAGTGCCTTGGTGGTGTAACTGGATATGATTTTGATCCCCGCTCAGTGTGTGTAGAGTTCACATGTTATCCTTGTGTCTACATGAGTTTCTTCCTACAGCTTAAAGACATGCCATATCAGAGAGAGTGTGTTTCACTGATGTATAGATGAGTGACTCATTGTATGTAGTGTATTAGCAGTGTAAGTCACCTTGGGTGAACAAGGTGTCAGCTGATAACACTACACAGTGTTTAGTGGAAGTCACTTTGGAGAAAAGCATCCACTTAATGAGTGAATGTATATACTAGCAAGCAGCACCATGGGTTTGGATGGGGTGAAGAAGGATGCAGAGGCAGCATTCATCACAAACAATTATTTGAACACCAGCACCAGAGAAATAACACTCTGGGTCTGAGAACCCTGTTCCCTCTAGGATCCACATCTACAGCCAGCCTTCCTAGTTTGTTTTGTTTCCCCCAAGCTTTCCCTCCACATACTTCTAGGCACAATTACCCCATCATTTTCCCCCTAAGTGCCCCCAATGGTTGCACACCCACATTTGACATTATTCCCCACAATGCAACTATTTACATTACACAGGTTTCCCTCCTAAAACAGTAACACAGGTCATTACAATACTATACATTATGTATAGTATATATAACTTCAAAACTTTTGCACCTGTTACTCATTTGTTTCATCCTATGAATCTGAAAAAATGTGCTCCCTATGTTTCTGTTATGCACTCTCTCTACACCAATATTATGCACAGGGGAACTATGTGCTTGCCATGGTATATTGTGCTGTGCTTAATGAAGACTTCAGGGTTTTATAAATGATACTTTCAAACAAAATGTTTAGTGTGGGAATCGTATGTTGGAGTTTCTAGTGTGGAATTCTATCGTGAGTCATGGGACAGCAGGTGGTATACAGGTTAAGGACATGGATTTATAACCTGAAAGTGGCTGGATTAAGTCCCACTCCTCGCTACTTCTGCAATGCTCTTAACCACAGTGGGGTGACACAGTGAGTAGTGCTACTGTCTTATAGCATCTTGGTGGTGTGAGAAGACGTGGGTTTGACCCCTGCTCAGTCTGTTTGGAGTTTGCATGTTCTCCTTGTGTCTGTCTGGGTTTCCTCCGGGTGCTCTGGTTTCCTCCCACAATCCAAAGACATCCTGTTCAGGTTCCCCATAGTGTGAGAGTGACAGAGAGAGTGTGTTCCACTGATGTATGGATGAATGACCCAGTGTAAGTAGTGTATCTAGCAGTGTAAGTCACCTTGGTGAATAAGGTGTGTGGGCTGATAACACTACATAGAGTTAGTGGCAAGTCGCTTTGGAGAAAAGCATCCGCTAAATAAATAAATGTAAATATAAACTGAGGTACTCACTCTAAAACGCTTCAGCAAAAACACTGTAAGTCAGCTTAAATAACAGAATCAGCTAAGAATAGTAATCATGAACACAACTATTAGAGAGCTAGTATCTGTGAGATTCTTTTTCCAGTAGGAGTAATGTGAAATTCACCTAAATGTTCAGTTTCAAGAGCTCGTACATCCTTCCTCGTGATATTCCTTGTGTTGAGTGCACCCCACCCTAACTGTAATGAGTGTGTACTATGAGACCAGTACCCTTGGAGGCGCAGCTGGGGAGGCGGGAGAGGCCCACAGAGACTCACCGGGAACGCCAGGTGCCCCACCCCATTGCCCCTACCGTAGAGCAGGACCTTGATGTGACCGCTGACCATGAGCGCTCAGAGCACCTGCCCAGGTAATGGGAACAGGCAGCACTCAGCATGTATGACAGCTACAGATTTAACATGTTTTTACGCAGAGACCCACCATGAGGTGCAAGCGAACAGGTTTTTAAATGTAAAAATGAATGTCACCAAAACATCAACCAGCACAATAAAATGGAAAATTTTGTACTTGTAACCTCTCACACACAGTTAATGCACAAAATATGCCCTGCTTCACATGTTATTACTCTGTTAAATACAATAATTCATGCAAATTTTACATTTTAAAACATTACACTTGTTTTTGTGACTTAATTTAGGCTTTGTTAGCAAATAAGATTTCATGCCGATTGTTGGCAGCTCAGCTCCGGTTCCCCGCGACCCCGTATGGGACAAGCGGTTCAGAAAATGTGTGTGTGTGTGTGGTATGAAATATAGCATGTAATCTTCTACTCCTTTTCTACAGATACACAGAGCTTATTGATGGAAGGGGAAAGATAACAGCCAAGTTCACAAACTTGCCAAAAAAGACCATCAGGCATCGAACAAGTAAGGTCATGCAAATTAATCAACAGTCAGCAAAAATAAAAGTACCTTCTAAAATATTTTCATATTTTATGACATATTTTGCTTGCATTGAAAAGGAATAAGTAAACCGTTTCACATGGACTGACAACGCTTCATAGAGATTTATGGAATTCATTATTATTTCTGCTTCAGTGCATCTACTCCTGTGCTAGGATACCTTCGTCACTTTGTTTCCATTTAGATTATGTAAGTAGCCCAGATTTTGGTTAGCATTTTATTTTCAGCTCTTTTGAACTGATACTTCCTCCCAGAACCCGAACCTCCCATCAAACTAGAGAGACTGGAGGAGACAACCAATAAAATTAGCCTGGCGCTCGAAATCCCAGCGGATGTGGCAGTAAAACAGCCTGGTACATTTTCTTTCTATCATTGCTCTGTCACTGTCAGTTATTTATTCTCCAAATGGCATGTTACATTGTGCTCATCTACAGTTCATCCTCGAGCCCCGTAGTAATCTTGTTATACATAAATAAAATGTAAATAAAATTTAATTTTTAATTAAAATTAGTTTAAAAAACACCATAATGTGACAATGTGAATTAACAATGGCATGTAATGTAACAGTTCTGCATTCAGTAAACTATATCTCAGTTGTATACATTAACACACTTGCTGAATACACTTGTATAAATTGTTTTTTTTACTATTTGTTTTTCCCTTTGCCGCTGCTTTTGCTGTGTAAAATATTACAAAAGAATATTTTGATGGATAAACATAATGATAATAACAATTCAGTTCAAGGAGATTGATGAGTTAATTTTTTTAAATTTAGTTTTTAATTTCAGTGCTATAATTAAAAAATAATCCTGTAGGGAAGCAATGGCCTTTTTTTCTTTCAGTGAGGTTATAATCCATCTTTACAAACTGAAGCTTTCAGCCGTTTTCTCATGGCTGTTTATGAGGGGCGGTGGGTGTCATCTGTACATTCTGAAAATACAGATTCATGCCGGAACCATCCATGAAGGCAGCTTCTGTCTTTCAGATGCCGCATCCGGAGACTGCCGCACCCTGCCATGTCACAATGGGGGTACCTGCTCGAATGCGGGCGATTCCTTCGCCTGTGACTGCACGCCAGGTTTCAAAGGCAGGCAGTGTGAGCTTTGTAAGCATTCCTCAAATCCTGGCTTTCTGGTCATAAAAAAGACTCTGTGTTTGAGCCTATAAAAATTGCCCATAAGCGTTTGTAAGAGCCATTTGAGTTTGACAGGAGCACCTTACTTAAAAGATCTCAAAATTTTACATTGACCCAGTCTTCAAATCGTCTAGACCGATGCATCCAGTTAATTAGGACTAGTAATCGTTATTCACCAAAAAAAAAAGAAAATGACATTAAATCTCTTTTTACAGAATGATTTCCTTACTCCAGGTTACTTATTACACTGGCTCCTGTACAGCTGGCACTGGAAAACTTTTGGTAACTCCAAAATCTCCTTTTTCCCAAAGTCCCACTCAATAAGAGATTAATAATACCCCTACTTTTATTTGCTGGTTAAGTTCTGTAAAAAGCCTTGGATATAATTACCGAAAATAAAAATCTGCTGGCTTCACAAGCTACTGTTCAGTACCAAACATCGTCCAGTTCATCTGACAAACATGTGCAGTATTTGTCATTGTTTTACCACATTCAAATTTGTCTGTTATCTAGACTTTGGATATGGTATGCCTGTTGTCACACATCGCCAACGCTTACAAACGTGAGACAGGGCCGTTAGCAGCAGTGATGCACGTTGAATTAAGGAGCTCTCCTCATTTTCTGTATGCTTTTTGCTTTATGCTTTACTGCCCTCTCCTGATTCGGCAGATGAACACAGGTGATGCTCCCTTCATTGTGAACAAATTCTTACAAAACTGATAAATGAAAAAAATGCAACTTCAGATTTATTTTTAAAAAGTTCATATTTCCAAACATTCATAACTCAGTTCTTTATAACCCATAGAAAAAGAGTTTCCATACAAATTCTAAATTAAACTCCTACCCTCCTGCTAATATATGATCTCTGAATTTGAGAGAACTCATTTTTTTTTTTAAATTTCTTTTTCTTTCCCAATCTATTCCTCCCTGTGACTTTGCCTGCAGTCTGCCAGAGGATGCCACATCCCTGCACCCGCCTCTACTCCGAGACCAAAAGCGTTCCCGTCTGGGAGGGAGGGGTTTGTCATTACTTGTAAGTGTCATGTTATAGTCTGGAATCTCCTTCAGTCGTGGCGCACGTGTTAGCACTTGTTAAAATTGACAGAACGCAGCTTTTGCTTCTGCCTCGCATATTGCACCAGAGTGCACATATGGAAGGAAACCTGGTGCTTACAGTTCAATCAGCATGAGGTTGATACTGCACTTCTCTCAAAATGTGACAAGTACAAAGAGACTAAAACAGATCACTTACCTTTTTCTCAGAATAATAGACATTTTTAGAAATGGTAGAGAAGATTGATGGTGTTCGTAGCTCAAGTTGTTGATGCAGATGTTCAGGTGTTCGCCGAGCTTGGCATTTGGATTGCAAACGTTTTATCAGTCACTGATGATGTCACCTCGACTGCTGATGAAACGTTTGCAATCCAGATGCCAAGCTCGGCGAACACCTGAACATCTGAATAATATACATTTTCCCAAATATTTCCAAAATCAATGACAACTCATGGGACCAGAGTGAGCACAAACCAGCACTAAGCACACAATATATTACAGTAATAATAATAATAATAATAATAATAATAATAATAATAATAATAATAATAATCGAGAGCAGCTTGGCTGTCTGGGTAAGCACTAGACTGTAACTGTAAGCAGCAGATGCAAGTGACTGAGCTTTCTTATTTGATGCTGGAAGACAGTTCGGTCAACACGGCGGCCCTGTACATCTTCAGTCTTGTGAACAGCTGGATGCCAAAGCAATTCCACACTGATGATTCCAGCTTATTGAAAGCCTGGGTAGCTTTGGAGGTTCTGGCGACCCCTTCATCATCTA
The DNA here is from genome assembly GCF_900964775.1 of Scleropages formosus. Taxonomy (NCBI): domain Eukaryota; kingdom Metazoa; phylum Chordata; class Actinopteri; order Osteoglossiformes; family Osteoglossidae; genus Scleropages; species Scleropages formosus. The sequence continues at coordinate 28,340,497 of NC_041808.1, forward strand.
CTGTGCAATAGTTTGCTTCCCAAGTAGACGAGTTTGTCCATACAGCAAGGCAATAATCAAAAATGATGGCTTGGTAAACTGCATAGCTGGCAGTATATAATTACTGTCTTCTTCATCTTCTTCATGTTTACAGACAATCCAAAGTTTGCACATCCAGCAGAGGTCTAAGCTGTATTGCAGCTCTGTTTCTGTAGTAGCAGCTGCTGTATTTATGTTTTTATTGAAATGCCGTGGCTGTGAAATTTTTTTGTCAAGTTAAGACAAGTTTTGTCAAGTCTTTTGAACAGAACTGAGTAGACGTATAGGGGGCCAGTCTACTCATACTTCCAAGTATCACTGCTTTGCAGGCTTGATTTGTGGAATATTTACTCTACGAGTGCCTCAGTTGTAAAGTTATCATTACTTCACAGGTACAAACGGACCTACAAGGTCCAGCAGGATGTCTGTTACAGAGAGGTCTGTGAGATGATGCTTTCTAAGAAAACTCACAGTAAGTGTTTCTCGACACAACGTGTGCACTGATTTATTGTGTAAAGTGTCTGTTTTCCTACTCTGAGTTGTACAAGTGTTGCATGTAGATAACGACACCGGACACTGTGTTAAATTAACATTTTTTTCTCTTTTAACACAGACAGAAGAACTCAGAGGCAGCAGTGAACCATTGGTGTGTAAATTTATCACATTTTCTCAGCAAAAACATTCCCATTTCTTGTTAATTGTTAACTTTAGTCTGAATATTCAGGTCCATTTGCACGTTTTTGCATTGTTTTCTTAATGAGGTTAATCATTTTACATTTAGATTTGCACGTTATAGTCCTAAAAATTGCATTTACATTTACATTTATTCATTTAGCAGACACTTTTCTCCAAAGTAACGTACATCTCAGAGATTACAATTTGTGCATTACATTAGGATAAAGAGAGACATAGTTGCAGATGTCTGATTGTTAAGTACCCTTAGTTTGTTTCTTTCCACTACCTGCACCAGTGTTCATCACACGAATACCTGCAAAAAACTGAGAATAGACAAACCCTGATCACCTTCCTACAATTTTTTTTTTAGTTTACCTATTTACACTGAATACAATATCAGAAGTGAGCACAGATGAGACGATGCGATATGATACTATACGATATGGATACGAATGATATTGGACTCGAACGAGCAGCACTGAAAGGGTTTGAGTGTTACCTCTTGGGTAGATCTTATCAGGTGGTTTGGTGTGGCCTTCTGTCTTCACCCATAGGCTCTCCCAACTGGTATTCCACAGGGTTCAGTGATTTACTCCTCACTCTTCTCAGTCTACGTCTCTTACCTTGACTCTGTTATTGCCTCTCACATGTTCTCCTATCACTGGTATGCTAACAATTCACAGCTCTTCTCTTTTCTCACTCATGATCTCCTATCTGCTTCTTCACGGTGTAAACCTTCACTACTTATCTGTTTAAAAATCCTTGCTACTTATGAATTCTATATACAGCCATTTGTGTAATGTATGCTGGAAAAAAAAGGGGGTTTTGGACCAAGTGACTGTACTTTGAGAATCACATGTTTACATCTGTATTTCACCATCTGTTGGTAAAATGCATTTTTGGTTTACTCAGAATTGTATGTAGCTTTGAAGAAAAGCATATGCCAGATGAATAAATCTTAATGTAAATTATATGTAATGTGTGCCATCAACTTGCTGTCAAAACCTTTTTAAAATGTTCGCCATGCAGAGGATTTGATTTCTTTTCTCTCTTTCAATTGCCTCTACTAATCATTCAATGTTTTTTCATTGTTATGTGCTCAGGAAACTTTCCTCTGAATGTCTTCTGAAAGGAGTTGGTTTCTGTGCGACTGACTGAACCCATATGAAGTCACTATGGTTTCCAAGGACATCTTACTTCCATCTGGAACTGTTTAGCTTACACAGGGCCCACTGTCCCATTGCTGTGCCTTCAGTCATTTTCGGATCCATGATAATCCAGCAGTTCTGTTTGTGGTAGTGATTCTTCACACAGCTGAAGCGGCATTTACCTTTGGCTCTACAAATCAGCAGCAGCATTGAATAAATACATTCCTTAATTATTAAATGTTGATGATGGATTGGAACATTCTTATAAAATGGCAGTTTTGTCCCTCAGGGAATTTGGTATGCAGTATGATTGCATTGCCCCGTCATCACCTTACAACATAATATTTTTCATAAAAGGAACCTTTTCTGTGTATATGACTGTGATTTGTTTATGTAAAAACTATTGTTTTTCTTTTTTTTTTTTTTTTTTTTTTGTGAACTGTCCAGATGAGAAAAAGAACTGCCTGAAATTCATTCCAAAATAAATTTTCTTTAGAATTCCCTTGATTTCACTCTCTGTAAACCAAATTTCTGTGCTAGCTATCATGTAAATAGTGTTTATAGGTTTTTTTGTAGGTGAATATTTTAATAATAAAAAGGTAAAATATAATGTTTCTGTGTCATTTCTTTTGCTGGAAATATGAAAACAGAATTTTACGATGAATGAGATGATTGTTTTAAAATGTCCTCAGATTCTTTCTGAACTACTTTATCTGATTTTGATAATGTCTCTGAGTTACTGTATAGAAGTTATACTTTTTCACTTTGAAAAAACATACTCATCCAATATGATCACATCCACTAGACTTTTAATTTGTTGTCCAAAACAACGTATGTACTTTATCCATTCTAAATGGACATTTTCCTGGAACAGATCACGTCATGTACCATGTTCAAAGGCACAGAAAGAGGTCCTTTCATGGGCCACAAGATTTCAACTACAAGTCTAGGTTTCGAACTACAAATGCAGAGAATGTAACTGCCGCCTTAGTAGTGCTTTCTTTTTTCAAGAAAATTCAATCCTCGGCGCTGTTCAGCGCTCTGAACTTGTTCAGCCATTTGTGTCACTCTGGCGACAAGTGAATTACATGAAACTGTATTGAATTCAATTTTGAACTTTACAATGATTTAATTTCCCATTACACAGCTGGTTATTTTTACCACAGCTATTCGTTCAGGGTAAGTACCTAATTCAAGAGTATTACAATAGGAGGGCGGGATTCAGTCCTACAGGTTCAGTGAAGATTCAGAGAAGAAATGCTGACAACAGTTTTGTGAAATATGGTATTCCAGGTGACAGAGAGCCTGGTACAGACAAATTGCACAAACCAGAAAACCAGGAATATGAAAGCTGTTTATATAGCATCTGCTATACAGTGAATGCACTGACTTAAAAATAAAATGCGTTTTTTTTTTTTTTTTATTGCACTGCTTAGTGTGTTTAGTCTCGTGGGCGACGCTGAAACGAAGCCAAGCGCCTCGAAATCACACACTTGCTGGCGGCCTTCGAGAGCTCGCGCCCGCAGTAACGTGACAGGCGCGCTCCACGGACCACTGTGCGTGCGCGCCCCTGGCAGAAGATCCCCCCACCACCCCCACCCCCACGGAAAACGGGGGTGGAAGAGAAGAGAAGAGAGGAGAGGAGAGGAGAAGAAGAGGAAGGAGAGAAGCTTGAGGATTTGGAAGAATGGACTTGAGGAAGTGTCAGTACGCTTATATTGAGAAGTAATGCAGCCGCTTGGGTCGCGGGCACGCAGGAATACGTAAAGAACCCGGCCGTTGGTTGATTGGCGTACTTGCTGCGCGCGGCTGTGCTTGGCTGGTCGTACAGAGCTCTCTCTGAGGGGAGTTATACTAGTCGTGGGCTATGCTACTTCCCAAAGCTATTCGGCCACGTTGAGGCACAGACAGAGTTGGGAAAACTGCAAGTGAAGTGGAGCGCAGTGGGAGGAGGTGTATCTGGCAGCACGGCGGGGGCAGTGACCATGTTGGCGTCCCGCGGCTGGCGGCGTTCGGCGCGCGGGGCGCGAGGCGACTCCGGGGCCCTCCTCCTGTGCTTCGCGGGCTTCGTGCTGCTCGCGCTGGGAAGAGTGCGCTGCCAGCCCGGCGCGAGCTACGGCAGCAGCCCGAATGTGAATGTCTACATGGGCCAAGAAGAAGTGCAGAAACTTCTAGGTAGAACTCCTCACATTTTATTTTTATTACTTGTTGTATCTGACTGCAACTCTCCCAGTCTCTTCTTGTTGGGTGACTGAAAAGCTTGGTTGTATTAACTAGAGATAACACTCGACTCGCTTGACGCTCAGCAGTTCCACTTTGTAAAGCTGAGCAGCATTCGTCGTGGAAACAGTACTCCCTTTTTAATCATTATTAAAATAATGAAATCTAAGCATACCACACCATGATGAGGAAAAATACTTCAAAGATTTCGATTAGCAACAATCATGTCATTACAACGTATGTATGGTATGGCATGTAGTACGAAGCGAAAAATCATTTATGTTGTAACCTGGTCAGAATACACACAGAGTGTACATGTTGTATAATACAAAACATGCTGAGGCCTTTTTTTCAAAAACTTAATGTCTTTTCCATGTGCATAATCCAGTTCTGTTTTTTTTTTTATTTATTTATCCCTTCCCAATCCCAAAATACATAGATAAACATAACTTATAGATGCATTTCCCATATAATCTTGCCTTTGATTTTCTGTAGAAGAATGCTGTGGTGTACATGTACAGTGACTTGTGGGCTGGTATTTATAGGTATGAGCTGCATGTACAAGAATGCTTCATATTGCTTCAATTGCTTTTATCAATATGAAAACTAGGCAAAACTGGAAAACGTACAAATTATTATTACTTACATTCTGGATAGTTTATAAGTTGGGAAATAAATCTTATGTACACACACAGTTTTGAAATAAATGAGGTCATATTTTGCATAGTTCACTGGTGGTCTAGTCATTGATATCGCCGCACTTTCCTCACAGCTTGGTTGAACTTGCAGCTGAATGTTACATTTGCATGCCTTCATTTAAAGTACAAAGAGGCACGAAAGCGGCTACATTTTGCATTTGTATGCGGTTATGTTGGGGGGATGTGAAAAATAATTTTGCCACATGAACTTTCCATTATATTATTAAGACAGTTTATCATTCCTGGACATCTCCTCTAAAGACTGAACTGTGTATTCTGCCAATTTAGTGTTTGTGTTTGGAGTTAGTACCCTGCCAAAGCGGCTTGTGATGATACCCTGCGTTCTGGTATGCTCTCCTCAAATGGAAGAATGAACAGTTTTCGATCGGCTTAACAGTTATAATAAACCTCTAACGAGGATACTGAAGGAAGGAAAGAGCCTAGAGGTGTTAGAATCAAATTTGTTTTTTATTTTAGCTTTGCATTGAATTATTTGCAGCAGTTTGTCTGCTTAAATAGGGGCGGACATCAACCTGTGTTGTCAATGAGCGTTCTGAACTTAATGTGAAGAACTGGCCATTCAAGGTCCAGAGACCCTGCTAAGTAATACTTGGTCGAAGTTGGGGAGCGAATGCTCTCTACTGTCACATTCTTTTCTGGTAGTGTTTGTAGCTTGCACACCATGCATCACTGCTGGATACACATACTTAACTGAAAATGAAGTGGTAATGTTTTTAGTAAGGTTTAACGCATAAACCTGGGCAAAAAGACTAAGAACCTTAATTGTGGGTAGCAGTGGTAGCTTTATCACCTTAAGGCTGCTGAGTTTTGCATTTAGCCCTGTGGTGAGTTTTTGCGCATTTTTAGACTCTTTGTGTTGGTTGCTTCTTGATGTTGGAAGGACTGTTGACCTTTTGATGGTGTTCTTATGCTTCCTGGCATTGGTTTTGGAACACCGTAACAGTTTTTGTTTCAGTATGTGGTCACTGAAAATGATTGAGGGGAACTTCCATTTCATCTTAAAATTTTTGATGACTTAATTTCTAAATATTTTCACATTAACTTGTGATGATATTGCCTTTCGCTTCCAGTTTACATATTTCTAACATTTACTTTGTAAAAACATAATTTCATGTTTTTGGTCATGTAATTTACTTAGTAATCTTTACACGTTTTGTTTACAAAGTTATAATCATAGACTCAAAGATTGCGTTTCAGTGAAGAGAGGAAGTTAAATAGACTAAGTAGCTTTTTTTTTTACGAAAAGAACAAAGCTTATCCAGGAGTGACACATACAGCTGAGCACAGTGAATAGCATTCACCTAGATGACATACTTGCACACATCCTTATTTTGTGTAACTACCAACCGTTACATTAGGATGTACATTAGAAAATAAAGGGAATCCGCATGCCAAAAACCAATCATGGCAGCTTGGTGGAAGCTGGTTTTATGACTGAAAAGAGCTTAATTTCAAGACAAGCTCTTTTTTATTGCACTAAGGCAATTTTTATTTATTTTTTTAAAGAATATCAGTGAAGTTTTTTATGACTTGACAAAAAGTTTGGAAGCAAATGTACTCCCCACTCCATGAGCTACTGGGCTATGAACAATCTCCAGTAAGCTATTAGAAAATAGTATCCTGGCTGTATTAGTCTCTGTCACTGCACAGTTTTCTACTGCTGACTAGTACACAAAAAACCACTCCTGTTAGCCATTTGAATGAACTTTTCCAACTTCTTCTATCCTGTTCCAGTAAAGTTTTCTGTGTACAAAATTTTCATAAGTGATTCATGTATGGCTGTGAAAATAACAATGCTATCCATTTTCTGAGGACCTGATTATGGGGAACACTATGTTCACCATATGGGTATTTAAAATCTGTGTATAAGCTGGAAACCCTGACCGTTGCATTTGAGATTGACATATTCACAATACAATCTGACACTGTATGAGATACAGAATCTGTTACAAGGATGAGCTGTGGAAAATGTTTGCGCTCTCTTTATGTTCTGTGATTGATGACAGGCCTACCTGTAGTTGTCATTTTTGCATTTCTAAGGTAATTATTACAGTTGAGTTTATGGAACTTCCTTGAAATTTTGTTTCTGTATTCCATCATACCTTGTTTGCATTATAAACTGGAGACCTAGTGTGTTGTGTACATTTTGGGGAAGGAGATTCATATTATTCAAAATATTCCCATATTTTCATTGCTAAAGATTTCATCTCTTCCAAACTCACTTCTCCCATTAGCTCTTAAATTCATGTATTGTGTAAATGTTCATGTTCTTTAACTTTGAGGTCATAACTGTTGAATAATGGATAAACTTTCATGCTGCTGCTCATGTAATGTAAATGTTTAAAAAAAATTAGGAATGTGATTAGGAATGTTATTTGGATTAGCCTTTATGTAGCCACTCGTACATTTGTTCATGTAGTGGAAACTAACAAATTAACTGTTTTAGAATCACGCATCTGCATCTGTATCTCTCCTGATGTAATGTACACATTGTATTTTCTATGAGATGTATGTCACTTTGGAGAAAAGCATCTGCTAAATGAATAAATGTAAATGTTTATATGTAACTGGCAGAAAAGAGGTTCAATGGTGGAGAATAGAGATCTGAAGGTAGTGAGGAGCAGAACCATTTTGGAATTTGTAAGTCTTAAACTGCATCCTAGCAGTAATAGGAAGGCAGTAAAAAGACCAGTTTTATTAGCATAAAACTGTCTGCAGATTTCAGAAGCCCATATTTCATCTGTGAAGTTTTTAATATTGCCAAGATATTTTGATTTGGAGCTTATGTTTTCATTATCTCATCTGGAAGAGAATTTCTAATTGTGTCTGATTAGTCAGTCTTAGCTGAGAAGTGTTTTAAAGTTTCTTTTAATGGAATAAGATGGAAATGCACAGGAAGGAGGGAGATATCACACCTTTCTGCTTTTCTTATTCTTTACATTTTTATGTATACAGTTGTATGTAAGTCTTGTTTAATTTTGGTATTAATTACATTTTTTGTAAGGAATGTATTGGTGAAAAGAAAAAGCAAAAACTTTTTTTTCATTTGTACCCATATCTCAAGTTTCATTGGAAGTCAGATTTTGGTGATGGTGGTCAAATTCTGATATGAGTAACCAAATTTTAAAATGTTTTTTGCAGGTCTAATTAGATGTTTTAATTTAACCCTTTACACATTTTGTGAAGAGGTTGTAAAATTTGTGAAAAAAATCTCACCTTAAAGTTTCAGCTTTCTCAGTTTGAGAAAGATTTGGAAACGGGGGAAAGAAAACGAAGATAGAAGATACATCTGGTTTCAAAACTAATCAAAAATCACATCTTAAATCTGAGTTAAAGTTTTAAACTTGTTCATGATGAAATGATGATTGAATACTTTTGGAGACTGGTAGTGTGCATAAAATAACCAGGTAAATTAAATGGGGAAAGAATATTACATTGTGCTGGTTTTGTGCACTCTCTAAACTCAGGTATTTAATGATCCTTCTAAATCCCAAAGTATTTTTGTTGCTTGTTTTTAACTAGTGATATCTTTTTATTTACTCATTTTGCAGACACCTTTCTCCAGAATTAAGTACAACTCAGAGTAACAAAGCTGCATTTCACAACAAAGCGCTTTAGATGGAGAAATGCAGCTGTAAGTTTAACCAATACCACTGTTTGGCGGTGCAGATTAACTGCTTATAGAATTGAGTGTGATAAGTATGGTATGATCCAAATTTATGGAGTTGTTAGGATGTCAGAAGTGGATGAGAGAGATTTATTTTGAGATTGTTCTTGAATGCTAAAAGGTATTCAGCAATTGTTTGGGAGAGCGGGAGCTCATTCCACCACATTGGAGTCAAACCCTAAGAACCTATGGACTTTTGATTTTGAGAGGTGGAAAAGTGTAACGTTCTTGCTGGGATATAGAGTAAGGTTTTATAGGTTTCAGGGTGGTGTTGCTATTACCCTCTTGTAGCCCATAACCATAGTCTTATACTTGATACAAGCAGCCACCGAAAGTCAGTGGAGGATGATGAGAAGGGTAGAGACATGGGAATGTTTTGAAAAGTTTAATGTGACTTTTGCAGAAGCATTCTGAATTAGCTGTGTTGGCTTGATGGCAGAGACCAGAAGAAGAGAGAAGGGAATTGCAGTACTCCAGGCAAGATGTCAGCGTGGCATGAGTCAGGAGCTTTGTGGAGTGAAATGTGAGATATGGGTGAATTCTCCAATTCTTATATGTGAGTTCTCTGCAGGATTAAGTTATGGGTTCAGGGTACTGCAAAATGCAGAGACTTGAATAGATTGTTATGCCTAGGCTCTTGATTAATGAAGTGGATGAAATTAGTGAAATGTCTGGTTTTATGGAGTTCCTGCAAGGAGGTAGAGGGTCTCAGTTTTGGAAGACTGAGTGGTGGTCAGTCATCCAAGCAGTGATGTCCAAGAGGCAAGCTGGAATGCAGTGGGATATCTTTGACTGTATCTTCAGCATAGGAGTGATAAGAGCCTGTGAGAGGTAATGACAGAACCAAGGGAAGAAATGTAGATAAACAGTAAGGGACCCCACACAGAGCCCTGCAGTACATCACTTGAGAGAAACTAAAGGGAATACTGAGCCATGCCAAATTACCTGGTAAGATCTAGACGGTAGGTAAGACTCATACCATGGTTCCTTGTGGAAGAAATAAGTGCAGCAGAGGAGCTGTTAAGTCTGAGACCTGCATTTTGTTGTTGTTTTCCTGTTTAGCAGCAGCAGCATTAACACGAAGGGCAAGCAAACAGGCTACAAGTGGGGCATGTTGTGGAGAGAAGGGCAGGATTGGTAGTGGGACTTTTTTGATGTTATCTATGCCAAGCTTTCTTCTGTGGATTTAATGCATTCATTATATTTTCTCTGAAATGTATGCTTTGGAGGAAAGCACTTGATAAATGTATAAATATAATGTAATATGGAGAGATATGAGTATCCAGATGTGTGGTGGGTTATATTACACATATGCAGTGCTCAATCTAAATTTTCAAGTGTGGCTTTTGCATAAAATGTAAATGTACTAAGTGAAGAGCTAAGTACCAATGTCCTCACTAGGGGTTCTGTACCATCATGTCACTCTCACTGTCAAGTTATTGCTGGACTTGTTAGGTTAGCCAAATAAAAGGTTGGTCAGACACCAGTAGAGCTTTCAAATTTATACATTTTAGGATTCCTTTTTAACTCTGCTAGCATAGTGACTTTCATGTTTAGAAACATGCAGTACTGACACCATAGTCATTTTTCTGAGATGAAATATAATGTTAGATACCTCAGTTGGTATGCCTTAGCTTCCTTCTTCCTTTGGCGTAAATGCAGTTGTCATGTCTTCAGAAACTGAAGCTCATTGTTTAAGAGGAAACTATAGGGAAAAGGTTCTTAAGCAGGTTTCTGTTTATATATGCCAGAAACTGGCGAGTAATGGGTGGAGGGGTCCTTTTCCTTAGGGAATCAGTTGAAAACACTCTTGGAGGGGGAAGATGGATAAAAGCAGTTTGGGATTAATCTGCTCTGTTTCATAAACCTGCTGTATCAGTGTGGGACAGCTGGTAGCGTAGTGGTTAGAGTTGCTGCCTTTCGACCCAAAGGTCCCAGGTTTGATCTCCAGCTGTAGTACCCTTGAGCAAGGTGCTTACCCTAAAATAGCTCCAGTAAAATTATCCAGCTGTATAAATGGGTAAATGATTGTAAGCATGTAATAATTGTGACCTTAACATTGTAAGTTGCTTTGGAGCGTCAGCTAAATGAATAAATGTAATTTTTCATTACAAAGCTGTACTGTTCTCATTGTAGTTTATATTTTTTACTTCACACAGAAATCGTTCATGTCATGGTATGCAGGGCATGAAGTATGGGTGTTTGCCAGTTGTAGAGTGAATAAAGCACTGACTTCCACAGAAAAAAACACCAAGTTTTGACATTCTGAATGTTTTCGTATTGCCATTACAAATTCTTGTTTCTCTTGATACAGTCACCTGTGAGCAACATTGACACCCATAACAGAAATGCTGAGAACTACATAGGATTCTGGGCTTCAGTAGGCCTGGTTCAGTAGAGCATGTAAGGCACCCCAATCTGCCTAGTTTTCAACCTCTGTCTCCACCATCCATTTCTTCCTTCCTGTCAGTGTTCCAGAATAATAAATTTGTGATGGTTCCTTCAGCTTTTTTTTTTTTTTATTTTATTATAAATAAAATACTGTGATCCTTAAAACAGAAAACACATTTTTCCTTTGAAAATTCAGTCAATTTAGTCTTGATTCTTAGTGCCTGAATACCTCTGTTAATAAAGCAAGTTGCATTTTAGAATACTCAATTTGTAATGCACAGATTGTATTTCTCTGAGATGTATGTCGCTTTGGAGAAAAGCGTCTGCTAGTTGAATAAATGTAAATGTCAGTATTTGCATAAATAATTTAGCTTTTAGTGATGTATACAACTTATTATTTCCACTTATTAATGGCATTATTTTGTTCCGTGAAATCACCCCTTTAGGTGAATCCAGTGTGAGGGGATCCAATTGCTAGGATTTCTTGTAAAAATAGTTGACGTCTGTGCAGAAAATATATGGCCTAAAATGTATAGCTTCCTTTAATGTTATATTTTCATTGTTTACCTGTAACTGATTGTCCAGTGCTGGGTTGCACTCTGCAGATTGTCCTGAAAGCATACAGCATGAGTTACAGTGACCCCTCTACAAAGATACTTTGATAATTTGGCTGATAATCACTGTGGATTATGACACAAAGAAATAAAGTTCAGAAGATCACTGTGACTTTCATTCAGAAGTATGCTGACAGCATCCTGTTTGAGTTACTGTGTAGCTTTAGTAATAAATGTTTGGCACAAGATCTTTATTTGGTTGAGATTAAGGTTTTATACTAGTGTAAGGGATGTTATAGAAGCTATGTTATATCATTTAAATGATTAATGGTTAGATTTTTACTTATTTAGGTAGCAAAGTGGTTAGAGCTGCTGCCTTTTACTTATAGAACCCAGGTTGGAATCTCATCTGCTGTTTTACTATCCTTCAGTAAGGTAGTTGCCCATACACACGCATATTAGCTGAAGCCGCTTGTCCCAGGTGGGGTTGCGGCGAGCCAGAGTCTAACCCTGCAACACAGAGCATAGGGCTGGAGGAGGAGGGGAAACACCCAGGATGGGGCGCCAGTCCATCTCAAGGCACCCCAAGCCGGACTTGAGCCCCAGACCCACCAGAGAGCAGGGTCCGGCCAAACCCACTGCACCACCGCACCCCCTGCCCTGAATGGTTAGAGTAAAAATTGGCACACTGTGTAAATGTAAGTAGCTTAACATTGTCATCAGCTTTGGTGGAAAACATCAGTAAAATGAATTAATACTGCTGAATTCACTTTCATTTGTGATTTGCAGTATATTTACTTTTGCAATTGCAAATGTGGTAGGAAGTATATAGTTGGTTTTGTTATGGAAGAGGTCCTAGTCTTTGACTGACTGAAGTAATATCTGAAGGTTTTTCATGTTGCTGGTTTGTTGTTTCCTGGTTTTCAGTTGATCACTGATGGTGAGGCCACAGTGCGCTCATACCCTTAAAATAAGTTTGATTTCCTTTGTTCCATAAAGCTTCTGTGTAACTGCAAATATAAAGCTTTAATTTTTTTTTTTTAACAAGTTCTAAATCTTGATTTGATGAAGGCAGGGGGAAACAAATGCCAAGTACATATGTGTACATTTTCAGTAACTGTAGAGTGTGTGTGTGTCGGGGGGTGTTCTTTCATATATATCAGACAACTAAGCTAGTTTTCACTAGAAGTTGCTTTGCTGAACATAAATTACCTAATTTAAGAAATGGAAGTTGAAACAGTAGTAAGATGTGTTCCATGCACTCCATACTTTTCTACAATTTTCAAATGTTAAACATCCTTAATTTGGGATGTGCAGTTCGGGGCATGATTTGTTGTGTTTAAAGTATATTTGCAAAATGTGTAATTTCCATGTTCAGGCCAGAGGTGCAGTATTTCTGGTCATATGTACTGTCTTACACTGAAGGTTGTCCTGATCGGAGGCCTGACTAATATGGTCTTGTGCCTCCCCCTGCATTTGCCACTCTGGATCAACAAGCTCTATTAGGGCTTCACAAGGCTCCTCATTGGGATCAGTTCTTGTTGCCTTGTGTCAAGGAGCAACTTGAAACTGTATTTCCCCAGTTGTCAACTTGCACGTGTTCTGAATGAGGAATGGGCCCAGTTAAGAATGAATTTAGTGTTTCTGTCAAAGGCGTTGGCAGCGTTTGAGACTTCTAAGGAAAGGGAATATAGTGGTGTTGGAGGGATGGGAAAAAGTTTGACAATTTCCACCAGAGAAACAGGTCGTGATCTTAAGCTTTTAATTCAAGGAACTGTATGCTTGTTTTGTTGCTGTCTGTTTTCTTTATGTGACTTGTGCTGAAGTTACAGCTAATCAGGCATGCGCAATGTGCTTGAACTTTTTCATCCTCCTTCCTTCACCCATCAAAAGTTTTTTAAATGGCTTCCCACAAAGTTTTCTTCCCCAGTGTTTTCTGTGTTTTTGTCTGCTTCCCATAGACTGTTTTTAAGGAAGCTCCTTGTTGTGCTGTGTTGTATAACATGTAATGGAAAGATGAGTCAGTAACAGGTTCTGTATTGTTCCATATGTTTATGTGTTAGTCTTGATGTCAGTGTCAACACCAGGAAGGGGATATAAATTTTTGGGACCAGTTTTTGTCTGTTTTCTCTGCCCTCAAGGCCTTTTCAGGGCTTTTGATTTGTCTTTTGTGTTGTCACTGACTTCAAGGGTCTTTCATCATCTATTGTGGATTTCTTCAGTTAAGTCTTATGTTGTATGTAATGAATGTACTTAAGGAATTAAAAATTTCTTGCTCCTCTTTGGGTTATGTGTATAAGGTCTACAGTATAAATTATGTAAAATTACAACCACCCAAAGGTTAGCCTACTGCTAACACTACTCTCCATTTATGTGGATGCTCAAAAAAACATTTTCCTAAAATGTTATCTGCTTTTGTGTTCTCTATCTGAATTGAAGTGAAATCAAATCCAATTAAAACAAGTAGTATAGATATTAAATCTCTTCAGTGCTTGTTCGGTGGTATTCTGACTCGAAGGTCTTATTTCCCGTGGTTAGTTCTTTGATCAGCCGTGTGTAAAATAACTTGCTTGCAGGGGTGAAAATAAGACCTCCATGGTAAGTTCTGGCAAGCTTAGTATAAAAACAGATTGGGGATCAAATAACACAAAGAGTGCATTACATCAACAGAAGGAGGGATTTAGATGCAGATGCATGATTGTAGAGTGCATTCAGTTTGTCACATTCCATCATATGAACCAGTATACACCAGTATATATCACAGAAGTACCTGCATACAGGCTTTTCCATTATTAAACAAATTATTACATTTACTTCTATTAATTTAGAAGATGCTTTTCTCCAAGGAAGCTTCCAGTGAACACTATGTAGTGTTATCAGCCCATACCTTATTTACCTAAGGTGACTTAGATGCATCAGTGGAATGTCAAACTTTGAATTGAAACTGATGCCCAGTCTTGTTGGAACAGATTCATGCAACTTAGAATGAAAATCATCTCTGGCATATAGAATTCCACATTGATCAGAATTATTTGTGATTGTAATGATAACAATACAAACCATATAAGCAATGTAAATAAATGAAAGACATTGGATATTATGAGCTGCTGTTTTTGTGCGAGCAGAATGCTGTGATGGTGCAGTGGTAATGCTGATGCTTCACAGTTCCAGAGTTGCATGTTTGAGCATAGGTTTGAATCCAGCTCAGAGTGTGGGAATTTGCATGTTCTACTCTATGTTTGCAATCCTGATGTGTGGAAAAAGGCATTGGTAAACAAATTCTTTACCCTCCCTTACCATGAAAACCGCACAGTGGTTGCTGAGCGTCAGCATGTACTCAGTGGCAGTTCCTTATCCATCTTCCTGTAGAGGCAAGAAAGGTTTTGTAGTAGAAATTATAGGATGTACTCTGTTAAATGGAAGGCATTTATCTTGCCTCAGTGTAATTTTAATTACTACTAAGCCCACAGTGAGAACTTAGGGAGTTAAGAGAGATTTAAATATCAGGACTCCGCTTTAAATTTTTGTGTTTGGATGTTCACGGAACAAGTACATCTCACCTTCTGCACCTGCTCAGTTTTTGAAAATATTGGAAGTAGAAAAATAAGTAGTAAGTTTAATGTATCCTTGTAAATTGTAATCTTAAAGCAACGTTATCAGGGTATCGCATTAAAGGACACATACTTAAAAAAAAGACTCCAGTATAAAGAAAATGCCCAAAATAGCAAGATATTAGGGCTGTTTTGCTTTATTTCTGACAACTTCAGGCACTCTCTAGCAGGAAAATGATTTTGAAAAGAAAATGTCATAGATGATGCAATTAGTGACATTGTTTCTTCATTATGATAAGTCTTTTTTTTTTTTTTGTGTGTTGAATTTAATATTTTGTATTATCTACCTGTTCGGAAAGGTATGAAAACAATTGTAGCTGTCTATGAAAATTTAAGCGCCTCTCCTTGACAAGTCGAACAACTGTTAATGTTGAGTTCTGAATTTTATACTGGCTTTTCTAGGATGAGCATGGCATTTAAGGCAGGTAGTGTAGTGGATATGGACTTGTAACCTGACAGTTGTTGGTTCAAAATGTGGCTGATCTGGCTATAAAGGCCAGTTCTTGTACCTGCTTAGATCTCAGGAAGTGCAAAAAATTCTTCAGAAACATGTCAGGAAAAGTAGATGTTCAGGAAGCTAGTGTTTAGTAATTCCATAGAAGGCAAGCACTGTGATAATTTTGATAGTGTCACAAAATGTAACCCCATTGTTGTCAGGTAACATTTCTATGAAACAGCACTTTTCTCAAAATAAACCTCTGCGCTTGCATCGTCGTGAAGTAAACTTCAAGCAGGAAAACATATTTCACACATAATGAACAGACAATCTTATGCAGAACCACCTCTTTTCGGTTTTTATCAAGCCTTATCCTTATGGGCAAGCACACAAAGGTTTTGCAGTGCTCCATAAGCAGTTAATAACAATAGCACTTGAAAAGAAGGCTAAATTTGTTTAATCTTTTGCATTAATGAAACAACTACTTAAATAATAACTTAAACAATAGAAATTAATCAGTATGCAGAAGCAGATGCCCTGGTGTGTCCCTTCTAAATATCTGCAAAATGAATACACGCATTTTCGGAACCGCTTGTCCCATATGGGGTCGCGGGGGAGCCGAAGCCTAACCCAGCAACGCAGGACGTAAGGCTGGAGGGGGAGGGAACGCACCCAGGACGGGACACCAGTCCACCGCAAGGCACCCCAAGCGAGACTCGAACCCCAGACCCACCGGTGAGCAGGACCCAATCCAACCCACTGCGCCACCGCGCCCCCCTCGTAAAATGAATAATGCTTTTTTTAAAAAAATGAATGGGATTTTGAAAGTTATGGTAAGTTTTTGTATATCCTAAAAATTCTAATCATCTTTTAGATGAGAAATACAGGTTTAAATCCTGAGCCTGTTAACTTTGGTCTTGATAATTTACTAGATATTTTAAATCAGTTTATGTTACATGGGAGACCCGTTCTATAGATAATTATGGAGTGTATGCTGTGTAAATGCCCCAGACAATATTCTCTGTGTTATTACCTGTTGCTGTTGTCTGAGAAGCAGAAATTAGGTGGGAGAGGTTTTTCCACACATGGTCTGGACTAATCCAGCACCACAGTATGGCCTGCTATGCCAATGCTCTACCTCTATATAGTAGTGCCGAGTCTCACACCACATGCCTCGGGGTAGTGGCCAGTGGAGTCTGCCCACTTCTGGTTGTCTGTCTACACTATACTCCTTCAGCTATGGAGGCCTGTGCCAGGAATTATTAATGAATTCAAAGTGACTCTGTAAAACATATGGTAATGGTAACTTGCTGAAGGGGTTTAAGGTCAGGGCAGAAGTCAATGAATATAATATATTGTTTGAGCAGAAGAACTGATTAATTATGTCTGCAGTGCAGTATGAGCCTTCACAGCCCATGGTGACACAATAGACAGTTTAACATCCTGAGAATGAAGCCCTGTCTTCCCCTTACTTTTCCTCTCGTGCCGATGTCTTTACCAGCATATTCCTCTAAAATATTTCAGGGAAAATGTGGCTCGATAGGGAATCCTACTTCAGGTTTGAGCTTTTGTCCTTTATTGCTTTTGTCCATGCAACCAGAGACTGCAGGCCCAACCGAGTAGTAAATGTTGTGATTTTCCCATGTTCTCTCCCCAGAGTTACTGAGGCTCCAGGACCCTTTCTTTGTTTGTTGCTTAGTTGACACTTATCCAAGACAACTCATAACTGCATCAGTTTACAGAGCTACTTAGTAATAGTGAAGCAATTAGGGTTAGGTGCCTTTCCCCAAGGGAATTACAAAAAGGTCCTTCAGTAACATCAGTAACTGGCAATCTTCAAGTTATAAGTCTATATCTATAACTATTATGCTGCCAGTGTCCCTCCAAAGTCAATGTTTTGGAATAATGTGCCCTAGGTAGGGTGTGCCTTCACCATAGCTGCAGTTAAATGTTATTTCATTCAGTACATTTCTATCAAGGATTTTAAAAAAGGAACTATGGTCCATAAATCTCTTCAGTAGAGTACCAGGGGACTTGAAAATGAGCCTGTCAACATCAGAGGGATAATTACAAGTAAAGTTGCTTTTTCTCTGTAGGAGCTCTTTCTGCTCAAGAAGAAGCCTACTGCCATTCAGCTGTGGTTGTCGTCATTCACAATGAACCATGTCATGCACTATCAAGTACTTAAGGTTACTCCTGCTGCATTGGCTCAAGGTTTTAACTAAAACTTCCCATTTCAATGGCTCTGTTTTTCTCCCTACAGCTCTTTCCCATTTCCCCCAGGCTTCACACAAGTGTGCAGCAGTTTGCCGAGGGGGTTTTCATTGTGTATATCTCCTTCCAGTAACACTATGTGTATACATGTAAAACATTAGTTTTGCAAATATCTTTTAATATCAACTAGTATTAGCTTTACATTCAGCTTAGTTCCTGTATCTTATAGGTATGTAAAAATATTTGTGAACAAATAAAAAATGCTTGTTTTATCTTGCATTTCATGCCATCTACTAGTAACAGTGCAGCCATCAGTACAACTTTTATGGTAACATTTCATCCCTCCAGAAAGGAAACATTACAAAAAGATCAAGTATTAATACTAAGTTTGAACAAAAATAGAATCTAAGAGACCTAGGTAAAATGGTCAGGGAAAATGTGCAAAAAGTTTATAACTGAAACATTAAGTTGTAACACTTCTGCTTTGATAAATGAATCAATAATACAGGCTACACTTAGACATGTAATCGTTCTAATAGTCCTAAAGCTTTGATTGTCATTATGAATTCTAAGCACAGCATCTGTCAGTGGGGTTTCAGTATACCGCATGGACTGAACATATCAAGAACTAAAATCATTTTGTTAAAAGATTGTGAGAAAAGGTCAATGAATGAATGAATGGTATGTATGAATGAATGTAGTGTGAAAATATTTAACATGCTAGTGTTCAAGCTTTGATTACAATGACTTTCAGTTTATTAGTAAATATCAGTAAGCCTAGTACTGAATTTATATACTCCAGGCTCTCTGTGGAACACCTTTCAGAAACAGAAATGAGACTGCAAAGAATCCAAAGCACATCATATCACATCAGATAGCTTCAAACTGACCAGACAGGTATATCAAAGGTTCATTTTAAAAAGAGTGCTGCCTCTGCCATCCAGTTTCACAGTTAAAATGCAATAACTGTTTGAAGTGGCGCTTGTTAAACGGAGCGCTAACAATAAAATGAAGACTGGCAATGTTGGCATGAAATTGCATGAGGTATGTAATGACCAAATGTAACAATGCAATATCCTTTGGCTAATTACAGAAGCATGGGGACCAGACCGCAACATTAGTAGGACTGGCCACAACAGGCCTCTTATTCTTCTACCTGCAGTCAAACTGGACACTTAGTTGGTGTTGAGCTTTTAATGTCAACAGGCAGCCAAGGTCTTGAAGTAAAGTCACATCTGAAAGCGTTTTCCTTCTCCATGTTGAGGCTGCCAGCATTGAGCCTCTGTCATAACCACCACACCTGTTTGGAATTAAGCTGATTGCTTTCCAGTGCCCTTGTGACGTGACCTTGCAACAGCATGGCAGGTTCTGCTGCAGAGCATATTAATGACCTTAACACTTTGTCTGAATATGGCATGGTCTGCGTGAAACAAATAAGATCTCCTCTGATGATAAATTTAGGATATTTTGTGGTCTCATCTTGTGGTATAGCAACAAGTGTCTATTAATAGCTGAAATACATCTTTGACATGTATGCTTTCACATAAACTCTCATAAGGTGTGAGGTGCTTTGAGTTTTTAAAGCTCTTTCCATTTAGATTTTTGTTTGTTTGAAACTGCATAGGTAAACATAGATACTTTTTTGAGACTTATGTTAGTGCAATATCTTTTGGTTTTTGTTTGCTTTGCAGTAAAATTCCTCTAGCTGGCTTTCTGTTGTTTTGCTTTTATTTCAGTTTAAAAATTCAAGACACTTTTTCAAGTCCAGTTCAATGTTACTTGCTGCAATCTTAAAAGCTTGCTTTAATGCAGTTAATTTCATTTAATTTGTTACTCTGTCTTATGTGACAGTTATTGTTTCTGATTTTGGTCTTTATTTCACTGCGATACATATTCTTGATCCGCTGTCATTGCTTTCCTGATAAAGACATACAGATTATCTGCATTTTAAGACTTTCAGAATCATCTTGCTCAACTCCTTCTTTTTGCCACCAAGACTCCATGAATTCCTTCCTGGGCTATTATTTTGCTGATGAAAGCTCTAAGTGACCTGAGGAAGACCTGAGAAAGTTTGCCTTCTATCTTATACCTCTTGTTCACAGGTTATGTTTTGCTTAAACCCTACACTTTTTGAACTGCTTACCTCAAAACTGCAAAATTTTTGGTAAATTAGTAAACCTTGAATGTTTGCAGTTGAAGGATGCAGGCAGGAGTCTTGAAGTCACATTGTTACTTTAGCACAGGTAATGATAAGTGGGGTAGTTGATCTTGCACAACTCAAGCTATTGCAAACCACACATAATGTGGCCCAATTATCCCCAGGGTCACAGCTGTTTTTGTGCTCACTTTGTGCACCTTTTCCTTCTCATTAAACCACAAAGAGAAGGTAGCCGAAGCTCAGATTGCTTAATTACCCTGACCTTGGTCTTGCACTGAGCACACCCTAAACCTAGGACACTCTAACCTTCCCTTTTCATCCTGTATTTACTCTTTAGAGGAGCTTTAGCACATCGTACAGTTCTGTGTCTGTGGTTCATGGTGTAATAGAGCAGAAATAGTCTGTAGGGTTTATTAAAGTATTGCATAATAGTCTTAACAGACAGTATAAATAAATCAGAGTAACTAAAATAGCGTGTGCTGTTCAGGAATTTAATATTTGAAGTGTTTTCCATTTCAGGAAGAAATGTCTCTTTTAAGGTAATTGAGAACTGCTCAATCAGCTTAATATCATTATATTAAACAGTGAAGCTACAGAGACAGAGACCTGCTCATTGACCATATCAGAACATTTCCAGTTACAGCTGAGGCACGTAGGAATACTTATAAAAGAAGTGCAAAAGTTATTAACCCATTGTTGCAGTCATCTAGTAGGAACAAAATGCCTACTTTAGATAACAGATTTGGGGTTGGAAACCAGACATAAATGGCCCACATTTTCTCTTTAAAACTGTGGTCCAGATGTTTGAGTCAGCTGACTGTTTTGAGAAGGCAGTTGTCTATGGTATTAGAGGTCAGTTTCTCTTGTCTTTCGCTTCTGTTTCTTAAGGAGAGAGGTTATCTGAACTCCTTTGCTAGTCTGTAGCCACAGAGCTTTAATTGGAAGTCCGGTTCCAGTGCTCGCTAGTCATGGATCTGCCTTTGCTTCCCAGTATCAGTTGATACCAGTGTTGTAGCAGCAGTAACAACAGTCGTAGCTGAGATTGGCACAGGGTTCCATTATTGGTGACCTCGAGTGTTTGTTTAAGGGGGAATAACCACACCAGTCGGTTCACACCCTGTCTACAATGTTTTGTTTGTCATCTGTCCTCTGCTTCTGCAGTGACGGCCTTCTTTATAATTGAAGTTCCCATATGAACATAAAAATTCCAAAGGTGTCCTGTGCACATTGACCTCAGTTTGAGTGCATTCTACCTCTTTCTACCTCTGGACTGAGTTGACTGTGGGCTTATACCTTACATCATCCACTGCTCATGCCTGTTTCTGCTTGAGGAGGAGGAAGATTGCCCCGGAGTATTTTTAGTTCTGTCTATTATACGTTGTCCTCTGTGTTCACACCGTGGTCCAGGACAAGGGCTATTTTACTCCTATGTATGTCCTGAACATCCATCCATCCATCTTCCTCCGCTATCCGGGGCCGGGTCGCGGGGGGAGCAGTCCGAGCAGAGTCCTCCAGACTTCCCTCTCCCCGCACACCTCCTCCAGTTCCTCTGGGGAAACCCCAAGGCGTTCCCAGGCCAGCCGGGAGACATAGTCTCTCCAACGTGTCCTGGGTCTGCCCCGAGGCCTCCTCCTCCCAGTGGGACAAGCCCGGAACACCTCACCAGGGAGGCGTCCAGGAGGCATCCGGAACAGATGCCCGAGCCACCTCAATTGGCTCCTCTCGATGCGGAGGAGCAGCGGCTCTACTCCGAGCTCCTCCCGGGTGTCTGAGCTCCTCACCCTATATGTCCTGAACATATTGTGGAAATGATAATACAGTTGACTTTGACTTTGATTGTGCTCACCACAGCGTTTTGAATCTCATCCATCAAGGGTGGTAGACGGGGATCTAGCAGTCGCTCAAACAATGCCTGTATGTGGCTTTTCTTTCTGTCTCAGTTTTCTGATGGTCCCCGGTTTTTATTTGGAAACAGTGCGCCTTTTATTAGGGTAGCAGGTATCTGAAAGAAACAGCTTTTGAGGTTGAAATAAATAGGGAAGGTTTGAGGGTAATGGAAGAATTCAGGTCACTGCTTGAGTTATCCTTTTTCATGTCCTGTGTTATATTTCAGGATTTTGTATTTTTAGTAGGCATAATGGAATATATTGAAATATTAAATGGGTTTAAGTTCCGTTGTCAGTCCACTTTCACAGCTACATAGTGTCTGCAGAAACTTCTGGCCTCCACTTTTGTGCTTGGTGTTGAAATGTGTGTATCTGTCTGTCTGTCTGCTGTGATTGAGTCCATCCATCTATCTAGTCATCCTTCCATCCCTCTTGATTGCTGGTTGTCTTTTTCCTTGAGCTTTCCCAAGCATTACAGCCTTTCAGAGAGAGTCTAAGCTTTGCATGATATGTCGAAAGTACAATAACCTCAGTCTCATCATTTGTTATTCTAATGAGAGTTTTGCCATGATTTGATCCAGTATCAATCTACTTGTTTTCCTGGCTGTCCATGGTATTCTTAAAGCTCTCCTCCAGTACTGGATATAATAGCATGACAGTCTTTGTTTAATTTGTATAATATAACATAATCATCCAGACTTACCCCTGTCCCAGTTCTGACTTTGCTACCTATGACATCTTTAGGCCTGGAGGCAGAGCTGTACTACGTGAGAGACAGCGTGGTCAATCACTATGCCCTCGCCTTCGTTATGCCTGTGCCAAGTGAAACCAGCAGCCTACACTTCACCTGGCAGTCCAAGAGCAAGGTGTAGTACTCATAGAAATGAGATGGCATGGGCAACTCTTAATTCAACTCAGTTTTGCAGTAACTGATACTGTCTGCTACAGGTGAACTACCGGCTGGGCTTCCAAGTGGACAACCCTGTTGCCATGAGCTTGCCACAGAGCAACATCTCTTCCCATGGAGAGGTGCCTCGCAGCCCCTCAGGTCTGTCGCTTCTTTTATCATTATTTTGCTCGGCTAAGGCTTTTATCAAACACAGCTTAATATCTTGTCCATTTACTTATTTGGATTCTTTTTATAATGGGATGAATTCAGCTTAAATACCTGAAGGGTACACCTAAAGGGATTTGAACCTAGGCCACCTTTTAGTGAAGTCCTGTTCTTTTCAACATTAGTCTACCTATTGCTTAATTTACATTTAAGGGCCTAATACTTTGGATATAAGCATTTTTTATGCATAGAGCCTGGATTAGTGAATGAGTTGTATAGGAATGGAACAAAAAAAATACACTTTCTATATTTCTATGAAAAATACTGTAAAAGTTCATTGCTGCTGCCTGCCTTTGTAGTTTTCAGAGTGGACCTTTTCTGCCTGGGGAAGGTGGATGCAGAGGTTATACTTACTGTCCAACTCAACTTGACCCTCCACCCCAACAACTTCACAGTCCTCAACTTCAAGCAGAGACGAATGTGTTACAAAAGTAAGACGTTCTCAGAACAGTTTACATTGTCATATGCAGATACTTTGGATGGATGTGGTTCAGATTCAGGTCACACTGAGCCCAATTGAAGTGGGAAAACTCATTTTTGATGGAAAAAAGTATGTAATGAAGACATCCCAACAGGTGCCTATATTGATGACCTGAGAAGAAAATGGTGTGAATGCGGTGCTGTACTTGTAGCAATGTTAAATATTTTACAGCATTTAAATGGATGCGACTTTCTGGAATTTGGTTCTTTGTTTGAATTTTACCTCTTGCCACTTGCAAATAAAAAGTTCAGTCAGTTTTTTTTTTTCCTTTATTGCAGGGATTGAAAATCCAGATCCAAGAATTCTACACTTCCCCAATAAGACACTCAAGCCTATCTGTAAGTAACCCAGCTCTTATATTGCAGGCTGGCTTTGGCCAAGAACGTTAGTGCCCCTCAGTCACTGGTTGAGTACTTCTGGCATGATCACTGTTCTTGTTTTGGAGTCTGTTTTGTTTGTAACTCTTCAAGACTTGGACCACCTACTACATTGCTTAATGTGATTGTGGTGGCAAACATGGGATCAAAGACTTGGAATACTAGGAAATGTAATAAAGCTGAAGCAGGATGTGCTGTGGAATATATGTTAACCAAAGAAAGTAGATGACTTCAGCCAAGCTTTTGATTTCATAACTTTGCCAGCCAAGAATCAACACTTGCCCATTGTAGGCCCCTCAGTCCATCAGTTTAATTGCATGTTATGTGTTCAAGCTGAAAATGATAATGGAGCTTAGTGTACTGACACTACTCTATTTAGGTAAATTTAACTTATATAAATCCATATTTATGTATAAATTTCCCGACATACATATTATTTACGGATAAAGCTTACGCAAAACATCTGAAATACATTAAGTGCAAGTCAGCGTTGCCAGACAAAGAAGAAAGCTGCATCTTCCCAGTTCCCGCCATGTATTGAGCCATGAACGCATCTCCTGTCGTTAGTGTAATTCTTTCTTTGCATGTTTTTTTTTTTTTTTCTTTTAAAACCAAGTTCATTATTTACAATACCTGCTGGTAAACGAGAACTGTCTTATAAGCGTACAGCAATCGATTTGGAGATGAAATTGAAAATAATAATATTGCAGTATTTAATATGTCTGACATTTACTGGAGAATTATATTGTGTCTTTTTTTTTTTTTTATAACCGTGTTTGCAACAAATGCATAGGGTAGGCTAGCCTATGTTGAATGGTGGGGGAGGAGGGGGAATCTGACATATGTAACGTTTGACTTGTGTAAGGGGTTGAAGAACGGTCTATTTGCGTAAGTGGAGGGGTGTCTGTACATCTTTAACTATGTTCAGTCTGAACTGTGACTGTTGCTGTGGCTTTAGTTACAGTATAATCAAGACACAGAGCTCGAAGCAGTGTTCAGGAAACATCTCACAAATGTTAGAGCATTCCAAAACAAATGATGGTCAGTCCCTTTTGAGCACAGCTGCTCCTTCCAGTGGAGATGCACATGAGGTCACATTAGGGTCACAAATGGCTGCTATTTGAGTTCTAACTGCCCTTTTCCTTGGCTCAGGTGTACTTATGCTTCTGGGGTGATGTGAAGACACTGTGGGGAAAGGAGTTTTTCCCTTCTTTCTCCAGTCTTTTCACTGGCTATATCACTGCTGGCTCTGCATTAGTTCAACCATTTGCAATCTGTGTTAGTGAGTGAATATGGCAGGTAGTGTTGTATATACTTTGTTTTTGGTTTTTACTGTTTTAAAAACATCAAATGGATGAAAGTACCTAGGCATTTTGCTCATATTCAACCGTTTTGATAGTATCTGTCTGCATGTAAAGGGATTTATTTTTGTTTCAGCACACAGATGTAGAAATAAATATCCTGTTTATTTTTGGTCTGTTTTTGTTTTGTTTATGTTCATGCCTTATGTCTCTTACTTCCACCCCATCCAGATGAGAGTGTGAATATGACCCCTACCACATCCACCCAAGTCTTCTACATTAGTGTGGGTGTGTGCTGCGCTGTTATCTTCTTGGTAGCTATCATTCTGGCCATGCTGCACCTGCATAGTATGAAAAGGATGGAGCTAGAGGACAGGTGAGCACAGTAACACAACTAAATGGTTCCTGTACTCCCCAGGCTATATCAAAATTCTGTCCCAAATGATGCTCTGTCAGGTACTGGTTCATCATACTAAATGTAAAAGATTAAAAATGACTGGACCTGTATTGCACCTGTTGAATTATGTACTGAATTAAGTCATACAAAGTATAGCTACAGTATGATTTATCTATGAATTTTTAGAAACATCTTTTAAATGTCCATAATGCTCTGCTTGCTGTTACAGAAGAAAAACAAACTTCTTGTATCTGTTGCTAGAATTCAGTTAATACAATTTTTTTTTTAAAATTCAGTGTTTGATTACCAGTTTCTTTGCATACAGATAATACTTCCACTTAGTGTGTCAGCTGGTTCATTGTTTTAAATACTGCTGGTAAAAAAGTGATGATGTTCTTCCATAAATGCCTTGTAAATGTGAATCAGGGTAGATTCCTTGCTGTAGGTTTAAATCTAGGCAGGATTTCTTGAAATGCCAGTGACCTTTTACTGTGGAATATGATAACTTTTTATAGTGGAGGTATTTCACAGAAAGTAGTTGTGTGGCCTTCTTGTTTTTCTCTGATGGGAGCATTTTCTCTGTTTGGGATCTTCCTCACCAACTTGCTTCCCAGTGTGAGTGACAGCAGCAGTTCCCAGGGCCTCTCTCAACCATCCACCCAGACCACACAGTACCTAAGAGCAGACACACCTAATAATGCTGCCCCTGTCACAAGTAAGTACTGCCCACACACTGGCACACACCAAATAATTTTCTTTTCAGTGAAATTAAAAACAGGACTGGTCAGTTATATTTGAGGTCTGAGATATATCCAGCCATTTATAAACCCCCCTTTGTGAAAAGTGTTGCATTTTGTATTTGTACTTCAGACTCTGCTCAGCTCAGGATTGAACATGAGCTCCAATGGCATGGAGTTAAACCTAAAGGTACTCTTGGACATTGTAGTCTAGTGTGCTGCGCTGTACTTGGCCTCATTCCACATGGCTGTATTTCTCACCTACTTTTACTGCGGTTCTAAGACTTGCAGAATTTTTCATGTTATTAATGTCTATGTCACGATGTTTTGCATGAGATCTTGGGGAAGGATGGAAAGAATTGGTATTTATTCGGCTATTGAGAGCGCATTGCAGCAGAGGGCTCTCACTTACTACGGGAGACTGTAAATCTCAACTAGATTCTGGTTATACCTAACACAATGCATATTTACATTCACATTTCACCACAGGTTAGTGATTGCACACACATTATGGGGCTTGTGCTTACATTCTACATAAATACACATACATTTAACAACAGGCACAGGTATACACTCAGTTCCTCACTCTTAATCTGTTCTGCAGTACATTACACAAAACAGACAATGCAAAACGTTTATTCATGAGTAAAGAGAACCCTAATTTAATTGAGCAATACTTGCGTCTACTTCCGTATACATGACTGGGGTCCTGGTAGGACCCAGATTAGATCAGCAATGCTTGCTTCTGCTTCTGGTTACATCCCTTGGGGCTCACTGGAACAAATGTGGTACACAGCCTGAGAGAGAAATCAGTGAGCACATTGTTATGATGAACTGTAGACATCAAAGTAAACTTCAGAAAACAGTTGTTTTGTTGTACGTATGTTTTAGTGTGTGTTCTCTTTGATTTATTATTATTCATTGTAAATATATCAGCATTTTTGGAGTTTTTTCCTTTTTGTGGCCACTTTAAATCTTAGCTCTGAAGACCTTCTTTGGCAGAACCTTCATTGAGTTATGCAATTTCCATTAACCCCTCCCAATTTTAGTGACATTTTTGGTAATAGTAGTGGGATAGCCATCTGTAAAACAGTGCATTTACGGGCAAGGACCAGTGTGCATTCCTAGCAGAAGATTCCCAGTCCACATGGATTAAAGAGAAGGATTTGATAGTCGCTTCAAACAAAAACAAACTACATCAGCAGCAGAAGTGTGATTTGGTTTCTGTACTTTGAATCATATTGTCCAGCTAGTAAAATTTAAAAAAGGAATTTTTGGTAGTGCTACAGTACATTAAAAAATCATTGTGGGATATGGCAGCCCCAGCTCTGTCTTTACCAGTTTTGTTCAGAAGCAACCATTAAAAAAAAAAAAGGGAAATTCTGGAAATCTGTTTTTTCTGCCCACACCTGCAGCACAGCTGTAGCCACTAGTATTGGCAGATAAGCTCTTTGGAAAGAGCTGAAAATGCCTGCCCATCAGCAAGGCGAGGACATTGAAAAGTATCTTGCAGAAGTTAAATCACTTTGGGGTGTCTTTGAACCAGCCAAAGGAAAAATAGGTGTGTTTGGTACCTCTGGTCATTGGTAAGGTTTGTTAGACATATAGTGCAATGACTGAAGAAAGGTACTTACCCTGACCTGGAGGAGCTGCTGGCAAAACTCAACAAGTGACTTACCAACAGCACTTTGAAGACACAATAAACCCTGGGGAGAACCCTACCAAGACTTACTGCTGTCTCAACGGATATATATCAGCGAATTTCACCCAGAGGAGATTGACAGCTGCTTTGCATCCTGTGACAAGGGCCTGGTTAGGGGAACATGAGCCAGGTTATAGGATGACTGTTGTCAAAATGGCTGTTCAGTACATCTGTGCTTATCTATGAGTCCCTCTGTGACACTTCTTCGATGCATGCTCAGATTTAGCAGAGGCAAACTTCAAATCTTGTTTGATGTGTCACCTTAACAAATAGCTGGGTAGTAAAGCCATAAAGACCAGTCCATATCATTCCCAGATGTATGGATTGTCAACAATCAAACCCTTAAAAACACTGAGGAAGTGTCTATTTGAACTGAAAAAGAGTTGGGCAAGTGGATGGAGTTCCCTTCCCCCCCCCCCCCCCCCTTTCTTACAGCAAAGTGTGCCAAACATCCACTGGATTACCACCCTTTAAGCTTGTTTTGTATTCGAACTGTACAAAAGTCAGTGGATCTTTTGAAGAAGACCTGGAAACTTTCTTTTACTACAGTGGATGGAAAATATGCATTACGGTATACTATAATATTGTACAGTATGCACTGCAAATGAAACACTGCTTGGAGAAGTATTGGTAGGCAGACAGTGAAAACCTGTGAAAAGCCAGTAAGTTACTGGGCTAGTGGCAAGGCCGTATAGCATCCTCTGCAAGATGGGCCTCATTACATGTGAGGTTCACCACCTTGACAAAGGTAAAACAGACAAACCCTGTAAACCTCAAAAAGTGCAAACCAGCAAAGCCTGTGCAAGGAGATTCACTTATGGTGCATAAGGCAATGAAGAGCCTGAACTGGAAACAGAAGCACAGGGGTCTGCCACCACAACACATTACGGTACATAAGCTAGTGTTCTTCCACAGAACAAGATAATGGGCTACTTTCTGCAAAGTAATGAAATCAGAAGATTTTAAATGAAATGAAATGAAATTCCTCATCTTAGGAATTTTTGCTGTTGTGCTTGTTTTCTTTCTTGTGGTCGGCAAATCTCCCTAATCGTCCCTGATAGCCTGAACTGATGCCAAAATAAGAAACATGAACATTTGCACCCATCTCTCGCTTCACAAACATCTAGAGCAAGGTACTTGCCCTGAAGTACTACATTAAAAAAGATACCCAGCCATGTAAATGGATACTTGTAAGTACTTCAGTACACAAAACTGACATTTCAGGTCACTTTGGACAAAGCCTTCAGCTAATAGTACTTAATGGTACTAATATCTGCTGCTGTGTCAGGTCTTCCGCAAACAGAAGACAAGGAAAGCACCAGGCCCAGACGGTGTCTCACCAGCCTGCCTAAAAATCTGTGCTGACTAGCTGGCCCCTATCTTCACAAAGATCTTCAACAGATCACTGGAGCTGTGCGAAGTTCCTTCCTGCTTCAAACTCTCCACCATCATCCCCATCTCGAAGAAACCCAAAATCACAGGACTGAACGACTACAGACCTGTTGCCCTAACGTCTGCGGTCACGAAGGCATTTGAAAAACTGGTGTTGGCCTACCTGAAAGACATCACTGGACCCTTGCTGGACCCTTTGCAGTTTGCTTATCGAGCAAACAGGCCTGTGGATGATGCAGTCAGCATGGGACTGCACTACATCCTGCAACATCTGGACAAACCAGGGACTTGTGTGAGGATCCTGTTCATGGACTTAAGTTCGGCCTTCAACACCATCATCCCACACTTCCTCCTGTCCAAATTAACCCAACTCTCTGTGCCCACCTCCATCTGTCGGTGGATCACCAACTTCCTGACAAACAGGCAGCAGCTAGTGAGGCTGGGAAAGTGTTCATCCAATACTTGCACGATCACTACTGGCGCCCCCCAGGGATGTGTGCTCTCCCCACTACTCTTCTCCCTGTACATCAACAACTGCACCGCAAAAGACCCCTCTGTCAAGCTCCTGAAGTTCGCAGATGACACCACACTCATTGGCCTCATCCGGGATAGTGACGAGTCTGCATACAGACAGGAGGTTAAAAAGCTGGCTGTCTGGTGCAGTCACAACAACCTGGAGCTGAACACGCTCAAAACGGTGGAGATGATTGTGGACTTTAGAAGAAAGACCCCAGCATTATCCCCACTCACCATCATGAACAGCACTGTGGCAACAGTGGAGTCATTCAGGTTCCTGGGCACCACCATCTCACAGGACCTGAAGTGGGAGCCCCACATAGACTCCATTGTGAAGAAGGCCCAGCAGAGATTGTACTTCCTTCGCCAGCTGAGGAAGTTCAACCTGCCACAGGAGCTACTGATGCAATTCTACTCTGCAGTAATCGCTCTGCACTTTTATAACCGTCTGGTTCGGCTCAGCTACGAAATCAGACATCAGAAGATTACAGCAGATAGTTTGGACTGCTGGAAGAATCATGGCACATCCACCCCAGCTCTCCAACAACTGCACTCGTCCAGAGTCAGTAAAAGGGCTAGCAAAATCATCCTAGACCCCTCACATCCAGGTCACTTCCTCTTCGAACCCTTGCCATCTGGCCGGTGCTACAGAGCACCGAGCACCAGAACAGCCAGGCACAAGAAAAGTTTCTTTCCTCAGGCCATCTACCTCATGAACAGCTAAATCCCCCCTAGAGAGTAAACCAGTGTAATACACAATTCTATTTATATTTATAATTATGTCTATCACATCATGTCTTACTCACATTTCCTTGCATTTGTATAGAACATACCTGTACATACATATAATGTGACTATTTTTTGTATATTGTGTACTTTATATTTTTTATATATTTTTTTAATCCTTTATTCACAGAATCTATCTTCTCATCTGTGTCTTGTCACTGTCATTCTGTCTGTGCTGTGGAAGTTTCTGTTACCAAGACAAATTCCTTGTATGTGTGAACATACTTGGCAATAAAGCTCATTCTGATTCTGATTATTACTGCTAGTAGTAATGGTAACTTGCATCGCGGGGTAAATTGGCAGTGATTTCTGTATTAAGTGAAGAAATAGAAACCACTACACTCATTATCATTTGCGTAAATATTACACATTTAATGCCTAGATGAACATTGATGATAATCAAATTTTATTTTGTGTTTTCCATTTTTAGCAACTTGGAAATGTCTTTATCGTCACTAATATGTCTACATCAAAAAGTTTAAGGTGCTAAACAAAGTAGAACGGAAAGTCTTACCTGTGAGTTTCAAACCTGAAGTGATAAAATTCCATTGATTTTTCCTGAAAGGCAATATCTTTACATGCTATCAGTGATTAGTTTTCAAAATGCCATTTTCTTCTCTCTCTGGTCATTAGACAATCACCCAGGTTCTACTCCCATCCTTCAGCTTGCTGGCTCTTCCTTCCCTAATCCTGGTGCTTCTTTGCATGAAACCAGAAGTAAGTTTCATCCATCTCAATTTAAAAAGGCAGTACAGCTACTACTTTAGAATCTTTCAGTTTTTGTGTTTTTCTTTCTGTGCAATCAAATACAGAATAATATTTTGTATGTTGTACAGCTTCTTTGTGACCTCTAGCTATAGGGTATCTCATAATGAGCTAAAACATCAACAGATGCTTCGTAGGTGCTGTATGTAGTACTGCAATTTGTGTAGTAATTCAGGCAACACTTCTCAAGTTACAATTCAACTACAGGAAAAACTGCAGTTAAGGTAATGGTTCCAGGAAATATTAATGAACATGAATCAGATATTTTTCAAATATAAATTTAGCCTACACAATCATTGCATATCACCAACCACACAAGACAAATTAGTCTAGATGTCTGCCACACAAGACAGGCTGATAAAGTTAATCTTTTATGTTGCATCGTAATTAGATTATATAATTTTTTTTCACCTCACATCAGTGTGAGTTTAGGTACAAGATACATTCTGATGTTTGCATTTTTTGTGTAACAAGGTAAGCTACACCATTGCTTGTTACTTTGGCCTTCAAAATTTCTTTCTCCGCTTACTTGGATCAGTACATCTGTTTTCTAACTGTGTCTGTCTTTTTGTATGTGTGTTATAACTCAGGCTACCCATCTCTCCGCATTGAGAAGAACGACCTGAGAAGTGTTACACTACTGGAGGCCAAGGCTAAGGTCAAAGACATTGCCATCTCTCGTGAGAGGGTTACGCTACGCGACGTCCTGCAAGAAGGTAGTACTTATGCTTATTCACATTTTGCTGTTATTGTGTTAAGTTATAAAACTCAAGTAAGAAAAATGTACGTGGTTTTACTTGCTTTGGTGGACACATTCCTTCTTCAACTTTCCACTAGCACTAAATAATGGAATGACATTAAAGCCTTTTGCAGAATTCCATCCCATATCTTCAGAAGTGAGCATAAGTGACTTGAGTTAATCATACTCTTCTCAAATTGCTCTTGTGTTATGGAGCACTGCAGACTGCTACGCTCCTCCACCTTTGCCCACTTGGTCGCATGCACAAGAGGTCCTTCTGGCTGTAATGTGGTGGAATGACCTCCCTCTCTCATTCAGAACTGCTGAATCTCTTTCTACATTTAAGATGGGTGTTACAGCACACCTCTTCCAGACTCACTTCTCCCATGATCTCTTAAGTTCATGTCATGTGTAAATGTTCATGCTCTATAACTTTGAGATCATAACTGTTGAATAGTAGATAAACTTTCATGCCAGCTACTCATGTCATATGAATGTTTGTTTTATAAAAAAAAAAAAAGTGATTAGGATTGCCAATCATTTGGATAAACCTTTATGCAGCTACTTGTGTGATGTACATTGGTTCATATGGTGGAAAGTAACAAATTAACCTTACTTTAGAATCACGTGTCTGCATCCAAGTCTCTCTCTCTCGACGTAATGCACACATTGTATTTTCTGTGAGATGTACGTAGTTTTTAAAAAAAGAATCTGCTAAATGAATACTGTAAATGTAAATCTCAAATCGCTGCTGGAGACAACAAAGCATTACATTTTAATTCTGTGAAAGTAAACAGGGCGGTAGCAATAAGTGTTCATATTAACAGTGGGTTCCAACTGAAGCTATTTCCCCAGTGGATTGTTTAATACACACACACATTTTCAGAACCGCTTGTCTCATATGGGGTCACGGGGAACCGGAGCCTAACCCGGCAACTCAGGGCGCAAGGCTGGAAGGGGGAGGGAACACACCCAGGACGGGACGCCAGTCCGTCACAAGGCACCCCAAGCGGGACTCGAACCCCAGACCCACTGAAGAGCAGGACTGTGGTCCAACCCACTGCGCCACCGCACGCACGCACGCTCGCTCGCTCGCTCCATACGGGGTCGCGGGGAACCGGAGCCAACCCGGTAACACAGGGCGTGAGGGGGAGGGGACACACCCAGGATGGGACGCCAGTCCATCACAAGGCACCCCAAGCGGGACTCGAACCCCAGACCCACTGGAGAGCAGGACCTGGTCCAACCCACTGCGCCACCGCACCCCCCCGTGCTGGATTGTTTAATAATTCTTTTTTTTAAACTTTTACATGAAAGTTTTCTTACAGATGTGCCATTCTGTGAGAAACAATGTAAAGCATACTCCAGGTTATGGATAAAGAAATTAGTGTTTCAGGAGTTCTTAATTTGTCCTAGGATTTAAACTTTAAAAAAAAAAAAAAAAAATACATATTCATAACTGTAAATTTGTCAGCAGTCCTGACTAATATTTATTTATTCATTCATTGTCTATAGTCCTACTCGTGGTAGTTATGGTCATAACCACAACCTATGCCTCTAGCTTTAGCTCCGGAGTTCTGTGACCCTACATTGGACAAGCAGTTAGTGATAATGCATGTATGAATGAAAACATAACAGTGAAAGGTGAGCCACAAAAAACATTTTGGTTTCAAATACAAAATGTCTGAAAAATGCACTGTCGTGCTTGAAAATACCTTTTAATTAATTACCATATTTTTCATTTGGGAACCATTCTCTCCGTAAGGAATAATCATAATTCTGTCCCCTCACAACAGGAATTTGCCTAACGGGGTGATTTCATGGAACAAATTATCCCCATTCTGTGAGGGACTGATTTATTCCTATTAATTTGCAAAGCTGTATCGAAATGACAGCTTAATAAGAGTGAGCTACTGCTCCATATGTAGTTCAAATTCCTTTCCATTTTTATAATGCTGATCTTTATTCGAAAAACAAATATTAACTTTTGAGTACATCTGTTAACATGGTGCACACTACCAAGTATTAGTTCTACACACTCCAGTTTTTCATTTTGCACGCAGCTGTAAAGGTTTTTTCAAAGAACATACTTTGGCAAAGATGACATTCCAGGCTGAGTGAGTTCTGGAACCCAAAAATCTCAGCTTTGATCATTCAGAAGTATATGTGGTGTGTGTGTAGGAGCTGGAGGTCATTGGATCTTTCTCCCTGCTTTATCAATGTTTCTTGTACAAGACAAGCTGCTTGTACAACACCAAATAAATTTTCTTCATCCATCCCTGTTGTACAGTGGAGTCAGACTGCTGTACCCACTTGCTAAAACCATGCACAACTTCCAGATTTCGAAACTGTGAGCCCTGTAGAACTCTTACATTCAACTTGAGATTTACCTGCTAAGATTTACTATCAGGTCCTGACAAGTCTAGTGATGGCAAGTAGAGAGAGACAGGAGAGACTCTCACAGATCTTCTTGTTCTCTTCCTTATTGTTAGGCTAAGTACACCCCAAATCATGGCTTTTTTTGAAGTGTGAAAAGTTACTTTTCCTGTAAGCCCTGATTGCACCCCATTGCTTTATCTGCTTTTTCCTATATGTCCTCGAGCAACAAAACAGAACACAGTTAGATCCATATATGCTGTAGATTTGGAGTCCCTATTTGGTCCTTACTGGATCTGTATGTGAGTTTATTTGCAAAGGTCAGTAGAGTTTGCCTAATCCCTCAGATGGGGGGAAAAAACTTTGACTCTTGTCAGATGTCTTCAGCTGCAAAAAGTAAAGGTAACCTTGATGAGGAACTTGTGCTTTTGGGTACATGGTGCTTTTACTGTTAAATTTTGTAAGGGGTAGAATTCCATTCCTTCCTATATGCTAAGAACAATTTTGGGCCTTTTTTGAAAAAAGTCTCTTTCCCTCACAGGGACATTTGGTCGTATTTTTCATGGTGTTCTAGTGGACGAAAAGGACCCAAGCAAAGAAAAGCAAGTCTTTGTGAAGACTGTGAAAGGTATGGTACTCTTATTCTTTTGTTGTTGTTGTTGTTATTGATGATACTGCTGTTCACTAGGCCAGCTTTGCAAAATCAAGTTTCAGTGGCACTGTTTTATTTTCCTTTGATTTTTTGACCACCCTGATTTAATCCTGGAGTACAATTGCATGAACCTTTATTTTTCATAAGGTTGGTGAGCAAACTAAGCGATTCTTATGATTCTTCTGTGTTCATCAGGAGCAGACTAGCCCCACAAAGACTAGACCTTGGTATCTGTTAGTTATAATTTTTCAGACTGCTCAGCAATTTAAAAAAAAATCTAAAGTGCTGTTTTTCTCAAGTAAATGTAGCAGAAACTTGGAATCATCTCTGATTCTGGTGCTGTCACAGTTATATTTTGTTTTACCATATCTTTAAGTACACAAACCCATTAGGATTAGGATGTGGGTAAAACAAAACTTGTTTCTATTATAGAAAGCATTCTATAATTCTGTAATGTTTAATCTTTAACCAGTGCAAAAAAGACATTTTGATGCATTTTAATTCCACTATTGTGCCTTTTAGAATCAAAGTTAAACTATATTTGCATTTCAAATTCCAAAATTTCATTTTACACTTAACCCCATCTTACATTAAAGTACTTTAGACTTTTTTTTTTTTGGGTTTAATTAAACTGCACAGCCCTAAAGCCCACCCAAATGAACTCCATGAACCTCTGGTGGTAACAATTCTTCACCCTTCCCATTTTCTCAGACCATGCATCAGAGATACAAGTGACCATGATGCTGACAGAGAGCTGCAAGCTTCGTGGTCTTCATCACAGGTGAGTCTGACCATGTCTGTGTCCACATGAACACCATCATAAAAATAAATAACTTTATCTGCTCACCAAACCAGTAGATGCACTAGAACAAACTGTGACTCAATTAAATTTGAACAAAATAAAAAATGAGGGTGGAATTTGAGTCCAACTTCCCCATTTTAATGCAGACAGCAACAGTATTTCCTCTGCTGTCCCAACTCTGTTACAGAAGTATTTTTTCAGGTCCCTGGCCCACAGATTAAGGTCACATTTGTCACTGGTGTCCTCCACTCTAGTGTAACACCTTCACTGCTTCACGTCGTAAAACTGCTTTTGAGCGTAATACCTATGTAAATTTAGCGTTGAAGTAGCCTTCCTCTGCAGTTGAGTAACATTGCTCAAAACGTCTCATTTTTCACAGAATTTTTACATGGCATACTGTTCCACTTACAATTGCACTT
The DNA here is from genome assembly GCF_900964775.1 of Scleropages formosus. NCBI lineage: Eukaryota > Metazoa > Chordata > Actinopteri > Osteoglossiformes > Osteoglossidae > Scleropages > Scleropages formosus. Next base: position 28,376,750 of record NC_041808.1, read on the forward strand.
CCTCTTTTGATCTAGTGATTTTTAGATATCAAGCAATGCATAATTCAAATTCTTTTTTTTTCCCCAAGCTCATGTGGAAAGTGTCTTACGTATCAGGGGTATTCATCTTTTTCCTTCTGGCCATAATGTATTTTTGTTCCATCATTCAAAATCTGTTAGTTCCTGAACTGGACAACTATTTTGTATTGTGACCAAAAAAAAAACACACGCAACTGCTAAATATCATTTTTGCGTAAAGCTAGCATTATTACGTTATTTTTAAAATTTGCATTAGTATTTAAACAAGAATGTTGCTTCCTAAAAAGTACACTGACACTGCAGCCTGAAAGAAACGACATACTAAGGGAGGACTATGAGAGAAGATGAAGGACCACTGAGTGATGTTTGTTCCAGGAACCTTCTGCCCATCAGTCATGTGTGCACAGAGGATGGAGAGAAGCCAATGGTGCTGTTGCCCTACATGAACTGGGGCAATCTTAAGCTATTCCTGCGCCAGTGCAAGCTGGCTGAAGCCAACAATCCACAGGTAAACACCCACACTTTGGCAGAACGCAGTGTCTCATTGGAGAGGTGATTGAACACAAGGGCCAGGGCACTTTGGTAGGTGTCGTGTGACTTACGATATTTCATGAAGTGTCACCTTACTCCCAGCTCATCAGTTAGCCTCAAAGCAAAGAAAATATCTTGTGTGAAAACTGACAGCCGTTCCTTCACAAGATGAAGGTTGCCAGCCATTATGCTGCCAAATGTCTTGTATGATTTCAGGGAATTTATCCTCTCGATTCCTGCCCCATTCCTTTCATTGCATTCTTTAGGTAGTTGCTGAGGCAGACAGAGGTTGAAAGTCAAACATCTTTTTTTTTTTTTTTTATTGTGTTGCAATAAATTAAGGATATAAATCAAAGTTATAAGAACCGAACAACCAAATGTCCTGACAGGTGCTTGGTCTATAAATGTTTTATATCTAGACTGAATGCTTGGAATTTTATCTGTTTATATTTTGGCTGTTTAGTTATATCTGGAATGGAATGCCCTTTGCTCATTTTAAGTTGAAGGCAGCCTTGCTCATCTATATGTACCATTTATTGATTTTCATCTTTTTATGCTCTTTCCTTCACTTTTTCTTCTCTCTCTCCACCCTACAAAGGCCATCTCACAGCAGGACCTGGTGCATATGGCCATCCAAATGGCTTGTGGTATGAGCTACCTAGCACGGAGAGAGGTCGTCCACAAAGATCTTGCAGCCAGGAACTGTGTGTAAGCACATTATGCATTCTTACATACGTTTTTCTTGCATATGTACTCCCCAGCCATCTCCATTCAGAAACAGGGTTCCAGTTGACTGCCTCTGTTTTCTTGCTATAAACTTTATATCACTGATGCATTAGTGTTAACTGTAATCACCTAAAATTTTGGGTTTTTTTTAAATTTAATTAAAAAAAAAAAAAAAAAAAACTCCAGTGTCTTGCTCAGGCCTACTGCAGCCTTAATGGGGCTCTTAAACCTCTGGCTATAAGACCATACTGTTTACCCACATGTTACCTGGTTAATTAGTATTTATAAGAGTAGTTCTGTAGTGTGGGGGTGTGGTGGCGCAGTGGGTAGGACCACAGTCCTGCTCTCCGGTGGGTCTGGGGTTCGAGTCCCGCTTGGGGTGCCTTGCGACGGACTGGCGTCCTGTCCTGGGTGTGTCCCTTCCCCCTCCTGCCTTCCGCCCTGTGTTACCGGGTAGGCTCCGGCTCCCCGCGACCCCGTATGGGACAAGCGGTTCTGAAAATGTGTGTGTGTGTGTGTTCTGTAGTGTCTGTTGATTGTCTTTTTAATAGAAATTGGTGGGAGGCCTTACTTTAGGATCTTGAAAGGTCTGTATATAAAGTGGGATTTACATAGAAAGAGCTTATGATTGATGCCGTTGTGTGTTGCAGCATTGATGATGGCCTACAGGTGAAGATCACAGACAATGCGCTAGCCAGGGACCTTTTCCCCATGGACTACCACTGCCTGGGGGACAACGAGAACCGGCCTGTGCGCTGGATGGCACTAGAGAGTCTGCTCCATAGCGACTTCTCAAGCGCCAGTGATGTGGTGAGATCATGAAGTCCATCCTGCATCATTCCTTTGCCTTTACCCTGGTGGTTAATTGTGGACATCATAAATAAATTAATTTAGCCACTATAGGGACCCACTCAGACCTCATGTAAAGGGGTCTTGTACAATTAAAAGCAGCATATGAAAATATATACAGCTTATGAAAATATACACCTTTTTCATACAACAGGCTTATTATTCTACATTCTGCATAGTATTATACATTTGTCTGTTGCATGGTCATTCTGCAGCTACAACAGGTGAAAAGAAGTTCATATAAGAATGTCAGTTGCCTTTGCTTCATGTTATTTCAGCCAGTAAAAGATTTTTAAAAGGAACAGTTCAGTCCTAGTGAGACACGTTTACTGTGCAGCTTTCATTTTGCTTTGCACTTTAGTACAAAACAGTACAATGAGGGAGTCTATCATAAAAGTGTAGGCAAAAAAAGATATATAAAAGAAAGCCATTTGTCCATACAGTATTTTTTTTTTCAGCCGGTAGTTAGAGAAATTTCACTCCATTTCTGTGCAGCTTTCAGACTGTCATGGAAACACATATGAAGATAGTTCAGTTAAGAACAAAGCTTAAGAAGTACAATTTTCAAAAATGGGTAAAATACTTGACGGACTGGCGGCACATCTTGGGAGTGTCCCCTCCCCCTTCAGCCTTGCACGCTGTGTTAAGCTCCGGCTCGCCGCGACCCCACTCAGGATGAGCGGTTTCAGCCTGTGTGTGTTTGTGTGTGGGTAAGATTCTTTTGGTTGTGTTATCTTTTGTTTCTTCTGGTGTGTCTGTTTAATTCTGTGCATTACTGTTTAGTTCATAACATTGCATTCACCTTGGATAGCTGTTATACTAGCATCCTTCCAGTTCAAAAACTGTTTAGTAATGGGGAGCATTAAAAAAAAAAAAAAAAACAGATAAAACATGTTTGATGCTTTGCACCTGCTACAGAAAAGGCTTCTTTTAATAGCAATGTCTTTTTTCATTCAAAAAGAAGAAAATGTTACATTAACTAGTGACTGACAAGCAAATAAGGCTCAAGTTAAAGCCTGGTAAATCATCACAAGTCCAGTATCTGGTAAAGTCAGTTTGATGAAGGCCTCACATCTTCATTTAGTTTCAGCTGTCACATTACTCATGGTTTCCTAAACCTAGGAAGAATGAAAGCATCATATGTTTTGGTTGAAAAAGTAATCACCGTGTTTGCAAAATATATGCTCACAATGAAAGGATATACATTCAAAATTCTTCCACAGAGTGATCGGTTTTATTTGGATTTCAGTTTTTGTCAATACATGTCATCTTTTGACCAAATACTTTTAGAGGACATTAAAACAAAATCTTTGAGAGAAAGAAATATAGCTAAATATATTATTGGTAGTGAATGTAATAATACAGTATTTAGATGGTAATAAGTCAAAATAATGTCACAAATCACGGCCCCTAATATTTAAACATGCATTCCATCACAACTTGTATATACAGTAGTGTACTGAAAAGTATTTTGTTCTTCACCTTTCATTTTTCAATTGTCATTTTGTCTGATCTTGTCCCTGATTGATCAGTGGTCGTTTGGAGTGACCCTGTGGGAGCTGATGACTCTAGGACAAATCCCATATGTGGACATTGACCCCTTTGAGATGGCCGCCTACCTGAAAGATGGCTACAGAATAGCACAGCCAATCAACTGTCCTGACGAACTGTGAGTTCCACACCAAGTGATTCTCTTCACACTTTCTTCTAATGTGTTTCTCTATATTTGTGTTTCATGTCAAAAAGAATGATGTCCCTTCAGTGTTAACTGTACTGGAAGCATTCAGAATTACATTTTGAAGGTATGCAAACTTTAACCGTAGCTGTGGTAGCACTCATGGGCATGGAGTTGTACAAGTATGGAGTGTGGTAAAGAGAGTTGTGATATAATCTACCACAAAAAAAAACATGCTGTAGAACTCGTTTCTACTTATATTTCTTACACAGTGCAACAGTGAAAGTTGTCACTCCATTAGTAAACAGCCCATGGTGTGTTCTGTTGCTTTTTTGTTTTCCACTTTGAAATTCCATTCCAATTAATGTCAGTATTTATTATGTTCCGATACCAGGTGATGTGTGCAAATTGAACATGGTACATATAAAGAACAAGAAAGGATAATGACTGAAGTATCTTTTTTTAGATATTCATTCAAAATGTTTTAAACAGGTATGGAATGTTGTTTGGGTTGGTTACTGATTTTCATTGAATTTGTAGTATGCTTATTTACATTTCATGCTCCCTAGTGAAAGCTGCTAATTGTATCTATCTACTTACTTTTTTGTTTCCCCCCTCCCAGGTTTGCTGTGATGGCCTGCTGCTGGGCCCTTGATCCAGAGGAGAGGCCTAAGTTCCAGCAGCTCGTGCAATGTCTCACAGAGTTCCATTCAGCCCTTGGAGCTTATGTATGAAATCCAGCCCTCTTTTTTTTTTTTTTTTTAAAAAAACATGGCCATCAGTTTTCATGTACAGCTCTAAACCTTAGGAACATGAAAATAATGATTTTCAACAAAAAAGCATTTTAAGAAGCCTGTTTGTTTTGCATTCCTTTCTCATAATCAAGAGATTATATTTTAGTTAAAAATCCCAGTGAAATGTGTGCTATCTTGGTTTGGACAAGACCTTGACCTTTGAACCTTGGTTTGGACAAGAAACTGTGACTGACACATTTGAATACAGAACTGACCACACTGTGGTCAGTGTTCTTGGTTCAGATCCCAATGAGAACAAATCTCTTCACTCTGCCAAAGTTGGCATTTTAGTGTGGCATAACCACATGCTTCACAGACATTTGCCTTAAAATTGTTGAAATTGTAATTCTCTGAAGACTAACCGTACACTACTGTGCCTGCTATTTAAAATGAGATTCAAACTTGTGAAATACTGGATTTGATAAAACACTACTTTTATTATTATTTTGTATAGATTTTGTATATTGGGGAAGAAATTTTTTAGGTTTCAAGTTTGTTACCATCCTTTAGAGACGGTTTTGGTGGGTGTTCAGTAATCACAGAACTCTTCATCCTTGTACATGCTGCACAGGGACAGACAGGCAGTTCTTACGAGTTTTCGCATTCACAAGACTAGGACTGTTGCTCACTGCACATATGGATGTAAGAAAAAATAATGAAAACTCCCTTTTCCTAATTCGGAATTAAGGAAGTGAAGATGTTAAAATATTTTAGCTTTTCATCCATGGTGATCATGATGTACATATATTTTTAAGCTTGTCACAATAAAACCTTATTACCTTTAGCCCAGAAATTAGCTAAAAGATTGGACTGTGTTTTCACCATTCTGTGTGATTAACCTCTTTTAGCCCTCAGATTTTAATAAGCAACAATGACATTCTGAGGGAACATGTATATCTATCCGGTTAGTTCCCACATTTCAGCCACTGTCCCAAAGTTGTCTGACAGCTGACGTGTGACCAAGTATATCACATGTGATGCTTTTACTGTTTAATGTCAATAAATCGTTTTAGTGTGTTGATTACATCCGTATGCTAAGTAGCACTCGGCTTTTACTGTGAGACAAGCAGTTTAGTTTGTTTGCTTGGCTTTGCACCATGGCATTCACTCCTTTTTCTGTCTTGCATCATGAACAGACTTCTCACAGATTTCAAAGTAAGGTAGTTGCATAGATTTCTGGTTTGCAAATTATGAAGCTCCAGTGTGCTCCTTTCTCTCATGAAACTCATGATGCTGATCGAATGTGTCACAATACAGTGTGCCTTTTTAAGAATGTCTGAACCACCTTTACATGTAAATTGATTTTTACTGCACCAAAATTATTTCTGTATTTTTGTAGGTTTAAGTGTATATATCTAGGTTTAGCACATGGTTCATCACATTGAAAGATTTCATTTGTAGAAATTTTTCTGCAAATTAACTAAAACAAATTTTTACTAGTTGTAAGAATCAATGTGAAAGTCAAATGCTCAGTATATTCCAGAGATTTCAGAAGAAGTTAATTTTCAATGTTTGCACTACATGTTCATTAAGCAGTACCATGTAAATTTTTTTTAATTCATTCTCCTGAGCCATGTTCATAAGGTCTTTGATATTTCAGATGTTGAGTTAAGGCTGCTCTGAGAGTTAAAAGTTCAAATAATTTCCATTCTGTTCCTTTATACTTTCTGAATGAAATGGAGGAGTAATTGAGTTTCACATGTGTCTGTAATCTCAAGTGGAATTATACTTAATTTTTGGACATCCCAGCCTTTTTTTTCAGTGCAGTTGGTAAATGGAAAGATCATTGAAACAGTTATTTGTATGAATCATTGTTGCTAGAAGTTTGGTTTGCACGTACGTACTAATGGTATGTCGGTTGCACTTAATTCCCAAAGAGTCTTGGTTTTTTTTTTTTTTTTTTTTTTTTTTTTTTTACAAGGTTTTACCATTTTTGCCTAGAGGGTTTTCAAGTTACAGTAGAATTTCAATTATCTGAATTAATTGGGGCCTAGGTTGGTTCAGTTAATGAAATAGTTTGGGTAGTGAAACATATGTTAGAATATCCAGTTTAAATAAAACAAAATGTAATTAAGCCTACAAGTTAATTATTGTACGCAAGGTCATTGCTAATGTATTTTGAAATATGAAGTATTATTAAAAAGTAATTGATTTAGGGAGTGCTTTTAAATAATCTTTAAAACATTTTGAAGAAACAATGTATGTTTATTTTGAATTTACCTAATTGTTTTACCCTTGCAACGGACTGGTGTCTTGTCCTGGGTGTGTTGTCCCTCCCCCGCCTTGCGCCCATTGTTGCCCAGTCAGGCTCTGGTTCGCTGCGACCCCGCTCGGTTTCAGACTCTGTCTGTCTTTTAAACATAAAAAGAAATACACCAGTAATTGCACATAAATAAGAGTATAATGAATCTTGGGGAAGTTTATTTTTTAATTATCTAGTGTTAGATTTTTCTTTGAACCATGCGAGATTCTTGTATTTGCAGGTTTCTCATTGTCTTTAATTGCAGTATCTCTGTCATAGTGTCATCTAATTTCTCATCACTGGCTTTTTTCATAGTTTTCCCCCTTTTTTTAGAGCCATTTTCTCATTCTAATTTTGAAGCAAACAAAATTAAATTTTGTTCTTTATCAAATATGGTTGCTTTACCAGCATTAGCAATCTTGGACCGAGTGAGCAAAAGATACACTAATTTCACCCTTTTCCAGTCTGTTAATTGTCATATTCTCTTTGACAACACTGTGGTCTCTCTTGCCTGTAGTGCAGCAGTATTGAAATGAAAAACCGAAATGATTCTATTTCACTTTGAAACAACCAGACACAAAAACCAGAACACTGAATGATTAGAAACAAAACATTTCCAATAACATCACACTGCAGTAGCTCACAGCAGACTGAGTGAAAGCTATACTTTTTAGTACACTAAAAGTAGATATTCTTTTTTTTGGTGTTGGGATGGTTTTGATAATTGTCAGTTTGAATGATTGGCATTCGGGTAATCGACATTCTACTGTACAACATTTTAAAGACCAGTTCTAAGTAATTTGAGAAGAATGTTATTTTACACACAAACATCTATTGTACTTTCATTGGGTCGATGTAAGAAGAATTGGTAAGTAAGCAGTCTTTTTCCTATAATTTGATGTGTCACATGCAAGGGAAAGGATTCAACTGTTGTCTTTTTAACTATGAGAATGAAGTAATGGAAAATTTGATACAATTTATGAACACCTTATGAAACATATCTAATTGTTTGAGGACCATGAAGCAGGCACAGGAACAAAACTCTATATTTGCAAATGTGTTAGCTTTGATCAGGTATTTGCTTTAATGCATTGTGTACATGTATGAAAAAATACAAGCAGAAGCTTGATTTAAGAGTTCTCTACTACTGCTTTACTGTGATTATTTGCAGGCACAAGTTGGGTTAATTCTGAGAGAAAGGAGCTTAACACTGACCTGGTAAGGCAGCTGTAAAAATGCACAGTTCTTAAATCTTTAAAATCAGGGTTTCACAGCTCCAGTCCTGGGGATTGTGGTCTGTGGGTTTTACAAATGCCAGGTGAGATGACATTCTAGCCAGGTAATTACTCTGATAGACCGGTTAAGAGCAGAGACTGCAAAGACTAGCATAGACTGCATCTCTGGAGGATCTGCCGGACACCGCACTGGGTAAAATACAAGTCCTTAGTTTTTATCACGTGCAGTTTTTTTTGTACTGGGGGGGAAAAAAATTAAGCCAAATTATTAAGTGCAGTTTCCAATTTTTGCTGCTCAGTGGTATGTTTTTCAAAACAGTTATGTAAATTTGGAACAATATTTTTACTGACTAAATTAAAATGTGGTAAATTTCTATATGTTATTGTGAAATTTTGGTAAAGATAACATCAAAGAATTAGTATAGCCCTGTCCATACAATATGATAATTTATTGGGAATGTTTTTTTGGAGCAAACCTTTCTTCCCCATGCCAGTGAAGCTGATCAAACAATAACTCACTGTGACACATGGATGTTATTTTATGTTCATTAGATTTGTATTTCAACAGTCTTGCTTTACTGATATAAAAGTGATTTTTAAGGTCCCAATTGAAAATTTCACTTTGGTCAGAAGGAAGCTTTTATTCATTAAACAAATGTTTGTGTTCATCTTCACTGAAGCATTGCATTGACATTTTGCTTTTGCTTGAGTATCATTGGTTCATTGTCAGGTTGTTGGATTAAGCCATCAGTAAATTCCTAGAACATTCATTTTAATACCAACGCTATACCCGTTTTTAAATACAAACTTTCACAAAAAATGAAAATACATGTAAGCTTGTAAATAAATGCTTTTGTTTCAAATACACAATTCCTCATCCTGTGAGTATTGTAACAGAAATAAGTTGTCTACTGTTCCAATGGATGTTTGTAACAGTGAGCACATACCATCGTAGTGGAGAACCTAAAACAAGCCTGGGGTGTAACACCTGTACCTCAGCTGCTGTTCTCCGTGTTCATCACCCTTCTACCAGTTGATTCATCACCAGCTCCCTAATGACTCACTTTGTCCCCCCTTTGCATGTTCTACGACATGCAGTCACCTCACATTGCAACAATTTGGCCATAAAAAGTATAAAATGTTCCACTTTTTTCAGTAAGATTTTTTTTTTTAAATGGTTTAAATGCTGGCATTTTAATAGTATTTTGGATTAAAATTCTCATTGCTATGAATCAATTCTCATAGCTTTGTGAAGTGGGAAATGGGCTGAACAGTTGAAGGTATTTTTGGATTTTATTAGTGATGTGCAAGTGAGAAGTTTTATTTAACAAATTATTGTTCTTGGTAAATGCAGCAAAAGTTGCAGTGGCAGTTGCAAGTGAACAAGTTAGTTTATTCATTGTAGTATAAAGTACATTTTTTAAAACAGGTTTTTGCTTTTAAAAGGGTTTTCTCATAATGAATTACCTGCAGAACTTAAGGAATTGGAGCACTGGATTTCTGTTACCTAGATTACCAGTGTGTGTCTGATAGCTCATTAGCATTCTTCAGTACACTTTCAAAATTTCAAAACAATCCTAAAGAGTATGAATATGGGTTGTAGTTTAATGAACATGGGGATACCCTATGCTGTGTTAAAGGTGTAACAGGAGAGTGGGAATGCCAAGGCATTGAAGAAATAAAAATATTTTTAAATATCACAGTGTTTTGTTAATGACCATGCAATTTAGTTTATATCCATTGTACAGATTTACAGTTTTTTTTTTTTTTTTTTTTTTTTTTTTTTTAAAAAGTCGAGTTGTGGACCGAATTCTGGTTCCATTTTTTTCCCCATTACAAACCCACTTAAGGGTTTCTTTAGTTACATGTTTGTGATTTAATTTTCTGCATTTAATCATATGTAAAAGCAAAAGTATGTAAACAGTGCCAAATTTTGCATAAAACTGGAGTCAAGTTACTCCTCCATGTAAATAAAAAGATGTCCTCAGCAGTATGATAGTGATGAATTTAGAAATATACAGAAAGTTTTTTTTTTTTTTTTTTTTTTTTTTTTTTTTTTTTTTTGGGTCAATTATATTAGTTTGTAAATGGAGCAGATACCTGTATTCAGTTCCTTGGGGTGGATGACCTTGGTGTGAGATGTACCATCATGTGTGAAAAACAATTGCCCCTAAACAATCCATAACTGGTTGTGAAACCTGTAACTGCAATGACTGTAACTAAACATTTCCTGTAGCTCTTGACCAGGGTCTCACATCATTGTGGAGGAATTCTGGCCCACTCCTTGTAAGAGCTTCAGCTCAGCATCATTTGCAGGTTTTCAAGCATCAGTTACTGTTTTTTCAGGTCTTCTCAATTGGATTCCGGTCAGGATTTTGATCAGCCCATTCCATACATTTAATTTTTGTTTTTTGGTTTTTCAGGCATTTTAATGTTGATTGTCTTATATGTTTGGAGTCATTGTCTTGCAGAATGACCAGCTTCAACTCACAAACGGATGACCTGATATACTACTTTAGAATTTTTTTGATATAAAGAGGAATTCTTGGTTCCCTCAATGACAGCAAGGCACCCTGGCCTGGTGGCAGCAAAACTTTACGAAACAATCACCCTTTCAACACCATACTTGACTATTGATAGAAAGTTCTTACTCTGAAATTCTGTATTTGTTTTTCTCTTGTCTTTCTACTGGAACACTTTTGGGAAAATAAATAATACACTTAATACCAGACAAGTTGTGATACCAATGGCCCCAAATCAGCACATTTCTTGAATGCACTACTGAAAATGCACTTACAGGCCCTCTGTGGTGTGTCTCAATGTTACAATGTCGTACAGCAGAGGTGCAGTGATGTGAGTTGGGACGGGTGTGTGGGGCACGGCTGGAAAAGTTCACTTGCGTTACCAAGGACACAAAAGCTGCCCAGAGAGGCTGAAAGACGGAGCTATGAGGCGACACACCTTGTGAGGAGCGCAGAGCGGTGTAGTAGAGCACGGCTCCAAGTGGACATTTACAGGGAGATGAAGAACCCGACACACCTTTTCCGGCATCATTATTATTGTTGTTATTGTTTTTGGTTTTGCTGTTAGTAGTTTTCTTATTTTTCATTGTAGATATTATAATTGCAATATTATTAGTGCACTAATCAGTCAGTGATATATTACATGGTTTGGTTATAATATAGCCTTCCGACTTTTCCTGAAAGTGCTGTGTTCTGATTGTGAAAAGTGAAAACCTGCTCATTTTACATAATGACATAACTGATATTTAAAAACGTGATGTTTAACGTACTGTTGGTAACACTCTTCAGGAGGTGAATATAACCAGGGGAATTGTCTTACCTCTGACGTACTGATTAATTTTATTGCTCTGATGCTGTACTGTTAGCCATTCAAATAGTGATGTAATATGAAGATTGTGATGTATGTTTGTAAGAGTACTGTCCTGATGCCTCCTCATTGTTCACCACATTTACATTTAGTCTTTTAGCAGATGCCTTTCTCCAAGGCGACGTACATCTCATAGAAAATACAATGTGTGCATTACATTAGCAGAAAGAGACACTTAGATACAGACACGTGGTTCTAAAGTACAATTTGTTTCTTTCCACCGTATGAACCAAGGAATATGAACGCTACAGTAGCATGGTGTTTTGTGTACTTGTTGGGCAAAATGGAATGTTTTTTCTAGGTTTTTCCTAGGTTTTAGACTTCACACATTGTATGAACATTTCTTCATTTTTTCATGTCATACACATTGTGCTCATACTGCATACAAGCTCCGCAGGAACAATCGTCATTCATCCATTAACCGCGTATTCATAGTATATATACTATGTATAAGTTAATTGTATTGTATTGTTTCTAGTCACCTCATACACCATGTATTTATCAAGTCAATGTAGTCTTTACTACACATTCATTTCCAGTGTCAGGGTTTGCTGATCCCTAGTGTCTCTGGCACAGCATTAAAATTGTCCACTATTCTCTCTAGTTGCTATATATGAATATTCTACAACTCAGAAATGGTTACTCTACATTATTTTGCATACAGATCCCTCTTTATTTGTGATTGTCTCTTGCCCCAAGACAGTTTTACCTCACAGATACACTACCAGGACTGAAGAGGGATTCATCCATTGCTGTAGGTAATTCCAGCACGCTGAATGAAGAAGGCCGGCTTGGTCTTGGGAGTCGGACCGGACTGTGGAGGAAGTGGAACACAGAGGGACTCTCTTAAAAAAAAAAAAAAAAAAAAAACTCCGTAACATCACGCCCGATGACACCGTGCCGGCTGCACAGAGGAGCACCTTCAGCAACACACTGGTAACAAGGTGCGTTACCTGGGGTCGTGTGTACTGGTAGTCATTATGATCTATAATTAGCCCTCCAGGATCTCTCTCTCTTCCCCCAACTTGAAACTTGCAAAACAAAAATGAGGTTTGGTTTTTATTTAAAGACTGACTTTTATTATTGTAGAAGGTGTTTCTGAAGAAATCACTAGAGCTGCTGTGTGTTTTGTGCATTGAGGAGAGCACCTGTTTGCTGTTGCCTCCTGCTGCTACTGTGTTCAGTTTTGCTCGGCTGAAAAACAGCATCCTACAAATTACCCTAATAAAGCAGTTGTTTTTAACTGTTAAATCAGTAAAATGATGATGGAACATTAAATAATATAACGATTAATAAAGAAAAGCCTCTAGCTTTCTGAAGACTTAAGCATTTGGGAATTTGCTCCATATTCCTTGTTCTAGAGCTTTCCATAAAGGTTCAGTATTGTTTAGATGTGGCAACCGTTGAGGTATTTTTTTTCATCCTGGTGTATGTGAAACCATGTTGTTGTTTATAAATACAGCATGACAATTCCTCAGGAACCATTGTTTGCTGTATTACCTAAAATAGCTTCTTATTCCTTAGCAGTTTCTGATCCGACACCATGTTCTTCCAGTCTAGGTGAAGGAAAACTTATCTAATATAATTCTAATATAGTCTTTATATGCTGCCTCTGAATATAAGATCTTTCTGAACAGCAGCTCTGCTCTAAGCATCAGCTGGTGAAACTTGCAACATACTGATTGCATGGGACTTGACTCAGTTGGTTTTTTCTTTTTTTAATGACTTTTTTCCCCTGGTGATCTATTCTGAAAAGTGCTTTCCGGTGCCTGACAGTCCTTCCCGCTGCATGAAATAATTTCCCAGTAGTCCTGTATTTGTAAGCAGTACGCTTGCTCAAGAGAAGCTCCCTCTTAATAACCGACATGAGCGGCTGCTTAGTGGCCTGTGGCCGCCAGGGGGAGCACGAACAAAGGCGTTTCCCCATAGAGAGAGCCTGCGAGCAAGTGGCTGTGTCGCGAATTGGTGTGGGGAAGCGGTGTGTCATGCGTGAGATGTGCGCGTACCTGTGAGCGGCGGACGTGAATAAAATAAAGCCAGCCAACCAACCAGACAGAAAGAAAAACATGTTAGTGTTTTTCTAGGTTTTAGCTGAAGTCACTCTAGGTAAAGGTAAGGTAATCCACAGGTGACAATCTTTTCATTTTTATTAATTACTTTTTGACACAGTTAAAATAGTTATTTCCTTTGATAATTTATGTGTGTCTGTTAGAATTCAGGGGAGCACAGTGGCGCAGTGGGTTGGACCGGGTCCTGCTCTCCGGTGGGCCTGGGGTTCAAGTCCCGCTTGGGGTGCCTTGTGACGGACTGGCGTCCCGTCCTGGGCGTTTCCCCTCCCCCTCCGGCCTTATGCCCTGAGTTGCCGGGTTAGGCACTGGCTCCCCACGGCCCCGTATGGGACAAGCGGTATATGTCACCTCTTATATTACTGCATTCAGCACACTTAATAGATTAAACAGGGAGCTTTTATTTACTGGTACACATATATACTCTGAGTCTCTCATAATTATATGGTGTCAACTTTGAGAAAATATTGCAGTAGGGGTGGGAGCTCAAATTAAAGTCCTGCTTAAGGCCCCCAAAAAACTAGGGCCAGCCCTGCTTGTAAACAGAGGTGGGTAGTAATTTGTTACCTTTACTTTGTTCAACTGAAAAATTCACTTGTTCGAGCAGTTTTTCACAGTTGTAAATCACCTCGTATGAAGGCATCAGCTGTACAGAAAATAAGTGCTACAACCTCACTACTACTATAACATCTGTCCTGCTGTGTTTCATTTCTGTTGTAAATGGTCTTATTGACAGCATCTCCTTTTACTTGCAGCAGAAAGTTTTTCATGTGAATCAGCTGAACTTCAATAGATTAATACATTTGTATTATATGTGTATATATATATGATATGTAATTATATAATAAGTATTAATCTACTTACATTATATACTATGTATTATATATATTGTATACATTAGTATATTTTTTATACTAGAACCAAGTACATCTTTGGACAAGTGCTTTTACTTAAGTATATTTTTGAACAGTTCTTTCAAGTGAGGACTAAGTGATGTTCAACTTGGAATAGGAATCCATGTAATTTTAATGTTAAGATAACGCAACAATAATGAACATATTAAAATGAAAAGTCAAGTATTATATATTTTTATATTTATATTTTTTACAAGTATTTTTAATTACTGTAGTTTTATTCACAGATTTTCACATAATCATACCAATAAAAAAGTTGATAATTGTGTTCCATTATACTTTTATTTATTGTGTTGATAATAAAAAAGCAGCCAAAAACACTCAGAACCCTCAAACTTTGGACTTATGTCAGCTGCAATCGACAAAAGGTTGTCAAGATTTTTTTTTATTTTAGTACATTTAGCAATTTTTTAGTTTTTTCATAATTTTAGTAGTTTTTATTCAATTTAAATTTTAATGTGATGTAAGTTATTCAAAATATAAATAGTAAAATTGTCACAGTGCAGTACACTGGTGGCCCATAGGTGGTATTTTTTATTTCTTATACTGTAGGTTTCTGCAGAACCTAACGAAATAATAGCTGTGTTCCACATTGCAATTGTGTTTTTGGGGGCAGCCAAGAGTGTACCGGTTAGCGCTGTTCCCTTTGCCCCCAAAGGTTGCCTCACCTTCTGCTGTAGTACTCTTGAGCAAGGTACTTACCTTGAATTGCTCCAGTAAAATTACCCAGATGGGTAAATAATTGTAAGTAGCTTAATTTTGTAAGTCACTTTGGAGAAAAGCATCAGGTAAATGTAATAAATGGAGTGATGTCTGTAAATGTTGTTAAGCTTTTATTGGTTGCAACTAAGTGGTAAAGTGACTTTGCAGTTAGAAAGAAAATTATGAAACCACTTCTGGTTCCATTTAAGTTCGTGAGTTCTGAACCCAGTATAAAGTAGCTGACTGTGTTGGATTCCACTCTCTCTCTCTCCTAAGTATCTTGGCAAATCCCTCACCACCATCTGAAAGGATACGATTCCTGGAAAACCAGTCTGACTGTAGTGTCTAATGTAGTGCACCTCTGGCGGAATGATAACTCCGTTCATGTCCAAGGAATTGGGTATGTGGCCAGAAACCAAAGGAGCTTGAATACCCCTCAGTTTGCTGAAGTGGTCAGAAAACTACCAAAACTGTTCTAACACTTGAGCAATGACCTTACACCCCTACCCCCTTCTCCCTTTCTGGCTCAAGACCCCCTGTTTATACTGGCCTCATACTGGGACTGAGTTCTTGTCCTGAGAAAACCACTGTTTCAGAAAAAAAAATGTTATACTTAAGAAAACACGGTTGTTTAAAAGGGATTTGCCAGTATCTAAGCAAAGTCAACAGAAGAAACACATTCTGATACTCTGAAGGAGTTTGTCCTGCTTTTCAGAAGCAGACCGTGGTATTGTGAGACACTGTTTCATCTGTGTTATATTTTAATAAAGTATATACTCATTTTATAATTCGCTAATGCCTGTATTGGAACCGTATGAATTCAAACACAACACAGACATTTTGGCACAAATGTGGTGTCAAAGGGCTTGTTTATCAGAGCCGGGCTTTATCCATCTGGAAAATATTTGTTTAAAAAAAGAAAAGAAAGTTGCACATTACTGCCTGAATCATGTTTTATGGTTTGTTTTTTTTTTTTTTTCCCCCCCTCGCCGCTCTCTCTCTTCATTGCCACTTCTAGCAATAGCCAAAGGCAGGAGGTGCTTCCCGTAATGTTGATTCATGAGGGAGTGGCCTTAGGATCCCTTCAAAGTCCACATTTTCCATACATGCAAATATCAGTTGCTTGAAGGAGACTAGTGGATGGGAATTGTTCCACAAAGATGTTGTGATTTCCCCCCCCCCCCCCCCCCCTTTCTTCAATCAATTCTACCGACAACATGGATGTGGAACTTAAAAGTTGTGAACTCACATTTTATGAGGGATCCTGCTCTTTTTAAGAGCAGCACTTAAAATACTCTAGTAAAACTGCACATTGTGAATAGTTTCGAAATGCTAAGTATGTAATGTAATGACAAGAGTAATACTAGATGGTATATGTGACACTTCAGTGCTGTGTCTCATGTAGTGTGCTATACTGATATTTAGGCATGTTAGCAAATGTGACATTTAGCTTTTCACATCTTATTTTAAGGATGATTTGTTTGGAAGAAATTTGGTCTACTCAATTCCTTCTTTACTATGAGTTTAAGGAAAAGTGCCACAAAACTTCAATTCAAAGGTCCTGCTGCTGCAGTAATATTACATGCCTTATTATAACATACTATTAAAGTATATCAAATGTATTTTTAACTTAATATTATATTATTATGCTATTAATATATTAGCATTTCTTTCCCATGTTGTTTCTGCAATGAATTTTAAATTTCTCTGTTGATTCCGTACTTAAATTTATTCATTTTTCTGATGCTTTTCTCTAAATCGACTTAGTGTTAAGCTACTTAGTTTGTTTATCCTTTTACACACCTGGGTAATTTTACTGCAGCAATTCAAGGGAAGTACTTTGGTCAAGGGTATTACAGCTGTAGATGAGGTTTGAACATGCTTGAACGTGCAGCTGTTTCACATTAGGAATTTGCTGGCGTCTATGTTGAAGTACCAGGTTAAAAATGAGGTCTGCAGGAGGTACCCCGGATCCATAAGTAAGACTACTGAGTCATTCAGAGGTCAGGTGCACCTGCTTCTGCATCTACACTTTCATTATTATACAGAGTACAACAGTGAGTTGACCCTCCTTGCTGGTGCTGACAAGTTCTTCCTTACTGGTCATAAATAGCAGTGTCATGCCCTCATCCGCTGGTCCCTCAGCGACACCTGCTGCCAGCTGAGGGAACCCAGCATAAAAGGGCACCCCGGAAGCCATTCACTGCAGAACCTCCTCAATGAGAACCCACAGCACTCCTTTCCTGTTTTGCTTTCTAGTCCCTTGTGTGATTGCCTTCCCCGTTTTTGATCTTTTGCTTCCCCTTGCTGACTACGGTTTTTGTATCTCTCCTTTTGACAGTGTTCGTTCATCTCTCGACCCTTGCTTGTCCCCCGACCACTCTTTTGCCTTCTCCTCGTTGTACGTCAAAAGGATTTCCGACCAACGCACTTGAGTCCATCACTCTATTCCCTCCATCGGCATGAGAAGCAGCCCTGCCCAGCCATCTTCTCTATGTTGTTCTATTCTCTCCATAATTTTCCAAGAGAATCATCGTATAGTCAATCAAAACAGAAACTGAATGATAGGTCTTCAGATGCATAACATGAAAAGGAGGAGGCTGTCCCATGAACCAGAAGCTCTAATCCTTCCATTGACCTCCACTGTTGACCTGCCAGGGATAGAGCTCTACGCTTAGATCCAATCCTGGAAACACAAACAGGGTTCGTAATTCTGAGAAAAACAATAAATTTCAAGTGAGTGAGACAGTGAAAATGTTTGTCTGGGTAAGCCTGTCTGACAAAGAAGTGGGCGGGGTTCAGGGGTGGCTGAAGGTCAGTGGTGGAGGACTGCTGGCTGTCAGATGCCTGAGAACATATAAGGATGCAAAGAACATGTTTGTTAGTAGGATATTCTTTCTCTGCTCAACCCACATGTGTGGGACCCAGACTTTGCCCTTTTTCTCATTCTACTTCTGTGACATGATATATTTAGAGCCAATACATGAGATAACCCTGCCATTCAGGTCTTGTTCTAAATAATACGGTCTCTCCAGGCCACAGCATGACCACATATGGAGAAAAAAACCAGGAGAAAATCAGGGGAAAGATTTTCAGCATCTGACACTGTGAGGAGTCTTGCTTCATCCCAGGACATTCTCTGAGTACTTAAGCTGCAAGGAGCAGAAACAATGCAAAGTCCTCAAGCTCAAAAACAGTTTCACTCACATGGCAGTTTTTTTTTTTTTTTTTTTAAAATCTACCCCATGTTCCGCTGTTGTGTATGCCTACAGTGGTTTTGGACCAAACAAAACAAAGAATAATCATATTTGTTTATGTTTTTGTTTATTTCTTAGCTTCAGCAGTACTTCACATTCAGCCTATGTGTGTCATTTCGAAACCTGCAGCATATAAAATGTGGAAGTGATCAAAATATTATGGAATAGCGCGTTTACCCTACATATGCAGAAGTCTGGAGGCTAAGAGGGTCAGAGTAAACGGTGTATTCTGTGTTATAGTTTGACATATCAAAAGATGTATTAACAGTTTAAATTGTGTCAGCTGTACATATAAGTATATAGCTTAGTCTCCGTAGTCCTTTATTGTGCTGCAAAATATGCAGAAATAGATTTTTAAATCACCCTGGATCAATATCTGGCTCTGTACACCTTCACCTCCCCATGTCTCCCCCTGGAAAGGGGCTTTTACACCTTTTATGAATGAATCTTGAGGTGACCCACCCATCACACACATGTATTGTGCTCAGCCAGGTCAGCTGTGTGCTGTGAACATCAATACCAGTCGACACAGCTGCAAAATATTTTCCACAGGGAAAACGACCGATGAACGAAACGGAACGCTCACCGATCCGTGTAGAGGTGGGAGGAAGAAGGGAAAGGACTTCTGACGCAAAGAGGTTCTTTGCGTCCTTTTTGACTCTTATGGCGGAGCTAACGATGAAACGGAATGAGAGTCGGGGTCGCAAGAGCTCAGGTAAACAAAGTAAAAACAGTGTGCATACACAGAGCCAGCCAGGTGCCTGTGTGAGGAAATGGTCACTGTAATAAGGACCGCATGCTGTGCTCTCGCCTCCAAGTGCTTTATTGGCACAGGGCTGCAGGAAAATAACCGTTCTTCTCGGGGGTGCAAAAACTGTCTTTTGCTCTGTGAAAATAAACTTCTTTTAGAGGATTGTAGAGTGTGGCCTCCTTAATAAGCTACAGAAGAGGGAGACGATCATTACCCAACTTATCTGCTTTGCAGACGATGTTCCCTGGAGCAACATTTCGAACCGTTTACGTCAGCTATTGTTAGCGATTTATACTCCTATAGACTTCTACAGAACCGAATGCTCCTCCACATCTGTTGCTTCGTGAACAAGTGAGCACTTTGGTCTCACTGACCAATCTGAAAGTTGTACACCTGGGATCGCTCTTATGCTTATCGAGTACATATATAGGCTGTGTGCGGGAGTGTTTTGTGTCTTTTGGGAATGTGTTGCAAAGTATCATTGGCATCTCTTCATGGAAGACTTTTGGAAGATGTGCTCAGGCACATGCTGGATGTGATGGATACTACTATATATCAAGCAGTCAGATGCTGTTGGGAACAGCCTTGGAACCTTGAAAGACAGCCTTTTCTTTGTGTAGACCGTTTCCCTGCGTCGCAGTTGAGTGGGAAGCGCAGATTTGCTGGTCTGTTCAGCCTAACAGCACAACCTTAGCATGAGAGGACTTCAATGGTAATTGTGACTACGAGTCGCACTCGGTTCATGCACTGTCGTCTTCCAAATAAATGACGACAGTTATCTGGAAATTTCATTGTACTGAATCTATTAAATGGACTTAAGCATTTTTGTTCCAATTCTGGAGCCAGTATCAGTAAGATGATAAAAAACTAGTGACTCATTTTCAATTGAGAAATGGCATTCCGGAATGTTGCCTTATTTTTCCATGAGCTCAATATCTGAACAAACAAATTAAAAAGGAACTTCTAGATATATGTATGTAATGGTAAAAATGAATCAAAATTCTTAACATTACAGTTTGCTTTTGGAAATACCACTCACAGCTGCTGAAACTCTGTCCACATTTAAAAAGGGCATTAAAACTCACCTCTTTCAGACTCCCTTCACTCATGATCTCTTAAGTTCATGTAAGGTGTAAATGTTCATGCCCGGATAAACCCTTATGCAGCTACTCCTGTATTGTACGTAAATGTTTGTGTATATCAAAAAAACAGAAAAATTAGTAGGAAGGTGATCAGGAATTGTCAATATTTTGAGTTTTGTGCTGCTACTCGTGTGGTGAACACTGGTGCATATGATGGAAAGAAACGAACTAACTACTTAAGAATCACATGTCTGTAACCATGTGTCTCTTTCTCCTAGTGCAATGCACAAATTGTATTTTCTATGAGATGTACATCGCTTTGAAGAAAAGCATCTGCTAAATGAATAAATATAAATGCTATTGGCATATTGTCTTATAGTAGCCGGTAACCCAGCTCCTATCATGACCTGTTTAAATTTTCAAACAACCTAGTAGTGTTTTCTTTCTTAAACCCAAAAAAATCTTTCGTACCAGTCTCACAGCCCTAAATAAGTATAAAAGTAACTTCATCGAGCTTTCACTCAGACTGCTTTATTTGTACTGTTTCCATTAATGGATTTTCCTGAAATGGCCCATTGCATTTAAGAAATGTAA